>NC_084511.1:22983535-24183535 GCF_024500385.1 Phyllopteryx taeniolatus | reverse complement strand
TGACTACAGATGTGTTCTGCCAGTCAAAGTTGGCTGTAACAAGTTTTGTTCTGACCAAGCAGTCAGAGGACGGAAAAACGCTGACGTTATTCATGGTACGAAAATTAGAATTTAGGTTGTAAAGGTATGATGTGATCTTACAAAATAAATAAAACAAATTACCATGCAGGTATAACCGCCAGACTGACGTAGCTCTCCAACGTCACATCGAGGAGGTTTGGACGGCGCGAGTGGCAAAGGAGCCTTGGCTTTTCAACGGCGCCAAATTTCGGCTGCACTCTTTCCACGCGGCATCGCCTGCCACTCAACCTTCAGCCTGCACTGTGTCATTCCAAAACCTGGACTCCATTGATAGCCAAACAACTGATGACAAGGACACCACGCCGCTGCTCACTCTGAGGGTAGGCCTCACTACTTACAAGGACTACCTCGGCACCAACTGGTCGTCCCGAGCGACGGAGCTCCGCAGACGTGGGGAGGCCGAATTGGGCAGTAGCCAGGCGCTGTTGGCCCAGCCTTTAGGAGTGGGCGCCATCGTGTGTACAGGTGACGGACAGGTGGTGTTCATCAGGAGGAGCCAGGAGGTTGCAGAGGCAGGCGGGAAGCTGGACATTCCCGGCGGGCACCCAGAACCCAAGGTGACAGCACTTGAAGCATTTCCACTGCCAAAATTCAAATTGAACCTAGAATAACGATCTTAAACCAATGCAAAATACAGTCTTGCCCTACTATAGCGTGCAAGAAGAAGAGGCGGAGAAGGTTCTCAACAAAGCTCCAGTAATTTTTGTCCATACAGCAAAGAGAATACTGCCTATGAGTATTTTTGTCTGCTGTTTGTATGCATTGCTGCTCTGTGTGTTAAAGTAGTTTTAAGGTTTAGAATTATTGTAACATCTATGCTAATTTCTGTTAGACAGTCTATGGTGTTTCACATTATACAGTGGGTATGGAAAGTATTCAGACCCCCTTAAATTTTTCACTTTTTTATATTGCAACCATTTGCTAAAATAATTGAATTTATTTTTTTTCATATTAATGTACACACAGTACCCCATATTGACAGAAAAAAATGTTATTGTTGAAATTTTTGCAGTTTTATTAAAAAAAGAAAACCAGAAATATCACACAGCCATAAGTATTTAGTAGAAGCACCCTTTTGAGCTAATATAGCCATGAGTCTTTTTTGGGAATGATGCAACAAGTTTTTTACTCCTAGATTTGGGGATCCTCTGTCATTCATTCCTCCTTGCAGATCCTCTCCAATTCTGTCAGGTTGGATGGTGAAGGTTGGTGGGCAGCCATTTTCAGGTCTTTCCAGAGATGCTCAATTGGGTTTAAGTCGGGGCTCTGGCTGCGCCATTCAAAAACAATCACGGAGTTGTTCTGAAGCCACTCCGGTATTTTAGCTGTGCGCTTAGGGTCATTGTCTTTTTTGTAGGTGAACCTTCGGCCCATTCTGAGGTTCTGAGCACTCTGGAGAAGGTTTTTGTCCAGGATATCCCTGTACTTGGCTGCATTCGTCTTTTCTTCGATAGCAACCAGTCTCCCTGTCCCTGCAGCTGAAAAACTGCAACTGAATTATATGGTTTCGGTTAACATTTTTTTGTGTTTCAAAGTTCAATGTTTAATTTAGTGTTTTCTTTTGTTTTATGTCAGTCAACTGGAGTGACAAACAGCTTGAAGAAAGGATGCTTTGCATCTTACTGGAGAACAATAAGTGAAAAAGTGTGCTAATACATTTGTGTGTGGGGGTTAAAACTATTCTTTTTAAGATGGTCACAGATGCTTAAAACACACAAACCTACTGAAACACTTAAGCATTGTTAATTTATTGGAACACAAAAAAACAAATCGCAAGCATAAAATGTATAGAAAGTAATATATGTATGTGTACGTGCATGTGCCTTTGGGAGGCGGGGTCTGGTGATGTTGGTGAGTCAGCGTGTGAATGGCTGGGTGTGAGTCGTGGCCAACAGCAGCTCATGAGTGAATGTGCTCAATGTGTTTTTGTTTTACCGGCATGCATTAAATGGCTGAAAAGTGCAACGGCATCCGCTGCTCTCCTCCCACATATGCTAAGGCATTACGGCACACTGTACAGTTAAAAGATCGCCTAAAAAAATGCAATGTGTGTGGGAAAACTGTATAGTCCTCATTGTATGAGTGTTTTTTTTAAGCCCAGTTTTTGCAGTGTTGTGGTCATGATGCCATTTTGGTCATCCACAGGTTGTGTGCGAGCGTCTTGGTGAGGCAAAAATCGACATGAACCTCCTGCAGAAGAGTTCGGAGGCCGTCATCGCTGAGCTTTTCTCGTCTGTTTGCGCTGAGATTAGAGACGAAGTGGGTCTTTTTTTTTTTTTTTTTTGTAGTCCAAAACTGTGGGACTTTGACTGGCTTGTAGAGGCAATTTGGTTGTTCTATTTAGCGAGTTGTCCGACCCCTCGAGTGACAATTTAAAAATAATAATAATAAAAAATAGTGACAAGCGAGTTTAATTCCTGTTAAGAAACAGGCAACATGAGCAAAATAATTGTCACATTGTTTTGCTTGTGACTTTTATTCCATTAGATAATAAAATATTTATTTCCGGGCCTGTTAAATATCGCAATAACATCGATATTGGAATATTCAACACCCGTATCGCATATCTTCCTAATATCGTGCAGCCCTAATTGTGTAACATTATTTTAATCACAAGCATTTGTCTCTAGGTAAACGTTCCTCTGAGTTCCCTCGGTGAGCCACTGCTGATGGGCGTGGCCTTGAATCACACGAGTGCCGGAAGACCAAGTGCTGAATTCTACATCAGGTATACTCTTATTCGAGGGAACCGGGATGTCATAATTGTCTGACAAGGAAATAATATAACGACTTGGAAAAATATAACTTTATTCTCGTAAGATTACGACTACCCTCATATGCGGCCCAAGGTAAGAGGTCCTGAGTTCTTGTGTGATGGGTGATTTTCAACACGCTACGCTAACACTGTATGAAATATGTTTAGTATAACTACAGAAATGCTATTATATCATCCATAAATGTTCGTTTATGGCACTGGTGGAGGAGCATGGATATAAAAAAACAAAACAAAAAAAAAAACATTGTACATTACAATGTACACAACTGTGAACATTCAGATTTTTCTACTGGATATTTATTTTATTGATCTTTTATACATTAGTTTTTTTTCCCCATTATAAAATTTATGAAGAGCTTAAAAGAGTGCCGTGAATTTCATGTAATTTTAAGGGGGGGAAAATGACTATTGGGCTTTTATCGTTATCAGGATATTAAAGTACCTATATTGGGATTTAAATTTTGGCCATATCACCGAACACTATGCAGAAACATCTCATGCATTAAGATATAATGATAATGATATTAATTAGGGATACCCCGATCCCATCACGATTTTCAGCTGATCGGGCGAAAAAGATCAGTTTTATTTATTTTCTGAAATTGTAAAGCTCATAAAGTGAAAAAAATAACAGGTACAAAAAGCTTACCAAATGGAACAGTAGTAGGTTAATTTCATATTACACAATGTGAGATTTCATTTTTTGTTTTTAGTACCGGTATAGTAAGAGTGACAATAACAGAGCTACACAGTCTGCATGCTCTCCTGCACTCAGAGCCAGAGCGATTAGTGAGCGGCACCTTTTTTGAAGAAAATGAGCGTGAAAGACTTTTTCTAAGAACTAGGAGAGCTGTGAAAACGTTTTGCTTACACGGACAGGAGACACCCAGGGCAAGTCGAAAGATGATAAGTCTGCAAAGCCGGATATAAAGCCGCCTCGCTAAACGGCTACATCAAAGAGTTGAGAGAGTGACACACGGGTTAGCAATTGTGACGCATTCAAACTACTTAAACTTCAAATAGAAGTTGAACAAGTGCGAATGATTTTTTGACGAGCAGGTTTGTTGCACAGTGGTTGCATTTAACGAGGTTATAAATCAATAGTGTCGTTTGTAGATGAGCAAGCAACGTATACCACTAACTATGCCTAGACTGTCATTACAGCCTACATTTAAGACTCGCCAAACTAATAACCATGTAAATGTATTATTTACCATGCGCTCAAACAGAGCGATTTCCCCCAAGCTTATGGCCCATTCCATCGAATTGGTGCGATTTGTGTCCCAGGAAATAAAATTTATAAATTCACCATACAATTACATGAAAATATTAAGGGTCCTGCACATTGATCTGTAATGTAATTAGTGTTATCATTCTATTAGCATAAAGGTCATGTGGCTATAGTTCATGTATTTGCAAATATTATTTTAAAAACCCATTCCTGTTACTTTAAGTCCCATTACTCAAATGAGGAGTTTCAGTACAAAAAACAATGACATGAACAATTAAGTTGCCTAAGTTGGGCCAATACACATTTTGAGTAGTTCAATATATGCACTGCATTATCAAGTTTAAAGCTATAAAAACAAAAGAAGATACTGATTTTGGTAGAATTACCCATATATACACACACACACACACGTATGTATAGTTCTCTCCAAAAGTACTGGAACGGCCAAAGTATGGAGTATCTAATGTTTAGGCAGTCAATCTAAAAGGCACCACCCGAGCAACTAGAAACACCCATCAGTCACATGTTCTAATACTTTTGCTCACTTGAAAAGTGGGTGGCTTCAAACAAAAGGTGCTCTAGATGTAAATACCATGAAATAAAAGCTGGGATTCTGAACTTTTTGTCTCATTCATCTTTTGATCTGAAACACAAATGTCTTCAGTATACAACAAAAACCAAGGAATTGACCTTGCCGTTCTAATACTTTTGGAGGGGACTGAATAACCATCTCATCACCATGGCCGCCGCCACATTAATGTTCCACATTCAACATGGCTGCCACAGAGCCACGTCTTTTGGAATTGGATCTCTGTGACCTGGAAATGAGTCAATCCCATTCTCTGCCTGCATTGCCCCACAGCGCTAGTAAACAACAGTGACCAATTCTGGAACTGGGAGACTTTTTCAACTGCAGTGCAAGTGACAAATGGAAAAAAAATTTTTTGAACACATTGTTCGGTCCTGACTGTCCGTTTGACTGTTATATCAGAGTCAGTTTTATCGAGGTTTCACTGAAACCAGAAAATTTGGATGTATGCTCTTTTTTCCTTAATGGATTGTCGAGGTATCAGATTGGGACAAGGTATCACCAGATTCTTAAAATCTAAGACTCTTGACTCGGGTGCGAAAAAATGTGATCTGGACATCCCTAAAATCAGTGAAACCATCTATCATTTGTCTTTCTCTCCTCAGTTGTTCACTGTCATCTGATGAAGTCCGAGAGTTGTACTGGAAAGGAGGAGCAGAGGCCGACGAGTCTACGGACATAGTGTTCCTCAGTCGAGCGGTGAGAAAGTCTTACTTTAAAAAAATAAAAAGTGCAAAAAAATGCATATTTAAAAATGTTTGAACGTTTCAAACAGGAGACATTGCAGCTGGACAGAAGCAGTCCACTGTGGTCGGAGCTGTGTCCTTCTGCCAAGGGAGCCGTGTTGCTTTTCCAGATTGTGAAGCCTGAAATGTTGTGATTTTAATAGTCTGAACTTGTTTAGAAGCACTGAAACTATGATTCCACATTGTACAGTAAAATATTTTGAATAGAAACTTTTGAAAAAGGGCAGTTTTGTTCTTAAATGTGGTTCGATTGTTGAAAGCAGCAATTGTTGAAAAATCCCCTTAGCTATCCTGTCATGTCCATTTCTTCATCAGTAGGCCTCGTAGCCGCCGCAGTAATACACAGCTTGGTCATGATATGGCACATTCCACTGAAACGTAAAACGGCATACAGTATAATCAGTTCTGACTGCATACTCTTAAATCTGGCCATGTTAAAATAATCTGTACGTACATGCTGGCTCCAAGACTGCATGTTATTCCAGCCTGAAGAAAAGGAAAAGAAACATTTTACATCATTAATCGCTCACTGGAAAAAAGTACTAAGGTCCATTCTCCCTAAAATGTCTTTGAAGAATTATGATTTACCTGAAAACCTAATTCAGACTTGATATATTGTTTTGATTTCTTTCTTTCTGGTATGAATTACGACTAAAATTATACATTTGTATAATACTGCGCTGTGCTCTTGCAGTCATCTTTACAGGAAGGCCACTCCTTGGAAGAGAAGCAGCAGTGCTGAACGTCCTCCTTTAACAGACAATTTGGCTAACTGGACTGATGAACATCAAGTCTTTTAGAGATACTTTCATAACCTTTTCCTGCTTTATACAAGTTATATATATATATATATATATATATATATATATATATATAGTCCTGACCTCAACCCTATCGAGATGCTGTGGCATGACCTCAAGAGAGCTATTCACACCAGACATCCCAAGATACTTGCTGAACTCCACCAGTTTGTAAAGCGGAATGGTCCAAAATTCACCCTCATCGTTGTGCACGTCTGATCTGCAACTTAATTTACTTGTTTCCTCCCTTTCTTGTGAATGTTTGCTGTATTCAATATAATTGTGTTGTTATTTTAACCAGACTGTTCGTTTATCCTTGTGATTTAGATCAGACCACATTTTATGACCAATATATGGAGAAATGTAAGAAATTCCAAAGGTTTCATATACTTTTTCCTCCCACTGAATCTCAAGCATCATTGTGTAATTTCTTATACGTACTGTTCAACCCGCTTCCCCTGGTCCAGTGAGGTGGTGGAGGAGGCCCATGTGGGTGAGGTCTTTTCTTCCGCTGATATTTCTTCAGTTTCTCCGGTTGGGTAACAGGCGGCAGCAGTCGTCGGGCCTTGTCTTTGTACTCCCGCAGTAGCGCCAGCGCTGCTTCCTGCTCCAGCTCCACGTAGTGGAGCTCGTCCAAAACACCGGCGAGCTGCTCGGGTAGACTGCAGCTGACTGAAAAGAAGTAAGGAATGGTCACATTACGGAAGTCGTCTAGTCAAGACTGCCGCGATTTGAGTCCCACCTTGGAGTTTGAGCAAGGCTGTCTCGGGAATGCTCTCGCCGTCCTTTTGGCGCTCTGACAGACGTCTTTTCCACTCGTCCGCCGAGGGGAAAAGCACCACCGCCACACGTCGCCCGAAGCCGCAGAACAGCTGCAGCTTGTAACGCTGCGCAGAGAAGAGGATGTTGCACTGAGGAGGGGGGGGGAAAAAAAAAAAAAGAACAGGAGTATTGTGATATTCCAAAATAAATATAACATTGTGATATTATTTGGGCACAAATAAGTTAGAATACCGTAAAATGAAAGTAAAGACTAGTAATAAAAACTGTACTAGAAGATATAAAATAGGTTAAAGTACATTAATTAATTCCAAATATGCTTAAAATATGCAGTATACTTATTTCAATATTTTATAATTAGTAGAAAAATAAAAAAAACATTCTTTTCATTTGTTTCCTCAGACATTGAGTGCAAGCTGATACTCGTACGTATTTAAGGAGTTCAATCCCAGTATTTTTTCCAAGTGAAATGTTACCTGGTCCAAAATGTAGTTGCCTGGCGTGTGAGCAGCCATTTTGATTAACTCAGTCAGACAATGGGCGGCCTGCTGCAGTCGGCGCTCCCTCGCACCCCCGCTCTAAAAAAACGAAATCACAAACGCTTGAGTGACTTCAATGAGACTACGGGAGCGACGTGATGTTTTTGGACTGACCATCATGCATGAGAGCAGCTCCTCGGTGCCCAGCAGCTTGTAGTTTTTCTCCGAATGCTGCTGTATGTGAGCTCTGGCCCAGTGGCTCTTACCGGAACCGGGGAGACCCACCATCAACAACATCTATGGACACAGATGGAAATAAAGTAAACGCCCGCTATTCACAGGGACAAGGGACCAAGCTCTGCAGCAAATAGCGAAAAAAATGCAATTGATGATGATTTTTGGGGTTTTTGCATTGCCAGTACGAATACTACAATACTAACTACAATCCTTATATATTTCAATATCATTTCAAACATCTTACATTACTGGTTTGAAAAAATACACCAAGATTGCATGTGTACAGTGGCTATGAAAAGTTTACCCACCCCTGTTGAAATGACACATTTGTGTGATATAAAAAAAAATGAGACCAAGATCATTTAAAAACTTTTTCCACCATTAATATGACTCGTACAACTCAAATGAGTAGAAAAAAAGGAGCCTACTACTTGTGCAACAAAGCTATCTGTTACTTTACTTCCTCTTGAAAAGATTCCGTTTTTTCAGTTGAAAGGAAACAAGAGTATCAGTCAAATTAATGGTGAAAAAAGTTTTAAGATGATTTATCTTGTCTCATTTTTGAAATATCACAAATTCCTCTCATTGGCGCAGGGGTGTGTACACTTTTTATATCCAGTATACATGTGGCGAAGACTGTCTGTAACCTTCCACTAATAACCAGGCTAAACTTGGCTCCTCCACAACACATCAAGATGTTAATCTCTCAGTCGAGATATATTTCTTCAACACACTTCCTTGACGCAATTACTACTTTCCTATTAATCAGGGCTTTGGCGCCACCTTGTGACATTTTTGAGTGTTACACAAATAGCACAAAACCCGCAAGTACCATAATCCCTTGCTATTCGCAGGGGATAGAAGCTTTCCTGTGATCCACTGCCAGAAACTCACCTCACTCTGCGCTCTGGAGCTCGGCTCAGACGTGTTGCGAAGTCTCAGCCTAGCAGGGAGCGCTGGCAGTGGGGTGAAGCCCGGAGGAAGGGGGTACCAGGGAGGAGTCGTGGGGTCCAAGAGGAAGCGAACCGCACAACTCTTACAGAGCACGTGAGGGAACAGAGCACGGCCTCCAAGCTCAGACGCCTCCAGAGAAAAGGCCACGCCTAGAAAACGGCCATTTTTGTGGAAGGAGAGCTGAACGCCGCCGTCCGTGGAGAAAGACTGTGGGAAAAGAAAAGAAGATTCACTGCACAAGAATGCAATACACCAACATCGCAGTGATGTGACTATTGTGCCATAACGATGCTCATAAAATATAAAGTGCAGCCCCAGTGTACCCCACATAAATTTCAAGGACGTCACTCACGGCATAACAGCCGATGATGTCTCCTTCACAAAATGGCTCCCCAAATTCTTCTTCTCTTCCACATGTCACCTTTGTAGCACGTCCATCATATGCGAAAGAAAACTCTTTTTCACCTGAAAGTCGAAAAAAAAAAAGATTTGAACAAACAGCATGTAATTTCCCCTCTGAAGTCCACAAAATTTAGAAGCTTACCCAGCAGCAGGGACGTTTGAGCCGTGGACCAGCCTACGCGCACCCCGTCGGACTGTTCGTTTTCCAGGCCGTCCGGCTGAGAGCTCGACAATCTCTTCTCTAGCCTCACCTCGAAGCCCACCCTGCCTTGTGACACCCCGTGGGTGAGCCTGCCTCCGGACCACAGCAGGGGAAATCTGTCCCAGAATCGTGGTTGGCCGCAGGCGCCGTCCGAGTCCACCTGGAAGTGCAGGTGACTGTCGTCTAAGTGAAAACAGGAAAGTATAAATTAGGTAATGTTATCATAAATGAGGTTAACAATGTGTTCAAATATTCACATGAATTCAGTTTGATTGTGTCTCCATCTTCTTCTTCTGTCTCCTCTCTCTCCGGAGCTTGTGGTGGTTTGGCTCTGGTGCACAATAAAAACATGTTTATTAGCGCTCACCTTGTAAAAAGACATTTTCAAGATTCAAACCCAGAACCTCAGCACTACATGACAGTCATGCTAACCACTAGTTCACAGTGTAGCGGCCACCCTGTACTTTATTTTATTTTTTTTAAATCACATATTGACAGCTCCACGAGTAATGTTCGTCCCCTCCATTACCTTTTATATCGTATCTCCTCTTTGAACTCGTAGAATGCTCGACCTCGCTCCTCCTCCGCCGCCGGCTGCTCCAGCTCGTTCTTCTCTGCTTGACATTCACCAGCATCGGGTAACAGACACCCAGAGACGTCTCCAGCCTCCGTCTGGGTGGCGGAGTCGGAGAACTCTCGGGTCCGGTCTGCCGGGTTGATACAGACTGGCTCCGCCGGGGAAGAGGACCGAAGTAGGGAGGAAGAGGAGGCCACAAGTTCCACAACCATGTCCCGGGTCTGGCTGGTACTGGCTGGCACTGCCAGGGAAGAGGCTGGCACTGGAAGTAAGGTGCAAGAAGAGGAAATTGACTGTGTTTGGAAATACTTTCTTGAGTGGAAGCTCTTCATGTAGTACTTCGCCAGGATCTTGTGACATCACGGGAAAACTATCGATATAGTGTCCTCAATGTAAGTCAAGCTGAATCTTGCAAATTAGTGAACAAGAGTTACGAGAAAAGCAATATTCCATGATGCAGATACAGAAATATTATTCCCCGTTTCTGGGGTATTGTTTGACAAATTCATGACTTGTGGCCTGAAAACATCTTTACTATGAGGAGGGAAACACAGCTCAACACACAAAAAAGTGCTTTGTTTGCATTGATTTTGTAAACTACAATCATCTTAAAGCAATATAATGTTATTATAATCTATTTATTTATGTATTCCACACTTATTACAGATGGTCCACAGTTGACATTGATGCAGGATGTTGTAACTACGCAACATCAATGACATGATTAACGGCGCATCCAAATCGTGTTCGAAAGGTACTTTTCATTTTACCGATGAATGAACTAAACAGTCCACTATATTAGCGATATTTGATTTCACCTATTTTATTTCCGACCCTGAGTAAAATTCAAGCTTGCCAAAACTCCTTACCGTTTCCCCACAAACATCACAAATCTGTTTGGCTGTTTGTAGAGCTGAGATACCGCCACGCATGACTCCATTTACACTCTGCCGCCATTGTCTAGAGAATAAATGATTGACCTACCTCGCAGCGCACCACAGTGCTCTTACGCATTATGCAGTTATCCAGGTGGTATCAATTATACATAATAACAAATGTGAAGAAATACCAATCAACTGTATCACAAATATCGATATTTTGATTTGAGAATCGATTTTCGACCAACGAGATCTGGTATCGGCGATATCGATATTTCAGTATCGATCCGCATATCGCTACACTTTGTAGAATTCTGTCGTGATAATGGAGTAGCGAATGAGGGTCACTGTGGTTTCGCCATTGCTTAAATTACCTTGTCGTTGAACGTCTTGCTCGTGTGCGTTTCCTTTTTGGCCGCCGTCATCCAGTAAAGACCACAACCGCTCCACCAGATCTGTCTTCAGTCCCCTGCTGTCCAAACCGGATTGATTCAGCCTCGAACGCAGCTCGGCCACTTTAAGCTTCTTAATGTCCGCTAGCTTCATCGTTACCGGTACAAAAAAAAAAAAAAAAAGGAGTAGAAATTATATCGCTTTGGTGTTAAGTTTTGTGGTTAAAAAAAATGAAGTTGTAGCCCTCACACCAAAACAAAGGTTCAATATGGAGCCCCGGCTTCTGATTGGCTGAGCCAAACAGCCTTTTTCTACGTTTTCCTTTCGAGCAGATTTAACACTGTTTCGAAATTAGGCTGCCATCGTGCGACAATAAAAGTAAGTACACCTTACCTGTCAAAAGTGGATTCCAAGTTGTTACAATCGTCTAAGACCAGAAAGTAACTCTTTTATTTTACAGTATGTTGTGTATTTAATAATTTTAGTAGCTAAATTTCACATACGTGGCAGCATTTTCTCCCCTAATAAAACATAGTTTTTTTTTGCTTATTTTACGAATTGTAAAGCTGTTAAAAATATGGGATACCCTGAAATATAGCTACATGATTTGATCTTTGTGATTATTTTACATTTATTTTATGTTTTGTTATTTACTGCATGCTTGTTCTGTTTCTCTGCGCTCTTTGATTGTTTCTTATGCAATATTCAAATGTTTGGTCATGGTGAATTTGGAGTTTTCATTATTTGTCAGCTATAATAATAATAATTAACTGTGTGTAGTGAATCAATATGAGATAGCATTTTTGAATTGAACTACTGAAATTTGTTTTCCAAGATATTCTAATTTATTAATTAATTAGTGGTATCTAAAATATTGAAATAAACTAAATCCAATGGGGCTTTCATAAACAATGAACCCTAGATGATTCTTTGGTTACTGTAAAAAAAATTATATTAAATCTTGAAAAATTCTAATACACAAACATCACATTTTTGGGGTGCACAAACAAATGACAGATGTCAATTTTAGCTGTATTTTCTCGATAAATCAGTAAGTTCAGACTCATTTATCCGAAAAAGACAAAAGCTCTTTATTTGACAATAACGGTGCAAAAATATTATGGAACACAAGAGCAAGAGGTAGAACGAACACGCCGTTGGTTATCAATTACCATGTTACATTATACAAAAAGTGACAGCAACCTTCTTCAGATTTTTCGCTCCGCTGTCTGTGTGTCATTACAACAAGTTCAACTTTGCATCATTAGTTAAACCTTAACCAAAGTTGCCCCTTCTGCAGCACGGACAGGTTTGATCTGTTGCGTCCACACCGACAGCATCATAATTTAAAAAAATCTTCACCAGCAGAGACACAAACAGTTGTGCTTTTTTGGTCACTTGACTAAACAGAGATGACGGGGGAGAGAGGGTTCATTCATCCTCACGCAGTGAGACTGTTTCACTGTCTCAGTCACTCTCACCACGTCACATGCTCCACAATAAAAGCTACTCAGTGCTAAATCTGAACACTCAAGATGTCAAACCACACGATTTCGCCCTCACCAGGATGCAAAAAGTGCAAACTGTTCAGTAAACAAACGTGTACTTCATAGAATGGACACACATGAACATCATTATCACATAGCTAGTGGTTTCACTGACATGCATTTACAGAGTAAAAGGACAAGCAAACATACACAAAACAAAAAACAAAAACACTGTTGGTAATATTGATAATATTTTATACAACTGTTCCAACTGTGGGAATTTAGGGTTCTGTGATTATGTTCCTAAATTATAGGAAATATAGATTAGTGACTACTGGATGATGTGAGCCACAGAATTCGTGCTAATAATTAAAAAATATATATCATTGCTGTCGAACAACAAAGCATGCATTGCTTGCTTTTTTAAAATCAAAAAAATAAATAAATGGAGACTGTCAGATCTCAAATATTTGTGTTGTTTTTATAGAATAAAAACTAAAAATTTGGATTTGTGCTTTTTGTTGGCCAGCGACTATATATTTCAAATATATAAAATATATGTAATAATTTCAATTAGTGGCAAGTGCATTTGGGGCAGATAGCACAGTGACCCTTTAGATCCAGCTGATGGTGCTGTATTTCATTCTTTTAAATAAGTATATATATATTTTTTATCCAATACAGAGCAATGATTAAATTACTAAATCAACATGCGTGTTAATTTCTACAAATAAATATTTCTGTCCAGCATTTCTTTCCTGAATTTTATGAGTTCCTTTTTGCAGTATAATTATCTATATATATTTTTTTTTTAATCTGAAAAACAACCAAAATACATTTTGTTTGTGAAACAAAAAAAATCTGGATTTTTTTTGGGAGATTTGGAGATGTGATTTTTGCTGGACAGCAACAATATAAGCATATGCATTGTTGTATTTAATACAACACGATGACTAAATTACAAAATGAACATGTGAGCGTAAACTTGTCTCATACAAATAATATCACTTACAACTATGTTTTTACTGGCTTAACGGGGCAGGCATGATGGAGCCTAACGACAACCAGCCTAGCAACAAGTGGCAAATGTAACGAGGAAAAAGAATGAGTCCGTCTGTCGATGATTTTACGTTTTATAATGAATTCCGTATTTTGTTAGCTTTATGTACTGCATGTGCATAGTATAGCCAAAAAAAAAAGTATATAAAGCCATAAAACAGTACTGTATTTGTTTTCTGGGCTACTGAGTGGTTGGTGCCCCACTATTTCTTGTTTCCACATTAAAACATTTGTTTGTTTGTTTACACTGATGCTACAATGCACCACAGATAGGTGATTCTGTAAATACATGCAGAGCTACATTTTGACATTAATGTCACAATGCGTTATTGTATACTAATACAAACTGGACCTTACGATGCAATTTCACGGGAGTGTTCACACACCACGTACATTTGAGAGGAAGAAGAGCATATGTACAAAAATAAACCTGCCAGCTTCCATCAGCGCCTCCGTAGGGCGTTAGACCATAATGGCGGGGTTTTCTGGGGAATACGGGGTCGTCGAGGGGGAGCCTTCGGAGGGGGCGTCCCTCAGAAGAAGCTCCTTTTCCCGCAGGAGGCACGGCCCGTTGTGCGAGTGGTAGAGGCGCATGAATGCCAGGGTGGACTGGAGCAACCACATGAGCGTCACAAACCACAGAGATGCCTGAGTACAAAGACACGACTCAGTGATCATAAATATTATTATATAAATCAGTACACAGTAAGTATTGGAGCATGCAAACATCATTAAGCATGATTTGAGTTAAATAATACATTAATTAAGTGAATTATAATTAATAAAACGTGTCTGTTTCATACTAAACAACAGTCACCCAGAGAAAGACATTACTAACATTTTAGTCATATTTAGTGTTTTGTGGCAATTAAGTTAAACAAGAGGAATCGTGACAGAAGAAAAAGACACAAAAAACACTAAATTAAAATAAGCAAGTGGAGTCAAGTCATTACTTGTCATAAGCCCATCATCATTGCATTGCTGTTTTGTTTTTTTTTTTAAACAAAAAAATCTTGAATAAGCGGCGGCGATAAACTGCCAAATGGTTTTCACGCTTGGTCAAAGAACAAGAAAAAAGAAATTTGGGCAACCAAACCACTCAAGTCCCCCACCTTTTATTTAGAATCACAAGTAAATCCTATAATGTATCTTGAGCAACAAAATGCTCCGCTGTGGTCCACCATTTTGTGTCAGTGAAGACTCCTACCTGCGCCAGACTGAGCTCAGTGTAGAAAGACGAGGTGTCCACGTCCAGATAAAGCAGAACCGACTGGGACGTCGCACAGCTGAACATAAAAAAAAATTAAAAAATTTAAAAATGAGAATGACTTTCAATTTTAGTGTACAGCAATAATAATAAAAAGTCACAGCGTAAGACCCACCTGAATGTTTGTGTGTCGTTGTCGGTCACCGTGTCACACCAGGAGGCGAGGCCCAAAGACAAGACGACGCTAGCGCCGCCAGACAGGAAGAGCATACACGCACTCAGCAGCACCGTCAGGAAGGACGAAAACAAAGTGCTGCGCAAAAAGACATTACGTTAAAATATTGCTTTCTTCCCTCGTTAAACTTTGACTTTAACAGGCACGTGCACACATAGACCCCAAGTGGTGCTCAAGCCCCTTCCCAATTGCCCTGGGTGAAAAAAAGTGAAATTTTTGCTGCAACCCACTTTTTGTCCCCATTCATCAAAATTTTAAATTACCCTCTGTGTCGTTAATTCAACCCAAAGTGTTTTGATATCTGACGGGCATTTATTTGAGTCCTAGGGATAAATATGCATATATATATGACATTGATGCTTTTGATTTTTTGTACCCTTCTTCTGACGAATACATTTCACTAAAGAGGCCCCAAAAATCTCTTAAAGCCTTCCAAATTTGAATTAATAAAAACAAAAAAGAATGAAAAAAAACAATGTATGTAGTCGAAAGCATTTGGGTTTCTCACTGTTTTTAAATAAGATGAAAATAATCATTAACTTAGAATTTTATGGCAGCAACACGTTGCTGGGACAGGTGGCAAAAAAGACTGAGAAAGTTGAGGAATGCTCATCAAAAACCTGTTTGGAACATCCCACAGGTGAACAGGCTAATTGGGAACAGGTGGGTGCCATGTTTGGGTATAAAAGGACCTTCCCTGAATCGCTCAGTCATTCACAAGCAAAGATGCGGTGAGGTTCACCTCTTTGTGAACAAGTGCGTGAGAAAATCGTCCAACAGTTTAAGGACAATGTTCCTCAACGTACAATTGAAAGGAATTTAGGACTTTCATCATCTACGGTCCATAATATCATCAAAAGGTTCAAAAAATCTGGAGAAATCACTGCATGGAAGAGGCAAGGCCGAAAACCAACATTGAATGCTTGTGACGTTCGATCCCTTAGGCGGCACTGCATCAAAAACCGACATCAATGTGTAAAGGACATCACCACATGGGCTCAGGAACACTTCAGAAAACCAATGTCAGTAAATACAGTTTGGCGCTACATCCTTAAGTGCAACTTGAAACTCTACTATGCAAAGCAAACGCCATTTATCAACAACACCCAGAAACACCGCCGGCTTCTCTGGGCCCGAGCTCCTCTAAGATGGGCCGATGCAAAGTGGAAAAGTGTTCTGTGGTCCACATTTCAAATTGTTTTTGGAAATTGTGGACGTCGTGTCCTCCGGGCCAAAGAAGAAAACCACCATCCAGACTGTTATGGACGCAAAGTTCCAAAGTCAGCATCTGTGATGGGATGGGGCTCTGTTAGTGCCAATGGCATGGGCAACTGACACATCTGCATTAATGCTGAAAGGTACATACAGGTTTTGGAGAAACATATGCTGCCATCCAAGCAACGTCTTTTTCATGGACGCCCCTGCTTATTTCAGCAAGACAATGCCAAACCACATTCTGCATGTGTTACAACAGCGTGTCTTCGTAGTAAAAGAGTGCGGGTACTAGACTGGCCTGCCTGCAGTCCTGACCTGTCTCCCATTGAAAATGTGTGGCGCATTATGAAGCGTAAAATACGACAACGGAGACCCCGGACTGTTGAACAGCTGAAGCTGTACATCAAGCAAGAATGGGAAATAATTCCACTTACAAAGCTTCAACAATTCGTGTCCTCAGTTCCCAAACGTTTATTGAATGTTGTTAAAAGAAAATGTGATGTAACACAGTGGTAAACGTGTTGCAGCCATAAAATTCTAAGTTAATGATTATTTGCTAAAAACAATAAAGTTTATCAGTTTGAACATTAAATATAAAATTCATTGGAATTGGGGGTTGTACAATATACAGTACTGTTTTATTGAACCACAAAAACATGGCACAATTGTCATGGTCAGTCACAAAGAGTGCAACAGAGTGAGCTCATGTGAATTTGTGATTGGCTGTTAGTTCTGCGACACTACCATTCACCGGCACGTGACATTTGTAATTGCAGCAAAACACTCATAAAACTAGTTGCCCAATCCTGCACACTGAGGCGACAGTTCAGTTGGTTTCCACCGTGTCGCTTGGTGTGTGGCGGGCCTAAGCCAACCTGTACAGTCCAGTTGCTATCCATTCATTGCCCTAAGAATGCACTGACTTGGATGAATGAGTATGAATGTTCACAGCTTTGTGATGAAGTGCCGCTTCTGCGAATGAAAATACGTTTGCTACATTCGCTGTCATCTGCGGCTGCCTAGAAATGCACATTTCAGCACTCCACTTCAAATTTGAGTAAACGTGGTTTTCTATGTAACCTCTGTTTGGTGAGCCTGTTACAATCTTTAAATGTGAGCAAAAACCATTGAAGACAATTTTTTCGTTGTTGTTGAATTTCCCTAAATTTATTTTACAAATATTTTATTATTGTTTTAGTCAAAGTGATATTGTTCTTCAATATTTTAAATTGCACATTCCCATTTAGTGTTTTTGTCTATTTGACGTTCATGCATAATCAGTTACTCAGTACTTGAGTAGCTTTGTCACTGAGTACTTTTTCACTCTCACGCAAGTAAATATTGGGAGTTCAATTTATTATTTTTTATTTTTTGGTACTTTGACTTGCGTCATATTACTCTAAAGTAAAAGTACTCTTACCCTACCCACGTCTGTTTAGTCATTTTCCGCACTTGCACTGCTACTACAACACAGGCAACATATTTAGGTCAGTGAAGTGTGCCATCAACTAATCTCTTATCGCATGGAACACGTTTCAAAGAGCCCACGCGTGTTGTTTATTTTCACCTACTCGTCGTGTCGTCCGTGGAGGTAGAAGAGGCACCTCCAGCCCTGCGCGGCCCCGTACAGCACCGTGAAAATGCCCACAAAAGTGGCGAACTGGCAGGCCGCCGGCGGGCCCCACTGCTGCACCACCAGGTGGGCGACGGCCCCCGCTTCCCCCTCGCCGGGCTGCGGCTCCTCGGTCCGCCAGTAGCCGCTGGAGAAGAGCGCACAGCGGCCTTTGAACGCGGAGCCGTTGAGAGCCATCGGAACGACCACCAGTAAACCCGCCGCCATGGAGAGGGCGTGAGCGGCGCAGTGAGCCAGCAACAGCCGCCGGTCCAGCTCCATGTCCGGTGGTGGTGTGTGAGGAAATGCGGCAAAAAAAAAGTCAGCACATTTCTCCGTTCGCTTACGTTCGCGTGCTAACAGTTTTTTTTTTTTTTAAAGGCTTCGGGACGCTTTGGTAAGTTTCCGAACATGGGCGGCGACCCGACGAGACTACGTGAGCTCAAACCCAACATTCAAACTGTTACACAACTACAATTTGCAGAGACAGGAACTGGAACATGTGTCCCACTCTGATCGATTTTCCCGGCCCTACAGAACAGAGAATCCCAGTTGATTTACCAGTCTTTATTCACCTCTCAAATACCACCGTCGCAATTATATAAATAAAAAATAACAATGTTCAAGTAAAGATTCAATCATTCATCCATTCATTCATTTAAATAATTATGATATTTGCTTTATATTGTGTCATGTTTTTCGGTGCCTTGACTCCAGGTCTGTAAATAAAGATGACTAATTTTGAATTTACGTATAACCGTTCTGCCCTAACGTCATTAATGGTGTTCCTAGACAATGACCTATATATTCTCCGTATTTTGGTGGCGTGGATCATCTTTAACAGCAACGATCTTTGAGTATATTCCCCTCCATCTATTCCACGCTCTGACGTCACTGATGTCTGACAGTCATTGAGCGTTTACATCGTTTTCACGGCAGCACTGTATCGTGTACAAATTATTTGAATCATGATTTATTTTT
Organism: Phyllopteryx taeniolatus; assembly: GCF_024500385.1. Classification (NCBI taxonomy): domain Eukaryota; kingdom Metazoa; phylum Chordata; class Actinopteri; order Syngnathiformes; family Syngnathidae; genus Phyllopteryx; species Phyllopteryx taeniolatus. The sequence continues at coordinate 24,164,614 of NC_084511.1, read as the reverse complement.
TTAATAAAGCTTGCAATAAAAATTTACGGAGCCCCCCTGGTGCCAAGGTATGAGAAAAATAAAATTCATTGATAATCTGTTCCCTCAATTTAGTAATCCGTTCCCTCAGTCTAGTAAACTGTACCCTCAATTTAGTAATCCGTACCCTCAGTTTAGCAAATGTCTGGGGCTCCGTATACCTACGTATATCTGTCAAGTGAAGTAAATTCTATTTGTATGTTATATTCTTACTCGTGTGAATTCTGTGTATAAATTGTCATGTCGTGATATATCGTACATCCCATTTTTTCAACTGAAAGGCAATATTGCTGTAGTTCGAGGGGGTTGATCATTATATAGCAGTACTAGCAGGACTGGCTACAATTAGCCTGCGTGTTTCCTAAACACAGTACTAAATTGAGGGTACAGTTTACTAAACTGAGGGTACAGATTACTAAACTGAGGGTACAGATTAATAAACTGAGGGTACAGTTTACTAAACTGAGGGAACGGATTACTAAATTGAGGGAACAGATTATCAATGAATTTTATTTTTCTCATACCTTGGCACCAGGGGGGCTGCGTAAGGAAAATGGTAAAAAATGGTTATGTTTTCATTGATACAAAAACGCCAATGCACTCCATCGTGAATTATAAATGATGGAATGCAAACGCATAATCTTTTAACAACAACGGTCAGCGAGGAAGGATGTGGAACTGTCAAAATGCCGAAACCCGGGATCGAACCAGGGACCTTTAGATCTTCAGTCTAACGCTCTCCCAACTGAGCTATTTCGGCGGTGAAAGGGTCCTATCCGTGTTTACTCATTTGTACAAAGTACGGACCTGAGTATGGACGTCATTTCACGCCGAAATCGGCGCAAAGGCTGACGGGTAGAAAGGTCAAGAATCGGTCGGTGGTGGTCGACGCCAGCCTTTAAAATGACGGCTAACACTAAGTCTTCCCCCCACCCTCCCACCCCCCTTTCGGATACAACAAACGCTGCAGAAATGAACGACGACGATTCTGTAGTATATGTTGGCTACAATACCGTGAGGAATGCGAGTATGTCTTGTTTTATCTGAAGAGGCTAGCGAGCGTTAGCTATGTAGCTCGCTAGCGGCTGCGTGTTATTGTTTTGTGGTGGTGGTCGTCGCCTGTCCCAGTGGGTCCACAAGCCTTTATGGAGCCCTAAGCGGAATTGATTTGGGGCCTCCTCGCACAATGATGATCCGTTTAATGTGCAGCTGTCACTCAGCTCGATTAACTGTGTTTTTTAGACTGTTATATGCAGATTGGCACCATCCGACTAAGTGTGCAGAGGATAAATCGATGCAACATCAAGATCAGGACAAAATACAGTGTGTGAAACGTACAACAAAGTGACCTTGTTGCGATTGCTAAGGAAGCTAATCTGATATTCAAGACCGGAGCTCTGTTTCTTCTTTCTGTAACCTTGTTATTTTTTTCGTGGACATTGTCTTGATGTTTCTCAGCTTTGTGTTCTAAAGCTCTTTCTGTAACTTGTTTAAAAAACAAAAAACAAAAGAAATCCTCATGCTTTTCGGGGGCCGGTTGGTCTGCTCGTCCCTGGAAAAATGGATGACAAGTCCAGCAGCCACCACAGACTCCTGGTGGTCCTGCTCATGGTGTTGATCTTCGGCGTCATCATGATCCAGTACGTGTGTCCGAGCAGGACCGAGTGCCAGATGCTCCACCAGCTGGGGTCCTGGCTCCACATGGCCGGTGCTGTGGGTTCTCAGAACGGCGGTGACATCCAAGAGAAACGGGATCCGTATATTGCAGAAGATGGTGCCTTGGTGCGCTTTATCCCGCGTTTCAACTTCACCAAGGCAGACCTGAACCGCGCTGTGGATTTTAACATAAAGGGAGACGACGTCATAGTATTCCTGCATATCCAGAAGACGGGCGGCACCACGTTTGGCCGACACCTGGTACGGAATATCCAGCTGGAGAGGCCGTGCGAGTGCCACGCCGGCCAGAAGAAGTGCACCTGCTATCGGCCGGGGAAGAAGGAGACGTGGCTCTTCTCCCGGTTCTCCACCGGCTGGAGTTGCGGCCTCCACGCCGATTGGACAGAGCTGACCCGCTGTGTCCCATCACGTATGGACTCCCAGGAGGTGCCCAAGACCATGCAGAGGTAGGTGGAGGAGTCTAATGCTATTTCAGTACAGTGGTACCTTGATTTACAAGTTTAATATCTTCCGTGACCACTCAATGTACACACATCAAATACATGTTCTCCATTGAAATGCCATTAATCCCTTCCAGCTCCTCCCCAAAACACACTTTTTTAAAAACTTTTTTTAATAAGGCGAAAAAATCACTCCAGATCACCACGGCTCTAATGAGAATATGGATGGATGCTAAGGCTTGACTTTATTCTCTCTCCAGTAGGAATTATTACTACATTACCATCCTGAGAGACCCCGTGTCCCGCTACCTGAGTGAATGGCGTCACGTCCAGCGCGGTGCCACCTGGAAGGCCTCCCTGCACGTGTGCGACGGGCGCTCGCCGACGTCGTCCGAGCTGCCCAGCTGCTACCTGGGCGACGACTGGTCGGGCTGCTCCCTGCAGGAATTCACCGACTGCCCTTACAATCTAGCCAACAACCGGCAGACGCGCATGCTGGCCGACCTCAGCCTGGTGGGCTGCTACAACGTCTCGGCCATGAGCGTGGATGAGCGCTGGGCCGTGCTCCTGGAGAGCGCTAAGCGGAACCTGCGTGGCATGGCCTTCTTCGGCTTGACGGAATACCAACGCAAGACTCAGTACCTGTTCGAACGCACCTTCAGCTTGGCCTTCATTGCGCCCTTCACGCAGCTCAATGGCACGCGGGCCTCTGGCGTGGACGTCCCCGCCGAGACGCAGCGCCGAATCCGTCAGCTCAACCGCTGGGACGTGGAACTCTACGAATATGCTCGAGATCTCTTCCTGCAGCGTTTCCAGTTCGCACGCCAGCGGGAGCGCAGGGAGGCCAGGGAGAGGCGGCAGCAGGAAAGGAGGCGGCTACGCGGCAGGCTTACCAGGCTTACTACAAAGCAAGGACGCCAGCAAAAGCCCACTCAAGCCCCCCCTGTGATCGAAAATCACTTGCTTGTAACTCAGTCCCAAGAAAAAGTTGAGGAAGATGAGAGTGTGGATTTTGATGGGCTGCTCCCAGACTGGTGGGAAATGGATGAGATCGGCACCATGAAGGACTACATGGACAATGTGGAGCAGTGGAAATGAACTTTTTTTTTTTTTTTTTTTTTTTCAAACTAGAATGAATAACGCCTTACTCAGTGGAGCAGATATGATCTGAGCCAGAAGAAATGACCTTGAAGCAACTGCACGAATAACCTTTACAGAATATTTCTGTTATTTATATCAACTGTGCTTAAAAGACCCGAGTATGATCTTCACTTACTGGAATTTGTTTACACTACCACACAGTCCAGTTTTTTGTTTTAAATGGATTTTTTAATGTTTATTATTATTATTATTATTTTTTATCAAATTGATGTCCAAGAACCACAGTATGCAAATTACTGATGCGTAATCATGGGAATCCATGTCTGTCTGTTTTCATATGATGTTTCATTCAGTTGCTTTTATTTGTCTTAGTCTTAAATAACCACAGAGAGGGTATACTAATAATACACCCTTAACTTTAAATCAGTCAACTCCAGGACAATCCTGTACAAGTTCAGTAACTTTGTGAAAAAAAGTACTGTATTGCTTAGGTGGTGAAAAGAAGAACATAGTCTTCTTTTACGTGCAGTATTTAATGTTTATATTGATTGACATTGCTTGGGTTTGTTCATTCCAATATGGTCCAGTCATTTTGCCTTTCAGTTTTATTTTTCTTTGAACAACACACTACCTTTTCTTAAAAGACACAGTTTGAGAATAGCAATGTTTTTCAAATTGGCTTAAGTTGTCATACATTTTAAACTAGCTTTCATAACAAAGAAATAGAAGATACCTCAGCGTGTAGCGTAACTGATATTTGTTGTAAAAGCTGTGACTGTTTCAATGTACTGTATCTTGTCTTTTTTTGTTGTTGTAAATATACAAAAACTATTTTACATGCACCCGACTAATAATTGTGATGTTCTTTAGTTCACTTACTGTAGATCTCTGGAAGCATCAACAGCTTTTTGATTTATCAAATGCATTAAAACATACATGACTCTTTTCTTGGAAAAATGTCATGGAAGTATATTTACTGTACTGAAATAGTTAATTTACTCACTCGGTGTAAAAATCTGGGAAGGTTTTGAAATTCAAAGCTTTTGTTGTTTGAATGGGCCGGCAACAGGTGCATACACGCACAGGCTCATTGGAAGACCATTTAATTGTTCTGCCTGTCACTATTGATGAACAAATATACATTACTTGTGGTAAATAGAAAATATTTTTGGAACCAACTCCATGACATTGGAAGATGTCCCATGTGTTCTGTTCACACTGTTACTATAATGATAAATATTCAAATATTATTGATAAATAATCTGCGTCTATAATAACAAATTCCCGAAGTGTACAAAGAAATTAGATGGCTCAACATAGAATAAATAATGTAAACATTTGCATTAGTAACGACGTCTAGTAAAGCCCGCAGTGGTGTTACTTCCATGGTCGAAAGCGCACTAACAACCACACACTACATCGCCCACAATGCACCACGTCCAGTGTGCTCAACTGCGCAAGCGCAGAACAAACGGTCGCGCGAAGGATTTGAGTTTGGTTTTAATGGTGGAAAGCTAGGAGGGGTTGGCTGTCGTTACATTTTCAGCAATGTGGACATGGCAGCTCCCCCGTACTTGTCGGAGTCATCGGATTCAAGCAAATCATCCTCAAACGACCAGTCTTTGTCCAACCGGAGCAGTAACAGAAGTCAGAGGGTCGCCGAAAAAGAGAGACGGAAAAATGTGGCGGAGGACCCATTTGTTCTGGCTGTAAAGTATTTCTCTGACGGTAAGGACTATTTTTTTTCTCGAACATGTCAGCTGGCGGATATATTACAGTTCGTATCGAACTTTCCCAAGTAAAATGGACTGTGATCAGTATTTAACGCAACTTGGCTCTACAAACAACATCGTATGTTGTTGCACTGGACGACCGTGCGTTGTGACGTCATTCGTTGATAGACTGTTGATTGGCTAGCTTGCTTACAGTTATTTTTGTTTTTTGTTACTTCGTATTTTTTGTTTTGAGAGAGAGTAATGTTGTAATGCTGATACACTGACAATTATGGAAATGATGTCAAGCAATTGAAAGTGAGTCCTCAAATACTTAACATTCGAAAAGCAAGACCTTGTCACCTGATGTTAATGACCTCTGGCATCCCAAACGTGGACTCAAATCTCCTCAGATGCACTCATATAACTCATAGAAAGTCTTCCCCTTTCAGTGCAAGCTCCATTTTTAGTTCCTTTAAGCGTGATGGCCAGGTGTCATGTTACGTTTGTCCTTACAGTGAGTCTATCTGATATGAATGAATTCTGAAGTTACATTTTTACTGTTACTGACGTTGATGCCACCTCTCGCTCATCTAGTTGAGGCAGGTACTCCCGTGATTGGCAATGATGCCTTCGAGGGGAACCTGGTCGCGGTGGAGCAGGTGGCATACGCTAAAGGACTCCCGCCGGACGCCATCTCCGTGATGTTGGAGTTTGCCATGAGCCTTCGCATGGGTAAGAGGGATATCTCTGTTGTAACATAGACATTCGGTTGTATTTGTGGTGACCAGAGGAGGCTACGATGTGAACGGCACTCTAATGATGACCGATAATTGTAGAAATAAAGGTTGTCTTGATATGGCCTTAAGATAAAAGCTCCAATTTTTTCACAAAAATGTGATTACTGGTTTTAAATGAAATCCTTTACGCTGTTCGCAGTCATGTTTTTGGTGAAAGTGATGCGCCTCAGCGGGGGATGCTTTTAAACTGTGGAAAATGCTCATTTTGAACCAAAGAAAATTGTCCTGACAAATAAACTCAAATTATTGATAAAAATTGATTAATTGCCCAACCGTATCGTCTTATGGTCATATCTTTTGGTGGTGAATGGGAATCAGAGAGAAAAGTTCTCAGGCAACCAGTCTTGCGAGGGAGGTTTCTTGACCCCGCTCTATGCAATGCATACAACCTGATACAGTATGATGTGATTTGAGAGTATATTGTAAAAATCAGTCCTCATCAGCCTTATGTCTGTGTTTTTTCATTTTTTATTTTATTGAACTTGTATTTATTCATCCAAATAATGTTTTTCCCCCTCCTATTTTTGTTGTATTTAGGAACAAGTATGTGCCCCCGAGTGCTCAAGTGCCTGATCCCTGCTACAGTGGTGCCTCAGGACGCTGTTGTTCGAGCCATAGCTTGGCTGGGTGTCTCCAAAATACCCATAAATACACAAGTGAGTGAATGTAATTGCACATAAAAAGGGGAATTTATGTCCCTAAACAATATACTGTAATTCAACCAAAAAGATCAAGTCAAACATGTGTCTTGTCTTCCCCAAATAGAGTTTAGATTTTAGCTCTACTTCGCTGTATGAAGTATGTTAACAGGTATGTTTCCGCCTCATATTTTAACAAGCGCCCATACCATTTGCAGGTTCTCTTCATCAAGTGGGTGTTGACCATTTTTGACATGATTGACGCAAAGGATCAACTGAGAGCAGTCTATGGCTTCATTTTCAGCTTTGTGACAGAGGAAAACCTGGTATGTGTCATTGTGTCCTACTACTTGGATATTTGATTCCTCTGGGGGCTAATGGAACACACTCATTCACCGTGTCACTTTGTATTGTCATATTGTTTCAGTGTCCCTTCATCTGCCACCTGTTGTACCTTCTGACTACAAAGCAAAACGGTAAGCCAACATTTGATGCTCAATGTCGTTATTATCAGCAGGGTTTTTCCTTATCTTGCGCGTAGCATTTTGTGAAGTTGAAGTCTGTTTCCTTATGAAATCCTTTGCAGTGCGAGTGTTTCGAGTCCGAAAGCTACTGGATTTGCAAACCAAACTGGTAAGTGCAACGATCATTTTTAGTCCACCGACCCATCTAAATACTAAATATTACCGGTACATTACAATATTTGTAATAAAAAAAGGCTAGTGTGGAGAGATGCACAGAAACGGCAAGTACCGAGACAGATTGGCTGTTGCTCCCGGAACATAAGTTGTTTAATTGTTGTTAAAGATGCAGGCTCTACAAGATAAAATCTTTAACACTCTGCAGGCAAGTCATAGTAAACATGCGGTAATTCTCCATTCTTATTCTGAGAGAATGTGCTTCTGTGCTGCTGTTTTGGTTAGCAACAGAGTTAAACTGGGCTCAGTAGTTAACTATTTGTGTGTGTGAACAATAATGAATAAGAAATGTTAACAATGTGCCCTATTTGTATGTGTTTTATCTTTTAGGGAAGACAGCCCTTCCTTCTGCACATCCTGTCCCTTTATAAAGTGTTTTGCCCAGAACTGGTGACACTCTCTATTCCGTCCAGAATGAGGGTTTGTACATGTTACATTTAATACTCACTGGCCATTTCTTTAAGTGGTCAATCTATTGCAATCCATTTCAAGAACATCCATCCATCCATCCATCCATTTTCTGAGTGCTGGAGCCAATCCCAGCTATCATCGGGCAGGAGGCGGGGTACAACCTGAACTGGTTGCCAGCCAATCGCAGGGCACATATAAACAAACAACCATTCGCACTCACATTCACACCTACGGCAGTGTAAAAAAAATCTGCCTATGCTAAAATAATGATATTTTTTTTTATTGTCACTGCCAGACAAGCCCCTCTAGTGGAGCTTAATAAGCAAATAACCACTGCAAACTACAACCACATTAATAAACCTACTGCCATATTAATACTGGACCTTTCTGAAAGCATGGGTTGCAAATTTCCAGATATTTTCAAAGTCTGCAAATTTCCATAGGAAGTAATGGGAATAAATGGATATAAACAAGGTATTTACAAAACAGAAGGTTGGCTATTAATAGGGAACTTAAATATAGTTCAGGGAAATATATTTTTAGCATAATCCTGACTAAAACAACCAGATTTGGCGGTACCATGATTTATGTGTGCACCAACATAAAGGTTTTTCGACTTAGGAGTCATTGCTTGGTTGATTAAAAAAAAGAAAATACAAATTATATATATATATATATATAAAAATATTTTTTTGTGTCGCAAGCTAAAATATCAGGTATGAGTGCGCTTCGGCTACGTCGCCGCACAGGTGAAGTGAAAAAAAGTAAGCTATCATCTATTTTGCATTTGTGTCTGCTTATGACAAAACAAGTTTTATATTTATGCTTCAATGTTATATACAGTATTTCCATTAAATTCGCAGTTCATTCCTATAAGTTGCAATGGTAAGTTTCCAATTTGGAATATTTCAAAAATTCCTCAGCTACACTTCCCACAGAAATTTACCAGAAATTTTCCGCACTTTTGCAATCCTACTGATAGCATCGATCAAAACTGAGCATTTTTTGTTGTTGTTGCTCTTATATGATTGGATCTTATGATGTAGCCGTCATCCCCTGGTGCACAGAAGAAATGCTATGATGGCTTATGTCCTTTGCTGTGTTTCTTCACAGAGTGGGTTTAGGAATCACAACTCACCCTGGAAATCAGCGCTAGCTTTTGTCCAGAAGAAGAACGCTGCGTTGGTTTCCCCCAATGCTGATGTGACCCTCACAATCAAAGATCATAGCAACCCAAGAAAAAAAAGGGTATGGCGGTTAAAACCTCAACCTCATCGTAGCCCATATCCCTCTGGTTGTAATCCTAGCTGCTACTTTTTAGTCTGCGTCGTCTTGGATGTGAAGCCATATATAAATGTTTTTCTTAGATACCAGTGTAATTATTTATTGAACACAAGAAGAAACGCTTGCTGAAGTCCTTGCTGATAAATATTTAACCATCATCCCTCTGATGCGCTTTTCTTTCAGAAACACCGCCACTTGGAACTGCCAGTGCTGAGTTGTGCGCTTAATAAGGAGTCTCAGACTGAATCGTTCTTCAGCAGAAAATTTGTCCCTCTGGCGCAGCTCCGGTCCTTTGCGGAGCTTTTGGAGAACATGCACCGTATAGAGGTACACACAGAGAAGCTTACTAACTGAACTGCGTATATTGCCATAACATCATCTTAGACGACATAAAGAATAGAACGGACATGATGACACGTGACCACATTACTGACCTGGGTTGTGACTCTGAAACAGAAAAAAAATATTATGGCAATTATTTGTAAAATTGGCTTCATGGTACTAATTTCACTAAAAATCCAATCACATTTTTTTTCAGAACAGTTGATATCGATGTATACAGAGCTGCCAAATGTTACGGAACGTTCATATTTTGTTACGGAAATCACCGAAGGCTGATTCCAGCGTCCGACATTACGGGCCAGTACGGCGCTGTGTACAGCTACCATGACGAAAATGTCATAAATCAATTCAATGAAACAAACACTATATTGTTTAAAAAAAAAAAAAAAAAGAGAGGAGAAAAAAAAGCTGATTTTATTACGCCGCCCGGCTGCTAAGCCGTGGAGGGGAAAGTTTTCTTTGCGTCCGGTGTCAACGCATTGTAAGTGACTAATCATTGCCTCCTTGGTAGCGAACAAATTACACTTCTTTACCATGCTTCTTACACATATCGTTTATGTTATCACGAAGGGAGGGTGAGGAGTGGGTAGGAAAAGATGGAAAAGCATCATGCTAATTGCTAAGCTAACGTGTCATAAAGTTGCAAAACACCAAAATAAGTGATTGGGTGATACAGTACACTTGTCGCATACATACTGGAACCGCATTATAGCTGAGAGTAACCCAAGTTTGAACAGCACAATGACAAGCCAATTAATACCCGTCTGGAGATATAAATGTAAAACAATTCACGGCCTCTGATCCGGAATTGAATTAATACGTCACTGGAGATGTCATCTGAGAACAGGGTCAGGTTAAAAATATTTTATTATTAATAATAAATATTTGTAATATAAGGTAACCTTTATTTGTCCCATAACGGGGCAATTTTCATCATATCAGTAGCTATAGTGGATATAGGAGATATAAATGTATAATACAAATAGTTTAATTGACTTTTGAAATCTGATTCATCTGATTTAATTTGCTTTTTTTACGTTTTTTATTTTATTTATTTATTTTTTAAACCAAGGTTGAAAACAGAATTGGTAAAGGCAAATCAATCCATAGACACAGATATTTTTGACTGGCACATCGAAATCTCATATACTTTGATTCAGGCTGCAACTGCGTCTGCCATTACAAGGTTGATGCAATAAAAACAATAAAATAACAACTATAGAAGCCATAACTCAACGATTACGATTATAGAGTAATGTTTATGCTGTGCAATTGAACAGTATGCATAATTATTTTTATATTATATAGTGCAATAACTGTCGTGCGGTAATGTTCTTGACAAAATATTGAAATTCAGACGAATTTGGAAAAATTGTTCTGGAAGTGAAGAAAGCAGGAAGCGGTGTACTGAAGAAAAGAAAGTGTATTCTTTTTGTTTTATTTTTTTGCTCCAAAAGTCTGACTGAAATTTAAATCGGAAAGGTAATTTTCCTGATTTAGACAAATGGGTTTCTTGTGTGAAAAAGAGAGTTTTTAATTTTGTGATAGAATCCATAATGTTAATTCCATTTGCCTGTGAACGAAGGCCATTTACATTCCATAAGACAAAAGTTGTGTGTGACATATTAATGATCTGTGTGGAATTGTTGCAAGTGAACGTGGGACTATCTGAGAGTGTATCGTCTATCCGTGTTTGGGAAACATAGATCATTCTGAAATATTAGATATCTAATGGGAAATTTCTTACTGTGTAGCTGATAATATGATGTTTTGTTTAGAGGTATTATGTAATGAGGTATTGAACGTATTGTATATGAGTATAGCATAGCTGGATGCAATTTATCTAAAGTCTTTTGACCGTGTCTCAAATGTCATTTTAATATTGCCCAGCCTAATCAAGCCCTAATTAAGACATATTTTGATCGACCATCTTAGCCGCTACACAGCGAGCGTGAGACCCCCATGGAGGACGCCACCTCGTTGTTGGTGGCCCTTCCGAGCTTTATGCAGCGGAGTGCCCGCTGGCCAAGGTTTCTGCTAATGTCATCAACTACCTGTTTCGGCGTAGTCTTCAGTGACCGGAAATTCAGTGCATCACTAGTTGTGACCCTACATTTGGCAAAGGAAAAGTACAGATGGGATGCTCTGTTTTACGAGTTCCATTCCTACGGCTGCAGCAAAACCTGACTTTGGATTTAAGTAGCACCGTAGTCTGTCACTAACCTATGACGTTGTAAAGTCATCATTATGGTATATGTTTGCATGAAAAACACTTCTAGGCCATGAATATTAACCAATAAAATAAAAAATAGTAAGTATGGTGTTAACTGTGCGTGGCTGCTGTATAAACTAGTTCATTTTGCGCCGCTAATAACCTTGAAACGTGTATAGCAACGTAAAATGGGCCCCCCTGTAAATTTAAGTGCAATGCATGCTTCTATCCACAAGGTGGTGCTGTATGACAATTTTGATATTTTGCCTATTTTTCAGCAGAGACTTGTAATTTCTTTATTAGTTTCATGGCAGTTTTTTTTTTGATACCGTTGTTCTACTTAGTGTTTTATTTTTATTTGACCAACAAAAGTTAAGGACACCAAGAGAAGACTGGGAAGAATGAATTGTAAAAGCTGCAAAGCGTCTTATAAAATCCAAATAATGTATGTTATTTCTTAAAGCTTGCACACTGTATCATGAAACATAAATTCACCAATATAGTTGTCATGACTCGCCGTAAGGACAGGTCACCTGTGTGTACACCCAGAAGAAATCTGTTAAGTCCTCATCAAATTACTCACAAAATACCTCTAATGAATCTCCTCATCATCCTTTTAACCATTTGAGTTGAGTGCTGCAGTTCATCCATTTTTGCCCCTCATTGTTATTTGCTTATTACTTTAACAAAGTGCCCGCGATGGAGGGAACAGCTGTTCGTACATTATAAGAGACGTTATAAATTCTCCCAGTGCAGGATTACAGACTACTGAAGGATTATTGAAGTAGCAGGCATCTGCTCTGTGAAAAGCATTAAAAAAGGTCTACTGGGTGATTTTAATCTTGAATCAGAGTGCCTTTATGCAAATTAAAGGTGACTAAACGACAGCCTTTGGGGGTTTGTGTTGCTATATTTAAATTCATGTGTACAGTTGCATATTTGTCATTACCTTTCTGCATATGAATTTTTTATTTTTGGCCCCAAGGTAATAATTTATCAAACGTGATCTCACTTATGTTTGGTTAATTTTTACCCCCACCAGCTGCCGGCTCAGATGGGCTCTCTTCTGTCCACCAGTGTGGCTCTGCACTACCTGGACTGTGTGCAGGAGGAGTCGGCCCTCCTCCGTCTGAACTACTGGCTGGGCTACGCGCTCCGAGAAGGTAAGGCGGAGACAACTGTGACATTCCCCCTGTGAGGAAGATGTGCCCAAATTTAAGCTAACCCGCAGCTGAACCCCGACTCCAAGTGCCGTTCTTTCGGTGTATGCTTTCAAAATGGTTAGAGGGGAGTTTGGGGAACGCACATGAGGGGAATGTAAAATGGGCTGTCCTTTTTAATTTTATACTTTCCATTCTCTCACAGAATTTTTGTTTTGTCGAGACGGCGGCCCATCCCAGAGTTCCGATGAGGCGCTGCAGTTTTTGGACAGGCTGCTGTCGGCGCACCACTTTCTCCAGGTGAGCCACTGTGCCTCATACTTGCATCCATTTTCCATCTTTAACATCTTAATCATTTTTTATTCTTAAATTTTGAAACGTCTTTACCAGGAGGGGTTTTCTAGTTCCGAAGGGTTTCTCTACAAGTTCCTTACGGTTTGGGACGGATGCCTTATGCGACCGCAGATCCTCGGCCTGCTGAGCAACATTCCTGTGGTCCCAAGCTACCGTAGGCTTATTACAAGTTTTCACATTTTCAAACAAATCTGTGAATCCAACAAAACTCAATGCAGTTCTGCTTACTTTTTGGCTAACGTAGCATTTCATACAGTGTAGGGCTGCCATCATTTGAAAGTGTCTGATCTTCGCCCAGCCTACATGCCAGTCATGGGTGGAGAAGCTCGTTGTGGGGGTAGTTATGTAAATTAGCCCCCCTATTGCATAAAATGAGGGATTAAGTTCAGAAGGGCTCACTCACAGATGTGTTTTCAGAAATTAGTCTTAAAGATGTACTTGTTATTTTAATTTCAAACTTAATGGGTGGGAAACAGTCCAGAGAACCAACTATTTCTATACAATATATGCAAATAATATATCCCATTTAATTCATTCGGTGCCAAAGATGAGTCAACTTGTCAATTAGAATCCTAACGTTCAGTGTCAAAGACGAGTTTCCACGTCTATTACGTTTATTTCACAGACAGGGTTGCGGGAAAGTCTATCTGATGCTCCTCTAGTTATTTTCAAGCTTAGGAACAAAGTTAATGAGGCACAAGCTCCAATAGATGGTAATGATGCGGCGTTTCAGATTGAAGATTCCCCAATTTGAGAAAACGGCAGTGCTACGTAGGCCACAAGTCAGACAAGTTGAAGCATATTACACTGGAACTCGAACAGATGAGGTATACGTATAGATTTTCAGAGTATGTGTGGTAGTTAGCAGAAGCCTGTGTGTATCATAAATGTGACAAAATACAACAGAGGTCTTGGATGTGACGAGGACACCATTCTGCATTTAATCAGCCACTAAACATTACGAGCGTCATGACTGACAAGCCATCCAATAAGTAGCGTTACTCACTGCGTGTGTATATCACTAAATACATTTTTATAATTTTTTTGTGCCATCAAAAGCCATTCCTAAATGTTGTTTTGATGTCGTGTTGATTCATAAAATAAAAACGCTGGTCAGATGTTAGAGGTGTCACGAAAGCAAAAAAATTTGCATCAAACTGATTAAAGTCACTGTTGTGCTTCATATGTTTCGTTTAAAAACAAAAAAACTGTTTCTCCGGTTTCTGGGAGAAACAATCATATTTCGTAAGACCTACCTATGTTCTACTGCTGATTACTGGTGAAAGAAGGGAATATTTTCTTTCATTTGTCAGATTTGGTGTATATACCGTATAACCATAGAACACAATATTCTGTGGGTCTTGAAAAATCAGTCAAAATGTTCTAAAATGGCTGCTCTAAAAAGAAAGTATAAAAAGAGGTTAGCAATATCTCTAGGGCTGGAAACACACCATTATTTTAATATTCGATTAGTCTGTTGATTATTTTTTCGAAGAATCAGATACAAAAAAAAAGTAGTTTCATTCTCTTTATTCAAAAACAGGGCATTATTTCCAACACATTGCAGAAATTGTACAAATATAAATTGATTACGATTAATTTACTAGCTTGGTCCATAACGTCAGAAAATAGGCAAAAATGCTGAGCATTGTTTTCTGAAGTAAAAGCAGATGTTTGCAAATGTCATATTTTGATTAATCAAAGATAAATAGTCTGCTTTCATGGGGGACTAGTACAGAAGTAATATTTAATGTTGAGAGGCTGAAATTCCGAGGATTTGTACCATTTTAAGTTAAACATTATCTCTAAATGATTAATCAATTAAAATTATAGTTGAAAATAGTTAATAAATTTGATAATCGATTAGTTATTGATTAATTGTTGCACAACTACATAGCACTTTTGTCACAACGCTAGTACGTTTCAAACACAAACAAAAATGTACTTGAGTTTAGATGCTGAAGTCTCATTAGATCTGCCGTGCGACTTTCGACACATCTTTCCCAATTATAATTAGACCCTGTAGGAGAGTTTGTAGTGTGTGGTGTTATTTTGTGATTTTATTGTAAAAATGTGTCTCTGTTTTTATGTCCTACATTTGTTTTATATTATTGGTGTTATATTTTGTACTTTTATATTCTCTGATGTGCAGCCCTTGGGTGACGTCTAGTTGATAAATGTGCTTTATAAATAAATTGGATTAGATTGGATGATATGATATTTAGGGCGTTCGGATATGTAGGTTCTGCTTGTTGAATAAGAGGTTGTGATGCTTTTAATGACATCCAAACATTAACTGCACTTCCATTTCAGAGCTGCTGCTTTTGTAGACATTTTAATTAGTTTTTGTTCTTGTATTAAATGTATAATGAATGACCATGTAAAGCACTTTGTGAGCCCTCACTGGGAGAACTACTAAATAAAATTGACTTACTTCCCCTCCTCAGAAATGGACCAGCTTCTGTTGAAGCCCCTCAAGCAGCTCTACTTCATGTCTTCACCGTTTTTCAAGGTACATGTTCTGGTCCATTGTGTTTGTTGCTGTTACTTCCAAGAACCACTTTCATATGTGATTTTTAATAGTGCTAGTTTGGCGTTGGTATGTCTATGTGTGTGTGTGTCCTCAGTGTGGGCTGTTGGAATGCCTAAATGGAATGCTGCGGAATTGGCTGACCTGGCACTCTGTGTACGCTCTGGAAGACAACTTGGACGTTAGCATCAACAGCCACGCCTCCATGTAAGTCTCACGAAGGGAGCTGTAGCACAAAACATACAATGCGAATTAATGTGTAGCTGTCACCTGGAGATCAG
Organism: Phyllopteryx taeniolatus; assembly: GCF_024500385.1. Lineage (NCBI taxonomy): Eukaryota > Metazoa > Chordata > Actinopteri > Syngnathiformes > Syngnathidae > Phyllopteryx > Phyllopteryx taeniolatus. The sequence goes on along the minus strand of NC_084511.1, from coordinate 24,148,956 downwards.
CTCCCCCCCACAAGCAAAATAACTTTCATTAGTCTTGTGTGAGGAAATTAAATATTCAATGCCTTGAGCCCTGCACCAGAGACACAGCCTTAATACAAAATGGGGCAGTTTCAGTTAGGTTTTCTAGAAACAATCAACACATGGATTGTATGCTGAAATTTTTGATTCATGCACTCTATTGGTCTACTGCAATACTACAGCTGTGTTACTTTGTTTCTAGATCCATGACTTTGTCGGGCTTTAAGGATTCTGTGTTGAAGCTGGTGCAATTTGTGGGTCATTTGGCAAGCGTGGGGCTGCAGGTGGAGAGCTGCCACTCGCTCCTGCTCAACTTCATCCTGGAATTTTACGAGACGGTAAAGCAAGCGCATTGATCAGGTTGTGTTTTGATCAGAATCTGTAGCACGAAAGCTTCACATGTGCCCTCCATTTTATGGGGCTTTATGAACTGGTTCTGAATGAAAAGACTACAGCAAAAAAATCAAAATTCAGGTGCAGTTCTGTAGTGTGCCGACCTAAATCATGTGCAGTGGTACCTTGACTTATGAGTTTAGTTAGTTCTGTGACCAAGCTTGTAACTCAGTTTACTTGCGTATCAAATCAGTTTTTCCATTTGAAATCCCATTAATCCACCCTAGCTCCTTCAGAACCACCATTTTTTTCCTCATCTTTTTAATAAAGTAAAACAGCATTTTTTTTTTTTTTTAAAACGGTTTTGTCATGTTTAAACTGGCTGTATGAGCTGACAGTAGAATATTATTAACATGATCATTTGAAAAATCACCCCTCTCTGGCTCCAGCTAATGCCTCTAATTAAATCAGAGAGTGTAGTGGGTTAACAAAAGTTAAAAATGAGCTCTCGACTTCAAATCAAATTAACATATATAACGTTGGGATGGGGAGGGGGCAATAGGAGACTATTGTACTTTCTTGACCGGATTATTTAACTGCGGTTAGTAACAGAAGTTAAAAATGAATTGGACAGCTCTCTCAGGGTTAACATACAGTCGTTGGTGCCAGTATTTTTTAGAATGACTGTATATATTTTTTTAATTATATATTTGTCTATTCTGGCATTTAGTAAATAGAAACAATTTGGTAATCCTAATTGATCTAAAACAGGAGAAGTTTAGTCTGATTTCATGTCAGACTGTCAAGAAAAAAAAAGCATAATGTGTCTTTTTATAGTCGTGTTAAAAAATACAAGTCAATATTTTTGAGCACGACTGTATAACGGGGGTGTGTGTCCTATACACTGATGGCTGCATGGCTGGCCTTGGAAAACCACCGGAAACGTCACGTCGCCGTTCTCACCGAGTCGTCAGTTGAGTTGATTACCTGTCTTACATTTTTTGTTGACTTTACATTCCCAAAAATACATCAAACCTATAACATTTCGTGTAACGTTGCAGGCGAGCGGGACGCAGCGGTACATTCCTCCAGGCCAATTCCAGCTGGCTATCGATGAGCTCATGGCCGACCGAGGCGTACTCTTAAGGCGGCCAGGCAAGAGTGACGAAGCAGTCCCTTCCTGGTCCTGTTTCGTTGTCTGAGTTTAGTGAGCTGGGAGCGTTTCTTAGGGAGCATTTCAGAGACGCGAGGTGGTGGGGGCAGGGACTGAAATGAGACTACATTCAAATATTGCTCGCAGTTTGAAAACTTGCATATTTTACCTTTACACACTGTAAGAAAAATAGCACTGTATTGTAAAATATAAAACAATAAAACAAAATGTAAAGAAATAAACCGTTTTTCTAAAGTGTAATTAAGATGAAAGCCGCACACACAGTAGTAAATCGTTTTTAAATGTGTCCCTTTTAAGAGGCGTGGCCTAGTGAGTGACATCAGCTTGGTCGGCTGTTTACCACGTGGGTACTTCAGTGTGACCGTCCGCTGCATAAATAAACAACTGAAAGCGCATCCGCGATTCTTTTCCCCCCCCGGTGGTCTATATGGTACCACTGTACATGAATTATACACAAAGACTTAAGCTTGGTTATGATGTACATCATGACTGTTCTCCAGGTGTGCGACATGTTTTTGAAGTACGGGCTCCCGCTCATTGTGCTACCGCCGCCCGGCGTTTTCTACCCGGCGCTGCTCGCGACCGACCCTGTCAGTGTGGACCTCCTGGCCTACATCATGCACAGGTACAAGCCCTTGCTAGCCTCAAGTTAATATAATGCCATGATACATGGCTGATGGAAGCAGATCTGGGACGGAATGCCCTCTTTCACTTATATACAAGCTAATGTATAATTTCTGATAATGAGTGACTCTGAGGCAAAATTCCCAGAAGCTCCTGTATGTTTTTTGTTTTTGAATGTTGAAAGCTTTAATATATAGCTTAACTTATACTAGTACCTACCTGCAAATTAACTTCAGCACAAACTGCAAGGTTCTGTAATAGTTCTGCCAATTAAAATGGGGAAATGTCAGCACAACAAAAATTACAATTAATTGCTCGACGTTTTCACAACGCTGAGCCATTTGACAATTTGCCATTGACTGTCTTTTTTTTTTTGTCAGGTACAAGGTGAACATGGTTTTTGCTAAAAGCCAGGAGAAAATCACAGAGGTACACAATGCCTTTTACTAGATATACACTGACTGTGTGTGCGTGTATACATATACTGTGTGTATATATATGTATATATATATATATATATATATATATATATGTGTGTGTGTGTGTGTGTGTGTATATAAGTATATAGACACAGATCTTTCAGTTTTCAATAACTTATATTGGCTCTGTAGACCCAAAGAAGCAGATTAAAAGCTGCTCATTTCTTCAACATTTTTTGGTTGCACCTTGCTGGCGCTGTGTTAGGTTCTCTAAAGAACGTCTGTGACCTGTAGCACAATAGGTGAAACATTAAGTTCATTGAGTTGTTGATTTTCAAGCTCAACTGATTACTTTTAGGTTTGAAAGTGCATAGCAGTCAGCCTTATTTCTCATCTGCAAAATGCCACTGACTTCTCAAAGAACTCACCCGTACGTGTGGTGGGAATAAATCAACACAACAAACAGATGTGGTTAATAAATGCTCGCCTCCACCGACAGGCTTTTCGCACCAGCCGCCAGACCTTCAGGGAGTTCAACCACTACGTACTCGACATGGTCAACTTCCTATGGAACGGCAAGATGTTCCAGTCAGGTGTCAACATGCAGCTGGACGAGGACGTGCTGCAAAGGAGCAAAGTACCCGAGGGCTCCGCCAGTTTCGACCTCATCCATCACCCGGCCTTTATGGGCTACGCTGTCGACTTCCACCGCAAGGTGAGCGTGCGCCTCCACAGCAAGGGGGCAAGGTTTGACAAGTCATTTTAGATCGAAGGGGCTTCATATGCTCTAACTAGCAAAGTCTGTGCACATAATGTTTGTTCATTTGCTGTCATGGTAAACGTGTGTCTTTGTATTAGTTGAGTTCATATTGCAGTGCGAAGGTCCTCTTGGAATCGCTGTTTCTTAGAATTCTTTTGATGCCACAACAGGCCTAAAAAAACACACGGATCCTAGCGGTGGGACAATATACGTAACCCACAGTACGGTCCATATCTCGGTTTTTGGGCCACGATGCAGAGCTGCTTGTCAGCAAAAACTGTAATATGCAGTGTATCAAATAATCACACTTATTTCAGGTTAGCCATTATTTAAACAGAACTCTTTTGAATGGTAAACTGCCTCTTATTCCTTGGGTTATTGTATATACACATGACAAGGCAGTTGTACAAAATATGTATAATAAATTAAAACATGCAAAAATGTAAACAAAAACAAACACTCTGCAGGCATAACGAATCGACCCATGCTTAATCCAGCTGTTACACCTCGGTGGGGAAGTAAAATGTTAAAACCTCTATGGAATGTGCATGGACAAAATGTAGCATTGGTCATGCGTTTTCATTAAGCGACCACACATCTTCGACCACTGAAATTGACCTGACAAGTAAACTCAAATTATTCGATTAAAGTCGATGAGTCTCTCAAACGTGTTGGCAGTTTGGTGTGAGCTGAACTTATTATATGCAAGTAGCAGCGGTGGGTGTACTAAGTCATAATTCTCAAGTCTTAACTGTCAAGTTTCAAGTCCCAAGTTAACATGGCAAAACTTAAGGAAGCTAAGTCAGGAGCAGTCACCGCAGCATCTGTACTTTTGCTCGTCGTTTCCTTCCCTAATCCACTCGAGTCTAGTCATGTGACATGTTGTGTCCTCCTCCTCTCGTGAGTATACCGTATTTTCACGTCCATAGGGCGCACTGTATTAAATGGCGCAGTCTCAGTTACGGCGTCTATTTCTGTATTTAACACATAAATAAGGCACACCGGATTATTGGGTGCAGGCATGGTAAAACATATGCTAGTTTAAAACATACGGTAGCATGCATGCACGCTAAAACAATGTTTTTAAAAAGGCAGCGGAAGCAAAAGTGACTTTGGTTGTACTTTATTGAAGTATTTAACCATGTACTCACGTTATTTTTTGATCAATCCTCATCCACTAATCCATCAAAGTCCTCATCTTCTGTATCCGAAATGAACAGCTGGGCAAGTTCTCCAACAAACATGGCGGGTTCCCTCTCGTCATTGTCAGAGTCAGTCTCGGGACACCGGGATGTCGAAAGTCGGCGGCACCTCGTCCGTGTTGGTGATGTGGTTGGGCTGGATGTGTTTGTCGGCAATCTTTTTATTGCAGTAAGAGCGGAAGATGGCCAGCTTTTCCTTGTAATCCGCCGGAAGTTGCTGCGCCACGGTAGTCCTTGCCCGGATGAATAGATGGCGCCGTTTCATAAAACGAAAGCACCAAGCCGGACCTCCTTGAAAATGTTCGATTTTCATTTCTTCTGCAAGCGTTATTGCCCTCAGTCAAATGGATGCGTCTCCCGGCTGTTCTTTGATCATTAATCCATTGCTCGAGTTGGTCTTCCAACTCGGGCCACCTCGCCTTGTTTCCGCGGAAACTCAGCTTCGTCTTCTTGACTTGCCGAAGCTCGTTTTCCTGCTTCCTCCACTTGCGAACCATGGATTCGTTGATCTTGAATTCTCTCACGGCTGCTCGATTCCCATGTTCCGCTGCGTAACTGGCAGCTTGCAGTTTAAACTGTGCTTTGTAAGCGTGTCTCTTCGTAGGTGCCATTTTTGGGGCTCCTTAGCCAAACCGATGTTGTTTTGCACAATGCACATACCGGCGCTATATACCTACTGGGGGCGTGCCTTTAGCGTCCTCTGTCACGCGCACCCTTCCCCCTTTACGTCCACATGCTGTCCTTAGTCACGTACGCCTTTCCTCTATATAAGCAGCGTGTCGGCAGGAGATGCTCCCAGTCAGTCAAGCGGAGCGCTCATCAAAGTCACACATAAGGTGCGCCGCATTATAAGGCGCCCCGTCCATTTTGGAGAACATTTAAGACTTTTAAATGGGCCTTATGGTCGTGAAAATACGGTAGTAGTATCATAAACAACCTGAAGATGCCTGATGGGATCTCTACAGCCTTCCTAGTTTTTTCGACTACCACAACATGGGATCTCTACAACCTTCCTAGTTTTTTCGACTACCGCATTCCCCCCCCCCCCCCACTAGTGCCACACTTTGCTAAATACACGTAGAAGTGAGATGCATGTGGTATTAATATATCTTTCATACAACATACATAAATACCTAAGTGAGCGTTTTATTATTCACAACTGAGACAGCAGCATGAGACATGGTTTTCATCACATTTAATAATACACACAATTCCTTTTTGATTCCGTCCCATCGCTGACATCCAGCTGTGAGCCGTTGAGTCTGGCATTCCGTTTAAGCATTTAGTCCATATCCTACTCGTCCGCGCTTTGTCTTCACTATTAATAAAGTTCAGCGTATGAGTAGAAATGTCATAAAGTAGTTGAAGGCAGCAGTGGAAAAAATCTCACTAGTAAGACGTAGTTGTTCTACTAGAGCATCCTAGTCATTAGTGCACTGTAATCCTTCTGTGTGCTGAGATGTCATACAGCAGTGGAAAAAAATGTCATAATGTCGTCATGTCATTTTTATACTAGTGCTCCCTCGTCGTTCTACTAGTGCACAGGAATGTCATACAGTAGTGGAAAAAAGGTCACCAGTTTTTCCACTAGTCTGTCCTCGTTCTATCAGTGTGCAGAAATGTCACACAGTAGTGGTAGGTAGTAGTAGAAAAAAAATAAAATAAATCTCACAAATAGTAAAATAGTTGTTTTACTAATGCACCCTAGTCATTCTACTAGAAATGTCATACAGCAATGGAAACGTCACTGGTAGTAACACAGTCATTCAACCAGTATGCAGAAATGTCATGCAGTAGTGAAAAAAACATCACTAGTAACTAGACACAGTCATTCTAGGAGTGCGCTCTAGTTGTTCTACTAGTGTGTAGAAATGTCTTACATTAGTGGGGGAAAACTTTTTTAGTAGTTCGCTGAAATGTCATGCAGTAGTGGGAAAAGAATGTAACTTTGTAAGACAGTTGTTCTACTAGTGTGCTGAAATGTCATGCAGTACTGCAGTGGTAAAAAAGGTCAGTAGTCCTAAGACATAGTCATCCTATGGACAATTGAGTGCACTGTTACGATATCAAAATTTTTTTTTCCACAGCTGAGATTTCTGTCACGTGTGTAATTGAGGCTTTGTCTCTCTTCATCATTAGTGTTGGCCCGAAAGAGAAGACCTGGATCTCCGTTCCATTAAGGTATGGGGCTTACCATTGAAGTGGGTTATTACCAGTGTTGGGGAGTAACTAACTAATTACTTAGAATGAGATTATGTGTTTGAATTACAACATTTATGTAATTGTAGTCCATTACATTAAAGTTACAATAAAGTTTATTTTATTTTATTTTTTTAAAATCTTCTCAGTGAAAAAACATGTCGGCAGTGTGCGACTTTTTTGCGCTGTCTGAGACACGCAACACAAAAGCCCTTTGCAATCTGTGCAAAACTGAAGTACCTCGTGGGGAACGTCATCTAAATGATTCAAAACAACTAATTTGATCAGAATGTACGCAAGGCGGAGTATGCCTCGTTCAAGCAATGCAGCGTGAAAATGGAAAAGCTAAGAACCAAACGGACGCCAACGTAAACAACGCTGGACAACAGCCGTCCATATTGTCGGGACAGTGAGAAAGTCAGAGTTGGCATGTCATTAACAGTATTTGTTAATTTAAAGTAATCGAGTAAGTTCGTACCCATTATTTCTGTCTCAAGTAATGTTGATTTGACCTGACTGAACTTTAAACCTATGTCAGTGGCCAATCCTTGAACGCCCCCCAGAGGTCATTGTTTTACCTTTTTGTCTAAAATGCTCGCGAATACTTTTGAAGACACATAAGTATAAACAGTAAATGAGCAAGTCATTTTAATAGACTTATTGCTCCAACTTGTGATCAGATCAGTGAAAATCCTGATCAAGTAAAGCCTAATCAGAAGTAAATTTTCATCATGTAAACCATGAATCGGAATGGTATGTGAAAGAAAAAAAAAAAAAAAAGGCTGCGCTGTGTCTTGCCCTAAATGCATGGTGATGTCATCGTTTATACACTTGAAAACATGGCCACGTCCTACCAGCGCTGGTCTGCTGGGATATGTTTTTAACTACTTGTAACTTGTTTTTATCAGGTTTATGCGTTAATAAAAGTGTAAAAACAACCTCATCTACTCTGCTAAATAGACGACCGACCTCCATCTTGATGAATTATGTGATGTTGACATCAATCTGTGTGTGTCTCACGTCTGTAAAACTGCTGTTCTGATTAAACATTTGTCACATGTATACAACAGATCGGAATAGATCACGTCACATGTAAACAGTTGACCAGAGACCTTCAATCTGAGTGATTTCAATCGGAATGACAAAAAAAAGTCTGCATGTGAACCCGGCTGTCGTTAGACTTTTGACCAGTAAAGAAAGTAATTGAAATAGTTACACTACTATTGCATTTTCAACAGGGTAGCTTATAAGTGTAACCATTGAGCTACATTTCCAAAGTAGTCTTCCAACGCTGGACTTATTGCTGTATATGTGCTCATGAGAAGGGATGTGAGCAGAGATGTGTGTGTGTGTGTGTGTGTGTTTGTTTTGCAGCATGTCAAGCCGTGGCGCTGGTACATGGAGTATCTGTCCTCGCAGGGCTACGATGGCCTGCAACTCTTTACGCGCACCAACACCATCCGGCAGCTGCCGTCGGAGGGCGGCAAGGACGACAGCGCCGCCTCGCAGGGATAGCGAGGGGGGGGAAAAAATAGACTTCTTTTTGCTTAAAGGACTTGTTTATACTTTATCTCATCTGCTTCTTCTTCAAGCAGGCTCATTGGCTTGGGAGTATCTTTTGAATGTACATAAGTTATTTGTTTATTTCCCGTTTTTAATGACAGCACGGTCTGTTCAGTGACATTTGACTAGTGGTTTTTAGTGTTGTGCTTTTTTGCTTGCAATACAAAGCAGCTTTTCAGTGTACAGCGTCATTTTCTTCCTCGTCTGCGTTTCCCCTGCGCTGACTTAAAAATAACTTTTACTGTCCATGTAAATAAAATCAAGCTGGCACAAACGCGACAGGTACAGAAAATTGCCCATTGGCGTGGACTGTAAATGTGCCTGACAAGATTGTTTATAGATACTCTGCATTCTTTATATGGACCCAATTTTAAAATTTGATATCAAAGTATCTTGTCCTTTTTGTTTTTGTTTTTTTTGCTTTATTGTAAATAGAAACAAGTAAGAGTTAAGCTCCATTAACATGCAAGTCATCTAAATATTTTAATTAAATTTTGATTAACATTTTAATGTAAACAAAATTTAATTGAAATACATCCATCCATTTTCTGAGCCGCTTCTCCTCAAATAAATGCAATTTAATTTGAAACAAAATGAGACGACATTTTGTTGGGATGAAAGTCGAAATGTATTGATACAGAAGTCAAAATTAACGAGGTCAGAAAGTTAGATTTTAATAAGTGAATTTCAAAAATAAAACTTTATTCTTGATATATAACTTTTATTCTGGCAAAAAAACAAGAAATACGACTACAGAGTGAGCCTTGAGATATGAGTGACCCGACTAATGAATTTTTTGAGATACAAGCTGTCATTCTGCCCTTTTTTTTTTTTTTTTTTTTTTTTTGCATTGCCTTGCGGTTATGGGTGCTGTAAGGGCAATGAACTCAACTCACTCAACAACAAAAAGCATAGCAGGTAGAACAATTCTTCGAAAAAGAGGCTTGAGGCTGTTTTATGCCACTCCCAGTTGAGGTTTACTGCCAAATAAAATGTAAAACAAACAGAATTACTTATGTCAAACAACCCCATAACTTTGCCCCTAAATCAGCTAACTTAATGCTAATAAATAATGGGAAACGCCTTAGATGGGCTAACAAATAGTATCGATGTAGCGGTGTTATAACGCTTTAAGCAATTGAACACAAATGCTGGAGCAACATATGTAGACAGCCAATCAATTAATACTTAATAGGATTACTTCATCCTGCAAAAAAGAGTAATTAACATTACTGCAGTTTATTCGATCCCTTACAGTAGTTGTGAAAGTAATTAATTTGTGTCGACGTGACTGTATTATACTACTCCCTGGTGGCCAAATAGCGCACACCAGAAGGACCCGTAATGAATTAAAGGGGAACTGAACTCTTTCGTGTAAGAATGCGTATGTGCCCCCACTAGTCCAAACACGGTATTCTCAAGAATATTACGTTCGTGGAATAAGTATCCAGCAAATTGTGAACCACGGCACCTTTTATAAAACGCTCACTAAACATATTTGCGTCTCCGTAGTAGCAAATTACCATACAATAATTAGTGTAAATGACAACAATAATAATCAAAGTCGCACACGATCAGAACCTTTAGATCGCTTAGCTGCCCAACAAGGTGCCTGATGTAAAATACAAGCACCGAGCAATGCACAAATGCAGGATTATAGGGAATGACTCACCCTGTCTGCATCGTACTGCCTGGGATATTTCTATCTTCACTACAAATGTACAGTCGCTCTGATGATAAAAGAAAACAAACGCAGTCTGCCGTGACTGAAATCCATACATCTTCAGAAATTACGGATTATATTTTGAACGGACGACCTATTAGTCCGTTAAATCCAGGTTCCACAATTGCTCTTGTGCTTGCGTTGCAAACGTCACGTGAACAAAACTCGTATATGCTGCGATAACTAGCAGAACTGTAGCTTGACGACATGATGGTTTGAACAAACTTTTAGCATGTTTTTATAAAATAAAATATTATAGAGTGCTATTTTTCCTTTAGTAAAACCATGACACAAATATAAAGTGGATTTTTCGGGGGAAACGAATGGATTAATGCAACGAATTATACTCTTATCTCAAAGCACCACTGTGTATTGTAACCCCGCCCAAAGATTTTTTTATTTTTTTAAATCCAACTAATTGAGTGCAATTGGTGTCTTGCTCACGCTATTTCCACATTTTCTGTCTTAATGCTCCCCACGCATGAGTGAATCCATGTCAGGATGCAAGTGTGGGAGGTACTTGGAAGTTGTAAATCTCGCAGCTGGCGAGGCGCACATTCACTTGCAGCGAAGACGCGAACGGAACACGCCGCCTCGCTCCATCCCGTTGGTGACGCACCGTGGCCGGGCCACTCGCGTCCTCCCACCTCCCCACTCCGCTTCGCCTCTGACCTGCGGAAAGGGAAGAAGGATAGGCGGTCGTTTTGTTCAGACATTTACCGGGCGGATGAAGCTCCTCGGCGGCCGAACTGCTCTCTGATGTCAGGCTCCACCGCAGCTGCTCTTCGCTCCTCTCCGGTGTTCATCTCGCGTCCACCTCCACCCCCGCCGGATCTCTCGCCGCAGCTGCAGCCTCTTGAGAGGCAACACGTCCGGGGGAGCTTTGCTCTTTACCACCTGAGCTGCAACCTTTCGGACCGGAGGCCAAAAGGTAAGCCTGCCTTGCTGTTTCTTCTCTCCTCAAGTGACGTTTCAAGACTCCTGCTTGATGAACCGATGCTTTATTCATTGTTTTTAAATTGCCTTTTGCCATTTTTGTGTTGTCACTTGGAATGAAATGACGCGTACGAAGTGTGCGCCAGTTTGTTTGGTCTTTCTTGGCAGCCTTTTTAGTTTGCACGGAAGCAAATATGTGCTTGTGTGAATGCATGAATGGTGCACTCAGAAGTCTGTGAGGGGCTCCTCTGCGAAAGCTTGCATCAAATCTTAAATGGCAATAAAACATGATATAAACCAAATGCAAGGGCTACTATGTAGTATGCAGTGTTGGGAATATAATGTAGTTGGTTACAGTTACAAGTTAACCTGTTTAAAATGTAACAGTAGTGTAACTATTTCAATAACGTTCTCACAGTCATACAACTAATCACATTTGATTACTTTTGAATGCATGTACAAAATCTTTGGATAGTTTAAAAAAAAAAAAAAACCGGTCAAAACCAGACCACAGATCATTATTTTGGAAATAACTCCACATTTGCTCTTTACACAAATAAAGTCATAACAAAAAATGTTGACATTTTTTTTTTCTTTTTAAAAAAAAATGTTTTTTGCATGATATACATTCCCCAATTTCAATGAAGTTGGGACGTTGTGTTAAACACAAAAACAGAATACAATGATTTGCAAATCATGTTCAACCGATATTTAGTTGAATACACTACAAAGACAAGACATTTAATGTTCAAACTGATTAACTTTGTTTTTAGCAAATAATCAATAACTTAGAATTTTATGGCTGCAACACGTTCCAAAAAAGCTGGGACAGGTGGCAAAAAAGATTGAGAAAGGTGAGGAATGCTCATCAAACACCTGTTTGGAACATCCCACAGGTGAACAGGCTAATTGGGAACAGGTGGGTGCCATGATTGGGTATAAAAGGAGCTTCCCTGAATTGCTCAGTCATTCACAAGCAAAGATGGGGTGAGGTTCACCTCTTTGTGAACAAGTGCGTGACAAAATAGGCGAACAGTTTAGGGACAATGTTCCTCAACATACAATTGCAAGGAATTTAGGGATTTCATCATCTACGGTCCATAATATCATCAAAAGGTTCAAAAGAATCTGGAGAAATCACTGCACGTAAGCGGCCAGGCCGAAAACCAACATTGGATGCCCATGACCTTCGATCCCTCAAGCGGCACTGCATCAAAAACTGACATCAATGTGTGAAGGATATCACCACATGGGCTCAGGAACACTTCAGAAAACAATGTCAGTAAATACAGTTTGGCGCTACATTCGGAAGTGCAACTTGAAACTGTACTATGTAAAGCAAAAGCCATTTATCAACAACACCCAGAAACGCCGCTGGCTTCTCTGGGCCCGAGCTCATCTAAGATGGACTGATGCAAAGTGGAAAAGTGTTCTGTGGTCCGATGAGTCCACAGTTCAAATAGTTTTTGGAAATTGTGGACGTCGTGTCCTCCGGGCCAAAGAGGAAAAAAACCATCCGGACTGCTATGGACGCAAAGTTCAAAAGCCAGCATCTGTGATGGTATGGGGCTGTGTTAGTGCCAATGGCATGGCTAACTTACACTTCTTCGAAGGCACCATTAATGCTGAAAGGTCCATACAGGTTTTGGAGAAACATATGCTGCCATCCAAGCAACGTCTTTTTCATGGACGCCCCTGCTTATTTCAGCAAGATAATGCCAAACCACATTCTGCACGTGTTACAACAGTGTGCCTTCAGAGTAAAAGAGTGCGGGTACTAGACTGACCTGCCTGCAGTCCAGACCTGTCTCCCATTGAAAATGTGTGGCACATTATGAAGTGTAAAATACAACAACGGAGACCCCGGACTGTTGAACAGCTGAAGCTGTACATCAAGCAAGAATGGGAAAGAATTCCACTTACAAAGCTTCAACAATTAGTGTCCTCAGTTCCCAAACGTTTATTGAATGTTGTTAAAAGAAAAGGTGAAGTAACACAGTGGCAAACATGACCCTGTCCCAGCTTTTTTGGAAAGTGTTGCAGTCATAAAATTCCAAGTTAATGATTATTTGCTAAAAACAATAGGTTATGTCTTGGTAGTGTATTCAATTAAATATAGGTTAAACATGATTTGCAAATCATTGTATTCTGTTTTTATTTGTTTAACACAACGTCCCAAAATAATTGGAATTGGGGTTGTATGTACAGCTTTTGGAAAACATAACATGTTGACCTAATAACAAAAGCACTTCATAATAATGTTCCGAAATAGCCCAAAATTATAAAGATGAAACTGATCTTCAAAAGAGTCGCTGATGGTTATTATTATTATTATTATTATTGTAGTATGATCATTCACACTGTTCAAATGGTTACTGTTGCACTTGTCTGTGACCATTTCCTGAAGAGAAGACAAACTATTGGTGTTGCACATAACTACGATTATAGAATACGATAAAACCAAGTTTGACATTAAGGCAGCACAGGCCACTTCATTGGGTACACTTGCACAATGCAGTCTAATGTGGTCCAATGCAAGAGCAGCATCTAAAAATTTGATTTTACAAAGACAACAATGCTCAGTTGTGACAATTATTTTATTCTTGTGGTTGTGTTTTGCATCACCTTACAGGGTGTCCTAATTAGTCACCTCACAGTGCACACATACAGTGCAAAAATATAGACATCTTCTTACATTGACATCAAAACCAACCATCATTATCTTGTTTTTTTTAAAGATTTGGGATAATTTGTTTTCCTCAATTTCTCAGTGACTGAGGAAACCTAATGACTCAACTGAAATGAGACTTACTGTATGCAGGAAGTGGGTGTCTGTGAGGGTGTTGCTTGTGCTAATCCAAATGAAGATTGTGAAACCTTGGAAGAGGTGCGCACTCTCCTGAGTGGCAATGTAGTACATTACGTGTCCTCTCATTTTGTTGATAAAAGGCGACCGTGTGACCCTTTAGTACGGGGAACCTTTTCCTTTTAGGGGATCAGATTATAGGATATGATGTAGTTTGAGCTTGTTGTAGCAGTTTCTCAGAGGTTTTATTTGTTTTCGCAGGTCGTAGGTTACACACCACTGTTGTAGCGAGTCGATTGGTTGTGGTGTTTTACAGTAATTCCTCATTTATTGGGGGGCTTAGGTTCCGGACCACCCCTGCAATGGCTGAAAGTATAAACCACATATTTTTAAAATTATTGATACATATTTTAAAGCTGTATGAACCTCCCCAAACTCTTAATCTTGCTCACAATTCTATTAACCTCTACCATACGCTTAAATACTTTCTATACTCTTACACATGCAATACTGGACAAATACTGTACACCATGTACTTTATATTCCTTGTAATGCGATTTAATGAATTGTTTGACAGTTTTAATGTAAGCGTTTATTTTACTATCCCTCCAAATATTACAGCATACACTCAAAATCCCGCGGTATGGTGAATTACTTGCGATATGAATATGAAAAAAAAAAAAATATTTCAATGCACTGAATCCGCAATATGTGAACCACGATATAGCTAGGGAACAGTGTACATCCTTCACATTTCTTCATTCTTTTCATGGGGCAACACTAAAAATAGACACTACTAGCACCACACATCTACTGACTCTGTATCAGGGGAGGCTCCAGTATACTGTACTGTATCATTTTTTTTTACTGACCCACAGAAAATCAATGTTGGATTGTCATGGAAGAAGCGACTGACAATGAAGTGAAGAAACGGACGACAATGTGTGGCTTTATTGAGACGAGCCGAAAGGAAAAGCAGATTTTGAGAGGCTGTTCGCAATGATGAGTGCACGCCCCATTCACTGACATAAACTCACCCTGCCCTTTGGTTTCACCAAAGATACATATGAAATTATAAACATAGATAACTGTGATTGTGAAACACAATATACAGTACATATAGTGTTTGTGGCTGTAGTGGTGCGCTTTTGGTAGCGCCGCGGCAGCCGTCTCATTTACACACCTGGACACTGAGCCTATATTTCTGTGTGTAAAAGTGAATGTGCATTTTTGATTACCTGTTGAAAGCCAGGCGATGACTTGATGCGATACATTCCAGGCTTAAAGCGGATAAGGCATACAGTATGGTTCATACTGTATTTTCACTTTACAAGGCCTTTAACAAATTCCTGTACTCCATCCATCCATCCATTTTCTGAGCCGCTTATCCTCACAAGGGTCGCGGGAGTGCTGGAGCCCATCCCAGCTATCATCGAGCAGGGGGCGGGGTACACCCTGAACTGGTCTCCAGCCAATCGCAGGCCACATACAAACAAACAACCATTCGCACTCACAGTCACACCTAGGGGCAATTTAGAGACTTCAATTAACCTACCATGCATGTTTTTGGGATGTGGGAGAAAACCCACGCAGGCACGGGGAGAACATGCAAACTCCACACAGGCGAGGCCGAGATTTGAACCCCGGTCCTCAGAACTGTGAGGCAGACGCCCTAACCGGTCGCTCACCGTGCCGCCAATTCCTGTACTCAATTTAAAAAAACAAAAAAACCAAAGATTTTCACAGTAATTTTTTTAGGTTTGAACATTTAATTTGAAAATTATTTCGTATACCACGAGAAGGGAGTATGGGCGGCACGGTAGTCGACTGGTTAGCACGTCTGCCTCACGGTTCTGAGGACCGGGTTTCAAATCCTGTGTTGAGTTTGCATGTTCTCCCCGTACCTGCGTGGGTTTTCTCCGGGCACTCCGGTTTTCTTTATTTTTTTTCAGTTCCTGAGAGCTAACCCTTAATTTAACTCACCTGCTCCCCATTCACACCTGAGAGCTAGTACGTCACATGACCACGGGAGGAAAAATTGCCCAATTGGGCCCGATTTGGACGGTTTCACTCGGGGGTGTACTCACTTTTTTTTTTTTTTTGTCAGCAGTATACACACGAATTGCTGTGTGCGGAGTTATTTTGAGGGGAGGGTAAATTTACAGTTATGCAAGCTAAACACTGACTACATTATATTGTAGAAAAGTGTCATTTCTTCAATGTTGTCCCATGACAAAAATGTGAGGGGTGTGCTCACTTTTGTCAGATTGTTCCAATACGTCTGGCCATTCTGCTGTGTTGGATCACTGTCAAACGAGAAGTAGAAATGACTGACATAAAAGTGTATAATGTTGGTTCTGAAGATCAGATGCATCCTCCTCCTCCTCTCTTGTGTTCTTTCATCTTCCTTGCAGCCAATGAAGGCCTCTCAAAAACTCAAAATGGTCCAAAAAGATAAAGGAAACCAAACAATCCCTCCACGCTTCTAACGCTCACTCTCCTCATTGTTATCATTTAAAATAACCTAATATCCAGTCATTTTCCCCTGTAGATCCTTTCCCCAATGTCTTTTGATGTGGCTCACGGGGAAGGACTCGGTTTTTGGCTGCAGAGGATTGTTGTTGTTGTTCTTTAGAAGGCACTTATGACGGCGAACACTTGTGAAGTGTAATTGCGAAAGACGCTAAGAGGATTTGTGGAATGTTCCATTGTCAATGCTTGCCTCCGTCGGCATGCCTCCTCGTCCTCTTTTTTTAGTTGTATTTTAGTAGAATACAATAGACTAGAATAATAACCTTATGCAAAATCCCCCTGATGATGTGTTTGTAAACACTATACCAGTGTTTCCCAACCTTTTAATGAGCCAAGGCACATATATTACATTTGAACTGCACCAAAACAAAAATGTATAACGTAAAGCATACAAAGTATTTTTAAAGTGAAAATAAATGTCTTCTAAATTTGACACGCCACAGAGGAGAGCATCATTTACAACCCTGTTGACAAGTATATTAGATGAGACTTCAAAATGGTGAAAAAAAAAAAAGGTTCTCAAATACCATTGCTATGACCTGGAAAAATGGATGCGTGCACTCATGGCCAACAATGAGGCGCTCTAACTGAAGTGATCACGACTCTCAAATAAAATGTGTCTATTTACCGTGGCCAACATTATTGAAAAGAACCATCCGGACTGTTATGGACGCAAAGTTCAAAAGCCAGCATCTGTGCAACTTACACATCTGTGAACGCACCATTAATGCTGAAAGGTACATACAGGTTTTAGAGAATATGCTGCCATCCAAGCAACGTCTTTTTCATGGACCCCCCTGCTTATTTCAGCAAGACAATGCCAAACCACATTCTGCACGTGTTACAAGAGCGTGGCTTCGTAGTAAAAGACTACTAGACTGGCCTGCCTGCATTCCAGACCTGTCTCCCATTGAAAATGTGTGGCGCATTATGAAGCGTAAAATATGACAACGGAGACCCCACGCCGAAAACCAACATTGGATGCCCATGACCTTCGATCCCTCGATCCCTCAGGCGGCACTGCATCAAAAACTGACATCAATGTGTGAAGGATATCACCACATGGGCTCAGGAACACTTCAGAAAACAATGTCAGTAAATACAGTTTGGCGCTACATTCGGAAGTGCAACTTGAAACTGTACTATGTAAAGCAAAAGCCATTTATCAACAACACCCAGTTCAAATAGTTTTTGGAAATTGTGGACGTCGTGTCCTCCGGGCCAAAGAGGGAAAAAACCATCCGGACTGCTATGGACGCAAAGTTCAAAAGCCAGCATCTGTGATGGTATGGGGCTGTGTTAGTGCCAATGGCATGGCTAACTTACACTTCTTCGAAGGCACCATTAATGCTGAAAGGTCCATACAGGTTTTGGAAAAACATATGCTGCCATCCAAGCAACGTCTTTTTCATGGACGCCCCTGCTTATTTCAGCAAGATAATGCCAAACCACATTCTGCACGTGTTACAACAGTGTGCCTTCAGAGTAAAAGAGTGCGGGTACTAGACTGACCTGCCTGCATTCCAGACCTGTCTCCCATTGAAAATGTGTGGCGCATTATGAAGCGTAAAATATGACAACGGAGACCCCAGACTGCTGAACAGCTGAAGCTGTACATCAAGCAAGAATGGGAAAGAATTCCACCTACAAAGCTTCAACAATTCGTGTCCTCAGTTCCCAAACGTTTATTGAATGTTGTTAAAAGAAAAGGTGATGTAAACACAGTGGTAAACATGACCCTGTCCCAGTTTTTTTGCAACGTGTTGCAGCCATAAAATTCTAAGTTAATGATTATTTGCTAAAAACAATCAAGTTTATCAGTTTGAACATTAAATATATTGTCTTTGTAGTGTATTCAATTAAATATAGGTTGAACATGATTTGCAAATCATTGTATTCTGTTATTTATGTTTAACACGTCATCCCAACTTCATTGGAATTGGGGTTGTAATTGGATCAAACTTAACGATTGTTCTACCTCGGTGGAGGTCTGTGCTCCACTGAGTGCCAATCTCATTGACAGTATGAGGCATTTTTGTAATTTTTTTTTTTACCTTTTTCTGAATTTGTCAGTGAATTATGCATTAATAAAAATCACAGAAGGTCTTCTCTTCTGATGAATCCTGAATGTGTCTTTTAGCTGATTTGTGTTATTTAGATCAGAACGAGTATGTTAAGGATAGTCACGGGCCTGCTTTGCTCTTTTTCCTCCCCTTTTTTTTTTTTTTTTTTGGTTTGTTTTTTTTTTTTTTTTTTTTTTTTTTTTAATTCAAGAGAGTGAGCTGAAAATGTCATCCTGTGTTTAAGTCTGCCCAGGGTCTTGTGTAACTTAGTGGTGCGTTATGAATTAACGTCCATCCCCCTGCTATAGTGACGGCATGTATTCCTACTGGGCCATATTTGGTCAAAGGAGAGGTGACGTCAAGTTAGAATATTTAAGGGGACATGCTGTATTATGGGAAAATTGACTTATTAATAACTACCAATAGTTTGCCTTTGATCAGCTTGGCTGGATGAAGATCCAGAGCCACTTTCAAGTGACTACACTGTCTGCATGCATCAGGTGTGATGCCCCTGCTTTTATGTCAAAGCCAAAAGGTAAGCAGAGCTGCTTTGAAATTTTGTGAAATACACAGATTAACATTAGCCAACAGCGTTAGCTTCTGATAAGTGCCACATACTTGATTGCTCAGTGAAGTCGTCAACATTGTGCTGTTGGTTTGAATTTGTGTCCGTGCGCCATATTTTGAGTCATATTGAGCCACTCCAGTCGCTTCAGGTTGAGGCACTGTCCTCGGTCGTCATGGTAACAAAAGCTGAACTCTCCATTTGGACTGTAGTATACTAGGGAGGGTGTCCAGTCGTGCAGTCATATGAGACACTGTAGATTTCAGAGGGACAAGATATAAAGCACTTTTTAAATTGGACAAGACTATGGCCTGACTAAATGAAGCGCCTCCTCTCACTTCAACATAGTTGCTTGGCACCAAGATGGCACCAGATGGTGCCAAAGTAGTGTTTCATATCAGACATGGCTTTGGATTGAGCACAAAAGCATTATAGATGAGGTTTTCAAGCAATAAAAGAGGATACGTTCCTCCCAAAATCAGCGTTTTCAGATTTCAGTTTTCCGAACCACAAATGTGCTTGGGGTTTACTGTAGTTAACTTTTAAATTGTAGGGTAAAAATGCATTAAATGTCTCCTTTAACATGACGATCACCATCTTTTATCATTTTTCCAAGTCAAGTTTGTGTTCCCACAAATCAGTCAGACTTTGACTCAGTGTGATTTAATTACAAATGACACCCATTCCTTCCCCCCTGGCATTGACCTCCTCGATGTCACCTTCTGTATTGGGCCTCCATCAGGAGAAAATTATTTGCAATAACGGCGCCTGAGGTTTATTTCGGGCAAGTGACATTTGTTTAAAATGATTATTATTCTAATTACAAGTAATGTACAGTATTCCCAGCGGCGCTTCGGCGGCGCAGCGGCATAGTCGGAGATAATATTTTCTTCCCTTTTTGGAAGCAGCTTCTTACTACCAATATGTGAATTGTTTGTTTTTCCTTGCTGATAATAAATACATCTGTTCAATATGCTGCCGATGGAGTACTTTTTTTTTTTTTTTGTACATGGGTGATTTAAATTGGAATTGCAAGGCTGCAAAGGAGACTTTCTTGGAAATACTTTGTCAAAGCAAGAAATGAATTGACAGTTTCACAGTGCCAGCCTGTGATTAAAAAAAAAAAATAGTCGTCAAAACAAAACTTCCCAGCCACTTTTCCACTTTACACTTTATCTATCCACTCGAGCAATCAGTAGAGCAAATTAAGTCACCAAATAATAAGTTTTAAGGACCATAGATGTTTTTAAGAAATTATTTAACATGTATAAAAAATTCTCATTGTAGAACTCAAATAAAGGTGTGGAGTTTCCCCCTTCACAGGTGAAATTAAAAATGAATAAAAATAGTTACTGTGGTAACATTTCATCTTCTCCGCAATATATAATAAGCAAAGCAAATTTATTTACAGTATATAGCGCATTTCATACGCAAGGTAACTCAATGTGCTTTACGTGATTAAAAGCATTTAAAAACAAAGAAAAGGGGGAAAAAAAAGAAGAGTTTTTAACGTGAACTTAAAACCATTCACACTTGCGGCTGACGTCACTTCTGTTGGCAACTTATTCCATTTGTGTGCAGCATAACAGCTAAATGCTGCTTCACCATGTTTGCTTTGGACTCTGTGCTCCACTATTTGACCAGAGTCCGACTGGGTTTATTTTCCTTTGACGTCTTTCCTTGATGTATTCAGGACCTAAACCATTTAGTGATTTATAGACCAGTAATAGAACTTTAAAATCTATTCTAAAGCTGTATGGGAGTCAGTGTAAAGACTTAAGAATTGGAGTATTATGTTCTGACCTCTTTATTCTGGTCAGAACCCAAGCTGCAGCATTCGGAATGAGCTGCAGCTATTTAATGCTCTTTTGGGGGAATCCAGTCAGAAGACCATTACAATAGTCAAGTCTACTTGAAATAAAAGTATGGATGAGCTTCTCTTGGTCTGCTTGACACATGCAAGCTTTCACTCTTGATATCTTCTTCAGCTGGTAGAGGGCAGTTTTAGTAAGTGATTTGATAAGACTGTTGAAAGACTGGTTGGAATCTATCAGTACACCAAGGTTATGGACTTGGTCTTTGGTATTTAAAGCGAGTGACTCCAGGTATTTACTAACAGCAATCCTCTTTCCTTTACTCCCCAAAACAATTTATCAGTGTTGTTGTGGTTTAATTGAACAAAGGTTTGGCTCATCCAGTTATTTATCTGTTTTAGACAGTGACACAACACCTCAATTGAACTGTACTCATCTGGAGACACTGCTAGATATAACTGCGTGTCATCTGCATAGCTATGATAGTCAAGATTAAAGTTCTGAAGAATTTGACCCAAGGCTAGCATATATACAGCCTGAACAGGAGGGGTCCAAGAAGTGACCCTTGAGGGACCCCATAGGTTATTGCCATTCGATGAGATTGAACACTTCCAATGGTTACGAAATAACTCATTTCCTCCAGAACCTGAACCATTTAAGGACTGTTCTATTTGGTCCTACCCACGTTTCCAACCTGCTCAGCATTATATTATGATGCACCGTACCAAAAGCCGCACTGAGATCCAACAAAACCAGAATTGACACCTTTCCCGAGTCAGTATTCAACCTTTTTATCATTAAGTATTTGGATAAGAGCTGATTCTATACTGTGATGAGTTCGGAAACCTGATTGAAATTTGTCAAAAAGTCAATTTAAGATCAAGAAAGAGTTTATTAAAAATAACTTTCTCAGCAATCTTGGCTATGAAGGGGAGATTTGAGGTGGGTCTGTAGTTTGCTAACATGGAAGTGTCCAGCGTTCTATTTTTTATTTTTTTTTAAAGAAAAGTGTTGGATTTATCTTACCCAACATTATAAAAATAGACACAAAAGGAATGAAGACGCTGGTTTCTTTTTCTCATGAGGAGGGCGTATGGGAGATTGTTCAGATCACAGTCTCTCAACACGCTCTAAACAATCCCCCCCCTCGCTCCTGCTTTTATTTGAAATAGGAGGGATTTACAAATCATAATGTTCTAAGCAATAAGACACAACACAAAATATTTGATAATAAGAGGGTTTTTCCCAGACATAGTATTCTAAACAATAAGACACAACACATAATATTGAACCAACACCTGTCACGACCCGACCACATCCGATCACGTCCTTGGTCCAGGCGCCCTTCCATCGGATGATGCTGAGTCTTCTTTTTGAAGGCGAGACATCTAAAATTGTCCATTATACTAATGCAAGCTAAGCAAATAAATGATAACTTCTACAATTTATCTAACATTTCCCTCCTGTTTATCATGTATTTGCACAAATTCTCATATCATCTTACAGTCACTTCATTTCGATTTTTAACTGTAGAATCATTTTTATGAAACAAATACATTTACACTCAGAGTAACTTGTCATATATGAATGTTGTAGTTTAAACATTGTAATCATCTGTACCAGGTAACAAATCAGGTAAAGCAAAATCATCATTTTCATCATTATCATCATTATCATCATACAGTAAGGGATACATAAGCTCCAGACGATTCTCCATGGGGGTTATGGCTGTGGTGATTAATTTACTGATTAATGCCCGAATGCATGGGATACAACAACATCCACACAATGTCAGAATGGCTGCAAAAACAGCAATTGATATCAATATTGGTGAAATTAGGGTTTTATATTTACCAAAAACGTCCATTCAGCTGTTTCACAAGGAGTGTTGATTGAAGGTCCGTAGACCATCGATGGCTCTGGTCAAGCTGCCATCTGAAGCAGTATTGTTTGTTCTCCAAACATACCGCAAACACCTCCCTCTCTTGCGAGGAGCATGTCGACAGCTATGCGGTCTTTGGAACGTCCTTGAGCTGCTCGTGCACAGCTTCCAACCCACTCTGAGTCCAATTTCCTAATCTCTGTACATTGAAGTGGATGTAGTTTATCCCATCAACATTTTTATTAATCGTACACCACCAGCATATGAAAGACTCAAATCCTCCTGCAACCTGGTCACCCAATTTGTATTGATTAGGAACCCCCACGAGGAACACCTGGCGTTGATGTATGTTGGATTATTTTGCCCCTGCCATGACAAATCTCTTTTTTGTATATGTTTTTAGATTGGACAAAAACATTGGTGCCCTTTCCATTAAATCTTGAACAGGCATAGGGTATACTGACACATGCAATATCTAAGTGATAATAGCGCATAATCTAGATATATCTTTAGGTAATCTATCAAACAGTCTATCATCTCCGCACCACCACCAGATGTCGCTCCGTGCCACTGGCACAAAATTTGGTTTGACTTTTAAGGTTACTTTAACTGTGTGTCGTTCAGTGGTCCTAATTTTTTTTTCCTTTATTAATCATGTTTATACAAGTGAAATTATTTGGTGCTACTAAAGTAGAAAACATCGGTTTGTGTTTATCTGCTTCTTTTACGGGATATATAGGATCCCATGATTTACAAGGAACCAATCATCAGTAGTTATGTTGTTAAAATTAAATTAAAATTTGTCCACCTTTCTTTGAAGTTTTCAATGGCATTTTTGGTTTAACACTGTTCCTATAACACAGTACACAATATACAATACACAACATAACACAAGCCGTTTTGCTTAGGTTAAACTCCTTTCTATGTTCTTTTGCTGTTTTTTTATTTTTTATTTTTTATTTTTTATTTTATTTTTTTATTTTTTTTTATTTTTTATTTTTTTATTTTTTTTTTCATTCACGTGCAATGTGGCCCTTGTTCCCACAGCACCAACAGATGGTATTATCATAATAATTTCGATTTCTACCATATCTTACTCTCCCACGGTCTCTGCCGTGTCCTCTAAAATTATCTCTCTCTCTGCCTTGATAGTATATTTCTGCTTCTTCGTCGAGGAAGACATCTATCTTCTCTTTTTGTTTTTTGTCTAACACTCTTTCTGCGTGGAGGGCATGATTAACATATTCCTCCAGAGGGCCAGTTGCTAGGTTTATCCAATGTTTATCTACCCATCTGTTAATGTGTTCTTTCGAAATCACATGTAAAGCATTTTTTAACTGTTGTTGATAAGGTGTGATGCCGGCTACGGCCTTTTTCACATCCTCATTAGTCCAGTTTAACCAGAAGAGTAAGTCGTCAAATCCATCTTTTTGTATTTGTGATATATCATTTTTGTGTCGACACTTTATTTCGTTTTGAAGTTGAACTATTTTTTGCGAATTTAGCTGGCCAGCGAAACCGTATTTGGTTATCCACGTGTTTAAATCTTCTATTTTGAAATGGTTTTGAAGTTGAACATATTTCCAATCTTTACACGTTAGGTCTATTTTTTGATCCTGTTTACTGTTATTTATTCCCATTTTTGTGAATTTGGAAGTCAGTTCATTTGCACCTAGAGTGACCTAAATACTGACTTTATTCAAAAATGACAGGGTGACAATAAATGTCTGAGTTTTGGTAATTCTCAAGCTTCTACCCTAATTGGGGCGGAGAATTCTTGCCTTTGCTTCCAAACTCAGTTGTCACTTACAATCCCGTCTTATACATTCATACTTTTACACATACACACGATATTAATAACGTTTTTATAAACACACGAAAACACGGAAACACAGAAACACAGAAATACGGAATTTAAGTACGTACAGGACCCCGCCGTCCCCACGGATTTTATCGGATACCGTTGTCCATCTTGACCACTTGCCAGTGACTAGTATTACACAAGGTTTGTTCTGCCGCAGACTTCTTCGTCGCGCAATTCACTCACTCTTTAATCCTTTT
This sequence comes from Phyllopteryx taeniolatus, assembly GCF_024500385.1. Lineage (NCBI taxonomy): Eukaryota > Metazoa > Chordata > Actinopteri > Syngnathiformes > Syngnathidae > Phyllopteryx > Phyllopteryx taeniolatus. Next base: position 24,124,282 of record NC_084511.1, on the reverse strand, counting down.
TTCCCCAAAAAATTTTTTAAAATTTAACTCACCACTCGTCTTCAATCCTGTGGATTGTCGTCAACCTTCAGATCCCAGTTGAGGAGGACGAAGACCAGTCCCGTAAAAGGGTCTTACTTGCCGTGGCCACGGTCTCTTAACTGGAAGTCGGCTCCACAACTGGAATCCTCGGGTGTGTTGACATCCGGCTCGAAGGACCAATTTAATGTTGGATTTATCTTACCCAACATTATAAAAATAGACACAAAAGGAATGAAGACGCTGGTTTCTTTTTCTCATGAGGAGGGCGTATGGGAGATTGTTCAGATCACAGTCTCTCAACACGCTCTAAACAATCCCCCCCCTCGCTCCTGCTTTTATTTGAAATAGGAGAGATTTACAAATCATAATGTTCTAAGCAATAAGACACAACACAAAATATTTGATAATAAGAGGGTTTTTCCCAGACATAGTATTCTAAACAATAAGACACAACACATAATATTGAACCAACACCTGTCACGACCCGACCACATCCGATCACGTCCTTGGTCCAGGCGCCCTTCCATCGGATGATGCTGAGTCTTCTTTTTGAAGGCGAGACATCTAAAATTGTCCATTATACTAATGCAAGCTAAGCAAATAAATGATAACTTCTACAATTTATCTAACAAAAAGTCTTAATGGCAGCTACTTTAAGAGCTTTAGGAAACTTGCCTGACTGAAGTGAGCAATTGATTATTTGCTGCAAATCAGCTAGCACAGACTTTGCAATAGTTTTGAAAAAGTCAGATGGTATTGAGTAAAGACAGCTCGTTGATGGTTTTAGCTGCTGGATTGTTTTCTCTACAGTTTTTTTGGTCAACTGTAACAAATTCAGTGAAGACCCAAACGTTTGAGCTGTGTATATCTTCAAAAATTTAATTTTCTCAGTTTTTTTTCCATTACAGTGGTGCCTTGACCACACTGGTAACTCAAAACACTTGTATCGTAAATCATCTTACCCCATTGAAATGAATGGTAAGGCAATTAATCTGTTCCAGCCCCCCCCCAAAAAAAACAACAACAATAAAACATTGTAAAAAAACAACAAAAACATGTTGTAATGTGATTTTGAATAAGGAAAATAGCACTTTTTAGTATCCTTTATAAAAAGGTACAGTAATGACAAATTGATAGAATGTAAAGACAAACCTTTGTAGCCAAATGTTTTTGCTTCAATTCAATGGAAATTGCACTACTTCTTCTGGTGTGTGCCTCTTGGCCACCTGGGGGCAGTCTAATACAGACAACTGACTCAGTAAGCTGCAGTAATATTGGAAAAAGATGAAAAGATGTAAAATATAGGCCTGTGAATAATATATTCTCTCCATGTATTGCACCACCATTTGTATTCAGATATCCATTGCTAACAGCATTATAACACCGCCACATAGATGCTATTCGTTAGCCTGTCTATGGAATTGTGCATTTTTTTTGTTAACATTAATTTACACAGACTGTTGCAAGGAAAAACAATGTGGTTGTTTTACTGTAAATACAAAATGTGTAACTGTCTTTATGTTGAAAGTCAAAGTGAGAAATCTGGATTTCGATATTGTAATTTGGGTCATTCCTCCTTCATTGCACCACTGTAGTATGTTTTTTATTAACCATCAATTCTCAACATCCATTTTTCAAAACTATTGACTTTTGTTTTAACTCTAAGGAAACTTTTACGAATTGGTTGCTAAAGAGTTAAAGAACCCATCAGAAAGATCTGTTATTGCTTCTTCCGGCAGCATGGTGTTCATCTCTCCATCTGCAAACATCGTGGTGTTGCCCCGCATCAAGTCAGCACGACGGTAATGTGGTGTGATTATCGCTCTCCCTCGTGCCTGCCGCCGCATAGCAAGAGCCCCTCGCGCTCGGCTGTACTGTCACGGCGCGCAACGAGATGTTTGATGGCGGGGAGATTGCGCATAATGAAGCAAATGAGAGTCACAAAAAAAAAAAAAAAAAAAGGCTGAGCTTATTCATTATTCAGCGTCTTGCAGTCAAGCCGCTTGTATTTGTATTGTGCAAAATCCCAGCAGAGGCTGCCCCGATGTTGTGGAGCGCAACGAGATTGTTGGTTTTAATTTGCGGAGACTTAACATGGTTCGGAGAGCGAGTGGCAGTGGGATAGAACCGGCAGTTGGGGAGAAAGCATTCAAAAAGTTGGAAGTATCCCTCCAAGGAGCCCCACAACGTTGTATTGGTTGTGAGTTAATCGTTTGATTGTCAGCAGTCCAGACAACAAAACACTACTGAAACTTCGGGATTCATCGGCCGCTACAGTGCAGATGTGGAAATGTGTATTAAGTAACAGTTGTTTAAAGGTTTAGAGTTACATGACAACTATGCTATTTTCTGTTAGCCTGTCTATTGTTTTTCGCATTATATGTTAGCATTAAGCTAGATGACTTTCGTTAGACGAAATGGTGTGGTTTGGTTGAGCGTTTTGGTAGTGAAATATACAATATTTGTTGTTTTCATGTGTCAATTTTACAGTACACAACAGGGATTGACAAATACATTTCCACAAATAATTGACCCACCCCCATAAAATTGGTTTGTAATTACATATAGATTTCAAAAGATGGCGACAAAGCACTTATAACGGAGAGGAACCCATGTTACATAAACATCCGTATTCAGTAGTTATATGATCCAACCCAAACGAACCACCTTCACATGAGGCTCGTCAATAGTATTAGCCTGCAATTTAGCCTAAATAACACGCTAGCACAAACTAACAGCATCACACATGGGCAAACAAATGCGTGCTACCGCTTTACACATGAAAAAACAACAACCAAAAAAAATAAAATAAATGCTAGGATAAAGAGAAATAAGTAAAATAAAGAAATAAACAGTTTAGTTCCACACCAAAATTATGGAAGAAGACTCCTCTTCAATAGAAGAGCTATAGTCCTCCTCCTCGTTCCCTTCCCCTAAATTAAAGTTAAAGAGCAATATACAGTTATCATATTTGTTTAGTGTTATTTCTTTATATTTTGTTCCACCTCGTGTTTCCATATTCTGTTTATTATAGTGTACTGTATTTATATTTGACAGTGCACTGATACAAATAAGGTAAATATTACTTAATGGTGGGGCTAGAACAGATTCATTGTATTTCCATTTATTTCAATGGGAAACATTTGCTCCATTTCATGAAGGGTCAAACAGGGTCATGGAACGAATTAAATTAGTAACCGGAGGTTTCATTACTTACTGTAAGTACAGACTGTGTACTTTTGCCACCTCTCCTTGTTACCTGGTCCCCCATCCTTTTCTGGGATACAGCAGAACAGACAAATGAGGCAAGAGTGGGTGAGGACATTGATAGAAAATCAATTTGCCATTCCATAAATTGCCGAGCATGTGGTCTCCTTGGCCATGGTGACTGCGAGCTATTATTTAGGATCCGCTAAGGGAGGCGTTTCTATTAACATTAAATGGCTCGGTGTCTGTGGCTCGCATTTATGTCGGTTATTTACTGCGTGGGTTCAGGGGTCTCGCTCCGGGCGTGGCATCCAAGGCCGGCGTGCCCCCACAATGGAGAGAGTCAACTTTAATGGGGCAAATGGGAGGGGTTAGGATGACCGGAAAAGGGCCCTTTTTAAATGGAACATTTCCAATGACAGCATGTTAGTGTAGATGTGATGCTGGTTGAAAAAAGCCGTGCATGAGTTGTAATGCAATATTAAAAACGTTTTCAAAAGATACGTCAGGTCGTGTGTCGATGAGATTAAACAACCAAGTTAAAACGTGTATGTGAAATAAAAAAAAAAAAAGTAAAATAATTGAACAATAAAATTAGTTCATCTCATTGTTTAAAATCAGTGTAACAATAATTCATTTTGAATACAATAAATCAAACATTTAATGTACAGTATATGAAATGTATTTTATTTTAATACCATTTAATTTCATTATTTACAGTGAATCAACTGTTTAATGAGGTAATTAATAAGAAATCAATAAACAATGAAGTGTTCCCATGAATCTCCGTAAATACTTGAAGCCCCCTAAAATGTTTATAATTGCTTATAGATGGCAGAAACGCACTACTTTTGTCTAAATGAAGCACCTCAACTCATTCCAACATGGTTCCTTGGCACCAAGATGCCAAAAGATGGGTCCAAAGCACCACTTTTGTCCAAATTAAGCTCCTCAACTCACTTTAACATAGTTCCTTTGCATCAAGATAACAAAAAATGGCTGCAAAGCACATATCTTGTCTAAATAAAGCTCCTCAACTCACTTCAACATTGTCCTTTGACAACAAAATGCCATAAGATTGTCACAAAGCACTACTTTTGTCTAAATGAAGTTTTTCAACTCACTTCAACATTGTTCCTTGGCACCAAGATCCCAAAACATGGTACCCAAGCACTACTTTTGTCAAAATGAAGCTCCTTAACTCACTCAAACATTGGTACTTGGCACCAAGCTGCCATAAGAGGGCGGCCACACTACCTTTGTCTAACATATGCCTCGGTCGTCACGGATTACATCAGCACATGCGCCAACAACACTGTCCCAAAGCCAAATAAGAATAATAATCGTTCTTAAATCGGTATACTGTAAATACCCACGCGGTGCCTTCACCAGCTGGCTGCAAACTGTGCAGAGGGATTTTCTTGTTCTTTCCCTCCAAAGGCAGACAAAAGAACATTTTGAGAGCTCGCCAAGTCGGCCTTTTACATCAGTTGCACAGTTCAGACAGGTGAGCAAAGCCTCAAGCAGTGCTGCTGTCACATACACATTAGCTCTTGTTATCCTTTTCATTGGCTTATCTCTCTAATTAAAAAAAATAATAATAATAATTTTAACCTGCCAAGAGAAAAGTACCAGTCGGTCTGTGTTTATATGTGAGGGTTTACAGCTTTAAAAAAAAAAAAAAAATTATCATTGTGAAAACCCCACAGAAAACATGGTGGACATGGTGTTTGGTTTGGTAGTTATCCATCATTTACTTGTCTCTTATTTCTAGATTCAATATTTAGAATATAATACTCAAGACTATACGTGTTTTGAATATGATTTTTCTAGCGAGGATAGCCAGTATGAAGTGTTCGATTGCCTCCCTGCCTCAAACAAGGTAATAAAGCCATTAGACGCTGCAATGAAAGGCCACTATAAGCGACATCTATTACAGTGTAGGCACATGTGCAGCACAAATGTCAAATAACTTTTTCTTCACTGGATTTGAAGCATTTCAAAACAACATGGGCCAGTTTGCTATGCTATGTTGTTGCTTACCATTGATTTCAAAGTACAGCTCTTCTGCTGGGTGCAGTAGTGCACCACATGGATCAATACCTACTAAAAACCCGATTGGACCATAAGTTTGTGAGTTAAAGCTGAAAACTAATCCGCAATCATGCTCCCAATCTTCACAAGCAGCTTCTTGCTTTTGTTCCATGTGGGTTATTCCCACCGAGAAACTTTTAAGGTCAAGTATTCTCATTTGAATATATATATATATTTTTTCTCCTTGTCTGGATTTTTATTTTTCCTTGCAGTTATTTCCACTTTTATTTCTACAATAATATTTGGAACTCCTGTGCCAAGGCTGCACTGGTTCAGAACAATAAATTAAAGGAGACCTATTATAGAGTGATATTTTATTCCTCTCGTGAGGCAAATGAAATCGTCAAAGCAGTAATACTCACACAAAAGCACTCTTATTGATAATATAGAAACAACCGACAAAGTACAAACAAAAACAAAGAGCAGCATTGAGGACACGAAAGGCCTATTACACTCGAATATTGTTCACAAATCTGTCTTGATCTGCGTTAGTAAGCACTTCTTACGTACTTGTGTTGTGTCTTATGTTCTTATACTTATTCTTAATACATTCTTATTATTAATACTTTTATGTGTCTCTCCTTTTTCTTAGATATGATACACGTAGCTCAATTAATTGCTCACCGCGCGCACGCACCTATGTACAGCACTTTCTTGTGTTGGTTTGTTACCATGACAACCCACTCACTGCACAGCCTTCGCTGAAACACGACACATGCGGCAGAAATGTTTCAGTGGGCCTTTTCCAAGATAAATATTCCAACAACCTTGTGCTATTATTACACGTACATAATACAGTAATGGTGTTTTTATGCTCGTAACCACTACAAAGGTCGGGTTTGACAGCTACAAGCAATATCGACTTTCCACATCAGAGCCGCGACAACCTTTAATGTTTTTGCTCTTTTGTGTCTATATCCCATTTTAAAGTCGTTGCTTTTTTTTCTTTCAGATTCTTCTGTCTAAATGTAAAGGTACACTTTGAGCTGATGTTGACTTTTAATTGGATGGGGAAAAAATGACTCACTTGAGTGAAACATCTCAACTTTGATTTTTATATATTTTTTTTGTCAGTCATGCTCAGTTCATGACCCGCATACTGTCATATTTAATAGATTTTTTTATTAAAAAAAGCCAGTCTTTGCAAAATGCAATCTCTTACTCAGCGTGCTTCACTGCAGTGTGTGAGTCATCTTGAAAACATTTGTTCAAAAAGTCCAAAGTTCAAACGTTTTAATTTCTATTTTTGTTTTTTTATAGCTGCTATTTTTGTTTTTTGTCCCCCCCCCCCCTTTTGATTAATCTAAAGTCACAGTTGGGTTCAAATTGTGTACAGTAAGGGAACCGAATACAAAACATTGGCGTCGGAGGAAAAAATTGGGGGGTAAAAAAAATGGTAAGTTATTGAAGAGATGCTACTGTGCTTGCTTGGCTACTGTCGAGGTGCTCTTGAGCAAGGCATCGTACCCACCAGCTCAAATGGTGCAGCACTCTTTGCGCCCCTCTTTCACTCCAAATCTCCTTGCATGTGTGTAATCAGGTTCTACGGGTGGTGTGAAACACAAAGTTTACATTGGAGTGCGAGTTGAATCTCCCTTAGATAATTCCCCTATAATAAAAAAAAAAGAAAAATACTGTACATGGAGGCGGTCTTAGTTGTTCTTTGCAGAGGATAAAGAATATATGCCAGTGAGTACTGTTTTATTATCTCTCTACATGTGTTGCTCCACTGTTTGTGTTCAGGTGTCAGTTGCTTAAAGTGACAGCAATGTAATTCGTTAGTCTCTCTATGGCATTTCATATTATGTGTCAGCATTAAGCAAGCAGACTTTAAGGAAAAGCTTATGTACTTGTTTTAAATACACAATGTCTAATTCTTCGTTGTATGTTTAATTTGACAGTAAACTTTAACTGGCAGTGGCATTAAACAGCTTTTTGGAAGAAGTGTTCACTATCTGCCAAACTGTCTGCTTGTTGCAATGCGAGTTGAGTTGCGGTCAAAGCCCTTGCGGCGCTTGTATCTAAAATTTTTGCTCACAAGTCAAAGCATAAAAAAAAATCCTCCGAGGGAAAAACTCAAGTCGGGTCACTCATAAGTCAAGGCATCATAGTTGCATTTCTTGTCACTTACTTGTTTCCTTTTGATTATTATCATTTTCCAGGAAAAATGACGGCATGCTTTCACGAGGGGGGGCACATACTGTAAAACGACCCGGTGGGCCGGATCTGGCAATCGGGCTTTGACTTTTCCACCTGTGTGCTAATGAAATACAGTTTGAAGACAAGAAGCTAAAACCGTCTCCATTTCTCTTCCACGAGGCGAAGAGCCCCCTGCCGAGGCTTAATTGCGCGCCTCAGGACTTGCTACCCTTTTTACTTCTTAGCCCATAAAGCGTTGCCGTCTATGCCTTGCTTTCAATTGAAATGGGTGGAAATTAGACTTTTCGGATGCCTTTTTTGTATAGTGTATAAGTGTATATATGTATGTGTTTGTGCAGGCACGAAGCGTCACCAGATCATTTCTCAAAGTTGCACTTTTCTCCACATGCGTGGCTCGTGGCGGCTTTCAGATTTATCAAAGAGAAAAAGGGCAAGACGACAGCTCAGTGCAATTAATTCTGGCTGCTTCCATTTGGTAGCGCTCAGTCGGGCTCGCTCCATTAGTGACATGAGTCGTCGCGGCATAGAAAAAGTGTGTGTGTGTGAGTAAATTAATGCTGCTCTTCATCATAGATGCTGTTTCAAGCAAAGCAGAAACAAAAAAAGGTGCTCAATCTTATTTGTCAGCCTCACCGCCGTGTTAGCTTTTGTTTTCCAACATTTTCATTGAATTGCCAAAGTATAAAGAACATGTTCTGCTTTCATTTAGGGAAATTAGTTATGAGACAGAGAGGAAATGGAGAGAACAAACAGTCTTTATGTGTTGTTTAGCTTTTAAGTACAGAAATAACTACAGTACTGATCTTGGAATTGTTGCCTCTCCTTTAACGACAGTATTTCACAAATTGTACAAGACCTCCACCAAGGCCTCCAGAACTAATACAAAATATTTTAGCCCAGTTACTATATTCTATTTACATTTCAAACATGAACATTTTGGAGCCATAATCTTCTTACTAATATTTTAGGAGTTAATACCAATGCATATGATTGTGAGTAATAACATCAAATACATACACTACTGTGTAAAAGTTTGGGAGTCATTTAGAAATGCCCTTATTGATGAAAGCAAAGAACAGTTTTCTTTCTTTTTTTTTTTTTTTTTTTTAAATCAAGGTGTTTATTAGACAGCCTCATTTTTGCACAGGTGTGCCTTAAGGCTGTGCACAGTGTGTGTGGGTTGGCAACTGTTTTCATGAGAGGCAGATCATTCAAAAGTTGATTCACCGTTGCAACATCGCAGATTACAGCTATTCAAAATGTACATAAGCCTTCGCTCACACGAAAAAATACATTTCCGGGTTTTAAGCGATAGAACAGCTGCCGCGCTGCTCCCAAGCCATATCAGTACATAAAGCAACTAATACTGTGTTTTACGACAATACTTAACTATATTTATCATTTCTTATGTCCCTGTGGATGAAAAAGTGAAGCGTGTGGCTAAAATGTACGCACGCAGTAAGTAGTTTCTAGCTTCAAGTACCTTGGGGTCCACCATTCCGAAGACTTCACCTGGAGCAGAAACACTGTCTGCTCAAGAAGGTGCACCAACCAACTTCTTCCTCCGGAAACAGCGATGTGCTGAACTGGGGAGCGGTATAATTGAGGAGCTTCTACAAATGTGTGGTGGGGAGCGGCACAGCAGCTGCTCTGCTGCAGAGATGAAGCTGCTACAAAGGACTGTAAAGGCTGCTCAGAAGATTTTGCGGGGGCAGCCTCCCCACCACCAGACATCTTCACCAGCATGTGCAGAAAGTGGGCGCACCAGCCTGCACGTCCTCTCTTCCATCCTCTCCCCTCAGGCAGGAGGCTACAGCACATCTGGCGCAGGACCACCAGGCTGGGGAAAGGCTACTTCCCGGAAGGGAAGGAGCTGGAAGAGCTGGTGACCGGGGTGCGGACGGTCAACAAAAAAGGACAAACTCCGACTGCAACGGACAATCAAAACTGCTGAAATTTTTTTACTTGAGTTCGATGTCGCATTTCTGTGGGGCCAATTGTGTATTACTCGTGCACTCACTGTAGTTGTCTCGCCATGCTGCACTATTTGCATATACTGGCCACTCATGCCAGAGTAGCATCTGCTCCATTTGCACACTGATTGAGGAGTATCTGTAACATTTGCACAACCATTGTCCCAGATTATCGCACTACTCGTCACTTTACACTCCTTGAAGTCTCAGCGCCCTTTGCACAATGGTCATTGCACCGGACTATTGCAATTTTAGTCATTCGAACTGGTCTAAGTGCTAGAGGACTCTGCATCTTTTTGCACAATTGTTTTTTGTCAATGTCTTTATGTCTCCAAAGTGTTCTGTAAATTGACTGTCTGTTGTACTGGAGCGGCTCCAACTGCCGGAGACAAATTCCTTGTGTGTTTTGGACATACTTGACAAATAAAGATGATTCTGGTTCTGATGTCTGACTGTGAAACTCGAACGGTCCTCTGTGCCGTGCCTAATCATCCCTGCAGGACGAGCGCTTTATTTTCTTACGTACAAATGACCACATAAATATCACATGCAATTCAAGCCTCTGCATTTGTATTTCTGCTGCATTCACATTCTTGCTATAAGCATTCCTTGTGATTGTATGTTATTTTTTAAAAATCTGATTTCTTATTCTGTTTTTATTTCACCCGTTTTAGGACTTATTTGGCTAATGTGGGACATTGGCTATGGATTTTTGTACCATTTCATGTGTAAACGTGTGTCGATATGAAAATTAAATTCCTTGAATGTGTTTTGCTTGGTTCAGCACATGTGGAGCAGGACTTGTCTCAATGCCACTGATACACAGATAGCCCGTTACTGGGTCATTGAGTTCACAGCTGTGAGTGCAATTTTTAACTTTCACTGACACTTATCGTAAGAGTGCCATTTATTTTAGTTCATATTTTTGTTGTCGTTTTGGAATAAAAATGACATTTTGTTTGGAATATTACAGTATTATCACATGTGGCCTGACCGACCTCAATGAATGAACTTTTAATTGGTGCCACTTTTAAATGCTTACCCATTGAACATGAGTTCACAGCCACGTCCCAGTTGTGAGAGGGTGTGCACACTTGTGCAACCACATTATCTTGTTTATTTTTTACTTCCCGTCTTGAAAATGTATATATTTTTTTCCAGTTGAGTTGTAAAGGTTTTGAAATGATTCATCTTGCTCTCATTTTTTTTTCCACATCACAAAAACCTTGCATTTGAACGGGGTTTGTGCAGACTTTTTATATCCACTTTACATTTGACCAAATAGAACATTTTCTGTAATAATAACAAAATGTTTTATAGAAATGCATTGACAAGTTTCTATCCAATCCTTCTTTGCTGATAAGCAAACAGACACGCGTGACCTCCTTGGCGTATGTAAATCTATAATAAATTTGAATGTATGCTCATTAAAAAGCAGTGTTAGAGCCTCGGGCCTAATGACATTAGTAAAAAAATAATGCACACAATTTGACCAAATACAGTATAAAGAATATGACAGCAAGCTCACATGGTATTAGTGTGGTTTAAAAAAAACAAAATAATAAAAGTATTTTATTTAAAGAGCCACTTGACTGGTATTCATTTTCATAAACAAATGTCAAGTGCATTAAATACCATGTTGGACCCCCCACGGTGAACACAACAGACGCGCTCACTTTGCATCTCCTTGTTTTACCAGCAAAAAGGATAAGACGTCCTATTTCAGATTAGTCACCCCGCCCTAGGCCGTGTTCTTCTCGTTTCTTTTTATTTTGTCTCGTTTTGATTAAAAATACCTTTCATAAAACTTGCTTATAATCCCTCCTAATTAATGCCTAAATCATTTCCTTTCTGGCTCAAGGCTGTGTTGTGAACATAAATAGTCTGGCATAAGCTCTTAAAGCGTCTTTGTCGCCGACGGCTGCTTCATTGGTTGTCGTAGAAATGGCGGCATATCGATTTCAAACGTACTTCGCTGTAAAACTCTCTCTCCTGGTCAAGATGCAACCTGCTTTTAGGCTTCCAGGTCACTTGAATGAAGACTGTACTCCACTTAAGTCCACCCTGGCCACACCACTTTATTTATATGTGCGTATTTAACATGAGAAAATTTTGAGGGCATTTTTTTTTTTTTTGTAAAAACACTATTTACAATATAACCCCACCTCCCCCAAAAAACGACTAAAATCAAAAGTCTAAGTCTCCAACAACACTTGAAACACTAGTTGCTAGATTTGTTGCTAGTCACAAAAATAGTAGCGAAATGGGTCAGAATAGTTGGTAAACATAGCGACAATGTTCCTAAGTTGGCAATACTGTAACGACCTCAAATAGCCAATTCCTATGTATGTCACTTGTCGCCATGGTAATGAAAACCATATTGTGCGTTGGCCCAGCAGTAAAGGGGGCAATATGCAGCGCCCCCCCCCGAAAAAAAACATTTCGTCTTTTTATATCGTGTTTGTTGTACAAACTTTATTCTCATGACTTTCCTATTAAATGCTTGCTGAAGCTCCACCACGGCTGTAGGTTGCTAATTTATAAATGTGTACCGCGTGACATCAGTTCCTCATGTGGTAATTATTCAGCTACCGCCACAGCAGGAAGCTTCTGAATGAACTGCAGCAGTGAACAAGTGGCGAAGTTTTTCGGTGGGGCTTGACATCCCTTATGGATTTTGAAAGCGGGGAAGGATTCTCACCACGAGCCGTGTGACTCTTTCTTGCGAGCTTGTGTTAAGATCCATCAGAAACAGCCGGAAGAAAGTTACAAGCCTTCACATTTCGAGTGCAAATCAAATGACCTTTTACTGTACATACTAAAAATAACATTTGAGACTTCCCCATTTCACCCCCCAAAAAGTAAAGATTTTTATTTACTTTTATGTGTAATTTATTTTAAAATAGAGATGATCTATTTACTCCAAATGTATCTTTGTTCATTTGTCTATGCCAGCAATGTACAGTGACAGGCAGAACAATGAAACATACAATAGAATAATAGCTTTGTGTTTGAAGAAACGGGACCAGATTTCACACTGACGAAATAACATTTGTGAGTAAATTAAGTCGAGATTACTATTTCAGTATACTGTGGTATTTTGTTGTTGTTGTGATATTTGTGTTTGTTGTGCTGTGAGAAGTTTTCAAATCTTACAATTTATAATTGTTTTATTTAAAATGTTCTAAATATTTCTGTTTATTTTTTAAGTTTGTTTTAATTTTCGGGTTTTCGAAAGAAACTGATCTAAGTAATTGTTAGTTAACATTGTTTTTTTAATTTTAAAAGATTTTTTATGTGAAAGTTTTGTATTTAAATTTTTTAAAAATGTTTTTAAAATTGTTCTTTTATTTTTGGTAATGTTTTTGTTGTTTTGTTTTTTCTATTTAGATTTTTAAAAATAATTGATTTTTTTTTCGCATATTCTAAATACACGGATCTACGCGTTTGGTTGTCTCATTCTGCTCGACAGGGACTGACTGGTTAATTGTATTTAAATTGCTCTCGAGCGCGAACATTTGGCAGATGAAATGAGCGCGTCAAGTGGGGCTTCAATTATTCCTGATATTTTATATTCCTGCTGAATAAGCAGGGAGAGAGAGGCAACAAAATCAAATAACTTTTTTTTATTTTTTTTTTATTTTTTAAAAATGATTAAATATTGAGCTTCACCGCCCGAGACACACTGCACTAACTCGTTGACTTCTTTGACTTTACGCTTGTTTCAAATGTGGCAAGTAGGCTCGCTTCGTTTGCTCTCTTTCTTGTTTTTAGTCGCTCTTTTGTGGGTGGTAAAGAGAACTTAAAAGAAAAAGCTGACTTTGTTGCTAATTGACCTTCATCCCCCAAAAAAGGTTTTGTCTTTAAACGTGCATATCATGTCGACTACTTTATCACATCAATTTTGCGTCAATCATCTTAAGCATACTAATGTGTTGCCTAGGCAACAGCTCACATTTAAAGAAGGATTTGTGTGTTTGTCCTTATCCAAGTTGTGCAGCATTCCTAAGCCTGTGTAGATGAAGCTGAGATTTTTGAGCGTGCACCCCATGTGTGCTCCCATAGGACTGTGAGTAATGAGCCTTAGGCCAGGCTGACTAATTGGACCTGACATCACACCGTAACTCACTTGCACGGCGACCCACCCTGCTGCTCAAAGCGGCTGCAAACAGCTCTTCCTACTTACTGCAAGCAGCATACTTACATGCGCAAACATATTCTGGTGAAAGTCGCGCTGCATTCCTCCATCTGAAGCTCAATCCTGTGACGTCTCGCGTCACCCCAAAAAGAAGGGATGAGCAAGGAGGAAATTCATGTGCAAGCCAGTGAGTGTTGTTAGTCAAACTAGAGGCCCGTGGGCCAGATGTGGACCCCCAACACTTCATTTTATGCCACCTACCAAACCTTGCCACAATTTCTTTCTTGACTTAAAATGCTAATAACCAAATATAATGTGTATAATATGCTATAATTGGGTGATTATTAACATAGTGTATTAGGTAAGGGAGAAGAAGTGTAACTCAAGCCACATGCCTCTTCTGTAAACAAATACAGTGCAGCTCAGCTTCTGGCTTGCAGACGGCCTAATAATTATTTTTTTTGGCACAATTTTTACACCTGATGTCTTTCCTGATGCAACCCACCCAATTGTTTTTACTTTTTTAATCTAGGCTTGGGTCTGGCAGTGGATGGGTATTGCGGGCAATGGCTGGGAATTGAATTCTCCTCGTCTCCACAAAAGCCAGCATGTGCCACAACACTACCAATGTGTGTACATTATATAATATCGTATATTTTGCTCCTATTACGATCCAAATCTGTTGTTGCTTATTAAGTGATAGATGGCACGTGTAGAACTGTTGTATAAAATTAATATTACACTCAAGGTTGAGATGTCGTACTATATATCAACACAGCTGTGATTCGGTCATAGGCCGAAGATCATATAGTACAGTACAGAAATACAGCACAACATCAATACCTCTGGTGTGATATTGCTTAATTAGCATTATGGAAAAATTCTTTCCTTTAAGGGAAAAAGTTCGAGAACAGTCTCTCATTAGTGGAATCAAGCGCATACAAGCAAACAATATTATCATCCGTGGTCATCTCTATAGTAAATCTGCATTTATGTAAGGGCTTGGCAATATGCTGAATGTAATTAAATAATGGCATGTAGGAGGGAAGAAGAATTATTATGTTTTTTTTTTCAAACTCGATGTGGTAAGCATGTTTTTTAAATACAATTGGGTGGGGATTTAAAGGCAGAGACGTCCCCCATCGCTCTCTGTCATCCACGGGGGGTACGCTCCGTAGAACTTGAAAGTCATTTGTTCCCCTTTCTGCCGTCTTTCCTCAAGCCTGAAGTGCTCGTGAGAGCTCGCTGAAATGAACGTTTGCCGTTAACGTCGCCGTAGTTGGTAGAAGGTGACTCCGCCTACTCACTGCATCCAGCAGACCCTAACGCATCCTCCTTTATTTTTGTATTCTATGAATGCTGAAAACCACATACCTGAAACGAAACAGAAAAAAGTGTGTCGTGACTTTTGGGACACTGGGAATAATGTATACAAAACTATGTCACTGTGTCTTTAGCAACACTGATAGATTGTTACATAAATCAGAGGTGAAGAATTCTTCGATCGTTCTGCATGTGGCCTTGGGGAAAAAAGTTTGGACACCCCTGCCTTAGTTAATGGGCAATTCAGATCTTTAAAAAAAAAAAAAAAAAAAAAAAAAAAAAAAAGCAAATGAGAAAAAGAGCAAGCTGCCCGAAACTGTGAAAATTGAAGCTAAGTGCTGACCTTCATGGCGTAATGACTGCAATTTTGAATGTTTGAATGCTTGTGTGGTGCGGAGAAGGGCAGCGTGTGCCCAAAGGCGGATGCGAGTAAATATCCTATTGTTGCAAAGTCACGACCAACTTTCATGCAAGAGCAATAAAGATTATTTTGGGGTTTAAAAATAGCCTTTGAAAACATATGCACAGTATATTATATTTTGAAATGCCGTTTCAAAGGCATGCCATGGCGTCTGTCAGCCAAAGGCGGAGCTGCACTGTATTTGTTGACAGAGTAAACCAGTGGCGAGAGAAAGGAAGTAAAATTTCTTGTCACTATGTTCTGTGTGGTAACTTGGTATGTGTCGGTACCGTACCTGAAAAATTTGAATATGAATACATGTAATTCTTTAAGTAACTGTCTGCGACCCACCCAAAGTGCCACTTTAGATTTTTTTATTTTTTTTGTGGGCCATACGTTCAAAATGCCTTTTGCGTATGTGCGTGCGTGTTTGTGTAGTTCACCTGCTGCTCGGAACACAGCAGGGTCACGTCCGTCGCAAGCCGCTCGCAAATAAATGAACGAAAGGGAAGTGGTGGATGCAACTCAGTTTCAGAAAGTATTTGTCACTACGGCCCACCGAGAAAACTTTCGGCAGTCCCGATGGCCAGTCCGCACCTGATCCAGCGGCACGTGCCCCAAGTAAAAGGGGCCTAGTTATGCCCCCTGGTCTGGTGTGTTTTTTACATTTATTTATTTTCTTCGGTATCATACTGTAAGTGATTACTTCACAGTAAAGTGTTTCTCCTGTACTCTGGCTTAGGCTTTCACGTATTGTGGGCCATTGTTAAAAAAAATCCCGACTTTTCCCCTCCATCCAAAGACGACATCGTCTGCGTGTCCTCTGTTGTCTTCTCAGCGTAAAGCACTCGCGTGAAATTGCACTTAAGCGGCGGGTGTAAGGCTCGCGGCTGTGTCATTTCCATCCATTTGCACTTTACGCGCTGGCTGTTGGTGATTTCAATAGCGAGAAACGAGTCCCTCTGATGGGATCTCAATGGGCCTTTCCGTCACGGAGGGACTATTTCGCACTTTGTGTCCATCAATCTTTACTGACACAACACACGGCTTTCGAGTGTCACATTTACATAACAGGGATCAGGTCAGCCATTTGTTATGTTCAGCGTGACAGTTATATTACCATTTGCCATTAACTAATGGATCATCCCAATACAGTAAAATTCAGCCGCGGTTCGGAGGAAGGCTTTGACATTCACTATAAATAAATGTCGCGGAGGACAGACGATAAAATCGATAGTAGCCTACTCCTCTCTCATGGCTGCTTATTGATTATACAGCTGATTTGGTTAGTTGAATCCGTGAAATATATAAGATCCTCTACTTGTACACATCCATCTGACAAAACGGTATCTGTGCTCTCACTGAGACTACAGTTGGCATAATAAAGCTGCCAGTGTAACTAATGATGTCTCACAAACTGAAATAATAAGCACAGATGATGAGTGGAGGAATAATTGATGCCACTCACAAGGATATTTATTACATATAGTATAGTCATAATAAGACATGTTATCACTGTCCACAAATAATAATGTGTGTTGCAAATGGATTCTCGTGTTAGATTCATTATTCATTTTGAGTCACACGAGTGCTGCTTTTTCTTTTTTTTTTCTTTCTTCTTCTTCCAAAGCACCCAGAATACATTGCGTCATAAATCTGACATGATGTCAGCTAGCGTTATGTAACATGGTGATGTTAATCTCGTAGTTGTATTACATTTTTAGATCAGATTTGAGATATTATTGAATGCCCATCTACAGTGGCGACTTGACATCCAAGTTGAATTCATTCCGTAGCCACACTAATAATGCCAAACTATTGAAATGAATGGAAATGCCATGAAACAGTTCCACAATGAAAATGAAAAAGTTGAAAATGAAAGGATTTTAATTAATTAATATTACTATGTTTTTACAGTAAAATTACAGCTTTCTCATAACATTGCAACTTCTATTCTTTTAAACTTCTCTTTTCTCTTCTTGAAATATTAAAACCTTATCCTAGACGTGCATTAATTTTGCCGCTCCCTAATTGGGACCATTGTCTGGTTAAGGAGATTTGTTATCAAGATATAGGTCGAATTATTTATTTATTTTTGCCATTTTTATCAAATCAGAAACTGAGCATTCAGCGCAAGTTATTTTTTGAATAATCTTCTAAATTGTGTGTCCAATTCAGATGTCTTCTGTATTATTATTTATTGGTAGCACTGACATTTAACAAATAAATCCAATTTGATTAATTGTCCCCCCCCCCCCCCCAACACGTAAGGACTATGAAAGGGGGCGAGATCATGACCAAATACTTTGGAAAGTTTTTATTCTTTAATATGCTGTACAGTATTTCACTTTGGCCACTGCTGCAACAACGCATAATTTGGGTCGTGCTCCTGACCAAGTCATCCATTTTTGTGCTTGGTGAAATACATGAACCTTGACAGGTCCATCAAGGAAAAGGTGGGACTCCCCACTTACCTCCACCCTCAAAAAGGAGCGTGCCATCCTGTGACCTTTCTTCGTGCTCTCCAGTCTGCCACAAGATGAATGGCTCATCATAAAGAAACTTTGCTTTCCACATCAAACATAGATCTTTTTTTAATTAGTGAGTTTTATGGCTGTTTCACTTGCAGGTTTTTTTTTTTCCCCAACAATACAAAGAGTCAGGCTAGGTCTTCATGCTAAGCTAACATTCAAACACTGTTTCATGTGGGATGTTGAGTCTCTAAATCTTTGCATACATAATATATTCTAAAAACATGGATTGCGCCCCCCCCCCCCCCCCCCCTCACCACCGGCTGTCTACTCACATCAGGCTGTGATGAGTGCTGATTTTGACTTGTTCTGCTTTTTTTAAAGGCATCTGCTCATAAGGTTCTAAGCAAATTTCCATAAAGAGGTTAGAAAGTGAATAAAGGCAATGAAGATTGACACGGACAGTTATTCCAGTGATCACGGAAAGGGAGAATGATGCTTATTACTAGATGTGCACAACAAATTTCAAGTGACGTGATCCTTAACCATCTCACCCAGTTCAGATTTTGTTAGGAAATCGTGTATCCTTAGAATGAACCTGAACAGTAATGCAGATGTGCTAACCAGTCAGACACTGTGCTACCTTTACAATAAGCAAATCAATTAATTAACCAATTATTTGATAAATTAATAAATACACTTGATTTAACCAATCTTAGTAAAAAAAAAAAAAAAAAAAAAAAAAAAGCAAAATTAATACAACAATATAACAAGAATTGATAAGGTAACTTATTAGCTGGTGGGCAGAGGACTGGAGTGTACTTTTAAGTGGCTCCTGGGCCACAGTTTCCCCACCCCTGTTATAAATGGTCTATGCTTCTTTAATGCAACACAATCGATCCCCAGCAAAGACATTTTCCATCTGAAAATCAATGCCTTCATTACATTTTTTTCTTTTGGTCTCGCCTAATTTCATTGTTTCAAATAAAAAGCCAGGTGCCAAGGTGAGAAGGTACGTGACATTCCTTTGAAAATGTCAACACAACTCACACGCATTGCAGCCCCGTGTTCCCACTCAACTGTCGGATGTCAAAGACCCGAGGGTGAACGGAGGAAGTGGGAGTAGTGCAGATGTAGTGGACAGATAACTTGGTGATTTGTAGTACCTGGGGACATCAGCCCGTTGGCAGCAGTTTGCGCTGTTAGCACAAGGATAGCCAACATGGCATCCAATAAACATAAAAATAAAGGGTACTTTATAGATAAATCTGTGTGAAACTTTGCTTTTATTTCTTTGGGGAGTCACAAAAACTGCTTCAGCTCGTTCGTACCTAAAATTTAATGGCACATTTGTACACACAAATTGAGCCAAGTTTGTTGGCCACCTTGCTCACACAAGCCTTTACAGTTCTTCCCATAAATTTTCAATAGGTGTGAGATCTGGGCTTTGTGATGCCCACTCCAAAACACTGACTTTGTTATCCTTAAACCCCTTTGCAACCAGTTTGGCAGTATTCTTCAGCTCATTGTCCATGTGGAAGACCATTTGCGCCCAAGCTTTAAATTCCTGGCTGATGTCTTGAGTAGTTGCTTCACTATTTCCACATGATGTTCTTTCTTCATGATGCCATCTATTTTGCGAAGTGCACCAGTCCTTTCTGTAACAAAACAACCCAATAACCTGATGCTGCCACCCTCGTATTTCAAAGATGGGATAGTGTTCTCAGGCTTGCAAGCTACCCTCTTTATCCTCCAAGTGTAACAATGCTCATTAAGGCCAGACAGTTCAATATTAGTTTTGTTAGACTAGTCTAATCTCTTTCTCGTTTGTTCGTCTGACTTAAATGTGCATGTTTGTTTTTCTAACAAGGACTGTATTGAGGAAAAAACAACAACACTAACTTGGGCCCGCTACCCTGTAGCGCCCTTAATTTGCAGTTAGATTGCATATTTTCAGGAGGAGGATGCAGTCGCAGCACTATTCTTCTTCCATCATGTCCCTTCATGGAGGAACATGACTGATATACAATAACTTATTCCTGGAATCTGGACAAGTATTTCATGCTTATATTTGGTTTATAATTATCTCTCTCGCTCTCTGGAATCCGACATAAATCAAGCTGCACTTTTTATTAGGCAGCGGCTACCAGGATAAATTGAGTTAGCTTGCTGTTTGAGCGCAAACAGAAATATTAAGGGAAGAAAGTTGTGCTTTTGCAAGGGTAAATAACTGTTGTGCTTTGCTTAGTTTTCTCTTGCCTTTGAGGGAAGTGGCTATTACGGTAATCACTGTGTAAAATGAAGACATAACTTTCCATATTTACTGTCTGTTGCAGTGATTTGTCTCTGTTCACTGTTTATTTTCAAATGTTAGCCTTTGATTTGCACTTGGTTCTCTTTGGTGCTTTGTCGAAGGAAGTTTCATTTTAATGAATATAACAACAAACTCTCGAGTCTATTTATCCAAACAAACCGATACCGTGCAGTTTAAAAGTAACAAAAGGCGTAACTTCCCTGTTGATTTACTACAGGTCACATGTGGCCCGAAAATAATTATTAACAAATCCCAGTTCCAATGAAGTTGGGCTGTTGTGTAAAATCTAAATAATTGTTTTACACAATGTCCCAACCTCATTGGGATTGGGGTTATACTAAAAATGTATTTCAATATCAGTGCTATCTGGTCGTAGTGAACTCAAGGCAACTCAACTCACTTTCCAACAATCAGCAGTTTGACAGAGCGTAAACAATTTTCCAACACGCCATAGATGGGCTAACGAAGAGCATTGACAGTTGCAGTGTTATAACCTTTTAAGCAATGGATATTTGAAGACCTATGGTGCAGCAACACGTAGAAAGTCAAGAGAACAATAGAGCAATACTCATAGGCATATATTCTTTTAAATTACAAATTAATTCAGTTTACTGAACCAGTTGTGAAACTCTTCTTTTTGTGTGCCTCTCTCTCTCTCTCTCTCTCTCTCTCTCTCTCTCTCTCTCTCTCTCTCTCTCTCTCTCTCTCTCTCTCTCTCTATATATATATATATATTATACTGCCCTCAGGTGGCCAAGGCACACACGTCAGAAGGAGCAGCATAATGTCCATTGAATTGAAGCAAAAAAATAATAAAAAAAAAAAAAAAGTGTCAGTAACTGTTTGATTGTTTATATTATATTTAGTTTTGTCATAACTGGCTGTTTTTTAAAATAAGGTACAGTATTATGGAGTGCTATTTTCTATTACAAAATTAATTACAACATCTTTTGTTAGGTTATGGTTATTTATTTATTTTTTGGGGAGCCTGGAACAGATTGTCATTTCGATTCATTTCAATGGGGAAAGACAATTTGATATACTAGTGTTTTAAATTACTAGTGTGGTCACAGAACAGATTAAACTCAAACACCACTGTATATACTAATTTTTGCCATTTTTGTTTGTGACATACCCGTGAGATTTTTCTCCTGTAAAAAAGTGTCTTGGCTCAATAAAAGTTGAGAAACACTGCATCTTTATTGCTTATTCAGCTGTGTCGAGTGGAGAATGTTTTGTCAGTGTCATCTTTAAACTCGCAGCTATGTGACTCAGTGGAATACAATATATATAATTTTTTTTACTGCATAAATCTTAATCCGTTTAATCACTGGAGTGGATACGTTGGCGCCTTGTTGCTGTGATTGATTGTACACAGACTCCCGGAGTTAATAACTGTCATGCGCTGTGCTGAATATTTCTCATTGCGGTGTTGTGGTTTGGTGAGTGTTACAGGGAAGGCTTGAAAAATTCTATAAAGTCGATCCAAGAGTGATCTTTTTTCTTTTTTCCATGCCCTGCACTCGCCTGATATTTGTGAAATGACACTGCTTATTACTTTTGTTTTGGTCTCAGCCGGCCTTCAGGTGTACAGTATATAGCGTGTTGTGAGCAATCAACCATAGAGACAATTTATCCTAATGTCAACAAAAAGCCCATCTCAGCAGTGATTATTCTTATCATTAGAAGAACAGAAAGCACTTTCTAAGAGTGCATGACTGCTGCTGTGACCTGCACGCTCCACAGTGACCTCCCCATTGATTGAACAGCGCACACTTCGTTCTGCAAGACCTTCATAAAAGCCAATGTTACATGTAATGGCTTTTTACATGGTTGCCGAGACAAATGCTGCTGACCCGTCCAGGTCGTTGTTTCAAGGCGAATGTCCTACACGACATTGTTAGAAAACATAACACCGCATGTTTAAGTAAGTCAATCATTAGAGAGGACTCACAAAGTGCTTTACATGGTGAAAGTACAGAGTCATAAACAATACATTCCACACAAGAAAAAACAAATAGAAACAAGCAAGTCCGAATGGAATGCCTAAAGAATCTGCTTTTTAAAATCCTGGTCCAAAAAAAGGCGAAGTTACAATATTAAACATCTTTCATATACATGCAGTGCCTATAAAAAGTATTTCTCTTAAAAGAACAAAAGGCATATTATTACAAGAATAGTCAAATTTTTTTCAATCCAATTTTTTTCCCAAACAATAAGCAGATTTTTTGCAAGCACTCACAGGGTCATGCCACGGCAGTTCTGTAGTGTGTCAATGTTATCTTCTCCGGTAATGAAGCTTGGGGGGGAGGCGGGGGCTGCTTTCAAATAGATTTCTTTTTCCTGCTTTACTCCTCGGAGAGACGCAACAGCAAGACCCGATGAATAATTAGGATAGCACTGTATGCTATTGCCCCCTGTAATGCTCACTAAATAAAACCATTAATTCTGCCTGTAACCACATTTGCGCTTGCCCCTCCCGCACGCAAGCAATTAAATAACAATTTATATGTGCTATAGCAAGTTAGTTTGTGGGTTGCGGGAGCTCACTTTTATTATTTTTACCTCAGCCAATTACATTATATAGTGTTATTAGTTTATTTGTGTGGCAGTATGTAACTTCCTGGCTATAGTTTTTATAATATTATCCTGGAATGCGCATCCATATCCTTAAATCACCTGTGAATTGTCATCTTTGCTCTGTAAATGTAGCAATTACTCGCAAGGCAGTGATCTAGTTGTGGGCGTAACCCAAGGAACTGTTGAAGTGAGTTGAAAAGCTTCTTATCGGCCTGTGCCACCGTCTTGTGGTATCTTGGTGCTGAGGAACTGTGTTGAAGTGAGGCGAGGAGCTTCATGTATCGCTTTGCTGCCATTTTCCAGCATTGTGGTGCCATGGAACTATACTGAAGTGAGTTTAAGAACTTCATGTAGTGCTTTGCCACCATCTTGTAGTATCTTGGTGCCGAGGAACTATGTGGAAGGGAGTTAAGGAGCTTCATGTAATGCTTTTCCGCCATCTTGTAGCATTCATAGGCAATTACAGTATAAACAGCGATGACGACAAGCTATGGAAAATGGATGGAGGGATGGATGTAACAATAATGTTAAGAGCAATAACTGAGCTATAAACATCTAGACTAAAATGTTCTCTCCCTGTAGTTTAATATCAAATCTGTTTAATGGACAAGAATGTGAGTGTTTACTGCCTGCACCATCATAAAAAAAGAACAAGTTAATACACATTCAACACACAAGCTTGTATAATCTCAGTACCAGCAGCCATGCACGCACTTCATGTCAGATAGCATCTTCCTCTGTGATTGTGCATTTTTTGGGAAGATCACATCAAACTTTAAACCAGACTCATCCGTGCAGTTCGCCAGGAAAAACTATTTGCTGCTGCTCCGGCTTTAATCACTGCGAGGGTTGTAATTCTGATTCACATCGCAGCCTCCGTGATAACGAGTGCAGCAACCCGTCAGTGCCTCAGGGCTGACTTCCTGTTGCAGCGAAGGCACCAGGAAACTACGAGAGTCTGGCCTTGATCAGGCTCGAATTAGTCAAACGCAAAGGTTTGCAAATTTTCAGGGTCCAGGAGAATTTTTCATAATCCTATGACCAATTAACATAAATGCTATACGAATTAAAACTATTTTTGAAAAAGTCATAAAGTTGTGATAACAAATTCATCATTTTTAGATTAAAAATAGTTGTTTTATGAGAACAGTTGTATTTTTTTCAAGAAAAAAGTTTTTCTTTTACAAGAACAAAGACCTACTCTACCAAGATAAAAAGTTGCAATCTTATTGGACTTATTTTTTTTTTTCAAGATACAGTGGTGCTTTGAAATAAGAGTGACTTGACTTACAAGGGCGGCGAATTTGAGACCCCTGCTTTAAACTATGGATATTTGAATAGAAATGGTGTAGCAACACATGTAGACAGACAGTATACCAACACTCACAGGTATAATACTCCTCTGCGAAAATTACTAACATTACTGCAGCTTACTGAGTCACTTATAGTAGTTGTGAAACTCTTTCTCGTTTGTGTCTGTATGACTGTATTATACTGATCCTCGATGGCCAAGTCGCACACCAGGAGTCGCGATGAATTAATCATGATGCACAAACTGTTTATTATTATTTTTTGCATTCTATTTCATAATGTGATCAATACACGTTTGTTCACGGAACAAATTAAAAGTTCCATCCGTGCAGCCATCCATTTTCCGTACCGCTTATCCTCACTCGGGTCGCGGGTGTGTTGGCGCCTATCTCAGCCGACTCCGGGGGAGAGGCGGGGTAGACCCTGAACTGGTCGCCAGCCAGTCGCAGGGCACACATCATCCAGAGTTACATTATAAATAAATTACAAATACAGTTAAGTGTTGTAAAACATAACATATTTATACTTGTAGACTTATATTTGTATGGCGTGAGACTCGCTTGGTTAAAACCCCGGAAATGCCGTGTTGCAGTTTAGCTGAGTTGAGTGGATGGGTACCAACCATTAAGTGAGCACGTACTTGAATTTTATTTGATGAAACTACATAACAGTAAATGTCTATGGCTGTCGATGTGGTCTGAACTGTGCAATTCAGGCTAGGCAATGGTGTAGGTTGATTGTGCTGTTTTGCCAGAGTTTGCACTGTGAGAGATTACTGTGAAATTTTGCTGCTTGGCAAAATTGACAATTTAGCAAGAGAGAAAATTGATGTAAGCCTAAACTGTGCAGGGATTTACACACTCCACTGTTCTAGGGTCAGAAGGTCCTGGGGTTGGTCCCGGGAGTGGGGGACCTCCTATAATTACTTTAGAATTGTTACCAATTGTCATGATTTAACACCTAATAATTAATGATTAACACTTTGCTTTTTGAGAGACCTGAAATTGATACAATTGAAGAACATTGAAACCTTGCCTATTCGTTACTCATAAATTCCCCTCTTTGTGTGTGTGTAGTGTGTGTGTGTGTGTGTGTGTGTGTTTTTTTCCCCCCCTGTCACCTATCCTCAGCTATTTACTGAAATAAAATAAATAAATCACTGTATGTACAGGGGCTGAGTTTAGCCTGGGTTGTTATGGAGAGTCTATCACATTCATATGTTTTTACTGTGATTAGTGGCTATTAAAAAACTCCCGCTGTAAGTAATTTATTGTCTCTAGGTACTCTGACATACAGTACATGTTAGGTTAATTGAAGACTACATTTTCAATCGTGAGGTTTGGCCCAATGGTGGATGGAGGCGGCTTGGAATTAGTAGGTTTCCCTAGTGATAGGACAAATTCTGCGGAGGTTTCGGTGCATGTGTCGAGTAATCCAGGAAATAATTTATGAAGCGTGTATCGAGGCGTGACTCATTCTGGGCAAATTACGTCACTGATGATGTGTCAAGCATCGCGAGTTTGTGAAGTGGTTTGAATTTGGTGTACGACATGAACAGACCCGTCAAGAAAGCGTCATGGTTCCCCGCAAATTTTGTGTTTGTGTTTGGTTGTATTTGTGTGGAGCTTGGCCAAATTTCCCATGACAAGGACTATTGTTTATTCATGAAGTCTGTAAGAGAAAAAAAAAAAAAGGAAAAAAAGTGTTTCCCGTGTATGGGACCACTTCGGGTGGATTTCTCCAAATCAGGTCACACATAATATGCCTGCATGTAGTGAAATGTGTTACTTGTGTAATTTACAAGTTCTTTCATTACATAAAATTTTTATAGTGCTCCATTTTCAGTTTTAATGTTATGACCACCTTTTTTAATTTTGTTTAAATTTTTTTTAATTCCCAGGAGGCTGGTTTCATTTAGAAGTGCAGCAGTACCTCGCAGAACTGAATATTGGCATAATTGTTAATTCTAATGACTTGGTAAAATAAATAAAAAATAAATTACAAATTGAGGATCCCCACAGTACTGGGAGAGGCAGAGATGGACTTATCCAAGGTATACAGCTGCCTCCTCTGTACCGTCGCAAACAGTTTTCTCCAAAGCCTGTGAAATCATCATTTCCAAGGAAGAACAAAGTTTAAGATCAGTGGTGAAAATATTGTTTAAAAAAATAAAAAGAAGAAGAAAGTCCCCATCACGGCAGCACTCATAAGCACACAATCAACTACCCATCTTTTGAAAATACTTCAACAGTTTTAACATAAACATCCCAAGTCCAACTGGATTTGTTTTTTCTAATCACAGTTTTAGCCAGCAGGTGCGTTTGTGTGCATGTGAAGCCTTGAAAATGAACTTTTTTTGAACCAAGTGGCTGTAAGCGTCAACGATTCACGAGGCTTCATCTGGCTAAAACTAACTATTCAAGGTTCTTTTACGGTCAATTCTTCAATATGCGTAACACATACAGAGGATTGAAATTACGATACTCCAGGGCCCGCGGTGCTACAAATAATAACATCAATATAAAAAGCTACATAAAACTATGGTATATACAGTATAAAAAGTAATCATTTAATGTGCAAATATCAAAGCATCTGCTTGTAACCTCGAGTGGACAACACAAATCGCAGTCAGTCAAAAATCAATGGTTCCAACAAATGACAACAAAAATGTGTAACATTCATATACTGTATATTAAAAAAAAAAAAAAAGATGTTAAACCACTATGATATCATCCCAACATTAATTTAGATGGTTGTAGCCTGTTAAAACACGTACAACCCTGGTCAACTTTGCTATATAAGACTTTGATTTCGTCCATTACTGGTTTGCCAAGTGGACTAAGGAACTCTGTGTCTGGTAACCCCACTTGCTTATTAATACATTTATTCCACTATATCATGACAAGACATATTAAAGGACAGCCATCACACGCTGAACTTACTTGTATTACTATTTATTTATTTCTCTCCAAATGTCTATTCCAACAGAAGTGTTATACACTCCCCCCCGAAAGTCTTGAAAAATGGAGGTGGTTGCACTTGTTCATTTGCACCCACTTGGTCCTGGCGGGGAAAAGTTGGACTCCGATTGCACTCCTGCGCTTCACTCTCACAATGTGAGACATTCATCTGTCAGTCATTTGATCTTTGATTCCTCATTACTTATTTCTCTCTGAGCCCATTTCCCTCCTCGTACCCATTGCCAGTTATTCCTTTTTCATCTGAAATAAAATAAAAGTCTTTGCTCCCGCTGCCAGTTGAAATAAATGCTATTTAGCCACTGTAATGGCCTATGGCAATATAACACACTACAGGATTTATTAGCACGTAAGCCCTAGTGAGGTTCAAGCTAATTGTTGAGTAATTATGTTGCATCTAATGAAGACTGATTAGATCCTGAAGAAAATGTTTAGCCACATTGCAGAATTCACCAGAATTCAAATGCCGAATAAACTAATATTAGACTTCTTTGGATGGCTTAAGAGTGCACATCTGCCTCACAGTTCTGGAGTTTGGTATTCAAATCTGTGCTGTGGCCTTCCTGTATATAGTTTATATTGTATATAAGGTTATGTATACGTATGTAGGGATTTCTCAGGCAACTCTGGCTTCCTCTCACATTCCAAAAACATACCGGCACGTGTTTCTGTAGAGTCATCGAAGACCCTAAAATGTCTAAATGACCCCCGTCATAACGCAGATTTTTACAGGCAAGTCCCGATTTAGAGTTATACACTCCCCTCGCAACATGCTGGGCAGCACTGAGGTCTGCTGGATATAGATACAGTGTGATTAAGAGCAAGATCCAGCAGAGAAGGTCCCCTACGAAGATGCAGTTATAGTCGTTCCCACAAAGCAGAGAGAATATACTGTGTGCCTTTGAGTTAGGGATGGAGAAACTGAGGCTTTCTGAAGCTGTTCAGTAAAGACAGAGTTGCCTATCATTTATTAGATGCTCCAAAGTGACTATTAGCATAACGTGATGTCTCATAATAGAGTAAGTGCCTACAGAAGGGAGGTAAATCTGTTTTTTTGTCTTTCCCCAAGTTATCCATCCATCCATCCATTTTCCGTAGTGCTTATCTTCACAAGGGTCATGGCCATGCTGGAGCCTATCCCAGCTATCTTAGGGCGAGAGGCAGGGTACACCCCAAACTGGTTGCCAGCCATCGCAGGGCACATATAAACAAACAACCATTCACACTCACGTTCACACCTATGGGCAATTTAGAGTCTTCAATCAACCTACCATGCATGTTTTTGGGATGTGGGAGGAAATCGGAGTACCCAGCGAAAACCCACGCAGGCACAGGGAGAACATGCAAAATCCACACAGGCGGGGCCGGGATTTGAACCCCGGTCCGCAGAACTGAGAGGCAAATCCTAACCAATCGCTCACCGTGCCGCCTTTACAAGTTACACCTACTTACATTCATCCATGGTGTTAACCCACTCTTTTGAGTTAGATGACCTCATAGCCTTTTAAAAGGTAACTTGGAAAACAGGGATATTGACTAGTTTCTGGCAACTTTATCTGAGGCAAATGGGTGACGAACAAGATTATTATCATTTTTTTTTTAAATTGTTGGTGCATGTCGTATCTGGGACGCAATTGTCGCAACATCAAAGCTGTGTTATAGCCACATAAGTGTCCCTATAAGTAAGATAAAGCCAACAAGCCATGTATGTATACAACTTTGAGTAACGGTGGTCATCACACAACCCTACTTTGAGTATTGTTGTATGCTCTTCTTGTATGTGTTGCTGCTCCATGTGTTAAAGTAGTAGTTGTTTGAAGGTTTATAATTACTGTAACATCTACAGTATGCTAAGTTCTGTATGCCTGTCTGTGACATTTTGCATTATATGATTATTATGTTTGCATTAAGCTAGTGGACCTTTGTTCGACAGCAATACAGTATTTGGTTTGGTTGAACATTTTGTTGTTTGGTATCAAATAAACAGCTTGAAGCAAGCACGCTTGGCATCTTGTTCGAAGAACTGCGTGAGTCTTTTTGTTCCATCAAAGTGATGTAATAGTCTCCCATGTCTTAATAGTGCGTCAGTAACAACAGGCGCTAAGGAATACTTTAAAAAGTGTGCTTAAATGTTTGTGTGTGACAATTTTTTTTTTTAATATATATATATATATATATATATATATATTTTTTTTTTTACATGGTCTTGCTACCTCACAGATTTTCAGCGATTACGGGTTAGGTCTGGAACATATCCCCCGCGATAAAGAGGGGTTCACGGTATGTGCCGTGAGATTGTTTGGCAACCGGCTCAACGTCAGCTGGGAAAGGCTCACTTGGACCCTAATGAGGGCAAGCATACAATGGATGGATGGGTTCCACTGTAGGACTATTGTAAATAGGCATTACCATTCTTTCAATTCACAACATAGGTGACCTTGACAGTCTTTTTTTTTTTTTTCTTTCTTTTTTAACTTACTGTCAGTACAACGGTGATACTTAAAATTCTCCTCTGCTCTTAAGTAAAATAACCTCTTGCACCTTCAATGCAAACATTCCTTAATTATCCGCATGTGTGGGTGCCCTTTTTCTCCTTGTTGTCCGTCGGGCTACCACCAAGCCGATTTTAATCTTCCCGGCTTTCCATTTGGTTTGATTCAATTAGGTGGGCTCAACTCCCCTCACTGTAAGGCTTGCCATCCATCAGACGCTATTTCATGCCGGCGGAACATTGCAGGGAGTCCTTTCTGAATGAGTGCGCACTCACTCCTGATGACAAAATGCTTCATTATCCCGCCGGCGTGAACGTGACAAGGAAGGGTTAACACTGTGGATGATGAATGGTGTGGTTGTGCTACAAGTGTGCTTGAGTGTGCCGTCCTATTTGAATTGACAAGTGACTCAGGCAGGCTTTGGGATGAAACTCTCACAGCTCACAGCGGTGGTAGAGAGGAAACTGGGAAATTGCTCAGGGCAATGACTTGCCCTCATCCTCCATCTTGAGAGAGAGATGCTTTAACAACCTTTCGCGTTGAATTCTGCTGTGTTGCTTTATGGGTGCAAAATGAAAATGATGGTACATTTTACTATATAGGTGAGTTTTTCAGGAAACACCTGAGGAAAGGTTCCACAGAGAGTAAAAAAAAAAAAACGCAAATACAGTGTTGCCTTGACATACCTCAAATCTTCTTTGCCCATTGAACCGAATGGAAATGCCATTAATCCGTTCCAGCCTCCCCTCAAAAAAATCCCCCAAACATTTTTGTGTATGTTTTTTTTAATGAGAAAAACAGCACTCTACAATATGACACTTTATAAAAACATTACAGTAACGACAACATTAAATACAAACCCCAATTCCAATAAAATTGGCACATTATGTATAACAAATACATAATACAAAAACAGAATACAATCATTTCAATCCTTTGGAAATCCTTTTCAACCTCTCTTCAATTGAATACACTACAAAGACAAAATGTTTCATGTTCAAACTGATCAATTGCTGTTTTGTTGTTGCAAATATTCACTCACTTTGATGCCTGCAACATGCTCCCAAAAAAAAAAGAAGCTACGACAGGGGCATGTGTGTTACATCACCTTTAACAACACTCCCAGTCATTTGTTTCCCTTGTCCCAACTTGCAGGCATAAAATTCAAAATGGGAGAATATTTACAAAACAAAACAAAACACTGCTTATCAGTTTAAACATTAAATACATTGTCTTTGTTGTGTATTCAATTGAGGTTGAAAACCATTTGCAAGTCATTGTATTCTGTTTTTATTTACATTTCACACAACGTCTCAACTTCATTGGAATTGGAGTTTGTATTTGTATATGAGCCATTAAAAAGTCAATTTTCTATGATATGTTCCCTTGAACATTTTGCCTGTGGGAACTCTCCAGTATATGAGAGCGCGCCGACCTCTGCCTCGGTCCACGCAATACTTCCAGAGAAATTACTGAAATGTATTGATTATAAATGCCATTCGAAGATCCGTTTTGTTGTGAGACATTTGAGCGGCTGGATTATTCATGTCCATATTTTGCGTATTGTTCATCAAAACCTTTCAGTTGTCTGAATGCTGACTCAAGTATAAAACAAACAAACAAGCAAAAAAACCAAATTATTTCTCCCACTGGGCGTCACTAAATGAAAATCTATCACAAGCAAAGATTATCAGCGTATAACTAATGGCTCATTTGCTGCGAACGGGAGGATGTTGTTTATTGAGTGGATGGTGTGAAGATGCTGCGTCTCAGCTGTCGGCCCAGCCAATGAAATGTGTCACTCACTGCGTCGCCGCCGAGCTGTCTCGTGCTGATTTTAACCCGCTCACCCTGGGGGGGACATCACACATACACTTAGCATATGGCCCCATTAAAGCCACGAGCTATTCTGTCATTCACTGCTGTGTAAGTACACATCCACTGGCAAACAGTGGCAGCGACATAGAATATTTCCTCAGAAATAAAACTATAATGTGAATTATGAATGCCACTAAGTTCTTGTGAAAATAGTTCAGCTCATTCTTTTCTCTACTGGGTGCTCGCTGCCAGCTTGGTATTAAACTTTTATACCTATTTTGAACTCAAAGGGAGTGCTCTATATATTTGTCTTTTGTCCACCTCAGCCATGCTGAGCAGAACTTTATGTGGCTCAGTGTATGCATGTTTTCTGCCCAAAACTGTCTGGATGTTAAGTCAAAGTTGCAAGTCGGTACATTGACGCTCGATGAGGACGTTAATGATGAGAGTGTCATTGTCATATGTTTATTCACACGGTAAAACCTGCTTCAGCGCATTAGACCGAGCATGAAAATAAAGTTCTGCACTTCCGTAGCCAAGTAGTGCATTAAAAGATAAGCTTAGTGCAGGACACACAGTGCTGATTTACTCTCAGGACCACCTCCGTAGATAACAACCTCATGCATATGGCAGCATTTTGTGATTAAGACTCATGCATTATTCACTGACTAATTAAACAAAATGATTTGAAAAGATTTTGATGTTAACAAAAGTTAAAAAAAACCAAAAAAAAAACCTAGTTATTGTGCATTTTTATCACTTCACCCAAATGTAATGGCTTCTTCACTGGCTCGTGTGCCAGCCAGCCTTAAACTTGGGTGGAAATTGGTTGTTGTTGAAAATGGTTGTTTTTCTATATGTACCTTGACATTGACTGGCGACCAGTCCAGGGTGTACCCTGCTTCTCGTCCAAAGTCAGCTGGTTTAGGCTCCAGGTCACCCACCAACCTAATGAGGATGAACATTATCGAAAATGGATAGATAAATGTATTCACTTCGGTTGTCCCCAACCACTAACCATTTTCCAGCATGTCCATTGTAATGGACGTCACCACTCTTCAGCAATTTTTAGTTGTGCTACCAGGAATATGGTACAGTTCACTTGTGCTGGGTTCAGTTAAGCGCAAAATCTGATCTCTTGTCATCAAAGAATTGTCACTTTTGTGTCGTCATGGGATACAAGAGCGTTTTTTTTTTTTTTTTTGTGGGTGAAACCAAACCATGTTCTACTGCAGATAACTCAAAGAATGGAAAGCGGGAGAAACAAACAAACAAACAAACAAAAAAAGCTCACCCTGGACACCCAACTGTTCATAGCACATTTGTAACACGTCGTGGAATCGTGTTACGATCTACCTCAAGTGGTCCACAAATAATAAATAATCAAAACGGACAGTTATTAGTTTGGAAAGCCAGAATTTGCTGAAGATGCGACTAGTGTTTCTCAACCTTTTTGAGCCAGGGTGCATATTTGACATTATAAAAACCTCATGACACACTATCAAACAAAAATATTAAAAGTTTATATACTGAATTAATAATGATCTAATCTCAATTTACTTACAAATGAACTTACTGAGTGTGAAATTTGGGCCTGTTTAGTTGAACAGTTGTTGTATGATTGGAAATAGGTGGATTATACTGCTGCTATCTAGTAGACCACTTAATTGTTCTACCTTTCATTCCTATATATGTTGCAGGCATGAATAGATAAACAAAGATACATTATTTGCAGTAAATAATAATGTCTGGATCATTCCCCGCGGCACAGCGGTAAGGAATCACCAGGTTAGACAATCAATTTGGATTTAAATGTTCAAATTTGTCTCCTGGTTTTGAATGTTGTTAAGACTTTTGGATGCTGATGTACAGTTCAGTAGCGCTGATTAGTGTAAAAAAGGGTTAATTGGCACTTCTTCTTTTCCTTTCGCCTTGTCCCTTTAGGGGTTGCCACAGTGCGTCATCCTTTTCCATGTAAGCCTGCATCCTCCTATCAAACACCAACTGCCCTCATGCCTTCCCTCTCGACATCCATCAACCTTCTCTTTGGTCTTCCTCTCGCTCTCTTGCCTGGCAGCTCCATCCTCATCATCCTTCTACCAATATACTCACTATTTCTCCTCTGGATGTGTCCAAACCGTCAAAGTCTGCTCTCTCTAACTTTGTCTCCAAAACATCGAACCTTGGCTGTCCCTCTGATGAGCTCATTTCTAATTTTATCCAACCTGGTCACTCCTAGAGCGAACTTCAACGTCTTCATTTCTGCCACCTCCAGTTCTGCTTCCTGTTGTCTCTTCAGTGCCACTGTCTCTAATCCGTACATCATGGCTGGCCTCACCACTGTTTTAGAAACTTTGCCCTTCATCCTAGCAGAGACTCTTTTGTCACATAACACACCTGGCACCTTCCTCCACCCGTTCCAACCTGCTTGGACCCGTTTCTTCACTTCCTGACCGCACTCACCATTGCTCTGGACGGTTGACCCCAAGTATTTAAAGTCCTCCACCCTTGCTATCTCTTCTCCCTGTAGCTTCACTCTTCCCCCACCACCCCTCTCATTCATGCACATCAGAATCAGAATCATCTTTATTTGCCAAGTATGTCCAAAAAACACACAAGGAATTTGTCTCCAGTAGTTGGAGCTGCTCTAGTACGACAACACTACTTTGGAGGCAGAAAGACATTGACAAAAAAAACTATAAATAATTCAATTAAAATAAATAAATAAATAAATAAAATAACAGTCACTGAGCAGTAAAGGGTTGCTAGTTATCTGGTAATGCCGGTAAAAAAAATTTTTTGACAATAGTGCAAAAAGATGCAGAGTCCTCTAGCACTTAGAGCAGTTCGATTGACTAATATTGCAATAGTCCGGCGCAATGACCATTGTGCAAAGGGCGCTGAGACTTCAAGGAGTGTATGCGGGTTAAAGTGACGAGTAGTGCGATAGTCTGGGACAATGTTGGTTGTGCAAATGTTACAGATACTCGTCAATCAGTGTGCAAATGGAGCAGATGCTACTCTGGCATGAGTGGCCAGTATATGCAAATAGTGCAGCATGGCGAGACAGCTACAGTGAGTGCACGAGTAATACATAATTGGCCCCAGAGAAATGTGACAACGAACTCAAGTCAAAAAATATACTTACTTACTTACTTAC
This sequence comes from Phyllopteryx taeniolatus, assembly GCF_024500385.1. Taxonomy (NCBI): domain Eukaryota; kingdom Metazoa; phylum Chordata; class Actinopteri; order Syngnathiformes; family Syngnathidae; genus Phyllopteryx; species Phyllopteryx taeniolatus. Next base: position 24,089,842 of record NC_084511.1, on the reverse strand, counting down.
TTCGGCTAATCTTCATTCCTCTGCTTTCCAGTGCATGCCTCCATCTTTCTAACTGTTCCTCCACCCGCTCCCTGCTTTCACTGCAGATCACAATGTCATCTGCAAACATCATGGTCCACAGCCACCTCTCCAAGATGCTTCCATACCTCCACAGGAATGTCATCAAGACCACCTGCATTTCCATTTTTCATCCTCTTTAATGCCTTTCTAACTTCCCCTTTACTACTCATTGCCACTTCCTGGTCCACCACACTTGCCTCTTCTACTCTCCCTTTTCTCTCATTTTCCTCATTCATCAACTCCTCGAAGTATTCTTTCCATCTAGCTAGCACACTGCTGGCACCAGTAAGCATATTTCCATCTCTATCCTTAATCACCCTAACCTGCTGCACATCCGTCCCATCTCTATCCCTCTGTCTGGCCAACCTGTATAGATCATTTTCTCCTTCTTTAGTGTCCAACCTGGCATACATGTCATCATATGCCTCTTGTTTGGCCTTTGCCACCTCTACCTTTGCCCTATGTCATATCTCAATGTATTCCTTTTGCCTCTCCTCTCAGTGTCCCACTTCTTCTTAGCTAACCTTTTTCCTTGTATGATTTCATGTACTGTGAGGTTCCACCACCAAGTCTCCTTCTCTCCTTCCCTGCCAGAAGATACACCAAGTACTCTCCTGCCTGCCTCTCTGATCACCTTGGCTGTAGTGGTCCAGTCTTCTGGAATCTCCTCCTGTCCACAGAGAGCCTGTCTCACCTCTTCCCTAAAAGCTGCACAACCCTTGTCCTGTCTCAGTTTCCACCACATGGTTCTCTGCTCTGCCTTTACCTTCCTAATCTTCCTCCCCACCACCAGAGTCATCTTACACACCACCATCCTATGCTGTCTCGCCAGACTCTCCCCTACCACTACCTTACAGTCGGTAACCTCCTTCAGATTACATCGTCTGCACAAGATGTAATCCACCTGCATGCTTCTGCCTCCGCTCTTGTAGGTCACCCTATGTTCGTGCCTCTTCTGGAAAAAAGTGTTCACTACAGCCATTTGCATCCTTTTTTCGCAAAATCTCCCACCATCTGTCCCTCCAAGTTCCTTTCCTGGATGCCATACTTACCCATCACTTCTTCATCACCCCCATTTCCTTCACCAACAGGTCCATTACAATCTGCACCAATTACGACTCTCTCTCTGTCTGGGATGCTCAGAACTACTTCGTCTAGCTCCTTACAGAATTTCTCTTTCACCTCTAGGTCACATCCTACCTGTGGGGCATAGCCACTAATCACATTACACATAACACCCTCAATTTCAAGTTTCAGCCTCATCACTCGATCTGATACTCTTTTCACCCCAAGACATTTTTAGACAACTCCTCTTTTAAAATAACCCCGATTCCATTTCTTTTCCCATCTACACCATGGTAAAATAATTTAAACCCTGCCCTAAACTTCTAGCCTTACTGCCTTTCCACCTGGTCTCCTGGACACACAATATATCAACATTTCTCCTAATCATCATGTCAACAAACTCCTGAGATTTTCCTGTCATAGTCCCAACATTCAAAGTCCCCACATTCAGTTCTAGGCTCTGTGCTTTCCTCTTTTCTTTCTGCCGAAGAACCCGCTTTCCACCTCTTCTTCGACTTCGACCCGGAGTAGCTGAATTTCCACCGGCGGCCTGCAGGTTGATAGTGGCGGACGTTGTTAACCTGGGCCATGACCGATCCGGTGTGAATTATTTGGATGAACGCTCATATTTGTTTGGCAAAGTTTTAAGCCGGATGCCCTTCCTGACGCAGCCCTCTGCATTTATCCGGGCTTGGGACCGGCCTACAGTTTGCACTGGCTTGTGCCCTCCATAGTGCTGCATTAATGTTAATTGGCACGATGGAGGTTAATTATCAAGTGTGAGCTTATGGAGTTGAATCAAAGTAGGGCAGAGGAGGCTTCCCTGTGGAATGCCACAATCATTAGCATGACTAACATCAAGGTGAAACTGGCTTATCAATGCAGGCAAAGAGCTAATTCCTTTAAACCAGCTTGTATCCAGTGAACACAATGTCAGCCTTTGGCACATCTGGAAGGAAATTTCAACCCCCCTGTGCGTCCTTCATAGACTGTATTTTGTCTCCTGGTTTTGTACGATGTTACAACGCTTTGTGCTAATCTGGCATCCGTGAAGCCTGGAGAGGCTCACGGAAAGTGTCTTTGCAGTCCTCCAGAGAGTAGCGAGGACTCTCATTGGCATTCTCTTCCCAACGTTGCTGGTCCTGCCAGGACCCACTGCCCTTCCTGTACTTTCATTTTCCAGGTCACAAAACGCTCTCCGCTGACAATAAATAGCTCCGCTGTGACCCGCCAGCTCAGCTAAACCTTTACTCTGAGCTGCATGTCACAGCGGTTTATTCACCAGACCCTCACTCCTTAGGGGCGCAGCGTGGACTCCAGAAGACAGCTGTTAAATGTGCCTTTTTTCAGCTTATTTATCACCTCGCTCAGTCCTCTGGTGTTGTCTCTGACTCCCTTTCCCCCCCTTTTTTTCCTCTAGGTTTTGTCCCCCTAAACCAGAGAGAATATTTCTCCAGTTGCCACCACCGCTGCTGTCACCATTACTCCGCATCCAGGCCTCCCGCGCCCCTCCTCCCTCTCGCGCAGCAGCACAGCCACAGAAGCGTTGGCTGGATTCCAGGGAGGTTCCGATCCTGCAGCCACTTCAGTCACGTCTTCACCGCTGGGTAACTATCAAGCACGGACCGTGCGAGGCTCTTTGGCTTACGGTAGTTTTCGGCGCTAATCCGGGTCATTTGTGTGCGTGTGTGACGGCGTGCTTTCTGTTTGTCATCTAAAGGAGGCATTTTCTCCAGCAGAGCATGCATGCCACGCACTCAGACAAACAGAGTTGCCAGAAGGCTCGCAGGCAGTCTTGTGGTTTTTTTTTTTTTTTCATTTATTTTTTTTATCAAAGCAGTTGTGTTTTCTAAGCACATAATATGTAGCTCCGCTCTGGCTCCAGGTGCCATCTACTCAACTGTGTCAAAGTCGGCGTTTCGGTCTCAGTGAGGCCAAGAAAGAGGAGCGCCGAGTAAGAAATCTTTTCCCTCGGCAATGGGGGATATAACATTGTGATTTAATATTGATATGCCTGACATCACATCACATGTCCATATATGGACCATATATAATATGGAAACAGTGACAAGTACATCTTTTCAGCAGTAATTCCTAACCAGTGTGCCAAATACTGTTCACTAAAATGTTCAACCAAAACATAATTTCTTCGAACAGAAGTCTGTTAGCATAATGCTAACATATAATGCGAGACACCATTGACGAGCTAACCAAAATTAGCATACATCTCACAGATCTGTTACAAATGTTATTTTATATATTGTCGCAACCCCCCCCGTATGTACAAATATAGTCAATTTCATATGTTTACACAAATCATCAGTATTTGTCTTTCCCCACATCATCTGTTCTTTTTACACACTATTAACCAACTTTGATGTGAACGGCTGCTGCTGGCAACGTGTCATACCATTTTAATCAATGACAACCTAATAAAGTGTTTTATTTTTAACATATTAAATGGAAATTTAAATGTTCCTCTGAAAAAAGTTCCAAAGTCCAACTTTCATCATCATTAAACCTCAATATTTAACCTTTACAGGCAACATCAGTACCATTTTAGCATTCCTAATTGGCATACAATTATAAAAATAATTTGTTAACCACTTCTAATTTTCAAGCTCAAAACAGGGCAAGCTCAAACATTCAAGCCAGCACTGTTACCGGTTATCAATGTAGCTTTAGCCATATTATAATAAGCAGCCAGGACATAGACAAGTGTAAAGATTTCGGCACATTGCATTCAGGTCCATTTACCGTTCTGTGTTCATCATCACTTTTTTCCTCTGTACCCTTTTGTGCCAAAATTGGCAAAAGTATCGAAAACAAAAACATTTTAAAAAAGCCAAAGGAAAACCAGAACATCCTTGCTGACTTCAAGATAGATTTAGTTGTAATACCCAGCAGCTAGCTTGCCTGCCTTCATTTTTTTCCCTCTGGCTTGTGAATGAGGGCAGGCTTTCACATCACTGAGAGGAAACGATGGATGAGCAAGGAGCTTAGGGAAGGTCGCGAAAGGTGAGAGTGGGAGGTGTGTAGAGCCGCAGTGAGCTGGCGTAGATGGAGCGAGGATGTAGTGTCGGTGCCCGGGCTGCTTTTGAGCGCGCCGTTGGCAAAGAAATTAGCAGTGCTCACTCAGTCATCCGACTGGTGTGGCACGAGGGTACATTACCTCGCCTCAGCTGCTCCACACAAGAGATCCTTCTAAAACGCTGTCTGGTTCCCAGATATTGGAGGATGGTTTGGTTTTTATTTGAGCTCCAACGGAGATTTCATTTCCTCCTTTCTGCTCTTCTCCAGCCTGCTGCTGCATTGCAATTTCTGCTGTTGACTAGCTGCTCAATTACTGATGTGACGTCATTCAGAATGGTTTTCGCTCAGAAACTTTAACAGTACAATGAACTCCCGTCTATTCGCTTATCTTTTTTTTTTTGTAATCCAGTAGTCTATTGATTACCTCATCAACAAATCAAGTTATCTGATTAAAAAGATATTTTACATTTTTGAGTAACAACACCAAAAAAGTCATAAAACAACTGCCAGGCCTGTTGAATAGACCAAGCAATTTATTTTTAATTCCTGAAACATTTCAACTCCTTGGCTCCAAAATTAAGCCCATTTCCTTCAATTTAGCCATTTAGGACAATTATTTCATTCAGTGCTAGCAGTTTTCAAAGTAGTTCCCCATATTGCCAGCCTTTTTGAGCATTTTTGACAGATTTTTCAAGACCCACAAAATATTGTGTTCTTTGACAATATAACCACCAAAAGAGAGAGTTGACTTCCTTCTTTCACCTGAATTTTTTTAACCTCAGTAGAAGATGGTTTGGTTTCACGAAAAACACCAGGTTCTGACAAAAACCAGAGAAAACGATATATTTTTTTGTGTGTGAAAAGAAGCACGTCGAGCAGAACTGTGAGTTTGTGACACCTCAAACTACAAGACAACAAAAACAAGACTTAGAAAATACTTTTGAGGTAAAGAATAATAATCTACTTACAGCTATACAACTATGAAACATGCTGTGAGTCACGCTGACTTGCCACATGGTTCAAGTTGCATGTCAGTGACTTTTCTTTTTTACGACGGTAATTTACTCCATGAACTGTGACCTTTTCTCACGATCACGACACACTTTCTACTGCCTACCACAACATATACTATTTATGTTTATGTCATACATATACATACATACTCTGGTCTAAACTTGTCCGACTTTTTAAGGTGTTGGCATTTGTCTCCCTTCATTTTATTTCTTTACATTCTCTTTTATTATGATCTATTATGTTTTTCTATTTTAGAATACAGTGATATTCATCTCGTTCAAAAAAGTAACAAAACAAAAAAATCAGTGGTGTTTTTTTTTGGGGGGGGGGGGGGGGGTTGAACGAATTAATCACATTTCAATTCACTTCAATGGGGGACAAAAATGATTAGATATGAGCAAATTAGGTTATAGGCTTGTACAAATTTAAATCGTTAAGTCTGTTTTATGCTTCACATTAGCTGAGCCTGCATTCCCACCCTGAACGTCCCTGAGTGTGTGTCATAGTGTCACTCGCCCACCACATCAATATTTTCCGCTTCTCTCTCCTGTCTTACGGTCGTTATCTCCTCACTAACTTAAAACCTCCTGGCCCGCTTCCTGACTGTCCTGCGAGGCCGTACGCTTTTGCGGCAGTCTGGCCTGGTAGCGGCATTCATCTTCTCACTCTATTTATTTCCCCTTTCAATTAGCATGTATCTCCTCCTTTTGCATGCCTGCCTGCCTGTCTATTGGTCTGTCACCCATGAGGGTGAAGCTGCCGCAGCTGGTGAGAAGACCAGATGCAGTCCTTTTATTCTTAGTAGTTTGTATGTGTCTCTATATTAAATTGTAAATTGATAGCTGCTCATACTGTGTGAGGTGTATTTATGTGTGTGCGTGGGAGGCAAAGGCTGCTGCTTTATTTTCTGCATCTTTTTAATGTTCTCATTTGAAGAAACAAGAATTCGTACCGGGCCAGCTTTGCGAGGAGCGAGTCATTGGTGTGATAGTGAGAGGAGGATGGTGGCGTATAGAGGGTGCTGCATGTACAAGTACATTACATGTAGATGTAATGTTTGTGTGTGCAAGTTAGCATCCACGCAAGTTAGCTTGCGTAAAATTACATACATGTCAGCAGCCAAGCACTCACATATGATTAACAGGACCTGACATTTCCTTCATTGGAGACAGATGCTTGCTCCGCTTGCCCTCAGAACATTTCGTCACGTCTAGATTACATTTCTTCTCAGACTAAAAATATGACTCTCTCCCTGCCACACATACACACAGAGACTCACACACACTCCTGCTCTGCCTGCATAAATACCTGTTCTCCCAATTAATTAGACTTCTGGTATTTTTATTACAGCGCAGTGTGCTGAGGAGAGCAGCGCTTCAAATCAGAAGCATGGTTAAATTGTGCCGTAATGAAGCCAATTGGCTTGTGTACACACTTTCACCTCAGACAAATGAGCCACTGCAAACGCAGAAGCGTGTATATGCAGTTTAACTACGAAGTACAATGGAACCTCAAATGGAACACAATCCATTCCACAAAGCTGATCGATCAGAATCAGAATCAGCTTTATTTGCAAAGTATGTCCAAAAAACACACAAGGAACTTGTCTCCGGTAGTTGGAGCCGCTCCAGTACGACAACAGACAGTCAATTGACAAGAGAACACTTTTGAGACATAAAGACATTGATAAAAACAGTCACTGAGCAAAAAAGGGTTGCTAGTTATCTGGTAATGCCGGTACAATTTAAATTTTTTTTGACAATTGTACAAAAGATGCAGAGTCCTCTAGCACTTAGAGCCGTTTGACTGACTAATATAGCAATAGCAATTGTGTTGGTTTTGTGTGTGTTTTCATTTTTTTTGTGCAAAGGGCGCCGAGACTTCAAGGAGTGTTTGCAATTTAAAGTGACGAGTAGTGCGATAATCTGGGGAAAATGTTTATCGTGTAAATGTTGCAGATACTCCTCAGTCAGTGTGCAAATGGGGCAGATGCTACTCTGGCATGGGTGGCCAGTATTGGTCAACAACAGATATGCAAATAGTGCAGCGTGGTGAGACTACTACAATTAGTGCACGAGTATGTATAATTGGCTCAACAGAAATGTGACAACAAACTCAAGACAAAAAAAAAAATTGGCAGCAAGTTGCAATGGAATTGTAGGTTAGCTGTTTAAGAAGTTGATTGCAAGAGGGAAGAAGCTGTTGGAATGTCTGCTAGTTCTAGTTTGCATTGATCGGTAGCGCCTACCTGAGGGAAGGAGCTGGAAGAGCTGGTGACCAGGATTTGGAGGGATTTTGCACGCTCTTGTCTTAGTTCTGGCAGTGTGCAAGTCCTCAAGGGTGGGTAGGGGGGTACCGACAATCTTTTCAGCAGTTTTGTCCGTTGCAGTCGGAGTTTGTCCTTTTTTGTAGCAGCACCAAACCAGACTGAGATGGAAGAACACAGGACTGATTCGATGACCGCTGTGTAGAACTGCCTCAGCAGCTCCTGTGGCAGGTCGTGCTTTCTCAGAAGCCGCAGGAAGTACATCCTCTGCTGGGCCTTTTTGAGGACGGAGTTGATGTCGATCGCCCACTTAATGTCCTGAGAGTGTAATTCCCAGGAAGTTGAAGGTCTCGACGGTTGACACAAGGCAACTGGACAGCGTGAGGGGCAGCTGTGGCGAAGGATGCCTCCTCAAGTCCACGATTATCTCTACAGTCTTGAGCATGTTGAGCTCCAGGTTGTGTCGGCCGCACCACAGCTCCACCCGCTCCACTTCCTGTCGATATGCAGACTCCTCACTGTCCTTGATGAGGCCGATGACTGTGGTGTCATCTGCAAACTTCAGGAGTTTGACAGCCGGGTGCGTTGAGGTGCATTCGTTCGTGTAGAGAAAGAAGAGCAGCGGAGAGAGGACACAACCTTGGGGTGCCCCAGTGCTGATGCTGGATGCAGATGCAGTGTAATTAACGCATTCACTGCCTGCCTTTTTTCAAAACAAAGTTCCCCATATTGCCAGCTGTTATAGAGCATTTTTATTTTTTACTGATCTTTCAAGACCCACACAATATTGTGTTCTGTGACAACCTAAGCACCGAACCTATCGAAAGAAAGAGTAGAATCTCTTCTTTTACCAGAAAAAAAGTTAATTTCTACCTTTCTCTGTTCTTTAGTAATTAGCAGTAGAACATGGGTTGGTTTTATCCAGCACCGGTTTCTGACCGGAGAGCAGAGAAAATGAGCATTTTGTGAAAAGAAACGTGTCGAGCAGAGCAGTGACTTTGACGCTCATGTTTTTTTCCTTTTGTGATAACCGAGAAAGGGCTTTTGATGGCAAAATAATCATTAATTTACAGATATACCGCATGGCTCGAGTTGAACGTCAGTGGCTTTTTTACATGGCGTTCCTCATTCACTCCATGAACTGTCATCTTTTCCCATGATCGCGACACACACTTTCTACTCCCTACTTACTGTGTGAAATACCGTTCATTACATAAGCCCCTTTTCCACCAACAAGCCCAGGAACTTTGAGTTCTTCATAGCAAAAGGTTCCTGTGGCACATGGGGATTGCTTTTCCATCGCACCTTATAGTTCAGGGTAACTTAACCGAATGAGACTGAGGACGTATGTAGGACCCTGCCCCCTCAAGCGTTCCGGGAGAGTCCAGAGAAGACCCGAGTTGCATGGAGGAACTAAATACAACCCTGGGGGAGCATTTGTACCAGGGTACTTTATTGTTAGAAATACAGGGGGGAACTCAGACTCCCAGGGCAGATAGGGAAGTTCCTGTGGTGGAAAAGGGGCCATTCATAAAGATGCTCTGCTCAGTGTGAGGTGCCTAAATTCGTTCAGCTTCCAGTGTGTTTGCATTTTTTTCTTTTTCTCCTAATCGACGTGACAAGCCGGGATTCACCGCCTAATCTTTATCTTCTTCTCAAAAGCTGTGCTGATTTTAAATCCAAAGCGATGCGACGCCGGCATCTACAGGGATCTGTTAGTCATGACTTTGGTTTACAAACCGGAATTACACAGACAAGCTGGGCGAGAACCTCTTCCACGCCTACCCGTTGAAAAATGTACTTGACGAATGATAATCTCCCATTTCCTGATGGCGAGAGAGTAAGAAGAGGTGCTGAGGAATATCTTAAAAGGGTGTTTCTATAGGTTTAAATGTGTTTGTTTAATTGTATTTAGATTGTGTGTGTGTGGGTCGGTGGGGGGGTGTGTGCTGTTAAGATAAATCAAAAAATAAGTCTCTCTATTGCGTATTTTCACCTATGTTTGCTGGGGGTTTGGAATGTATAAACAGGCTTTGACTGTACAATACCAGTGACCACTTTAGTGGTACTGTACATTTTGGGGGAAAAAACATGTTTGAATTCTGATTTTTATCGAACTAGTAAGCAACTGAAAGCAAGCTTTGTCATCAACATTCCCTACATAGACTTCTTAAAAGTAAACCTTTCCATGTACACTATGTCCAAGACAGGCAGATTAGATCTGAAAAATGTTTTCCAAGATGCATTATTCATGGACCATGGAGCAAATGAATGCCACTTTGCATATAGTCCGGTTTACAAACGCATGTAAAGTGACGCACAGGAGTGAAAGTAAGTGATAACTAGCCAACCTTTATTGCTCAGTGACTGTTTTTCTCAATGTCTTTATGTCTCAAAAGTGTTCTCTGTCAATTGACTGTCTGTTGTCGTACTAGAGCGGCTCCAAGTACCGGAGACAAATTCCTTGTGTGTTTTTTGGACATACTTGGCAAATAAAGATGATTCTGATTATGTTAAAGTGCGGAGTGCTTAGATTGATGTGGACATCGTTTATGCATAAATAAAGTACATGTCTCCGGTATGTCACCAAGGGCCATGGCGAGGAAATGTGACAATCATTTATGCATAAGTACTGTCATTGTGCAGCACTAGCTCATCGGAGGACTGTAACTAGTCACACGAGCCGCTGAAGCATGTGGAGTTGGGTCATCCCTCATGAGAATGCTACTAAAAAGCAAATCATGTCACTTTGAAATTGCTTTCACTGTAAACCTGTTAAAGACGTTATGTTCAAGCTGCTTGGGAAAAGTACATAAGGTTCGTGAACAAATTTGACCCATTCTGACATCATCAGTTCATGCAGCAAGGCTTAGTTAGGATAGACGAGCCAAAGTTAGTTTTTCCTAACTTAGCCTTGTTGCATGAACTGATGAAGCCTGCTCGGATGAGAGGCGAAACGTCTTCTAAGCCAACCAGAACTTTGCAGTTGCGATCGATACAATACCCTGAGAATGAAATGACATGGATGAATGAGAATATTCACAGGCATGCTACAGTGTTATAGTCGAAGCGCCGTCAACCTGTTGCGTCGTTAGCCTTAGCAACACAGATATTGATCTCTGTGGCGTCACGTGAAAATCAAAAGATTGTTTGACATTTGTTTGAACTGCGTGTGTGCCTTCATCGTTTGTGTACACCGTGTCAGCACGACTTCACTCAGCCCGCACTTAACAGTCTGTCGACGTCTTCACAGGGTTTAAAACCTTTCAGCTACAAAGCTCTGCGTCACAGTCCTGGTGAGTGACCCTTGTTTGCTATCCATCGGTCATCGTGGCATGGCTGCTGAAGTGCCCTTCATTAGCGAGAAGTTAATCCCTGTTTACATGTAGTAATGGAGGCAGCCACTTAAAGCAATTTGCTGGAAAAGGTTATTTGTGTGTGGTAAAAAGGCCATGATGTTAAATCCAGCTGGAGCAACATGGTGTATGAAACGAAACAACTTCTACATCTGGCAGCATGATGTAATAGGGCTGAGCACATCTGCCTTACACTTCTGAGGTTCAAGTTTAAGCGAACACAATAACTAACAAATTCACAAACACATAGTTTTTAATGGCCTGTGAATATTCTCATTCATCCAGGTCAGTTCATTTTCAGGGTATTGAATCTGTCGTAACTGGACTGTTGGGGTTGTCTCAGAAAAATGTTTCTCCTCATCCCATCCGAGCAGGGTTCATCACTTCATGGATATTGGCTAGATAGGACAACGCTAGCCTGAGTCATGTTGTGGAAACTATTTCTCCCTCACATCTTAACGAACTATGATTTTGCATCCCAAAAAAAAGGGATGCCATTCGTGGTTGAGGCGTGCCTCTATAATAAATAGTCGGGTTTCCGCACCGGGGTTAGAGCTGTCCTATCTAGCCTATATGGGCATGAACTAATGAAGCCTGCTCAAATGATTGTTGTTGCGATCAATTCAATGCCCCGAGAAAAGTTTTTAATGGTTCCAAAGCCCATCTTTGTCTTGTCCATTAATTTATTTTGTACTCAATTAGTTGCATAACCGACATGAAGTTTAGTTTAGCTCATGTCTGACTAGCTATTAGTCCACTAAACTGTGAGGTTTATGTAGATTACCTGTCTTAGTGGGTTTTATAGTGACGGAAGTGTTGTCTCTTATTTTTGAATTGCAAACCTTGCATTTCCCCCCGATTTTATCAAAAACATAATCCTTGAATCAATATTAGAATCGATTATTCTAGCGATTATTGAACCGATTGATCGAATCATTGGATCAACATTTATCACGCATTAAAGGCTTTTACAAAATATTTTTTTCCCCCGATTACTCTCTTTAGCTGTTTATTGTTGTTTATTTGGTATTTTTTTTAAATGATTAAACAAAACCAGATAAACAACAATTAAGCAATATCACATGAGAGGGAGTGATGTTGTACTCGCCAACCCTTTTTGAAACTGAGAGCTACTTCTTGGTATTGATTGATGTGCTAGTTTCTTATTACACTTCTGAGGCTGCTTCAGGTTCAACTACAGTACATGTCAATTACAGGTTATTCATACCACGACTGCAAATAACGATTATTTTAATGGTAGCTTAAACTGACTGCTATTTTTTTCTATGGATCGATTATGATTCAGTTACTGGTTTGGTCACTTGAAACTTTGCCTGCTGTATTCAAAAGTTCAAGGCGGTGTTGCAAAATTCAGCCACTAAGTTACACATGGGGATTCTCGCACTCACACAATTTGAAAAATAATCCATTAAAATATGACTCAATCACCGCAACCAGATCAGGAAATTTGAGGGAAAAAAACTTCTTTTCGATGAAGCAAGAATCCCTCAAAGCTCTGCATTAGGTCCGAAATCTAGTTTTCCCTTGAAAAACGTCAGTCTGGTCTATCCACTGAAATGAACAGCGATAACGTGTTTGCCTCCATCGTTCTGACAGTAATGAGTTGGCTCACACGGCCGAGAAACTGCTATGATGTGGACTGACTGCTCGGTGGCCCACTTGAGGCGCTCTCAGGTCTTATTGGAAGTTTGATCTGCGCAGGAGGACATTGCTCTAATATAAAGTCTCACAGGAGGACAGGTCCTCTTTCAAGTGAGTGGGCAGAGTGGCAACACGCATCCTGGCACTCAGGCCTGCTGTGTTGTTGTTGTGCAGCGGCAGTGGGCGTTATGTGACTCTATGAAATTCAACAAACAAGTTAATAAAATCCCCCTGCAATTTTACAAGGGAGAGTGCTAAGGTTGACAGGCTTGTGTTAGATGGGTGCTTATTTGGGCGAGGGGCTCCCAAGGGCTTTTTTGTTTTTGTTTTGTTTTGTCACAAAAACCTAATCTCCAACAGGGATGGGCGTTGGAACAAATTTCCCACAACAAAAGCGTGTTTTTCCACAATTAACCTTTTAGTCCAAATGGAAATCCTATTCTGACAGTTGCAGTTCAAGTAAAAGAACCAAAAGCCTGAGCCAACCTCTTCCTATTCAAATGCAACTTAAATAACTCAACTGAATCTTATTGAGGCACCACGGTGAGTTAGTGGTTAGCACATCTGCCTCGTAGTTCTGAGATTCAGGGTTCAAATCTTGGCTCCTTTGTGGAGTTTTGTCCCTTTTCATTAAATTTACAGCTGTTTTTAAAAAAAGTTTTTTGATGTTCCGCCCACAGTAGTGGAGCATGAACAAAGGTGACATAAAAAAAAAATGGATGGACCGATGTTCGCCTACCCCTGAGTCAATGTAGTTGATCGATCAAACGCTACACAGTTGACAAAATTATTTGATAAATTGATCTATCCTGCCAGTAGCTATGTATGCTCCAGATTACTGGTTCCCAACTACTGGCACATGGCACATTTAATGTTCTCTGGGAAATTATTAAATTTCACTTTTAATTGGCTATCAAGTTATTTATTTACTGTAAATAATGTATATTTGATCATATATTTGATCATATATATATATATATATATATATATATATATATATATATATATATATATATATATATCCATCCCAGATATTTATAGTGAGGCATAACAATTAAATGCTCTTCAACTTGATCACAGGTGTCAAACTCAAGGCTCGGGGGCCAGATCCGGCCCGCCATATCATTTTATGAGGCCTGTGAAAGCAAATCTAGTGTCAACTTCCATGATTCTTGTTAAAATCTGTACCCAAATTTCCAAATGGTCATATGTAAGAAATGTTGAGCTTTTGCAGAAGCATTTTTTTAATTGGTCACCAAGCCCCTTTTTACAGTACCATACATTGAACAATAGCTGAACAAACTATTCTCCTTGACTTCTGATTTCAAAACTAGTTATCCATCAATTTGTTGCGTCTATTTAATAATATGATGAGCCCAATAGATAATAATATGGTATAACGGCCCTACATTGCCTGTGGCAAAAATTAGTTTGAAAGCCCTGCACAGGATGGCTGAATGTCTATTTAATCTGTGTATCGACCTGTTGCCACTTTTCAATGGTGCAAACAGTCAAACACACAAATAGAACATGAAATCACTTGCAAGGAGGATGGAGAAGACACTCATGCTGAACAAACCGAGTGGTAAATTGCCAACCTGATTGAATCCAGCTCCTGACCTCACTCACTAGGAAAGCACACATCAACATACGAATACCACAATGTGCATGCGACTTTCCGCTTAATTACACTTCATGAAATCATTTCATTTACATTTTCTTTTACTGCAATTGGCTGGCGTACAGTCCAGGGCGTAAGTCAGCCGGGATAGGCTCCAGAACTCCCGCGACCCTAATGTGTATAAATGGTGCAGAAAATGGATGGACGGATTCTCTTTTATTATGTTTTAATATTTGTATATTTAGATTTTCCACTACAGTGCTATTTCTCTTTAGTAAAATAGAACAAGTGCTTGAACGGATTAATGGAATTTCAATTCATTTCAATGGGGGAAACTTTCTTGAAAAAGAAAAACCACATATATATATATATATATATATATATATATATATATATATATATACAGTATAACTGAGTTACTAGCTGCGTCACGGAATGAATTAAACTCACAAGTCAAGGTACCACTGTGTGTATATATGTATATATGTGTATATATATATATATATATATATATAGTTTTTGTGCCATTTTGATGGTGTGGGGTGAGGTTTTTCTAATGTAATATTCATGCTTTGGCTCAAAACAGGTTTGCAGATGACTTACTGTTTGTTGCCTTTTGAATCGATTGTGGTCGTTGACAGTCTCATTCCCCAGCTCCGCTGACTTGAATTCTGGCTTGCGAGGTGACGTTGGTGTGGGCAGGCAGCATGGCAACCTTTAATTGACAGCGCTGTCACAGCACCTGACCCATTCGTCTGGGGGTGGGGGCTGCAGTCGGCGGGGTATTGACGCCCGGTAGAATAGCGTGACGAGAACTGGCACACGCATACACACACACCACACATGGTCTCACACGCACGCGGTCAGGGGACGACGACCAGATGTATTTAGCTTGCAGTTGTAGCAGCTTGTCAGTCTTTGGAGTGTTCCTGTTGGAGTGAAACTGTTTTGTTTTGCTTCAGCACCTGAATTGTTTATGCCAAAATACAGCCCCTGCCGTATAAATGACTTGTTTTATTTATTGAACTGTGACCTTAAAAGCAAAGGAACAGGGTGGACTTGCTACAGTACATTCTGAGTAGAGTAACACTATGGTGAACCTTGAAGCTGGAGATGTGCTCAGGCTTTGGCTTGTTTACATCAAGTGCGACAGCATAAAATACAGCAAGCAATATAAAAAAATGGTTGGATTGATGTTTATTTTTCCCCATATGAATATCAGCTTACAATTCTGTTATGAGCTGTACTCCCAATGTGATCTTCTGATCTCATTTGTTCAGCCCAGGTTGGCTCATTAGAAGGTGAATTTGGTTTATTCTTGTCTAGTCTCCTGATTACTTATGCGGCTGTTAGAACTGGACTCAAACGTATTTTTTTTTTTTCTTTTTAGATGGCTTTTTATTTCGTGGCTGCTGTAGTTCAAAGCGTGTCCCTGCTGATGAGTGCTGCTTTTTTTTTTTTTGGTAACTTTGTACAAATATAAGATCTAGGGTTGAGATAAAGCGGATTTGTTTAATGCAAGATAAAATACCGCTCATGTTACATGAAATATTTATCAATACTCCGTCTCATTGGCTAAACGAGCACACCATTGCTGCCACCGTTTTTACCTTTTTTTTTAATGATCATTTTCCCACATTGTCTGTAATGAAAGTATTTCACAGTGCATTTCTTAGTTGTATGTATATCTATATCATTTTACTTCAATAAAAAAAAATAATGTACATAGTTTCATTGTTCTATAGTTTGAGGTGTCAAAAGTAAAAAATATATATATTAGCGTCAAAGTTACTGTTCTGTATGGCATGTCTGTTTTCATTTTCTCCACATTGTCAAAAACCGGTGTTTTTGGTGAAAGCAAGTAATGTTGTACTGAAGATTACTAAAGAACAAAACAACCTTTTTTTCTGGTGAAAGAAGAGAGTACTTTTTCTTTTCAGCGGCTCTCGAAAGATCCATTAAAATACTCGGCTGGAAATACGAGGAACTCTGCTTTGTAACCGTCTGGAAGTGAATTCATCAATTTCCGACAAAAATATCTCATATGGCGCATTTGGTGAGCTGGTGCCAATGCAGTGCCGAGGTGGATCTGACACTGTGGCGAGCGGTGCCAAATTGATGGCAAGTTCAGAAATGTTGCTATCGGAGAACGGAGGTAGGTGACGGTGTTTTAAATAATAGCCTCGTCTTCCTTGCTGCTCTCGCGCTCCTCCTCTCTGTATTTGCTATTTGTGCACTCTTCACATGGTCCAGGGATGTGCGGTGGTGTTCGTGGCTGGTGAGGCACTGACATGGAGACAGATTTACATATTTACAGTATGAGTCAAACAGAGTGGTGTATTTTCCAATTAGCAGACTTTTTCTGTCCTGATGTTTGAAGCACATCTTTAATATCCAGGCTATGAAAATTCTTATTCTGCTTACTGTATTCTCGTGTCTTACAAAAGAATAATAATAGAAGTCATGAAAAACAAGAAAAAAGAACTGTGGAGTGAAGTCAAAATAAATATCAAATTCATGTATCATGTCCAGTGTAATGAACCTTTATCACGGGGGATGTGGAAAACACATTTAAACTTGACTTGGTTGTTATTAATTCATAATTCTAATGAATAATCATATTTGTTAGTGATTTCAAAGTTAAAAGCTCCGATATGATTGTAACACGTCACATAAATCTGACATCCCAAAGATGTAAAAGCATCTATTGTATTTTCCACTTGTGGAGGCAGCACTTCGTCACCAAGCTGACAAATGACACTTTTCGGTTGCAGTGGAAACATCGCCAAATACGGACACATTTTTCAGGAATTGTGCAACAGACAAAAATATTTGCTCGGTTGTCTATTTTCATGCTTGATGGTGGGCAGGCTCGCCAGAGATTTGCATACAGGCAATTAAAAAGTCAATTTCCCATATGTCCCCCTTTAAGTCAACACGTTACCCATTTAAACGCACTGGAGAGTGACTTTTCCTGTCTTTTGATTCCTAGCGTCTCAGTCACCGCCCATACCTGTCTCCCACAGGCAATTAAACATGTTGCCACAAACAAGCTTCTCCAATCCCAGCTCACCGACAGTTGGCATGCCCATAAAAGTTGGATGTACTACTGAGGACTACGCTCACCTCTAAAGCAGTGCCACCGCTGCCTCTGTGTCTCCACAGAGAGGTGAGAGGATGCACTGTGTTGGGGGGGGGGGGGGGGGGAACTGGTTGCTGTTTTGGTGCTTTAGACATACCTTCCATGTCCTGTTTTCCTGCTTCTGTACATCCCATCCTTTTAATGCAGTTTCTACTCACCACAGACGACAGAAAAACAAAAAAAAAAACAATAAACAAAACAGTAGTGGTGCCTTGAGAGGAGAGTTTAATATGTTCCGTTAGTACGCTTGTAACTCAAAGCACTTGTATCTCAAATCGTCTATCCCCATTGAAGTGAATGGAAATGCCATTCAACTGTTCCAGCTTCCCCAGAAAAAAAACACAAAAATGTTTAAGAAAAATAGCATTTTATTATACAATACAATACAGTAATGACATAAATAGAATGTACAGAAATGAAATTGACGCATTTTTTGCTTCACTTCAACAGGCATTGTGCTGCTCCTTCTGGTGTGCACGCCTTGGCCACCTGTTTTGATTCTGCGGTGGGCAGGCTAGATCCCATTGTGACTGAAACGATTAAAAGAAAAATATTTGCGATTCTCTCCACCTTTGTTCTCCACTGAAAAACTAGCTAATTTTTTTTGTAAACTGTTTAATGACAATAAATATTCTAATTCTGTTCGGTGTGGCATTTTCGTGCCAATGAGCTACTGTATATGCTGAGGGGGCAATATTTTGTATTATAAACGCCAAGGCTCTGTCTCATAGCTTGCGGGGTTATTAGTTACAGATTTTCGCCTGCATGCAGTCGGGAATTACTGTATGTTAGTTTGCAAGTTACTTCCTGGTTCATCAGTAAACATGTCCGGGATTCTACTATATGCATTCTTGTTGCACTAATGGTTCCATCGTGGAAATAAATCCTGCATCTATCTAGATTTGCACCACAATCTAATCCTTCCCATTAACAAGCAAACCAACAAAAGACACTGAAACCAATACCTCAAGATTTAGTGCTGGCCTGGCAGATGTAATTAGATGCATGTGGCAAAATCTTAATTCTGGATCATGGCAGAGTAATGGTATTGTTTACCCAGCGAGGTGCCTGCGGAAGGCTTTTCCGGATGTTTTATGAGTGTGGTTTGACTAATGATAAAAAAAACTTTCTTCCCCCTGGGACTTAGCTCTAATTTAAACAACTTTTAGTCTTTCCTTCATCATCTGGGAGTGCGGCAGGTGTATTTCCGCTACATGCGCAATGTCACGTGAGCAAACCTGGAAAATAGGGTAGCGGACATTCTGTGTTTGAAGCCGAACTTGCTAAAATTTAAAGACGTATTTTATTTATTTATACAAATGTGATATATGTAAACACGAACGAAGGCTAAACATCGGATATTATCATCATTGGTAGTTCTTGATGACATCTTGTGGAAAACAAAATACAAAAAAAATACATCGTTTTACAGTTCTTACGGGGGCTTTGTCCCAGTCTCCTGCTACAGGGTTCCACCATTTACCCGTGCCGGAAGGAAATGCTTCAGAATGGTTTTGTCGAATGCAAAAGTTGGTTTTGCGGACCCCCAAGCTGTGGCTCACGATTTAAAATGTCAAATTATGTATCTTGAAAATATGCAAAATGTGAGGAATATTTGGGTTGTTTTGAATGAAATATCCATGAGGCCGTGAAATCGTTGTAATTACTTCCAATCAAAACATATCAACCTTTCCTTCCTGCTCCCTCTGCAGCACCCAGCGAGTGTTTTTGATGACGGAAATCGCAGGGCACGTTCGGGCTGGAAAACCTTAATCTGACTCCCAACAGCATCTGTTTGCACTGTTGTATATTACATAATCAAGCGGGATGGATAATTAAGAGAGAGAGTGACTTGGGTCGAAGCCATGTCCTGCAAGAGCTGTGTCGGAGTTTGGCTGGGAATTGAACAGTAATTATTTCATGAGATCTTGTCAGTGTGGATCCCAGTGTGCTGCTTTGTGTGTGTGTGTGTGTGTGTGTGTGTGTATGTGTGTGTGTGAGAGAGAGAGAACAAAAAATTGTGTGAGGAAACATTCCAGTAGTGTATATGAGGGGAACAAGTTTTAGTTGTGCGTGAGAGCATTACAGTAGTGTCTGTGTGAGCAAGCCATTTTTTTTTTTTTTTTTTTTTTTTTTTTTTTTAGTAGTGTGAGTGAATGAAAAAGAATTGTCTTGTGCCTGTGAGAGCAGTTCAGTAGTGAATGCGGGAGGTAATCCTAAATTATGTTGCTGACAGCCCCATAGCAAAGTTTGCCACTGAGAGTAGCAAAAGGCAGAAACAAATGACTGGTTCTCCACTGTCAGGCTACGCTGAGGTGACAGCCCGGTGCACAGTACAAGCCTAGAAGGCATCCAGCGGTGAGCTGTTTATTTGTAATGATTAAAAAAAATAAATAAATAAAAAAGAGACGGGATCGCCGACCTTTGCATGTCGTTGCACCACGTAAATTCACAGAAGAGTGACACTTTATTGGGCGTCGCATCAAGTCGGTTATTTAGGCAGCAGTAGGGGCACCTGCACCACCCTGTGAAATTATTCCCATTGTTATGCGGAAATGATCCGATTTCCAAGTTACGCATCGGACAGAACCAACGTATTTAGCCAGCTCATGGTGGAAGCCCAACTGATGGCAGTTCTCACATCGTTCAAGTTTGTATCCTTTCTTATATTGCATTCACAATTATATTGCATTGCCACCCACATCAATCCAACACCATGCCGAAATCACGTTCAATCACTATTAAATATGCCAAGAAATTGCTCATTAATTAGGCTGTCATTGATTCAAATTGTATCATATATTGGCGTGAAACTAGCAATTTAGTTTTTTTCTTCAAAAGACATGAAAGACTATTAAAGCCTTTCTTTCTGACGTTTAACACCACAAATTTTCTGCTCAGACCACGGCTGAAATAGTTTGCCTTGATGGCAGTTTATCGTTTATAACAGCCTCTGCAGATTTATCATCCATCGCTATTATCACGAAGCCGGCTGGAAAACACATTGCGGCAGCGTCCTTAAATGTCAGGTCAGTTCTCTGCTCGCTGCCCTTCAGAGAAAGGAGCAATTTTGTTTGGAAATATGACTGTAAGGTCTTCAATCAGTTTATGATGTTGTTATGACAGCAATGTTCACTTCCCCCTATCGCACATAATGGAAAGTGCGCCACCGGTAGACATTGAGGGTCTCAACAAGGCCGTGTTAATGTATAGCTTTTGGTGTTGCACACGAGATGAGATCAAGCTGAATATTTAATGGCCTCCTCCCTATCATTTGCCCAACATTAGTGCATGAAAATCCACCGGAGATGGCTTTAATGGAAACAAATTATTCACAGCGGTCTTTTTCCGCCCCACCTGCACTCGAGTTACCACCAATCAGAGATGAAGTGGATTAGCATTGATTTTCACTGCATTTGGAATACAGTAATGCAGCCTTGGAGGCACTGTAATGTTCATCTTCTCCTTTAATCTTTATATATTATTGAGGTCAAATTTGACACGTTTTGAGTTTTTAACACCAATAAAAATACTCTAGAAGCCACTTTTACCCTTAAATTGGATGAATTCTGCCAAAGTGACCCAACGTACACAAAAAAAGGAAATATTTTAAAATTTAGATTTAAAATTTTGTACAAGTGCTGCAAAGTTTGTGTACACTGAGGCTGTTCCGGGTCAAATTTTACCTTCGTCCACTAAAATGGATTTTAGATTTACCAGTGTTTGTTAAATTAAGGAAAATGGTGGTAATGGTGTTAAACTTTACAAGCCATTAATGTAGTAGACCGTGGTAACAGTGTTCCAACCATTGTGAGTCTCGTCCATCGACCCTGATGTCTGTTGTAGTACCATGACTGACCTGTGAGAGGCAGCATGCACGTCCAGACTGCTGGAAAATATAAGGAAGAAGACAGTAGTCGTCGAAGAGATAGAAAAGGCTAGGCTAACTGTTAGCACACTCACAGAGTCTGTGGCGCGGCCCAAATCGGTGTTGACCACACACACTAGGATTTACTGTCGTAAATAGTGAACAGGTTTAACACTTATGATAGTTGGCCTCGGCCCTTTTTCTAAACAGTTCACTCTTAACACATCCCGCACTACATGATAATCAGCTCTGGATAATCTTTTGAGACATCAGTTAATTATTGTTTATGATAGATAATGTAATTTTGTGTGGCACGGTGGGTGACTGCTTAGAGCGTCAGCCTCACAGTTCTGAGGCCCGGGGTTCAATCCCCGGCCAACGCCTGTGTGGAGTTTGCATGTTCTCGCCGTGCCTGCGCGGGTTTTTTCCGGGCACTCCGGTTTCCTCCCACATCTCAAAAACATGCGTGGTCGGTCGATCGAAGACTCAAAATTGCAATTATGCAAACAGCTGCTTTCATACTGGATTTGTGCCCGCTGTCCCAATTGCATACTTATTCCTGACACGTGTGCTTGTTTCCGACGCAAGCGAAATGGCACTGTTGCGTTTTTTTGTATTAAAATGCGGTGAATTCGAAAGGTCTTTATTTATTTCTTTTTTTGGGTGGTGTCACCTATTTTACTCTATTTGATTTATACATGAATTCAAACTGTATAAATTCAGCTCCCGTGCGAGCCAGTCTCCTGTTTTTAAAAAAATATATCTATTTTTTTAATGGACAGCAGCTGTCAGCCGGCCTCGCATCTCCTGGAGTAGCTGCGACTCCCTCATCAAATAGGAAGTGACATGCCTGACAGCTGAGCGTGGACTTTTGAGCGCACAGTCAAATGTCACACGCTGTTAAAAGCCCTTTTTTTTTTTCACCCTTTCTGCTTTCATAATAAGGTTTGCGCTTCTGAACGAACATAGTTGGGCTCCACTAAAACCTCCTTTTGAATGTGTCCATCATTCACTCAACTAAGCAAAAAATCTGGACAACTGAGATGATAATAAATTGTTTAATTCTATATCTCAACAGTTAGTCTTTTCAGCACTTAACCTTCAAACATCTTTAACATATTTAGGAAAAAAACTAACTTTACTGTAACTTGAAGTGACATGCTGCACATTCATAACTTGGTTTGCAGTAAAAGGTAGTGTATTTTAAGGCGGTGGTTGATCGCTTATGCCATTGTATAAATGGATGAAATGTCATAATACACACACACAAGGTCAGCCCAGACATCTACAATGTGTTTTTGTGTTATTTGAGTTAATATACAGGCTCAAAGAAAAGAGAGAGTGGTCGAAAGTACACACAGCAGCTTTACTGAAGTGTCAGCTGACAGCTCTGTGACTTCTCAATATGAAAATGTTTCATCTTCGTCATTGTAGTGCATGAAACCCATCTTAATTAGCAGGGATTTCATTTGAGCTTTGCGAAATTGCCTCCTTTCACAAGCAGACATCCCGTCCTTCCACAGTGTTAGTGTGCTCTTTTCATCGCCATTGTAAAGTGCATTGTCTTTCTATTTTACATTTACTTAGATATTTACTTCATTTATTAATAGTTAATTTGTTGCCTGTTCTTGTGTAGAAATGACAATTTGGGAAAACAAGTGGGTGTCTCGATTAATTGAATTCCATATTTTGGTCTTGTTTGCTTGACACTCAACAGTGTTAACGCCCACGAGGAGTAGTTTTATGTCTCCGCTAATCCCCAAAATGCCTTTTGATGTCATTATAGCATTTGAGTGATGAAATAATCTTCCTAACTTTTAGACTGATATGTTTTAAATCCTCTTTAGTGTCATATTGCGCCACTTTCCACTTCATACAGTGTATATACAGTATTACATCCCATTAGACTAACACAGATTTATTCAAGTGTTCTTGCTATCGGAGCCTTTGAAAATTGCGCTACCATTATAGTATAGTTTAGTTCAGTCAAGTGTAATATTTTCACCCACTCTTCACAATAGTCAAAATTTAAGCTTCATTATTTTACGTTATCACTGTGATTAGTTATAGTACTTTTTAATGAATATATATAGTATATACACCAATACAATATTTAAGGAATATCATGATCCAAATAATAAAGCATATCATTAGCATTATAGCACAATTGCCTAGGTTAGTTTTGAATGTTTTTAGAAAGGAAAAAAAAAAAAACCTCAGCCAATTCAACAAATAAGCAAACAATAAGGGTCCATTTGCCTCGATTCAACCTTCGCGAATTAACATGACCTGGATGCCTGGAAATCTACACAGACATAAAGAAAAAACATTTTTAGCAAGCACATTGCAATTTTTTATTAATATTATGACAATAAGTCAAAAATGATTTGCCAATTATGTTATTAGGCTAACAATAAAGTAACATACATATATATATATATATATATATATATATATAATCATAAAAAAAGAATATAATCATACCTTGAGTGTCTGAGGAGTAACACAGGGTTAAATTCTATGACCCCCTCTTGTTTAAATGATACATACATGGTTTTATTAGCAGTAAAGCTGTTATGGTTACTTACATAAACACACACACACCACACATAGGCCGCTGACTTCTCATTTCCAATCAGTTTTTACAGGACAAAGAACCGCAATGACACCTTGGGAATATAAATTAGTGCGGGGACGCCGTGTTAGCTTCGGGGCAAATTATTGTCACATGGAAAAGATAATCGAGTACGAAGGGTAATAAAATATGCGGTCGGAGGGCAAAACATTGGGAGCGTGATAAAGAACGGTGACGATGGAGTGTTACAGGAGGAGGATGGCAATGGTTCAGGTCCATTTTCTATAATGCTTTCCTCATGTGGGGGAGCTGGAGCCTGGACCGGTCACCAGTCAATTGTAGGGCCCGTACAGACAATCAACCATTCGCACTCATTCACACCCAAGAAAGATTTTGAGTAGTGGCTGTCCACACAATTATGTGCAATGAATTAATATGTCGTACCATTCAAAAAAAAAAATAAATAGCATACGTACAGTAGGGGGGCTGAAGCGTCAATAAAACAAATAGAATAAACCAATTACTACCTCACCTACCTTGGCTTTAGGTCAATTAAAAGCTCTGTTATTATTGTGACATATCAGGACATAAATCTGAAATCCACATATTCAAAAAGTCTTTTTTTTTAATTTTTTTTTTAGAGGTGCATAATTACACAAATGAAGTCCTATTTTTGCAAGAACAAAATGTGAATTTTTACAAGAATATAGTCTTTTTTTCAGAATAAAAGGCATATGTTAAAATATGACTTTTGCCCTCATTAAATCACAGTGTTACGACTTTATCTTGGAAAGATATGTCGTAAAATTACGACTTTACATGCTGTGCCGGAGTGCAAATGGTGCACATCTTGATATGCGTGCCAGCGCGAGGCTCGCTGCTCATCTTTGCTTATTTGACAGACAGGTTTGTAAACGAACGATCGTTCGTGGGGATATAAATCATTGAGGTCTGCGGACACATTTAATTTACCAGCTCTTATCCCAAGCTCATCCTGTATTTAATCACATTGTCTTTTGCCACACCGGCCAAGTGACAATGGTCCACGCGGTCCCGCACGGATCGTTCCCTCCATGCGTGCGAGACTGTCGTTGTCCCTCAATTAAAGGGAATGAATGAATTAAGCCGCTTTGATTGGCGGCGAACAACCTCGGCTGTGTTCATGCCCAGCGGAGCAGACGGCCCCTTTTGTTAAATACGCCGGCTGCGCGCATCTGCGAGATTACGACAACCTGGTCTAAGCCAACCCCTCGCAAAGTTACGCCATGCACAAAAATAGAGTTCCTTGTCTAATTTTACTCACAACAATGTTACATTTTGGCCTATTGGGTTGAACACAAAATGTTTATTCTGTTGTGTGAACAAGCTCGACCATCTGCCATCGAGCGGAAGAGCATTCAATTGTTCTGACTGTCACTATACATCACTGCCATAGAAGAATGAATAAAGATACATAAAGAAATATTTTTTTTTTTACCAATTAAGTGAATGGCACAGTGGTCGGGAATTACTGGATTTAGATGATGTGGATTCAAATATGTTTTGCATCCGATTTTGTGCGAGTCACCTTGAGCTGGTGTGTATGTTTAATGGACATGATCCAACATGGTGAAAATGAATTGGGGCTTTAGTGTGTGTGTATCTGTGTGTGTGTGTGTCTTTTGCAACTGCAAAGGGCCGCTCGGTTTCTTTCACCTCGCAGCCGGTGCCCGCCACGGGGTGTCGGGGAGAGTGGCGGAGCTCTCCAACCTCCACTAACCCACATGACACACACCAGCCGAGAGCTCACATGGACTCACCAGAAAAGCTGGATTGCACTTCCACCAAGTGGGTGTTTCACCGCCCGGCTGCCAAAGTTTGCCATCGTTGACTTGGCATTTATTTGCCCAGGTTTAAACAAGTGGAGGTCAGCTGACGATTTCCGGGCGTCCATATCTGAGCTTGGCACTTCTTTTTGGATGGCTCATCATGGTTTTTAGCGCTTGTGTGCAGCGTTTTTAACTGTGGGTGTAAAAGCATTACAAAGTGTTATGGGCTCTCGCCGGCTCACAGAAGGATGCGTTTCTCAATTACTGTCTGGAATTAGTTCCATTTCAGTACAATCGCGCCATCTGTCACCGCGGATGAATATTTTACCACACTCTCTGGGAGCGAAATGTTTCATTATGACGGTGTGTTCAATGAACGCAACGTGGGCAAAATGCCCAAATACAAGCTGAGACAAGAAGCAACCACCTAGCCCAAGTGACTCCAGCTAATACGTTTGTAAATTTAAATAATCAGCAGAAATACAGATTACTTGTGTACAGGGGCGGACTTATTAGGGAAACACAGGCGATTGCTTGGGACCCTGAGATTTCCAGGGGCCCCCAAATGCCTCATAAAAACGGATTAATACAGTCTTCTTTGATTTAAAGCAATTACTGTATTATTGCACTCAGTGGCCAGTTTCAAACTAAAGATAGCAGCCATCTGTACCACGAGCTGCGCTTACCATATTGTCTAATTCAGAGAATTTAACAGTTTTAATGTCATATTTTGTTGTATGTGATTGACTTGGAGTTGATGCTTAATTTGCTGCCTTCTGGGCTAGGTCACCATTGCAAAAGAGATGTTCTGTCTCAACTAGTTTTTTGCTTGGTTAAATAAGGGGTAAAAAAAAAAAAATAATAATAATAAAATCAATCTTTTCGAGATACAAGAGAAAAACACACCAAATTCAGCAAACGAGTGAAGTCCAATTGTGTCGATTCACCCTTTGCAGATTACCACGACCTGCATGAATGAGGAATTGAAGTTCTACACAGAAACAAAGAAAGAAACCTCAATTTTTAGCCAGCACATTTGTATTTTTTTTTTCATTTCTATTAAGTTTAAAACGACTTACCAGTAGGCAATTATGGTATCCGTCTAACGATTATCATAAAATATTTATTGTGACCCCCCCCCCCAAAACCATGAGCACAGGCTTTAGGGCTTTGGCCAAACCCCTCCACACCCCCACCCCCGTGAGGATTAGTGGCTACCTAGGTGTACAAGATCTTTTTGTCTCTTTGTGTCCTCCTTCCCCTTTGCCAACATACTTTCATCTCTGCAAGCCTAAAGTGGCTCAGAATTTCTGTGTCCAGCCTTGCAAGTAATGTCCACACTCAGTTAACCTCAGCGACAGCATTAACAATGTGGATCTTATTGGCTTTAGGAGGTCGCTGCCGCTAAGGTAGGCATTGTCACATTGGGCAATAATTGCTTTTCATCTGCACGGCTCCCGTAATGAGAGTCAATCAATGGATATCTAAGCTGCAGTCTTCGTTCATTCAGATTGGGACGTGGCAATGATTAGATCCTCTGATGCTTTCTAGGCACAGTCTGTGAGTCTTTTGTTTTCCTTTTTTTTTGTGCTGGGAAATCCAGCAAAGCTTTCCGACTAATTTCTTTGGAGGGCTCTACCTCACTTGCTTTTGATGCTTTTCCATTGGCAAAACCAGCTTATGAAAACTTGGAATTGGATCGCTACTGTAGGTCAACCGCTTTTTGGCTTCTCACCTATTAAAACATACAACTTAATAAAATCTGTTTCACACTAAACAACAGTCACACGGTAAAGAGTTGAATCGCTACTTTTACTTTCACCTGAATCTTCCAGTATTTGTACTTCTACTTGAGTACAGAGTGTAAGTACTTTTGCCAGCTCAGCCAAATGTTGATACAAATCTAAAACGTATCACGTCTCCGAATGCAAGTGAAGCGTAAACACACCGTTGTAAACAGAGAATCCCCTGTAATATACATATATTGAATTGAAAAAGCAATCTCCCCAAACCAAGATGAGCAAGTGAAGTGTAATGTAGTGTATTGATTGTTTTTTTTTTGTTTTTTTTTTTTAAATTGACTTCCATATTGGAATGCATGAAATGATGTTCACTGGGATGCATTGTGATCGTCATGCATTTCCATATTTCCGAGAAAGGCAACTTTCTTTGCGACAAGAAATGTATTCTTTCTTTTGTCTCCAAATTCTTGTCATTATACAATAACATAATGAGACTATTAGCTGACAACTGAACTAGATGTAATTCTTCGAAATCTGTGCGAAGGCACACTGCTTTGTCTCCATGGGTATTGTTGTCATGTGAGGGAAAATCTCTGCTGCGTTTCTTTAAGTGACGCTGTATGCACACATGGCTGAGCAACGCCACATCCAATCGAGTTTATAAATGTTAAAGCCATGTATCCAGCTTGACTCCTGTTCTCAAGACCAGACCCACTTTTGGCTGGTACATTGCCCACATGATGCACATCTACGAGATGTGGCACTGACATGGCAGGTTTCTTTTTTTCTTTTTTCCAGAGATAGGACGAATCCCAATTCCTCCCCTTTTCCCGTCCCCTATGTTGTGTAGTGCTCACTCATGTGGAGTTCAGTTAATGAGTGAGGAGTGTGGTCTTTGACCCGCTGCTGTGTATAAAGTGCCTGTAGACAACGCTGGTTGTGATTTGGCTCTATATAAATAAAATGAAATTTGAATTGACGGAGGCCGGCGCGAAGGGTGCCTCTCGCCCGATCGATATGAACGCTAGATACGCCAGTGTGCTGTCGCAGCCCGGCTAATCAACATGCTTACGTGGCAGCCATGTTGGTGAGGTCGACATTCCCACTCAAGGCAATGCGTGGACACTGAAATTAAGTCATAACTTGTTCATTTCTCAACTGATTTTCATGAGGATTACTGTTTTGTCAATACCAATGCTATAAATACACAACATTTGGAAAAAAGCAACAACAAAAATATATATATATTTTTTTTTTACATGTGAAATGGACTCCCAGTTCCCTTGTGGTAATTATACGGTGTTTTACGCAACAGTATGTTGCAAAATGGTTTTCTTGCCGTCCACACACATGGATGGCGCTGACGACTTTGACCTCCCTAGCTTAGCATCATAGAGTTCAAAATGGACCTGTCATATCAACCTATACACACCTATGGCTACAGCAGCCTGGTTAAGCGACACTCTTACCCAAAGGTAGGTTTTAAGCACAACGGCTCATTGTTTTTTAGTCCATGATGAAATCTCGGCACCTTTAATACCACAATGTCGTGAATACCGTGACATCCCTATTAACCACCATTCCCATCCTGATTCAGCTTTCCCAAACCTAACTATCTCACAGACTCCGTGTCCATGTCTTTTCTTGTTTACTCACAAAGCAAACACTCCAAGAGTGGGCTGAGTGATTGTTTGCCCAGCTAAGTGAAAGCGGGGAGGCACTGGGTAGTGATTCAAGCATGCAGCCTACTGCTGAATCATGCTCCCGACTCGGCTGCATTAGAAGGAGCTGTCTGAGGAAGCGAAGGCACGGCAGAAAATGAGTAGACGACGAGTGCAGCGTTCGTTTGCGCTAAAGATAAGCTAGAAATGGTCACGTATGAAACATTGTTTCAATGCCATTACTGTATGTACATTAGAGGATTTTTTTTTTTCCATCAACCCCCTCATAATCCTTAACACCAATAAACATAACTACCATGTGTACTCTTAAATGCCATGTAGGAATTAAAAAGTCAAAATGTTACAATAATACATTATTTTGTTTTGCTTGCGTGCGGCGGGGTAAGGCGGCTCTTATTGTCGGCCCAAGTTCAATGTTGAAATGAGGCAACGTTCAAATATTGCTAGTGGTTTGAAAACTGCATATTATTCCTTTCAAGTAGAGAGTATGTATAAAAAAATATATATAACTTGAATAAAAGATTTAAATGATTATATTTCATGGTTAAGTCTAATTTTAGGAAGCGGGGACAGGCAACAAATGCTACTTTAAATTAATCTTTTAAATTGTATTCCAGATAATTGTGCAGGACACTTTGCTTAATAACAATGTATTCAACAGTTAATTTTATCCTGCATTTTTTCATTTCTTTGAATGATGTACAAAATATAAACAAAGTTAAAATGCTGCATGATTGTATTCAAACTTGGATGAGCAAGATTCCAGTATATTTTGAAATTCCGTCTCACACATTTTCATCACTGCTCATGCTTAGAAAAGGGAACTGTTGTCGCGCTCTGTTTTCTAATTAAAGATTGTGAAATGAATAGCAAAAAAGAACAATCAGAACCTGAACAACATCACTACGCGTATGAATGTGTACTGTACGTGTGTTTGTTCATTCGATCAGCTCCACCAAGGGGATTGCACCTCTTTAAGTATAGCGTCCCAGGACCTCTCACTATTAAAAGTGTGCCAAGGAAGACTCGTGTATTTCTTTTCTCATTGTCTGGGAAAATCCAAATTCACGCCTGTGGGACGTTGCAAATCATGCCGTAATAACGGAGTGCATTGCATGTACTTTGTTGTCTTTCTCTGTGACTCTGTGCTGCAGAGTTTGTTCCCAGCTTTTCCTCCTCTGGTAATTATTAGTGGATTGACACAGGAAAAAAAGAAAATCCTCTTCGACCATTACCAACCATTCATTTGACCAACTGACCGACCAACCAATCAATTGACTAATCAATCCACCAATCAACCAATGAATGCCACCCGCAAAGATTGTCTCATTCGAGGGGCAAATTGGCCACTAACAAGCAAATGTTTTGTTATGCAAAATGGTCGTTAACCACGGCATGGCTCAGGTGGTAGAGCAGTTGTCTCTCAACCCAAAGGTTGTGGGTTTGATCCTCGGGCCCTGTTACCATGTGCAAGTGTCCTTGCGCAAGATACTGAACCCCCTGTTGCTCCTCATGCTGCGTCATCAGTAGGTGAAGGAGGCGACGTTGTTAAAGCGCTTTGAGTATCTTTGGTAGAAAAGCACTTCACAAGTGTAAGCCCATTTACCATTTCCAGCCACACCCGGCAACAACAATAACATCAACTGTGTGGCTATTCTCAGGGTACTCACCATCCAGAGACATAAATAAGGAGACTCCATACCTAAGATTTAAATGTGAAGAAGCCTTTTGGATTAAAGTTGAAAGCTGCCTTCAACAAACAAGAAGAATCCAGTTGCCTCCGTCCAACTTTTGCTAAGGCTGCACAACTGTAACAGTCCTCTTGTTTTTTTTCCCCTTTTTTTTTTTTTTTTTTTTTTTTTTTTTTGCGTCCTCAGCTCCGAGGCGGCCCTCGTGGCCGGGATGCCACTGTGTGCCGTGCCAGTCGGCAGTGGACGGTGAGGCCCAGGAGGAGGGGGCCGAGTCCAGGAGGCTGAAGGGGGGCAGCGTACACCAGGCCGGGGACATGAACCTCTGCTGGAACGAGATCAAACGCAAGTCGCACAACATCCGGTAAGAGGATGCTCACTTGTTAAAAATGGGATCTTCGTCTCTATGGCAACAGGAACTACATTACGCTGATGAAATTAAAGTTTTGCAAACTGTTCATATGGTGACACTGAACTCAACAAGCAGCAATTTGGCAGCTAGCGAACAATTCTTCAAAAAAGAGGCTTCAAGCTTTTTATTACCACTCCTAGTTGAAGTTGACTGTCAAACTAGACATGAAACTAAATAGAATTGTGTATTTAAAATAACCACATAACTTTTCATTAAAGTCTGCTAGCATAATGCCAATACATAATGGTCAGTGTGGCACGGTTATAACACTTTAATAAACTGATATTTGAACACAAACGATGAAGCAAACGTGATAAACAATATAACAATACTCACAGTCATATATTCTTTATCTTCTGCGAAGAATGACTACTGCAGCTTACTGACTAGCTGAGAGTGTCTCCGTATAGCCGTACGGCTCTATTATACTGCTCCCAGGTGGCAAAGGCGTGCACACCAGAAGGAGCAGCACAATGTCCACTGAACCGAAACAATAATGTGACAAAAATATTTAATTTCTTTACATTCTATTTCATTGTCATTAATTTATGTTTTACAAAGTACAATATTATGGAGTGCTATTTTTCCATAATTAAAATATTTTTTTTTTTGAGGGGAATGGCTGGAATAGATTGTCATTTCCATTCAATTTAATGGGCAGGGATGATTTGAAATTGGTTGAGTGTTTTGAGTTATGAGCATGGTCACTGAATGAATTGAACTCATATCTCAAGACATCACTGTGTGTATATATAAAGGTCATGGTGAAATGGCCCTTCTAAATACAATCATGCTGTTTTGTTGGGATTCTGCCTGTTGAACCATATTGTCCACACACACACACACACACACATATATATATACACGTGCGCATCCCCCATTGGAATCAAAGCTAATGATGTGTAGCATTTGTATGTCGCACCTAAATGTGTGCGTGTTTTCCATTTACTCCCTGCTGAGTCAGCTTATTCATCGTTGATAGCAAACTAATGCTGCCTTTATTGCGTTCGTGTTAGCCAGTGCCAAACTATTAGACGCCACTCAAGTTGCTCTCTAATGCCTGATTGGAGACCGTCCATGCTTTGCCGCATCATTTCTGACCCTCTGACTCCACTCCTGGGATCCTGTTCAGACAATTGTCCTCCCCCCCCCCCCCCGGCCCACACCTCCCACTTAATGGCTTACTTGATCCCGGTGCATCTAATGTGGAATAGGGCGGATGGCGGGGGCAGGACAGTTGTGAAATTGGTTAAGACATTTCCCCCCGCAGCTTCCGTGTAATTAGATCACCAAGTAGGAGAGAGCAAGTGGAGGGGAGGGATGAACACAGCAGTGAATTGATATGGAGGGAGAGGTTAAAGAGAGCAATGGCAGATGCTCCTAAATCATCCCAGAGAGAGATGCGGGGAAAGACGGAGCTAAGTACAAAGAGTGGGTGAATGTGGAAGGGCTTGGTAACCTTGAGAGGAAAGTATGTTTTCATGGCAGCAGCGGGACATGCGCCATCGCCTTTGCTTTGTAACAGCACCCCGGACGTTGAGCGCCAGCCGGTCGAGCCGATAAAAGTCAAGCCTGCTGCCCCAAAAATGGTTTTACACCAAGTACACAGTCAAAAAATACTTAGCAGGCGCCAAGTACAAGCATAGTGACCAATGTTAAAATATATATTTTTCTTATTATAAGCCACTGTAACATTATGCACAGTTTGAATAACAATGTCCTATTTTTTTCAAGTATAAAGGCAGCTTTTTCAGTATAAGGCATGCTATGACTAGAGTAAAGTCGTATTTTTGAAATTCACTTAAATTATGGAAAAAATATGACTTTATTTCCTCGTAAAATTTTGACTTCAGCTTCATAATATTACAACTTTATCATGAAAAAATACATTAGTTACTTAGTTACTTTTTATTCCAATAAAATATTTACAGTATTCTAATCACATGGCAACTTTTTTTCCTCTAAATAATGTTAATTTGTTATTGTAAATATTTCAACTTCCTTGTAAAATTTCTCTGGATCTAAAAAGTTCGAGAACCCGTGCTCTCGGGCTTGACGGTATCGTGCAACTTGGCCCGGAATTAAATTGAACTCCCCCTGCTGCAAAAGCAACTTCCAAAATGAAGTGGGAAAACACCCGTGTGTTGCATTTTCTTGGAGGAGGCGGAAACAGGTGGAATTGGTGCATGAAGATAAGAATGAAGCTGGGAGATATGCAATGTTTGTGCGTGGCATGGAACTTATCAGTGTGACACAGTGTCACTGAGCTAATTGGACTCTGGGATGATAACAAAAGGTTGGCGGTGTGATCGCTTTTTTTAATGTTTAATGCGAAAAGGAGGCCAACATTAAATGACACGCATGCAAACGCAAACATACACACTTACACAGGGGTGTTGAAG
Organism: Phyllopteryx taeniolatus; assembly: GCF_024500385.1. Taxonomy (NCBI): domain Eukaryota; kingdom Metazoa; phylum Chordata; class Actinopteri; order Syngnathiformes; family Syngnathidae; genus Phyllopteryx; species Phyllopteryx taeniolatus. The sequence goes on along the minus strand of NC_084511.1, from coordinate 24,056,446 downwards.
TGTGTGTGTGTGTGTGTGTGTGTGTGTGTGTGTGTGTGTGTGTGTGTGGGCGGGGGGGGTGGTCTTAGCTTTTGATATTTATTTTGTTCTTCATATTTAAATATGTCACTCATAAAAACCGACATCAAGATAAGAAACATTTTGCTGTGAAAGTTTAATAATAAGGTTGAAGAAAAGACCCGCCACTGCTCCAGTCTCCACCTCAGGCACCACCCAAAATGGGGGGGAGGGGCAAACACTTCAGCAGGTTTATGCACGGGGGGCCAGAATTTGGTGCTACGCCCCTGAACGTACACAAAGCAGCATACGAGTGACTGTCACGGCACTGGCAACATGTTACTGCGTGTTTGTTGTGTGTTGCGGAGTGTTTTATTTCTTTTTTTAATTCATTCGCATACGTCTATTGTAAACTTACGTGTGCACCTAATGGAAGTATGAAACAACTCTGAACACCGCAAAGCTTTAGCGTCAATGTTTTGACTAAAGATGGCCGGAAAATCAAAATCGCTTATACTGAATCAATCTAATCTCAATTTTTGACTGCCATCATCATTATTGCGAAGGGACTGATAATGAAAACTAATTGTGGAGTTGTGCGTCGTCGGCGTCCCAATCATGGCCACGCCGACGCATTGACGCATGTCTTCGGTGTCACGTAGCGAGCTGTCCACTGTGCACACCGCAGGGAATGCCCACTCTGTTTGGGCGTGGGCGGCCATGTGCATGTGAGGAATGAATCCTTGGGCTCAGCTCAGATTGCCGCAGACAGCCGACCGCCCCCACCGCATGTCTGTCTGAGTAACGAGGCGGGACTTCAGGCCCAGTTTTCGTCACTGTCTCTTTTGGTCATCTCCACAGTGTTCCTATATTTATTCACAAATATAGCCATACACTACTGTCGGATGGTTCCTTCCTTCCTTTCGTCCTCTGGTCATGGCTCATTGCAACAAAAAAAAAAAAAAAAAAAAAAAAGCCCTTTGGGGGTTTTGTGCCCCATTTTCCCAGCATCATATCTGGGCAAGCTCCTGTGTTGTGTCTCCAGGATAAACAGATCCATTTTAGATGTTTGTGTTGCTTCTATTGTTTGTTATTGGCAGTATTTAAAAAAGAAATAAAAAAATAATAAATGATGAATACCAGGGTTGTCATTCTACAGTTAGTACAATCTGTTTCTACAAATTCATATTTACCCAAATTCATGCAAAATTAATGTCCCTGTGAAGTGAAATTGCAAATGTATAAATTGACACACCACAGTGTTGTTAATAAGCCTGCCAAATTTGAAAGAATAAAACAATTTTAAAAATCACCAAGTATACGAGGTACCAAAATCGTGAAAAATTAAAGACCCCCTGACGGCAGTCACACGTAGTAGAGTAGGCTTTTCCGCTTAATGCGCTGAAAACACACCCAACTCTACCTTCACCTGTCACTCAAATATGTTATGTGCTCAAGATAGTATGTGCTCAAATGTCTGTAGTGGAAGCCACGGGATTAACGTGTGCCGCTGTATTTCATAAAAAGTTAACGTTCCCTGAAGTGTCTCTGTTATGAACCCACACACGACTTTGTAGAAGTGGGCCAAGTTATTATTACCAAGTAAAGCGATAACAATGCATCGCTACTGATGAAATGACGGCGTTCAGTACTTATATAATGGGGGAGAGCCGACTCTGGTCAAAAGGCCCAAGTGGTAGTTGGGTTTGGTTTTAGCCACACCCCAAAAATCCAGACAACTGTAAAAAGGTGAAAAAGAGTTGAAAAAGTGAAAAGGTTATTCTTTCGCTCATGAGATGGGAAGAAGAATGCAGGCACTCTCATTTATTGTTAATTTTGACAGCGAACTTTGATTTAGTTTAGTCAGTCTTTTGACTAAAATTGTAATTTAGTCTTAGCCATATTTTGTGTCATGTATATTGTTTTAGTTGACGATATACTATAAGATTATAGTCGAGGAAAACTGTTAAGGCCAAAATTAATCTTGGTTTGTTGGACTAATCATTTAGTCGATTTAGGTTTGTTTGCAAGTGGATGTTCATGTGATTTGTTTGAGAATAGAATTTTGTTTGATCTCGTTCGTTTGTTGCCCCTCTTTTTCGGGTCGGACCAGCTGCCTTCAATCAGTGGACAATTTATTTAAGGCACCTACAGAGTAACAGAGTAAGTTAGACACTAGCCGGGTTTACATGTAGACTTTTTTGTCATTCCGATTGCAAAACTCTGGTCAACTGTTTACATGTGACATGATCTATTCCGATTGAGTGTATACATGTGCGCTACAATTAATCCGAACAGACGCGAGACATGCGTACATCGTCGTAAACGTCGCTGCCTGGCTCCATTCCGATTCACAGTTTACATGACCAAAATTGACTTCTGATCGGTTTGGCGAAAGGAATGTTCTACAAGTGTGAAACTGAATAAAATTCATATGGAGCATTTTCATTCGGTTTGGGCTTCTAAACCGATTATCATCGAAATAGAAGGCTACATGTAGACCCCGCTACTGGTGAGAGTAAAATGCGGAACAGTTTTTGGACCGCAATGACCAGATCAGATAATTTTGGTATTTCCGCGGTCTTTTTGTAAATATTACAATCCTCTGGAGTGTTAATTTTTGTCATCAATAAATCACATCCACGAATTGACACTGGATCTGCGAACGTCTTTTGTGCTGGACTGCGTGGGATTAACCCAGTCAGTTAGCGGCTTTGTAAAACAACAAAGATAAGCCGCAACATGTAGGTAAAAAAAAATGTAAATAAATAAAACTCCGCTGCGATGAAGAAGAAACACGGGACGGAGACACAGCCACATTGACACAACTTGGACCGGTCAAGATTAAAGCGAGCATGCGACTGAATGAATACAGCGGTGTTAATCGAAAGTTTTTCTCCACCACGTTACGCAAACCCCCCTTCGACATCTGCGCAATGTTTTCATAGGTGAATAATAGAAAATATAAGGCAAATAGATTGATTATGGCAGTGAGTCACTCTCATTCAGAAAGAGAGACGGAGAATATTTAGTTCCCTCTCTGAACCTGAAATTGCCTTGTAATTGCAGAGAAATAATCTTTTCAGCCCGTTGGAGTCGAGCCCCTTTCATCGGTGTTGAATAACATGCTTCTGTTCATTCTTGTCTAAAATTGATTGCTATGAAAATTCATTCCTGTGTGGCATTTATTAATACGAGCCACACGCGCCATGATTAACAATTTATTTTTGCATGTCATTTGCTTATTCTTATGTTAATTTTATATCATTTTTTTCATTCCGCTCCCTCTGTCGTTTTGAGCCGTGTCCGTGCTGCCCCGATGTAAATAGCTGATTTGGGATTCCCTTTGGCCAACAGCTGCGGTAGCTCCTCAAACATCCACGACATTTTTCAGTTAAAAAACACCCCAGCGAATGTTCTTGTCACTCAGCGAATGGATTTCCCGCAAATCTCAGGCAGGCTGCGGCGGGGAAGGGTCGCTTCAGGCCAGACATCAGTTACACTCCTGATGCGCAACAAAGCACCATTTCCCGAACTAGCCTATATCCTCACCAACATAATCATGTTCTGAATCGTTTGTCAAAATGAGGAAAATCTTTCTTTTGCCGGCGATGATGACAGATGAGACACAACAATGGTGACTGATTATGTGATCAGAACACATATTAAAAAACATAAATAAATAAATAAATAACAAAAATAAAGAACACACATCGACACAGGCAATCATTGGACCGCTGCTGTTTTTATACACAATCAAGTCAAGTATAAAAAAAGGCCAGACTGTGCTGTTGCTTTGAATGAAAAACTGTGACAGGATTGGTGATTGATTGGTGTTAAAACCGCTTGACTCGTGGTTCTCAAACTGGGGTCCCCGGAGTCTTGGGGGTCCGTGAGCCGTAGCTTGGAGGTTTCCAAAAAATTATGCGGTATCGAATAAAGTTGTTTTTTCACATCCACTACTGAAAATATGGCTTTCTTCCCTCATTAAACTTTGATTAATTGCTATAATATTACGATTTTATATTTATAATGCTGTGCACACTCATATACTACTGCAAACCACAAGCAATATCATACACGTTACAATAATAAGCATTGATATACAGTACTTTATTTTTAAAAAAAAAAGTTGATTAATGTATCAAAAAACTATGTGAAAAGTGTTTTCATCCTCGAAAAGACTAGTCCTTTCTCATTTAAGATCGTGTTTGGTGTGTTTTTGGATTTGTTATTGCAAAATGTATGCAATGAATTCCACAAATCCAATCAAAAGAATCATTTGAGGAGACTGGTCTTATTTTGAGCCATCTTCAAATCTATGAATTATAATAATTTGTTTGTTATATAATAATAAAAAAACAAAACCATATGCAATCACACTGCTAGATCAGCAAGCCTAAAAGTGATGGAAATAAGTTTAGATTTCCATTCCTTTTCCCCTTCTTGGCCTAAAAATGGAGTATCTACCAAAAGTACGTTGATTTTTATCATTGAATTGCACCATGGCTAGTGTGCCCCCTGCAGAAAGTGATCCAATTATAATGTTTCACAAGTGTTCCATCATAAATGACACAATAATGCTTTTTGAAAGTGTGCTTACGTACAGAAACAGATTTCTGTGTCTCATGCGCGAGAGAGCAATTTCCTTGACTCTGAATGCCTTTCCTCAGTGTGGCGAGAACATGCGACGTACGGTGACACAGCGCACTCGATCTGACATGCTGCCCCAATCAATAATCGTTCCTGTGAAACTCCAGTGTCGTCATGCCAGTTTTTCCCATGAGTTTTAAGAGTGTAAAAAAGAAGGTTGAAACCCTAGGTTTCCTAAACTGGGTGGGGTCAGCGAAATTATTTGCAATCAGTTATGTGTACCATTTAAAAAGATGCATACCAACAGTGGATATTAAAAAAAAAAGTCTACACACCCATGTTCACTTGCAGGTGTTTGTGGTATAAAAATATGAGCCCAATATAAATCATTTCATAACTTCTTCCACCATTCAGGTGAATTTTAACCTGTACAACGCAATAGAAAAAAATCATTTTCGAGACGTAGGAAAGCCTGAGATAATGTGGTTGCACAAGTGCGCAGACCCCCTTATTAAACAAGACAAGCAGCCAAACAAAAATACAAAATGAAAACACTCAAGGAGCGTGGAGTCAGAGCTCCTGATGTCACTCACTAGGCCACACCCCCCCCTTAAAGGCAGACATCAACAACACATGGCTACACTAATGCCTCTTCCTGGAACAGATAATTTCCGTGGAATAGATGGTGATGCACCTTTTTAAAGGTTCCACTCATAGGACTGATGCGTCTTCTCGATAACCTTCCAAGTAAAAATGCGCTGCCTTGTTAAGATGGCCTGGCCTAGCTGACTTCTTTGCACTTTCTGCCATTTTTCAAAATTCAGTTGAGTGAAAAGGAGACACTGCGAGAAGGGAGGAAAAAGAGAAGAGCGGAATGGAAAAGAGCTGTGCTCAAAGCCTCCTTTGGCCCCGAGGCAACACAGCAGTGCGCTCCTCTCCTATAACCGTCCAAACTCTGCTTCAGTCTCCTACGCATTAATTAATCATGGAAGCGAACACTAAGCTCCACGCTGTAAACTCTCCGAGTGATTGGGGAGTTGAATTTCTATTTGACAACGCTATTTACTTTTGGATGGCAACTGTCAAGAAACATGAGGGTGGCATGCAACTTTGTTCTCTTAAACTGCATACAAAGGTTGGCAAAGTCACGACACATTTGACATTTCCAGCTAAAAATGATAAAAATTCTCCCCCGCAGCTCGCAACAGTGATGCCCCGATGCCGAGCTTGCAGGCTTATCGCTGCTGGATCCTTCACACGCTGATAATCCCGGAAATGAAAAGGTCTGGGATCTTTCATTAGCACAATATTATGGCAATATTAAACTGATCTGATCGTGCCTTCCCTGTGATAGCGTTCCAAGATGTTGCCACTATTGCTGTGTGTAAAGTGATAATAAACATGGGAAATCATCTCTCCGGTTGCAATGGACAGCTCTCATTGTCATAGTGTTGTCATTAGTTCATTTTATTTCAAATTAAGCCACAATTGGAATGCATCTGACCCTTGCCATACGGAACACGACACAGTTGAATCACAATTTATCGGAGGCGTTGCATTCCAGAAAACCTCCGCGCTATGTGAAAATTGGTGCTGTATAGCGAGACCATGTAAAAATGTTTGTTTAGTTTTACTCACTCACATCTAGGACACTGAAATTACTTTATTTACTACACCCTTTACACACATTTTATTTCAGTTGACTCAATTTACTGGAGTTTTTGTCAACTATAGTCTTATGGTATTTAATCAACTAAAACTAGACTTAAAACTACAAAAATTTAGACGACCAACTTAAGACTAAAACTGAATTACATTTGAGGCAAAAGGCTTTGACTAACTAAATCAAAATTTGCTGTCAATATGAGTAGAATGCAAGCAATTTTTCACTGAAAACAGGGACAAGTTTTGCAAGCGGCTATATCCACCACGCGTACATTACTCGGTGAACAGCGGTGTGGCATTTCCTCAAAACAAACTTTTGATTACAAATGTTTAAACTAAACTACAGATAACATTAGGAATTAAATTAGGGATTTTGACAAAAGAACCGTGTGGGTAATTTAAGTAAAAGCATCAATATTGAAATGTAATGGGGGGGGGGAAAAAAGGGAAGATGGCGTGCAGTTCTACACCATCACAAACTATTCAGATTGAGAATCTTTATTTGATTTTTTTTTTCTGGTGGTCAGTTAAAAGAGCATAGAGGTTATTTGCACAAGTTAACGACAAAATACTGCAAGTAAGGGCATGAATACTGTAAGTATGAAGGGTGTGGTGGAAACAATCTAAACATTTCAGAGTTGGCAGCGGTTTCTAGAAAAAAAAATTGCACAAGAAATGATAAGGGAGAAGATCGCATAATATACATTATTTGTACTGTAGGAATGTGGAATGCATTTCCATTATTGCACTGATAAGTACTTATTACATGTATTGTCGTTTATACCGAACATATTTGAATCTATTTAAACTACAACCCCAAGAGTAAGCATATTGTTAAATGAATATCTCCGTCAGTGTCAATCGAACGCCTTGTTATCTTGCTGCCGGCGTACCCAATTATTAGCTAATCAATTAATTCTCATCTTTTCATACTTACCCACTCTCTTCCCCTCATTCCCTCCAGCTGGCACATCGGATGTAATTCTGATTCGGTCCTGTGTGCTCGTTGTGTGCAAAATTCACTTCGCAGAGAATTGCCCGACACTTACATTTCTTCTTTCTGGACTCTTTTCTCAGGTCTGGCGACACGTATGCCATGCCACCATATGTCTTGTACATCTGTGGCATTATTGTGTTCCTCTGGTTTATGAATGCTAAAGACTTTACCAAAGCTTGTCTGACTCGCTGCCATTCCGGCTCATCATCGTGGTAGTGCTGGCGAATGTTATGTGCAGTAATATTAGTGCTCGAGTGCTGGCTTCAGGTGTGTAAATGTTTTCACGCCTCTAATGTCCCTTTAATGCCAACTGCACTGCAATGGCAACACTTTCTTCAGTGACATGACATGCTGTTGGTGGTAATTCAAGATTCATCCATCCGTCCATTTTCTACACTGCTTATCCTCACTTGAGTGTAATTAACGGTAATAATGAGGAGAAGAAAAAATCCTGTTATCTATTTTGTGTTTTGCTGGCAACAAATGAATTACACTCATATAGCTCTTTAAGTACACAACTGCACAATAACAATGTGTCAACTCAGATAATTAATTACTTTAATTAATGAATTATTTATCCTCACTTTCACCGTGATTAGCCTTCACCTTCATTTGCAGTTCGGTCACCGTTAGCCTACAGTAAAGCAAGCGAACAAAAGGAAGAAACTGACTAATCCTAACCCTCCAACACTCGTATTATTTCTTATTTTTAAGCATTCATCAAACCGAAAAGACCAGATAAATATGTATGAATTTATACTGTATTCAATGTCTTTTGTCTTTTCGGCGTATTTGGTATTGGAGTAATCCAAAAGTAATTAAAAGTAATCAAGTTATATTACTTTAATATTATGGTACTTGGATTACGTTACTTACTACATTTTTTTGGACAGCATTAGTATCAGAATACATTTTTAAAGCAACCCTCCCAGCCCTGGTTGTTTTCTTGTATATCAAATTAGAGGCACCAGATGAGCCCCCTTTCCCAATTGGTGACCGGAGACTCGAGTCATGTGACTGACCGGTCGGGGGAAGTAAGTAACCAAATGTTACTTGTGTGTTCCGACAGTGTGCGTATAGAGGCCATCTCCGACAACAGTGGGAAGCTGCAGGTCTCCCTGCAGGAGATCATCGAATGGCTGACGGCGAAGGACGAGGAGCTGTCGGAGCAGCTGCCCATAGGAGGCGACGTGGGGGCCGTGCAGCACCAGCGGGAGTTCCACCAGGTAATGGAAAAGCCTGAATACCTTTTCAAATCCATTGACTCGAGTGCCTAATTTGCCTCAAGGGGGATTCATGACCGTAGTGTGATCGATTTACACATACTGTAAATACAGAGAGATGTATTCAGTGGGTGTTATGGCTTAATGGAAGTGCGGCGGGAAGGACAAGTCCCGCTGAGTGCCCCTTTCCACTTTTAAGCTCGCTATCTGTTGCCTTAGTGTGAAAATGGATTGAGGGTGTTCCCAGGGTCATGTGTTATGGTCTGTGTGATTGCTCTGCCATTTCTATCTACATCCTGTATGGTAAATTGGTTCCAGTCTAAGATGGGTGGTACAGAAGAAGAAAAAATCATGACTATTATCTGTTTTTTTTTGTTTTCCTTGTAGTGCCGAATCAAAGGGTAAGTCATGATTGTCATGAGTTGGCGTTTCAAGATGGAAGACCTGCTTCTATTATCATATGATTTTCCAATATATATTGTTCAGCAGTTGATGGAACATTCTTACAATTTGATAACATTAAAAGATACCACATATTGCAAGGACATCTTTGCCTTTGAGTTCACAGAAGTAACGCTTTATTAAGTTACATTTTTGATATAACACTTTAAACAAAATCAGAAAGTACATCAAAGGTTAAACTTTAAATTGTGAATGGGCATTTAATAATACATAATAATAATGACAATAATAATTCATTTATAGACTCCTTTCAAACCTATCAAGGTCACCATACAAACATAGTTAAAAGAAATTAAGCAATACAATAATTATAACAGCTCAATAAAAAAATCTGTTAAAAAGGCAAATGATATGGGAAATATTAAAGTGAATAAGCAGTCCAGACACACACAAACATTATAACCCTTTAAGTAATTGATGTTTGAAAACAAGCAGTGGAGCAAAACATGTAGACAGAAAATGTAACAATACTTGGAGCCAGGGGTCCAGACCTGTCTTCCTTTGAAAATGTGCGGCACATTATGAAACTCAAAATAGGACAACGGTACCATGGACTGTTGAGCAACTGAAGTTATACAGTACATCAAGCAAGAATGGGAAATAATTCCACTTACATAGCTTCAATAATTAATGTCCTTAAGTCCCAAATGCTTATTGAATATTGTTAAAAGGAAAGGTGATGTGACGCAGCGGTAAACATGCCTCTGTCCCAGCTTTTTTGGAATGTGTTTTTGGCGTCAAATATAAAATTAGCAAATATTTGCAAAACAAAAACAGTAAGGTTTATCAGTTTGAACATTAAATATCTTGTCTTTGTAGTGTATTCAATTTAAAAAGATTCTCATATCATTGTATTATGTTTTGATTTCCGTTTTACACAACGCCCCAACTTCATTGGAATGTGAGTGTCTTATGTTGCCCCCAGGTGGCCAAGGCGCACATACCAGAAAGAGCAGCACAATCTCCATTGAATTGAAGTGAAAACCGTGGCAAAAACGGTTTAACTTTTTACATTCTATTTAATTATGTCACTAATGTACAGTATTATTTGTTTTAATACTGTATTATAGAATGCTCTTCTTCTTATTATAAAAAAAACAACAACACATTTGTGGGGAGGCTGGACTGGATAAGTGGCATTTCCATGCATTTAAGTGGGGAAAGATTATTTCAAATACGTGTGTTTTAGGTTACGTGTGTGGTCGCGAAACGGATTAAACTCGTATCTCAAGGCAGCACTGTAACTATTTAGTATGCTTTTCTAATAATAAGCCAGCAGTCTCTTCAGCGTCACCTGGGTCATCCTCAGGGCCTCCAACTGGTGGGAGGAAGGCATAATAATAATAATAATGCATTTTATTTAAAGGTACCTTTCAGAGCACACAAGGAAAACATACAGTCAAACAGTAAAATTAATCAAGGTCAACATTTAAAAGCACAAGAAACATCAATGTAAAAACAGGACTATGAAGTATGGCATTTTAAACAGATAGAGTTTGAGGCTGGCTTTGAATTGGGAAATGGAGTCTGTGTTGCACAAGTTAAATTGTAGTTCCAGAAGCTGATCCACATGATCCACAGTGAATAAAGCGGGCAGGCGGGACAGCTGCAGCGAGGCTGAAGATCGAAAGGGTCAGAGATATGATGGCGATCTGTATAATGTCTGACAGGTCCGGTGGGGTGAGGTTACGGGCAGCCTTTAAAGTGAGAAAGAGGATTTGGAATGCATTCTCAATTTAACCGGTTGCCAGCTGAGCTCTTGTAAAACTGGGGTGATGTGGTAGAAGGAGGGACTTCAAGCTGCTGAATTTTGGACCAGTTGAAGTTCATGGAGGAATTTGTGAGGAAGACCAAAAAGAAGGGAATTGCTGACATTAAAACAGGGAGTGAGGGACGGAAGAAGTCGATTAAATATCGCGGAAATGGAAGTTTGCTGACCGTGTGATGTTATTTATGTGAGTGTTAGACGATAGGTTGAGGATGACACCTAGACTTTAACCTGAGTAGAGGGCTAAATAGTGGAATTGAGACAGAACAGAGACAGTCTGTAAGGTGAGGGAGAAGAGATGGGTTTGCTCGAAAGGTAGAGCTGGGTCTCATTCGCACCGCGGTGAAAGTGGATGCTGTATTTGCCGAATATTTTGCCCATGGTAATGAGATATGTGATTAAGAGGAGGGGCCTGAGACAGAGCCTTGGGGCACACCTGTGGTGACTGGGACAGCTGTGAGATGAATGATTTGAGTATAATTAACTGATTTTAGATGAGTAAATACTAAGGAAAGCGTGTTTTCCCACACTTTTACTTTTCAAGTAAAGCTAATGGTGATACTCATCTTGTGTCCCCACTTTCTGTCTGGATTTCTCTCCTTTTCTTGTTCCTTCACCGTCTCATTTTCAGCGCAACCTGATTTATAATCCGCAATGTCTCAGCTTTCCCGTCGCCTGCTTGCTCAGAAACTTCCCCCAACAAAGCAAGAGGAAAATTGCGTCCCGGATTTCTATGGAGAATTAAAGTGTTTTAAGAAATGTGAATTATTGATCCTAAGTGGATTTATCCCAACGTCTTTTTTGTGTGGGGGATAAATTCCCATCTGTGGAAAAAAATGTTTGCCTGTGTCTTAGTGTAGGAGTGTGTTAACCGGATGTGTGTCCTTGAGCCTGACCAGGGGATTTGGGGTGGGAAAGCGTTTGTGAGGGAGCGTTTTGTTTTTCTTTCCTCAATGTTGGGATGAGTGAGCATGTGTGCAACAGGATGGAGGGGGAATTTGTGGCTCTTTACAGACTCTTTCTTTGCCTCGCATTAAAGGAAGAGAAAATCCATCTTTTCATCAACAGACCCTAGAGAGGGACTGTCCACAGGGATGCCAGCAACATATTAAGATAGTCATTGAAGTCATTGCCTGCCTCCGAAATGTTCTACACTGTGCATAATTCATTGTAATCTAATCTGAAGGGGAGTCTTAATGTTCCTTCAACTGAAGATCAAGCCTGAGAGTGTGAAATTTAGCCAGTATTAAAGTTTTAACAAGGCAGCTGGTCCAGGAATCCATAGATCAGCTCCTATTGGTCAGACAGAAAAGAGAGAGGATGGAGACAATGGGGAACTAGAGTGAATGAAAATGGTGAGCAAAAAAAAAAAAAGGAAAAGGGATGCAAGGTAGAGGAAAAAATTGGTTAGTGGTTGTTGATGCAAGGGAGGAAGTTTTTTTTTTCTCAATCATTTGCACAGGGAATCTTATCTAACACGACAGCTCTCAAATTTGATGCATTTATTTCATATTTTTCTTGGCACTGGCTGCTGTGTGCTTGTGTTTCATTTGGGCTTTTGTGTTAAAATCTCATCACCTGGTGTTAATCAAGCTTGCTGGGCGCTAGCATGATAGTGAAACTCATCACTTGACTGCACAATGATTTTAATTCTACCTAGCTGGCATGTCATTTGTCTGCTCTAATTGTAATCCTTTCATAGTATTTGTTAAAGATGTGTGCTCCGCAAGGGACCGCCTCATCAACAACATCATTACTAGTGAAAGACAATTAGCATAGAATTCAAATGACAAAGCACGCCGTGTAAGGAGTTGTAGTATTAGCTCAACTACCATTACACGGTTCTTCATGTAGCGCTCTGGGAAGAAAATACTAGTTTCTCTGCTTTTGCTATTTCCAGGTATATGTTTGAGTTATGTTTTTGATTTATTCTACAAACTACTGACTTCCCAAATTTTGAGCTTTTATTTTCAGAAAAATAAATTTTAAATATATTCATTCATTTATCCATCTTCCGTTCCGCTTATCCTCAGTAGGGCTGCGGGCGTGCTGGAGCTTATCCCAGCTATCTCCGGGCGAGAGGCGGTGTACACCCCGAACTGGTCGTCAGCCAATCGAAGGGCTCATATAAACAAACAAACAACCATTCGCTATCACATTCACACCTACGGACAATTTAGAATCTTCAATTAACCTACCCTGCAAGTTTTTGGGATGTGGGAGGAAACCGGACTACCCGGGGAAAACCCACGCAGTCATAAGGAGAACATACTGCACATAGGCGGGGCTGGGATTTGAACTCCAGTCCTCAGAACTGTGAGGCAGAAGTGCTAACCAGTCGTCCACCGTGCCGGCCTGCCTATATATAAATATATATATATAAATATATATATATATATATATATATGAATCATGGCAATTATTATATTCAGTGAATTTTCAGCGCAATTTTCATGTGCGCAATTCAATGCCAAAATATGATATTACACCATCTATTAACTCTACACAAGTACATGCCTATTAAAGGCGGGTTTGCTCTGTGCTTGACTGACATGAACAACAGCCAATGCAGACATGGTGTGAAGAGGTGATTTTCTGCCTTAAGCCTTGGCACCGTTCCTCACACTGACGCTCTTGGCAATGTAGTCAGCGAAAAGCATTACGGGAACTCTGAATTTATTGTGGTGATGTTTTTAACTACAGTACTGAAAATCAAGCATTTGCGCCTGTCGATATTGTTATGAGTGTGTGCATTAGCTGTTCATCAGGCTAATGTTATTTGTGAATTTATTTCATAAGATTCTGACTGTGGCCTGTGTTTTAAACAGTGTTCTTTGTATCCTCGTTCATTTTGGTGACTTACCAATGTATGAGTTGCGATTACTCAGCAAGGTTTTTTTGTCTGCTGAGAATAAGAGCTCAATTGTGAGTCATTTGCTACATTAGAATCTTATAAACCAAAAAGCTAACTGGATCAGAGCGAGTGACCTATTAAAAAAAATAATAATAAAAAATGCGATGCACTGAATCTCCAATAAGTGAACCACGATATAGTCAGGGAGTACTGTGTTTACTGTATATCATCACAAACTCTTCACTCATCACGTCCGTTCTCAAACCCCTGCACCTGTTATTTCTAATTACCTCGCCGCTAATATAGTTTTGATTGTGTTTGAAAGTGAGCGTAAAATACGGTAATTGCGTGGAACAGTCCAAGAGAGATGTTGTCATGGTGTTCATCAGCAAGGTGCAGATTCTATGTGGAAGCCTTTACCGATGTTGATTGCAATAAAGTGTGACAACAGGATCTTGAGGATAGCCACAACATAGAAAATAATTGACTCGTATATTTCGGGGAACTTGAGGTAGTTATGTTTATTTGGCAATAGGCAAGGTAAGGCAATTTTTTTTTTTTATGTAGCGCGTTTCGTACACAAGGTCAATCAATGTGCTTTACAGAATTAAAAGCTTTTTAAAAGAAAGAGCAAAAAATATTTAAGAAAAACAAAGTACAGAAAAGTAAAAGACACCTAAAAAGCACTTTCAATAGGATTATGGAGAGTCCTTGGAAAAAATTCTCGAAATGTTGGAGAAACCCTAGATTAAAGAACTATGTGGAAAAAAATTAAAGGCATGCTGCTCACCTTAAAATTATTTGAAGAAAATGAATATCCATGGGTTGCAGGAGTGGACAAAAATTATTTATTCAGATGGAAAACATGCTGGCTTTCATCAAGGCTCTAGTCAGTGAGGGTACAACTGCATGTCTTCTCACACAGCTTCTCATCAGTTTTTTATTTCTGTGGAATGGAGTTCCAGTGGAGCAGCCTGCTTGCCATTTAATTGATTCTTTTGTGCTAGCAGGCAAGCTGTATGACTTTACCTAGAGGATTCATTATGCTTTCTGGGCTCATCTCTGGGTTTCCATCATAAGGACACTGAATTATAATCCCATGTGGTCCTGTGAGCCCTTTGAGTAACTTGTATGCTCCAAACTTCCTGCTGATGTCATTCTGATGTGTACTTTTGTCTCATCTCGTGTTTCACGACGGAAACTATGCAAGTTGTTTGGAGCACCATGATGCTTTTAACAGGCATTGGACCATCTACAACCAATACATAAAGAATTCGGTGAACCATCAGATATGTTCTAGACCCACTTTAGATGAATAGATAGCATATAGAGAGACAATAAAAAAAAAAAAAATAATAATTTCAAATAGTTTTACTCCTCCCACAAGCTTCAAACACAGTGTATGCCTTAGTCGTATTAGTACCGTAATAATATATGAGTACTTGTCGTACTTACTGTATATAAAGTTTGTACATATAAGTATTCTTTAGTTCTCATGCTCTCTTTCTCCCACAGTTCCCCAAGTAAGAGGGAAATGGTGCTTGTTTTAAGTTTTTTTATTTGTCACTCCAATTTTGTTTACTGTAAAACTGACACATAAAAAAAAAAAAATTAAACATTGTGTATTCAAACAGTAGAATGTTCAAAAAAAATGGCGGTAGCTTAATGCTAACATACTATAGATTGTTAAATGTCATGGTCTCGCAAATTGAAATTTGCATGGATCTTACAGTAATTATGAACCATCAAACAACTGCTACTTTAACACACTTGGAGCAGCATCACAATTGACAAAATTAAATGATTGTGTATTTAACTTCATTAACTCTTCATTAGGCTGCATCTACATCCATTAGAGCTCAGTATTATGCAACGTGATGGCACAACGTGGTACTACACGGACGGCACATAACTCTAAATTCATTTGCATGTAACTGTAAAAACTCGTAAAAATGATGGCTTCAAAATCCGTCACTTAGCGGTGGTGTGAAAGGTGAACCACAATGTAGCGGGGGTTCACTGTTGACAATGAGAATCACTGATGGTGTTGGGATTCATTTGGCAGCACGGGTTAAATTCTGTAAACACAAATGCGAATGGTTGTCAGTCTTTACATGTGCCCTACAATTGACTGGCGACCAGTCCATGGTGTAGTCCACCTTTTTGCCCAAAATCCTGGGGATAGGCTGCAGCTCCCCGCGACGTAGAAAATGGATAGATGGGGAAGAACGAGGAATTCCTGATCTACATGTGACTACGGAGTTTTTACATGGCAGTTTTCAGTTTCAGGGAATTGTGGACTTAATTTGTGAGGCATCAAAACTGTGACAACTATTCCTTCTATTGGCCCAGTACCAAATGAGCCACAGCTCGGGACCTGCCAGATATCAGTCGGTATGTGCCTCAATCTACTTGCTCGCTTAATGGTGCATTCGGGTATACATGTAAGGATTGTAAATATCTTTTTTTTTTTTTCCTCGTCAGGTATTCGTTTCGCAGTGGCAATACATCACTATCTTTGACTGCCTGGGAGTAAATACTGTAACAGATGGCTGACATAAACTTGTTTGAATTACAGATCATTGGAAGCCAAACCCACTTAGGTTTTTTCTCACTGTGAAGGATTATCGTCGTGTTTGTCTGAAGGCTGTGCAAATCTGTCCGCTGGTCTTGTAACTGAATCTTTTATAAACAAGGCACAGTACATTATCAACCTTTCAAATGTCTTGGCAGAGGATGAGACAGCTGAGAAACAGTTTCTTTGATTTCTTTCTTTTACTGATGCACGCTTCCATCTCTCGTTGTTCTCTCACCAGGCTTTCATGGAGGATGTCAAGTCTCGCGGGCCGTTCATCTACTCAGTCTTGGAGTCTGCCCAGTCCTTCCTGGCTCAGCATCCATTCCAGGAACCAGAAGAGACCACGGCAGAAGGCAAAGGTCAGCTCCCTTCAGTGTCAGAAAATAAGTATACAGTAGGAGTTCACTGCTGTCGGTCAATACAATACTGTAACTCATGGGGCAATTTACTGGACTCCAAGGTACCATTTACAGGGCCAAAGAGATAGAGCAATTATTTAATTGTAGTAGCGAGAGATGATTCAACTAACAATTTCAAGGATGTGCTTTCTGTACTCCTACATTTCCCAAGTCTCCATGGCCCATTTGGTTTGACTCAGTACAAGGTAAAAGTGATCTGTGGTCCGAAATTGACAAGGTGTCCAAATCGGAACCAAAGAGCTCTACTAACATTTGTCTCCATACTGTATATCAGTGACTCTCAACTGTTGGGTCAGGACCCAAAAGTGGGTCGGGGACAAGTCATAAAAAAAGGATGGGGGTTCCTCAGTTTCTGACAGACTGAATGGTATACGACTTTTCTATGATACTGATGGTGTGCAATGAAGTAGTTTGCTAAGTGGCGTAAGAATGCGTCATGACACGGCACAAGAAGGCACACTCATTTACCACCGTATTTATCGTTTTTCATTGGATTGTTTTATCACCTTTGTCCCTGATGTGGACTAGTTCGAGTATCTTGGGGTCTTGTTCACGAGTAAGGTCATAAGGGAGCAGGAGCTTGACAGGGAGATTGGTGCAGCTTCTGCAACGATACGGACTCTGCATCGGTCTGTCGTGGTGGAGAAGAAGCTCAGCCCAAAGGCAAAGCTCTTTTATTTATCGATCGAGCTATTTTCCCAATGCTAAAAGTGCAGAAAAACCTCTATGTCTCATGATCTGAAGGTTGCTACAGGAATGAAATACGGTTGCGATTTCAGTGGTTTCACTGGTTCACTCAAACACACAAAAACGGCAACAGGAAGTGGAATTTTATAGAAAATTAAATTAAATCTAAAAAGGAAACGACAGGGAAAACAATGCAGAGGGACTTGACTACAAAAAGAAAACCATAATAATGGTAATAGAAAGGAAAATAGGCGTGGCCGTCTTCTTCGATCGGAAAGCGCCGCGGTCTTGGTCCGGCGGTCGCTCACGCACGTGATGGCAACGAAGGACAAAGAAAAGGGTTTGGCCAAAGCCGCCCAGTAGCTGGGGAGATGTTAGCCAAGAGCCAACAGGACAAGAACGAGAGAAGGTGCAAGTTAAGGGTTAAATACCCAGGGGACGTGTCTAAGGGACAGGAAGTGGAGAAGACCACGCCCATCAGCTTGAATACAATTTTGACCCCAAAAATGGGTTCAGTTTGTTTTATTCTGTAATTCATAGTGTTGTCTCCTTCCCGCCATTCCTTCCTTTTCCAGATCTTTCTATTTGTGTATACACCTTTTCATCTTTTTAACATTCTTTTTTTTTTATCCTTTTTTCCCCTTCTATTTATTTTTTTATATATTTATATATATGGTTTAAATTAAGACTAGTAGAACCCAAGGCAAATGCAACATGCATGTTTTTGTCTTCCAGCATAAAAAAAACAGCGCTTTTATTCATTATTTGAAGCTAAAACCGATCTCATCCAAAAAGGGTATTAGGCACCAAAGGGTGTTAGACACCATTTTTTTGAACCTTTAAGATTATATCGAACTACTGTCCCTTCTCTGCAGACGTGTCACCCCACCGGCGGATCCTGAACGTAAGCCGCTCGGTGTGGAAGCAGGCCAACGTGACGAGCGACCTGTGGGCGAAGCTGATGGCACGCTGTGTGGACCGACACAGGTCACTGCTTGCTTCTTATCGTTGCTGTTGAAAAGAATATCCACAATAATGGCCTTCCTGTGTGGAGATTTTATGTTCTCTTCACGCGCCTGCATGGGTTTTATCCGGATACTCCGGTTTCCTCCCACATTCCAGAAACACGCATGGTAGGTTAATTGAAGACTATAAAATTGTCCATAGGTGTGAATGGAAGTGTTGTTTGTCTATTATATGTGTCATGCGATTGGCTTGCGACCAGTTCAGAGTGTAACGGAAATTAGCTTACATGTGACAGTAATTCTAAACTTTCAAAGAACTGCTACTCTAACACAGACAGCAGTATTACATATAAAAACAATGTACAACAATCCTCACATATATTCTCTCCGCTCAGTGGGAACAATGACAGTTACTGCAGTTTAATAGGGGACCTTCTCTGACTCTTCTTCTTCTTTCTCCTTGTTATGCTACGTTTTCCAGTAGAGTTTATTGCTACCTGGCATGTTGTGACACGTCGTCGTACCTGTATATAGTGGACCCCTGCTATTCGCGGGGGGATAGGGACCAGGCTCGACTGCGAATACAGAAAATCTGTAAATAATTGATGGTCATTATAATTTGGGGGTTTTTGTTTCCCCCGAAAACCAAGCAGGGGATCAGGTCAAAATAAAGCGAATAAGAGCGAGATCAGGCAAAAAAAATACTGAGAATAAGATGGGGTTTCTGCGAATAACAGAAGATCTGTTCCCCCCCCAAAATCTGTCAATAGGTGAGTCCACAAAAGCTGAACTGCGACTACGCAGGCATCCAGTGTACTATGAAACCCTCCCAAAAAATTATCACTTAAAATTCAGCGATATTGGGGCGTTCACTGTATACCTAACACAAGACCACACTTTATCCACATTGTCAGCCATAGTTTTTGTTTATGTTTGACCAAAACTCTTTGTGGTTGCACCTTGTGGAGTGCGACATTTTTCACGTTTCCTGAATGTATGAAAAGACCACAGCCTGCACGTTTAAAACGGGAAAATAGAAAATAGGCTATTTCTATTGTTTCCGAACCCACCAGACACATGGAGAGGACTTTGGAGCATCTCCTCCAGATCCAGGCAGTGATGGAGGAGCTCGCGATGGCTCTTGAGCAGGCTGAAGGGGTGAGAGATGCCTGGGAGCCCGTGGGAGACCTCTTCATCGACTCCTTGCAGGACCACATAGATGCCACCAAGGTAAATACCCACCACTCTTCCCTGTTTAGTTTTATCTCTCCATTGCACCCTCAATCCTAGATTGAAATTAGATTCACGCGGGGTTAAATTCATTGTAAAACAATGCGGCCAACTCTGCACCTGGGAGCACACACGGAGTTCTGTGGACTGTTTCAAACTCCCCCCGTGGACACTGTCTCCACTGTGACATCCAAATACACACATAAATGACTTGGACTCTTTACTGTTTTGAGATTCCCCCATGACGCTTTAGAGATCAACAGGTGCACGTTTCTGCAGGAAGCTGTGCAAATGTGGCAATAGACGGAAACTCAAAAACTCCCCGGTGAACACTGTTACCATTGCTCCATAAAGTTACAAACATTATGGCTTGTGCACTTTTGCAGTTTCAAGAGTCCCACCATCACAATCATTTTTGTATTTCTTTTTGTGTGTGTTCTGGGTCACTTAGGAATGTGTCATCGCATTTCAGCTTGAAGGAATGACATTCAGGGTATTTTTGTTGCTGTCAAGTGTTTAAATTGTTTAAATTTGACCTGAAAAGTATGTAACGGTTAATAAAATGATTTGACTTGGAACTTGAATTATCAAAGGACTTGACTGGGCCAAGAAGAAATGACTCGGAACTTGCTTGAAATTAAGATCTGAGATTCACCTACTTGCATAGGTGAGACCGTAAAAAACATCCCACACACACAACAGGGTTTTTAGGCCATCGAAATGCAGAAGCAGTATTTTTTCAGCAATGATTGAGCCCTGTGTTCCTTGCCTCTGTGCGCATTACAGTTGGCATGATGATGACAAGGACGTGGCATTTCAAAGCAGCACTCTGCGATATCAGGGGTAGCTTCGGTAGAGTACATGTTGCTAAACAAGAGGCTGGTCATTGGCTCCGTCATTACGGAGTAGTCGCTGCCGCCTATAATTGCGTGCCGCTATTCATTAGGCACAGTAATCATGTCACAGCATGGACTTCTGTCACAGCCAGCACGCTTCATTCCAGCCTTTGGCGGCAGCTTGTCAGTCGCCGAACGATGAAAGCAAAAAAGGCACGCACACAAAAGCAGACATGACAATGCATGCTAATCAGATGCTGTCATAAACCGCCGGGCCGCATTAGTTGATCGTTATCAACTGTCGTTAATCTGTTGTTTTTCTTAGATGGGCGATCAGTTATTTAGCAGAAAAATGTCACGTTTTCCCTCCAATGGCAAGAACCAAAGGCTCCTTGAATTTTATTTCTTTGTATTATTATTGTTGTTGTTGCTGACTCAAACTCCCCACCTGAGGCACAAAACAAATCCAAAACAAAACCTCTACCTCAGTGATTGAAAATGTGGTACGCATACCACGAGTGGTGCATGGGCTTCTTCAAGTGGTAAAAGGAACGATCACTGAAATAAATCTTCAGACTTTGTATAATGTTACAGTGGCTTAAACATTTTTAATCCAGCACTGGAGATTTGTTCAGGACAGTTCTGTTGTGTTTCACTTTTAACAAGACATTTGCATTTAGTCATTTATAACTGCTTGCTTTCAAACATTCAATTCGGTACAATTTGTATTTAACTTTTAGAATACATTTTAACAGAATCATTCTTTAAGTACCGGTATATATATTTTTTTATTTTAATGCTAACCGTTTAGCAAAGGCTGATTTTGTTGTCTCAAATTCAGTTTTCAATCATACACTCAGTACCAACATATGCAGTTTAAGGATATAAATGAGAATAAAATTAGAAAGATTTATCTATTATTGTTTTTGCATTTTTTTTTTGTGGTTGTGGTGGCAATTACTCGAGTATGTGACAAAATATCTACAGGATAATCGATCCTAAAAAGATTCGATCGTGACAGCCCTATCTGTTCATACCATTCATATACTGTTTGTGAATTTGGGGGGAAAAAAAGAAGAAAGAAGAAAAAGAAAACGAGAACAGGTCAATAAGTGTTATTTTGAAATTAAGTACTTTTTTCTTTTCCTTTTTTACCTTCTTTGTGATCATGTGTAAGGGCAATTGTATACATTACTTCAAAAATTGTGAAAACGGTTTGGGTAATGGCCCTTTCCGTGCCCCAGTGCACAAAGCAAGGTGGTGTTGTAGATTTTGAGTGTGCAAAAAAATCTCATAATCTCCTAAATCTTGTAGAAGAACTTCCCAGAAGCAGCCCCATTTCAAATAATAATAATAAAAAAAACAAGTCATAAGAAAATCCCCAGCTCCAGGTTGATTCCAACGTTCAACTTTTAAAGATCTGCACTCAAAATGCCCAAAGTATTACAAACAGCTGACAGAGCAAAATAACTCCAACAGTAATAAATGAATATGCAACCATAAACTGTGTTCCCACTCACTGTTTTATTGGTAGTGGTGCACCTATCCCTGCTACACTTTAAAACGGATCGTAACAGTGAGTGAGTACTAAAATAAGACCTGAGACAAAAGCTGTGAAGATTCACATTTCCATTGAATCCTATCTGGAAATGTTCCGGATAACTATGTCAGAGAATAATTTCAATGTTAATGATTGATTCGCCCTCTGTTGCTCCTGCAGCTTTTTAAGCAGGAACTGACGCAGGTGAAGGAGGGAATGAAGCACATCAACGACCTGGCTCACCAGCTCGCTATTTCCGATGTCCATTTATCCATGGAGAACGCTCGCGCCCTGGAGCACCTCAATAACAGATGGAAAGTGCTTCAGGTAAAGATCATCGCTGGCGAGCATCTTCTCACGCCCAAATCTCCATTAGCACTAGAAGCTTTAATGTAGCGGATCTCAAACTGGGGTCTCTAGCTTGGCGGTCTGCAAAATTATTATGCTGGTCACTTTAAAAAAAAAAAAGTGCATCCCTACATATGGGAACATCAAGAAAACATAGTAAACCAAAGACTAGATTATTTCATTTTTGTCATATTACCATTTGTCTCAAAAAAAGATTTTTTTTCTCAAAAGATTGACTTTTTCAGTTTTGCTGTTTTTGTTCTAAAACTATGACTTCACTGATTAATTAAAAGAAAACTAAATTACTAAAGAATATTTCTCGATTTTTTTCTTTACTTTTTTCTCAAATATTACCCTATTTCAAAAAACAATAACATTTGCTTAAAAAACAACAATTCTTGTTTTAGGACTTTTAAAAAAAAACATGAATTTGTTCTTTTCAGATTCTGATTTTAAAGTATGACTATTAGTATGAGATTATGATTAAAAGTATTTTTTAAATGAAAGAAATTATGATGAACAATAACAATTATTTTTTAGAATAAAATACCTTTTTTTTCTAAAAATAAATAAAATAAAAAAAAAAAAAAATAAAAAAAAACCCTGGACCCAAAAGGTTTGAGAACCTCTGCTTTGTTTGCTCATGGAATGTAATCTTCAGTACACTGTG
Source organism: Phyllopteryx taeniolatus (assembly GCF_024500385.1). Classification (NCBI taxonomy): domain Eukaryota; kingdom Metazoa; phylum Chordata; class Actinopteri; order Syngnathiformes; family Syngnathidae; genus Phyllopteryx; species Phyllopteryx taeniolatus. The sequence goes on along the minus strand of NC_084511.1, from coordinate 24,033,614 downwards.
TTTTCGCATCAAACAGCCAGCCACTCCCTTTTGAAGCCAACAACTCCTTTTGTACATTTCAGAATCAGAATCATCTTTATTTGCCAAGTATCTCCAAAAAAACACACAAGGAATTTGTCTCCACTCTAGTACGACAACAGATTGACAGAGAACACTTTTGAGACATAAAGACATTGACAAAAAAAAAATAAACAGTCACTGAGCAATAAACGGTTGCTAGTTGTTTGCTAATGTCTGATAATGCCGGTACATTTTTTTTTTGGACAATTGTGCAAAAGATGCAGAGTCCTCTAGCACTTAGAGCAGTTCGAATGACTAATATCGCAATAGTCCAGTGCAATGACCATTGTGCAAAGGACGCCTAGACTTCAAGGAGTGTATGCGGTTTAAAGTGACGAGTAGTGCGATAATCTGGGACAATGTTGGTTGTGCAAATGTTGCAGATACTCCTCAATCAGTGTGCAAATGGAGCAGATGCTACTCTGGCATGAGTGGTCAGTATTGGTCAACAACAGATATGCAAATAGTGCGGCGTGGCGAGACTACTCCAGTGAGTGCACGGGTAATATATAATTGGCCCCACAGAAATGTGACGAGTCAAGTCAAGTCAAGGGCCTTTCATGCTGGTGAATGCCTCTCTTTTGTGGGTCACCACACCTAATTATTTTTCACATATACATTAAATGCCTCAATAGGTCATAACGATATTGGAATCATCTCTCTATTCTGACTTTTTCCTCGAAATCAATTCTCCCATTTCATCTGTGCACTTGTTGCCTCGATTTCCCTTGTTTCATTTCAGTTCTTTGCCTCCGAGGCCTTGAAACGGTTCTGAGTGAATCAGTCAACGACACAACGGCGCACAGACGATTAAACCAGAGGGTTTGTTTTGTAATCCAGTGAAGCAGATAAAGTTGGCTACTTCAACAGTAGCCTTTGTCCTCCACGTTGAAACTTACTAGATTGCTGGCAGGAATGCAAGGTCACAGTAACGATTATTTTTTTAAGCTTTTCTCTCTGAATTGTGTTTGACACACACACACACACACAAACATACAATTTCGGGACTGATCATATTTGTTATACTTATAGCGGCTTCATTAACTACACTCTTATTTCGCTAATGAGAGGGGGAAACTATTAAAAATGGCTGTCAACTTTATTTAGTGTGGTACAACACCACTGCACAGTACAACTATAATAATAAACATAGTGCTCCAGTAATGCCTCCTTTGATAGTGTCAATCAAAATGTATGTGATATTGTTATTGCATCGTTGACTCACTGGGAACATTTTGTCAAATCCATAAAATTTTTGAGGGAACAAATGTTGCAATGGTTGTGATTTTTTTATCAAATTTCAAGGTGAAAGAATGACGTTTATTTATTTATTATTACAAAATTTTACTGCTTTCCCATGTCAAACTGGGTCAAAGTGTGTAAGGGTTAAGTTAAATTCCGTGTATTCCCCCTTATAATGATCAGTTTATGTATTTTAGAGCTTTTTGATGCGTTTTTCATGGCCCAATACGAAATCAGTATTTCTGCAAGAAAGGCATGGAAATGTTATGTATCCACCCCCAAATCAAAACGTTGCCATCATAAGTCCTTTTATGAACTGCACATTTTAAAATAACAATAAGTTGTACTGAGCAGCCAGGACAGAGTGCGTACCGCTTTCCTATATTACGTTGAGTTTTAGAGTTTCCTGTTTCCATGGTCATGAAAACTTGTGGAGTTACAATAGTCGTTGAGTTTGAAGTGTGATGAACTTCGGTGAAGTCTCGTGTGACATCATTTCACTGTCTGGATTTTTGTCGCGTTTGGCATAAATTTCCATCCATTCTTTCATTTTCTAAACTGCTTGACCTCATTAAGGTCAAAGGTGAGCCAGATTGCTGACTCCTCCAATCCCGAACCTCAGCACTGTGAGGCAGACGTTCGAGCCACTTCAGCTCCGTACTGCCGACATATTTTGTTGTTATATTAAATTGTGTGTTGTGTACTTGATCTTTTCATGTAGTGGTTCTGAAACTTTTTACACCAAGTAGCAAATGCCACATAAAAAAATACTTTCCAAGTACCATCATTTTGACCAATATTAAATACAGTAGCGCAGTGGGCCCAAGTGTTCAGCAAAGAAACGAGGCAGAGATTTTACTGCGAAAAGGTATATTTAATATAATTTTATGTCACTGTAACATAATGCGCAGTTTGAACATTAGCACTGTGTTTAAATATAGGAACATTTACAAAATGTACTTAATGATGCAATAATAGGTAACATTGAAAACAAAAGTTCGAAAATAATTTTAAAAAGAAATCTAGATAAATGTTTGGGGAAAAAAAAAAAACTTCTAAAATATGAAATGCACTTAAAATGTAAATACATCTGAACTGTACTTAACAAGAGCACTTTACTGGATTCGAAAAATAAGCTATTACAAGCAGTTAAAAAAAAGACTGTTTTGAAGTCGCCATATTTTCAAGTGCATAAATGAGGACGTCACTGTGCATTTACGTCAAGACAGGGCATGTGCAGACACAATGCAGGCCGGTTTATTCCGATTGACGTGATTATATAGAGCGTTTTAATTCGCTTTGGGCTTCTAACCCGATTCGAATCGGAATACAAGGCTCCATGTAAACCCGGCTATTATGCACAGTTTCAATATTGAATTCAGTGATTCTTTCGCGTACCATTGTTTCAGTGAAAATGTGATAAACTGTTCATCTTGTCTCGCTCTGCCAGAATTAGTTCCATCTTCATTAAAACTGCCAGTGCTAAATCTCACCCAACTTCCCGCACAATGTTGATTTTGGCCGCTGCTCTCTCAGCGACAATGGGTGTCCAAATTTGATTTGCTAATATTTGTCGATCCGGGCTAATGTAGGCATTTGTCTTCCTTAAGGCGGCTCAAACTGCCGGAGCACAGCAGATCACATTTGGCTCGGAAACAATTAGTTACGTCACAGCCCGGATCATGGCAGTTTATTTTGAAGGACGTGTGCACCCTGAGAAATAACTTGAAAACTTAAAACTCATTGCCTTTGCTTTAATATTTCAAGGCCCCGCGCTGATCTTTGTTTGTCGGAGTCTCTTGAGCAGCTCACCGGGATTGGATTTACCTCCCAATTTTTCAGGATGTGTTTCAACACGCCGCTGTCAAGAATTTGACTTACGTTCCTTATCCAATATATTTAATCTAAACAAGAAGAGGACACACTAACTCCGATGTCAGGGGACACATCGCCGACAAGGGCAAATGCAAACTTAATAGTGTCATCTCTCCACGGTTTTGCGTCCATGGTTATTGATGCAACACATGCGGGCCGTTATACTCTTCAGTCGCCTCACTTTTCGTTTCATCATCTTCCCCTCTTTCGCACGGTACCCGGGCTAGCGAGGAATCACTGATCTCCTTCCAGCGCGATTTACGATTCTGTGATCTGCGTCGCGATTTCTTACCTGATGCTCTTCAAAGGCTCTTCAAAGTCCCTCAGCCGAGGAAATGTTTGCGGAATACATCATTTATATTCCACGCTTTTCTGCTAGAGGAGAAGCAGGTGTTCTGCAGCGATGCATTGTCGTTGTGGGGATTTCATGACAGGGGAGTGACAAGCAGCATTATTCCCTTTGATTCAACATGGTGTGTTTGTGTGTCTTTTCAGGGTTCCATTGAGGAGAGGCTAAAGCAACTCCAGGACGCAAACCGAGATTTTGGCCCTGGATCACAGCACTTTCTATCAAGTAAGTAAGAGACATATCACATTTTTAACCATAATGTCACCTGTACTTCTGAGTGGAAGAAGAAACCACGAGTAAATAAGCCCTTCCATGTCATTTGACCAAGGGAGAGTGATTGAGAAAACAGGCAAAATGGCTGGATGATTAGCATTCTTCTCTACCACTGTAGTTTCAATGTGCAAAGTGTCAGTCGATAAGAAGACGTTACGTAAAGACAATTGCTACACGGTGTCCCAAAATTCAGCATACATTTCTATTTCATTTCAGGTGTCATTCGAAAAGATGTGAGGTCATCAGCATTTGACAATTTAGGCTTTGAACTTTTTGTTCGCAGAGCATTCCCTTGCTAAGTGACATCGGAGTGCCCCAAAATTACCACCTGGCAAGACGTTTTTCTGTCTTCGATTGCAGATGAGTGCCAGTTTGAGAAGCTTTATGGCTGAATGTGCATTTGCATTTGTATTTACTTGCATTATATAAAAACACTTTTTTTTCTCACTGTCTGATATAAAATCAGATTAAATCGTTCCTGTTTTAAGGTCAATTAGGTTTATCCTTCTTTGTTTTCATGTCTGATTTCATGTCAGACCGTGAGGGAAAAAATTACTTTTTTCTCTTTTTATATAGTGTATGTAAACATCTGGTTTCAGCTGTATAAAGTAGAGAATGAGTGAGTGATTCCCTACATAACCAAAAGCCGGACAATTTGCAGAGATGATTAATGCTGTTTGACTTGAACAATAATGAGTTTAGGAAACATCCTTTTTTGAAGTTCAGTTTAGCGTGACAAAACTGTAAACTGTCCCAGCTAGGCTGTATATTTTGGTTGGAGCTGCAGCTCGCAGGCTTCGTCGGTCTGTCGTCATGTTGCGAGAAGCCTCCCCGGCGGTGCTCATCACATAGCTCATTGCTCTCACTTGAGCAGAGCTGGATGTTTTTAGTTGCTGTTGTTGTTTTTGTTTGGTTTAATCCCTTCTCTTCTTCGAGCCTCCGCTGTGCAGACGATACGGAGAAAATGCAGAGAAGCAGAAAAATGTGATTTACTTTGCCCAGTTTAGACTGAGATGAGGCGTAATGGCGTGACTGAACGGGAGTCTCTCGGCAGCCTGGTGCACTTTTTACTGTTGTCATGCTGGCTCACAGATGCCATCACTGCGGTGTAAATAGCAGTGATGCTCGGCTCGCTGCGCCATACTGAGATGTCTGGCTATGTGGCGCGTTGTTATCATGCCCATATGCCAAGTTGGATATGAAACGGAATGCACTGCATATCATTCTTTGCAAACTTTTGTGCACAAGGGCCACATTTGATTTTTAAAACGGACAGATGGGCCAGGTCAATTGTAGATGAGGTAAAAGTGAAGTTGCAATGTGTATAATAAAATGTAAAAATGTTTATTAAAATATTTATTCAGTCTGATTTTTGAAATTGTATTTATAGTTAATACAATAAAGTAATTAACTAATTATTTAATAAAATAAACACAAAATGTACATATACTGTAAAAGTCTATTTTACGAGCCTTTTTATGTTAATATTTACAGTTAATCAATTGCCTAATTTATTTAACGAGGTAAAGGGATAAAAGATAACAATGAATTAATACATTTTAATGAGCCAATTATAGGGCCGAAATGGTTGCAGAATAATTCATGCTTATTTTTCTGTTGTATTATTTATAATTTATAATTAATTATTAATTAATTAAATCATTTGATCAACCATATAAAAATCTTGAATGTATACGTGAATAGTTTTTCTTTTTATGCTACGAAATAGTCAATTATTTCGCTAAATTATTTAATGAGATGAAGGATTACAAGATAAACAAAAAGAATGTCCTAATTTTTAATTAACCAATTTTAGAGAAAAAAATGGTTAATGCAAAAAATAAAATAGTTCCTTTGAATAATACCATAAGCATTCATGCTTATTTTAATTAGATTTATTAATTACATTATATTTCATTAATTATTATAATAATAGTTAATACAACAAACACATTTGAATGTATATATAAAATGGTGCATTTTAGAAATATGTTTTATTTTAATTGTCACAAATAATTTCACCAATAATTTAATGTTTATTTCATTTAAAAAATATATGTTTTGATTACATTTGATTAACCATTAAAGAAAAACAAGAACCTAAAAACCATGATAAAAAAGTAGGGAAAATAAAAAAGGAAAAAATATTCTTAATGCTCAACTTTTCAGTTTTTTTGTTTTTGTTTTTTTGTTTTGTTTGTTTACTGGTGAAAACTAACTTCCATAAAAAACAGCAAAATTGTTGCAACAATTTCTAGACTGTTGATGCTGTGGATGCTCGGTGGGCCAGACTGGGCTAAACAATTGCTTCGAGCTACAACGTCTGCATTCGGGCTGAGCAACACACATTAGACCAACTCAAGTTTTGCTTTTAAAATAATACACAATTGATTTCTACTCAGCATTCAACTGCATTTGTATATTCTTTTTGTTACCACCGTAGGCATCTTTAAAACGGATGCACATTCTTGGCTCGCTGCCCTTTTTCTTGCCTTTTATCAGTTTTAACGTGTGAACACACACACGCGCGCGTGCGCACACATGCACACGCACACACAGCTGAGGCCTTCAACAGTTTGTCTTCTGTTTGTGCTGTGAACTCGAGCGTGACGTTCACGGCTGTGACTGAGACGGACGAAAAGATGCCCTAGCAGACGTGGGATATTCTTCCTCATTTTGATGCTTGAATTAAGACACTTCTTCTTCTTCTTCTTCTTCATATTCATTCTTTGCGTACTTTTTGACCATATTGGCACTTACTGGAATCTTAAAATGCAACTCTCTCTGATGGAGCAGAATTTTGGATACAACTCTTGTATCAGCTGTGCCGCGTGAAGTTATCCAATTTCACTTACAGTAATAGGTCCAAAAATTCTTATTTTCCAAATATAGAAGATTCTGATCGGTTTCTGTTATTGGACTTCTTTGCTTATCACAGACTGTCCATAACAAACACCATTCTCACACATAAGGGTGTCCACATGTGCACTTGGCCTTTTATTGTGTTGTTTTTTTTATTGTGTTTGACTTTTAATAGTATCTTATTCTTACTTCTGATCTTGCCATTGAGTAACTTGTCCTTTTGTGTTCCTGCTGCAACACCAATTTCCTTTCAGGGACAATAAAAAGATTCTGCTTTGTGTCTCATGAAACACACACAAAAAGCATCCTTCATAGCTACACTGTAGCTTATATATCCATCCATTTTCTGAGCCGCTTATCCGCACAAGGGTCGCGGGAGTGCTGGAGCCTATCCCAGCCTTCATCCGGCAGGAGGCGGGGTACACCCTGAACTGGTTGCCAGTATTATGTGTATATATACGTATATATGTGTACATATATGTTTACAAATAAATAGAAATTTTCTGGATCGAACCTACTTTGAATCATTCTGAGCCGATCTGTTTCATTTTGTAATTTGGCGTCCGAGCAATAACACCGGTTTCTGTTTGTATTCACATAAAGGTCACCATAACTCGCTGAAATAACAAATATAGCTCACAAAACCCACTGAGGTTCATTGCTCTGAATGCAATGCATGGTCACACATCTCACTCCTCTTCCTCCTATTTGCGTGTAACAAACAAACAAACAAACAAACAAACAAACACAAGACTATCTTTTTGTGCTTCGTCTGACCATGCCAGAGCCGCCCTGTTAATCAGGTCTGAATGGACAACACTGTCTGGGCACGATGTCACAGAGGCCATTGTGCACCGTGGCTTTTCAAGCATGGCAAGCTCATCCCACTGTATATATTTCTCGTGTGTGTGTGTGTGTGTCTGTGTGTGTGCAGGTTCAGTGCAGATACCATGGGAGCGTGCCATCTCCCCTAACAAAGTGCCATATTACATCAAGTAAGTGCAACATCATGGTCACTCACTACGGTTTGTATTTATTCCTGGCCACAGAAGAAGCTGAATAAAAAGAGAAGAGAGGGTGTGTTTTTTCTTCCTATTTTAGGTTCATGGATCTCTGTCAAGCCCACTGGTGTTTGAAGCCAATTGTATTTGTTCTCCACTGGTCCGCAATGACCTCAAGGAGCATTATGAATGTCTCAGTGGTAGTTAATATAATACAAACTTCTCAAACTGAGATCTGCGAGCTGTAGCTTTGGTGTCCCGAAAATAATTTGCAATAAATGTGTATTATTAAATAATAATAATCATCATAATAATTCATTTTATTTCAGTCACTGTACAAACATAGTTCAAAGAAACTAAACAATACACTAAAAATAGAATATAAAACATCAATTAAAATGGCTAATGATATGGGAAATTTTAAAGTGACGAGGCAATCTGGAATGTGTGTGTCTTGACTTTGGATTTGGATACCACATGCATACCGACATTTAGGGGTCTGCACAACAATAAAAGAAGCATCATAAATCAGAAAGAAAATCAGGCTAGTGGGCTCACCGTGTATGACGCGATAACTAGCAGAACTAGGGGTTGATTACATCATGTCGGGTTTGGTCATGTGATGTTCGAAATGTAATTGCGAGGGCACTTGTGATGTTAATTTCAGTCGACGGCAGAGGGCAAAATTGCCCAACGTGGCCGCCCCCTGAGATTGGTGAAAATTGATGAATTTATCTGTTGAACTCTGACTCCATGAGCGAAATATTAATCACAATACTGTGTTTAGAGTAGTGGGGGCGCATACAATGTATGCTTGCCCCCAAACATTTTGCGTTGCCTTCCTCTTTAAGCCACACCACCAAGCTACTCATTGATTGGACTCCAGGTTGGCTTACACCCATTTAATTTATTTATTATTTTATTCTGGACAGTTCACTTTAAAGCAGGATCAATACATGATTAGGAGAGTAAATCTGTTGTGGCACTGCAAGCCCTGTTTGCCTGAGCACTCAATTTCTTTTGTGTCTGGCATACTTTCTCATTTGTGCAGTGTTTGTTATGCTGTCGATGATGAATATTTATATATATATATATTTTCAAGATAACTCAGCAGCCCCTGTGCCTAGAACAAAAACACAGTGGAGATGTCTTCAGATTTAATACCCTTCAAATGTGGAATAAATTGCCTGGAGAGCGCAAAGACATAAGACAGTGCGACTGTCTTCAAATCCAAGTCTCCTTTAAACAAAAACAAAAAAAAGGAAGAACAAACTTGTATTTTCGATTTAAAACATAAATAAATTCTTTTTAATTGCCATGCTTGCTTTAATTCTTGTCAGTTTGTGTAGTTTTGCTTTTTTAATGGGAAACACTTAGTCTTGCCTGTGCTATTCAAATGCACCACATGAATATTTAAAAAGTTGCATTTCTTCTCCTTTTCTGCAGCCATCAGGCACAGACCACATGCTGGGACCACCCAAAGATGACAGAACTGTACCAAGCACTTGGTGAGAGTAAGATGCTGCTGTGCTACGTCAAGTTTTTTTAATTTTTTTGTTTTTTTAAATTATGTATTTATTTTTATTGGATGGAAAAAGGTACCACAACCAGCAGATAAGGCTGTTTATCATTCTTTCAATTTATATTATATATATTTAATACAGATTACAAAAAAAAAAAAAAAAAAAAATTCCCATCTTGTTAATTGCAAAACTTAAGTCATGATAAGGAAAAAAATCTGTGCACAGTCCACTTCAATTTATTATTTGTTGTGGTGAATGTCATTACCAAATCATGTTATATTTTAATATTTATTATTTTTGAGCATTGCCATTATTATTCTTCCCAAAATGTAGTCTATGTATTAGAATTTTTTTCTAATAAATGACTTACCTCAAATACCTAGTACTCTTTGCGGTTTGGTTAATAAACACCTTACTACTAATACACATCTGGTACTCTCTGCAGTTGTGTAGATAAGTCCATTACACCTCACCTCTATTACACACCCGATATTCTCTTCAGTCTTGTACACTTTGCAGTAGAGTAAAGAAATGCCTAGTCCTCTCTACAGTTAAATAGGTACATAAATGACTGGTACCCTCTGCAGTTTTTTAAATAAACAGTTGTGTAAATACACATGATACCTCCAACAAATGTTTGTCCCTCTCTGCAGTTGAGGAGATAAATTCCCAGTACCTTCGTCAGTATTGTGAGTAAACACATTAGCTGTAATACACACCTAGCACTCGCCGCAGTTGTGTAAATAGGCACCTTACCTCTAATAAATCCCTGGTACTCTCTGCAACTGAGTTAATAAATCTCTGTTAGCCACTGCAGTTGCGTAAATAAACACCTTACGTTTAATACACACCTGATATAAATATAAATAGAAATGCTTTGGCTCTCATAAATGCCTGCCGGGTCTCTCCAGTTGAATGAATTAATGTCCAGTGTTTTCTGCAATTGCTTACATAAACACTTCAATATGAAGAAACGCAAAATAGTGTATTGGTTTGAAAGTTTTTATTGTTCAATTTTGCCAATTTTTTAGGATTTCTGTCATTTTCCTGCTGTTTGTTTCTCAGTGCATAAACGCTAGCGGTAAGGAGACATTAAAGCAGCCACTGAGTCACGCACCTCCACTGGAACTCAGTGGCACCGGCATCACGTCACCTTGAGGGTTTTAGCTTTGTGGGCACAAGCTGTCACACATATTTCATTAAGGGGCCTTGTGTTTTTTTTTGTTTTTTTTTAAACCTCAGGGATCGCATCTCTGATGCACTGATTGCCTTTCGCTTAACCTTTAATTAACTGTAATTAAACGACGTCATGCGTTGGTGATGTTAACCTTATTTGACAAAATGAAGAGAGATGCACGGAAAAGGGATGCAAAGCCCTAACGACTCGTGGCATCTTGCACTGGTATGATAATAAACAGCCATTTCTGTCTTTGTATTGCTTGTCAGCGGATTTGAACAACATCAAGTTCTCGGCGTACAGAACGGCCATGAAGCTGCGGCGGGTTCAGAAGGCTCTGAGATGTAAGTTACACTGTCACTGTTTCCCAACTTTTCTTGAGCTCAAAAGCGCAAAACCCTTGCATCTCAAATACAAATATTTCCCCATTGAAATGAATGGGAATGTCATAAAGCCATTCCACCCTTCCCAGAACACCCTATTAAAATTTTTATCATGTTTTTTTATTTAAAAAAAATATAGCAATTTAAATACTGGCCACTATAAAAATATACAGTAATGAAATGATTAAATAGAATGTTTTTGCCAATTTTTTTGCTTCAATTCAATGGACATTGTGCTTCTCCTTTTGGTGTGTGGACCTTGGCCACCTGGGCCAGTCAAATATAGATAACTGGACTGTAACAGGGACTCAGCTCTTCAGCAAGTTGAAGTAATATTTGTGTTGTTTTGCACAGGGTAAAGACTATATAGTGGTGGTAAAAAGAAAAAAAAATATATATATATATATAAATATATATATATTTGAGTTGGGAGCGCAAACTTGAGATATGCGCTCTGGCTGGCGGCAGTGAACTCAACACAACTCACTTCCCAACAAGTAGCACTTTGGTAAATAGTGCACAATTCCACAAAAAAGAGGCTTCGAGCGGTTTAATGCCACTCCCAGTTGAAGTTCAATGTCAAAATAAACAAAACGATGAGAATTACCCGCTGTAGCCTATATTTAAAACAATCACATAGCATTCTTTAGTTAGCTATCTTAATAATAACACATAATAGGAAATGTCATAGACAGGCTAACAAATAGCATAAAAGGCTTCATATTATAAGAAAAAAAGAGTGTTGCTCAAAAAACTCAAGTCTGGTCACTCATTTCACGAGGCACGACTCTCCACAGAAATTATGATGAGCTGGTAGTCTCAATTTACTCATACATTTACTTACTCAGTGTGAAATCTTATTCTTATTCTTCAGGTGGTAGATGCACAGGTTAATTGTACCTTCTGCCACCGAGTTGAAGAGCAAGCTCAATATACAGTTTATCAAAGTTATTAATTGTTTTCGTCTATCTAAAGTTCTGGTCTGGACGTCTGGATGTCTCAAACAGCTGTGGAGCCTACATGTGGGGTCACAGGTCATTCTTAAACAGCCCTGAGCCCAGTTGAGCAGATCCTATGAATCTTACTCCAAGCCAATGTGCATACTTACCAACTCTGCTGTATTGTATAATAAGGAGAAAATGGTTTGCAACTCTATCCAAGTATGGAGGGTATTATTTATTAAAAAAAATAAATAAATAAATAAAATTTAAAAAAAAAGAGAGAAAGAAACTAAGTTTACATCCATACGTAAACTAATTTAACTGCAATTTTTTTTTTAATATATACGTTTCATCCATACGGAACCGGTGTTTTGGGAGCCCGAATACAAACATCTTTTATTTTTTCATACAGGGTCCCAGAGTGAATAGATTTGAAAATGCTGCTCTTGTGTTTCTGTGTGTACAACAAACATATCTTTCCTGAAACGATGCAGGTCGTAGCAATTGCGTCACCGTGTGCTAACACCGCTAACAATGTCACAATGTCACAACTATTGTGGATCAGCATGTGATCAGAGCTTTTATTTTGAAGCAGAAGTTATACTTTGTCGTCAATCGACGCAAATGTCTTTTTTTTTTTGTTTGTTTTTTTTGCTCACTTTGCGTTCCCCGCCGTTGTTTTGAGTATATCTATTCACATCGCCACACTTCTTATTCTCTGTTTTGGGGGACTTCCTAGGGCAGTGTTACAGCGCCTCTTCAGGCCTGGCATATGTTTTTCATACGGAATCATTGCTCAACTTTGCTTCTTGGAGAGTTTGCAGTTTATTATCTGTGTTAGCTCCACGCTTTAAAAGTCAAGAGCTATTGAATTCACTCCTAACATTCACCAGTTCCTTAGTACCAGGTAATTCAAGCCACTAATTGGCCGTTTCGACTCGGAGAGGAAAAGGTAATCAGGTTGTGCTGCGTGGTTAAGACGTGAATATGTTCTGCTTCAGGGTCAAAACCCTCATTACGCGGTCAGATCATCTTTCACGATGAAGCCGTTTCTCAAGAGAAGTAATGTTTCTAAATGGAGGCGTTATCGGATAGGAGATAGCGTCGGCGCTTCTGGGGATGATGCATTAAAAATACTGCGGCGTCATGGCTTTTTGCAGTGGCCAGACATATTAATCACACTTATTCTTTGAAATTAAATAGCAAAGTTACTTTATAATGTTGGTTGGTGTGGCATGATTAAAGCATACTGAAGCTAATGGTCAAGGAGAAATACAACTCTTGTGCCCCACTGTAACTTGCATGTGTTCAATATTTTGCTTTGAAATTCAAATTTGAAAATCCATCATAATAGTACTACATGTATGTCAATTAAACATAACTACTATGTGTACATGCCACAGGAATAAAAAAGTTGCCTATTTTTGAGAAAAGTGTTATCATAACAAAATCATGGGTTTTTTTTATTTAAAAAAAAAAAAAAAGCTGGGCAAAAAGTCATATTTCAAGAAAAAAAGAAAACAAATCTTTATAGACGAATTTTGCCTGGGTACAAAAAAAAAATAATCTTAGGAGAATAAAAAAAAGTCATGAATTTAAAAAAATACAACTTTATTACACCTATTCTGGAAAAGCTGTTTTTATTCTAAAATGGCGGTGCGTGAAAATGTCTATGTGAAACCCTTCTGTGGTGCAAAAAAGGTCTGGCACCGCTATACTGTGCTGAAAAAATATCGACGACGTCATCGATGAATCGACTTGGACTCGACTTTAATCACATCGTAGTCGACTTTAATTTATTTAGTCATTCAACCCCTAGTAAGCAGTGTTGCCACAGTTACCCTTAAAAAGTAACTCAGTACACTGATTACCTGATTTTAAACGTACCTAAGTTAGATTACAAGTGACTTACATTCAGCAGTTGCATAAGGCACATTAACCAGGAAACATACAGTACATGTTATCAGATACAACTTGAAGGATATGAGCTTTACTTAGGGGCATAAGTTGTAGCCGTTGCTAAGCTAATGTAGCAGTGAACTTAGCATAGCATCCTAACTTAGTATATAACAGGTAGGTGCATCACAGACTTAACTTCAGCAATTTAACAATTGTACACACACGAAATGGTGGCATGAACGTAATTCTCATGGACACACACCCCAGGTGAAGATAACAACAATCTTCAGTTATACAGTACTGTACATGAAATACTGTTAGCTCCGTAACTTAAATCACTGTGATACTCTGAATATTGTAACTAAAAAAGTGAAGAAGAATCCATACATTATAAATGATATTCACTTCCTAGTTATGTGCTGGGAATCATTTCAACAGTAGACATGGTAGTTAATGGTCGTTTAATGGCATATTACCGTCATGATTTGTGACTTTTCACTCTACGGCTTGACCTCCATTAACCTTCAGCCTGTTTCTACTCCATAGTAGATGAGCACATGACTTCAAGTTCTTTCCTACGCTTTCTGGCCTGGTTCTGCACATGCACACTCCACAAAAGAATCTTTCAATCATTCGTCCTCTTGTACTGTTGTCAGCTCTCCTATCTCCTCCACCCTTCTCCAGTCTTTGACTCCACATCATTAGAGGATTTAATTGGCTGGTTGTCTGGATAAATGCAGCCACTCTCTCGCCACATGGTTGGTGAGTGGTAAAGAGTGCATCCTGAATACGATTTTAGATTATTGTGTCCTTATTTCTAACCTCAGTATCGATCGGGCCAATTATACCGTCTCTCGACGAGCACCCTTTTAGCTGCACTTGTATAGGGACTCGCCATCAAATTAGTTGAGGAGTGGGGAGATCACATTTGTGTCACAGCTCCGGAAGCATCCAGTTAAGTGGCTAATAAAATAAAAAAAAAAGTTCAATCAGATGTGGTTTTATCTATAAAGGGCGGTAAGATGCATGTGTGTTAGCTATTGAAATTCAACATTTTCAGTAGGTATTTGAATATACACTGAATAGGTGCTAAAAATACACGTGTCACAGTTATTACCATGGATAATTAGAACAGTTCTTTGAACAGGCAAAAATCAGTGCTATATGTAGGCGGTCATCTGTCAAAGCAATAGATTAACTCAATAGATTAACTCATTCACTGCCATGGACGTTTCCAACCGTTTATTGCCACCGAATTATATATTTGTCAAGTAAGTTTTTCAACGGGTAAGCGTGGAAGGGTTTTTTCCCAGATTGTCTGTGAACTTCAGGTTTGTTCAGAAGATAAAGATTGAGCGCTGAATCTGGCCTTGTGACGTCAGTTATGAGGGAGAGAAATGTCAACAAGTTGGAAGTCTGACAAGTTTAGGCAACTCACACATAAACAGAGTGCTGTATGTATATGGTTGGTATAAACAGAGTATGTGTCGCAGTAGGTATTCGAAAGTGTGACGTTCAACTCAAGCCATGCGGTCAGGCCCATTAGGTGAGACGAGCACATGATATTGACATGATATTTTAATTTACGTATTTCCCATTTTAACTGTTAAGTAACACAAGCATCTCATAAAGGATATTATTAGATACACACTATGGCCACAACAGTGAGATCCACTACAAAGACTGCAACAAATATTCTGCTTAGTGTGAATCTTGGAGGAGGGTTGTTTATGTTCTGGGGTTGCTTTGCAAAATCTGGCACAGTGTCTTGAATCTCTGCTGGGTACAATGAAATCTCGAGACTAAAAAGGCTTTCTGGAGTTCAACGAGAGATTCTCCCATCCCATTAAAAATAATATTTCGAAGAATAACAATGGTTTATTCATTTTCTCCATAGTGAGTCAATAACATTTCTCAACGGTAAGCTGCTGTTTATCACAGGGAGATACGTTCCAGACCCATCAAAATCTGTGATATAGAGAGACCATATATAGATATTTCATGTAGTTTTACCTCTCACACATGCTTTACGAGTTTAAACCTATTTAAACTTAAATTTAAACACTTAAACTGATAGAAACACACTTTTTAAAAGTATTCCTTAGCGTTTGTTTTTACTCTCGCTAACAGAGTTCTCCAAATAAGAAGCAAAGTGTGCTTGCTTCAAGCTGTTTTATTTGTCACTTACAAACAATATCATTTCATCTACCTTTATGATAACATATCATCTGAAACGCCATAGACTGGCTAACGGAAATGAGCATAAATGTTACTTGCTTCCATACTGTAAAAACCCATGGAAAAGATGATATACCTGCTGTAGTTACCATTAAATGTTCTTAAAAAAGCCAAAGCAAATCTCACTACTTTTTCCCCATATCATTATAATTAACTATTTTATGTACTCACTGAGTTTTGTATCTGTCCTGTGTGTGTGTTTTTGCATCCTTAGTGGATTTAGTAGCACTGAGCAACCTCGCGGAGGTGTTTCGAGGACAGGAATTTCATGAAGCAGAGCACGTGATGGACGTGGTGGAGATCATCCACGGCCTGACGGCGCTCTACGAGAAGCTGGAGGAGGAGAGGACCGTCCTGGTCAACATTCCACTTTGCGTGGACATGTGTCTCAACTGGCTGCTTAACGTCTACGACAGGTGCGACGGACAACGCGAGAAAGTAGTCTTTAGAGCATGGCACTTTTTCATGCAATACAGCATATCAGCAATTAGCTATCCCCAGATATTACAAAACCCACTTGCTAGCAGAGGTGGGAGTTAGTCACATATGTGCAAGTCACATGCAAGTCTCAAGTCATAACCTTCAAGTTTCAAGCAAGTCCCAAAAAAAAAAAAAAAAATCAAGCAAGTCGAGTCACCACCAAATTCCAAACAAGCTGTCAAGTAATAAAATCTCGCACAGTCATGACATGTATTGGGGTAGTAATATTTATTTATTTTTTTCCCAGTGATCATAACACAAAAAACTACATTTACACCTCTAAAAATTAAATGAACAACAACTAATGAGCACAAACAGTACAGAAAATGGATAGATGTGGGTAATGACTGACAAATGAATTGAAACCAAATTCAATCAAAACAATTCATAATAATAATAAAGACAATAGACATTCTGACACGAAACAGCATTAGCTTAAATGTTTATTGTTCATAGCTCACACAAAAATATTATTATTATCGTGAAATATGAGTTTAAAAATGTTGAAAATAGTCCCGAAAGCAATAAATAGCAATAATAATGATAATGGTAATAAATAATTAAATAAACACCTGCGATTGGCTGGCGAGCAGTTCAGGGTGTACCCCGCCTCTCGCCCAGAGTCAGCTGGGGTAGGCTCCTGTACGCACGCGACCCTAGTGAGGATAAACGGTATCGAAAATGACTGAATGAATTAAATAAACATTGGGTAAATGTCAAAATTAAAGAAATACTATTGACTGATCGAATAATGCTGAATCAGTAAATACTGGCAACAGGTAATATTATTTAATATTAAAAGAAATAGATAAAAACACAAAAGGGAAAAATAAGTATTCTATTGTACGTCTATAACTGAATTCATCGTATGATTTCAAGTTGAACGAGCGCGGTATAAGAAATGAACACAACATGCGATACGAATGATGCCAGTGTCAAATCAGGCCATTAATTGACTGTGCGCTGAGTTCGCGGCAAGCCACATTAATTACCCACCGTCAGTTGAGTCAATAAGATCTTGAGCACATAGTTTTTAATTAAGCTTTTAATGAGGCGCGACAGCTAACACAATAATAGGCTGCGTGTCTTCGCCACAGTTACTCATCACCACGCTGTCATTTGAGCTCAAATATGACAACTTTTATGTCAAAATGCATTGGAAAAAAAAAAAGCCATTTGTTATCTTACACTACTATCCAAAGTTTGAAAAAAAAAAAAGAGAATAATGGTGCTCGAATAAATTGAGTCTCAGTAGCTTTGTGTAACGACCTCTTTAAGGCGCCACAACACAACTAAAACTCTAATGGTGCACAGGATCAATCTTGCCTTCTGAGACAACTCCTCTGTCACGACAACTTTCAAGCTCATATTCTTGCTCCTTTTTGTCTATTTCTTACCGTCTCCAAAGAGTAAAGAAAAAGAACGCCGGCGCGGAGACTGAAACGCGAGAGAGGAATCCCGTGAGTGTTGTAAATTCGGTGGGATGCTCTTAAATACTTGCTGTTAATGAGGCAATCAGAGACTTCAGCCTCTGCATAAATTCCAGTAATTGCTTTTGGTTTACAAATAAATAACAATAGTGGTTCTGAATAGTGTGTGTGTGTGTGTGTCGCTGTCCTTTTTTTTTCTTTTTCTTTTTTAAACTCTGGTTATACTGTTAATCAGGGCTTCTAAAACTAGATGAAATGCATTTTTCCAAGTACCCCTTTGTAATCCTACCGCCAGTTAAACATAACTACAATGTGAAACCCCAAGTGCCATTAAGGAATATTTAAAAAGTCAGAAAGGTACTAAGGAAAGCTATGTATAAAAGCCCAAACATATATTTTCTGGGTTCTGGAGGCCGGCATGGTGGTCGACTGGTTAGCAGATCTGCCTCACAGTTCTGGGGACTGGAGTTCAAATCCCGGCCCTGCCTGTGTGGAGTTTGCATGTTCTCCCCGTGCCTGCGTGGGTTTGCTCCGGGCACTCCGGTTTCCTCCCACATCCCAAAGACATGCGTGGTACGTTGATTGGCGACTCTAAATTGCCCGTAGGTGTGAATGTGAGTGCAATGGTTGTTTGCACGCCCGTAGATAGCTGAGATAGCCTCCAGCAGCCTGCGACCCTAGTGAGGAGAAGCGGTAAAGAAAATGGATGGATGGATGGATGGGTCCCTGGAGCCAAAAAGTTTGAGGATCCCTGATACTACATACAGTGGGTACGGAAAGTTTTCAGACCCCCTTAAATTCTTTACTCTTTGTTATATTGCAGTCATTTGCTAAAATCATTTAAGTTCATTTTCAAGTTCAACCCATATTGACAGAAAAAAAACGGAATTGTTGAAATTTATTTAGTATTCAGTATTCAGTATTCTTTGCTGGGACATGCATATATTTAACTCAGGTGCTGTCCATTTCTTCTGATCATCCTTGAGATGGTTCTACACCTTCATTGGAGTCCAGCTGTGTTTGATTATACTGATTTGGAAAGCCACACACCTGTCTATATAAGACATTACAGCTCACAGTGCATGTCAGAGCAAATGAGAATCATAATGTCAAAGGAACTGCCTGAAGACCTCAGAGACAGAATTGTGGCAAGGCACAGATCTGCCCACGATTACAACAAAACATTTGTGCTGCACTTAAGGTTCCTAAGAGCACGTGGCCTCCATAATCCTTAAATGGAAGACGTTTGGGACGACCAGAATCCTTCCTAGAGCTGGCCGTCTGGCCAAACTGAGCAATCAAGGGAGAAGAGGCTTGGTGAGAGAGGTAAAGATGAACCCAAAGATCATTGTGGCTGAGCTCCAGAGATGCAGTCGGGAGAGGGGAGCAAGTTCTAGAAAGTCAACCATCACTGCAGCCCTCCACCAGTCGGTGCTTTATGGCAAAGTGGCCCGACAGAAGCCTCTCCTCAATGCAAGACACGAAAACCCGGTGAGAAATAAGATTCTCTGGTCTGATGAGACCAACTTTTTGGCCTTAATTCTAAGCGGTATGTGTGGAGGAGGCACTACTCAACACCTGTCCAATACAGTCCCAACAATGAAGTATAGTGGTGGCAGCATCATGCTGCAGGGGTGTTTTTCAGCTGCTGGGACAGTACGACTGGCTGCTATCAAAGGAAAGATGAATGCGGCCAAGTACATGGATATCCTGGAGGAAAACCTTCTCCAGAATGCTCAGGACCTCAGACTGGGCCAAAGGTTCACCTTCCAACAAGACAGTGACCCTATGCACACAGTTAAAATAACGAAGGAGTGGCTTCAGGACAAGTCCATGACTGTTCTTGAATGGCCCAGCCAGAGCCCTGACTTAAACCCAATTGAGCATCTCTGGAAAGACCTGAAAATGGCTGCCCACAAACGTTCACCATCCAACCTGACCGAACTGGAGAGGCTCTGCAAGGAGGAACGACAGAGGATCCCCAATTCCAGGTGTGAAAGACTTATATATATACCGAGCAAAGGGTCTGAGTACTTATGGTTGTGTGATATTTCAGTTTTTCTTTTTTAATAAATCACCAAAAATTTCAACAATTCAGTTTTTTCTGTCAATATGGGGTGCTGTGTGTACATTAACGAGGAAAAGAATGAACTTAAATGATTCGAGAAAATGGCTGCAATATAACAAAGAGTGAAACATTTAAGGAGGTCTGAATACTTTCCGTACCCATTGTACATTTTGTTTTCTTGGATCCCGAACAAACTTGACTTGACCAAATAATATATTGTTGCAGTTCTGTCATTGATTTCGCAGCCTTGATTGAGGTCTGCTCTAGTCTTGGGCTTGTGTTTCATTACATCACTGCTTCTGTGTGTGTATTCGTTATGTGTGTGTAGGGGTTTAAAGAGTGTCCTGGTGTGCAGCAATGGGGTTTAAAATGGAAGCGCCGCAAGACAGAGAGTGTGTGTCTGTGTGTGACAGAGGATGGCAGCCAGTTGCCTCCTTATGCGTCTCTGGATCCACTCCAGCTTCGACTTTGAATACGTGCAAGAACGGTTAATGCTTCTCTTTGACTTCTCATGTGACTTTAATCGTCTAAGGATTCACTGCCTCGTGAAAGGGGACTTCACATTTTTCTTTCCGCCCCGCATCCATTGGAGGAACACGCACCTCGGGAAACTTGATTTCATTATTTTCTCCTTCCCACTGACGTAAGGGGTGATCTTGTCCATTCCTTGTTTCTAATGCTAATATAATAAGCTTGTCTCTCCTTCAAATTGTTGCTCATTACGCTCGTGGAGTTCTTTCCCGGCTGCGCTGGCACGCGAACTATGAAATACGAACAGACACACTGTGAAGAGCAATGTGTTTGCCCTTTTCTACTTTAACATAACCTTACAAGCAGAATAAACACAACGGTTAACAATTGTAATTGTTTACATACAGTACAATAGTGAGAAAATGACAACATGACACATATAACTAACACGCTGACTTTGTCCAGAACATTTTAACTAAAAACCAAGCAGTTTACTTGCATATTTGCATACGCAGTGTGAAATGTGGGCCTGTTTAGTTGAACACAAAGCTAATATGCTGTTGTATGAATGCCTTCAATTGTTCTGCCTGACAGTATACGTCATGGTTTGCAAAATCCAAGGTTCAGTTCGTTTCTTGGTTTTGTGGTGACGGTTTTCGGTTTGGTTCGGTGTACGTTGACGCTTAAGAGCATCAATTGTCTTGTCGATTTTGTGTTATTATTTAGATTTTTTTTTAGCAATCAGAAATATACCTTTGTTCATCTATCTATGCCAGCAGCGTTTAGTGACAGGCAGAAAAATCAAATGCTCTTCCACTGGATGGCAAAAGGTACAATATACCTATATATCGACCTGTTGCTTTACACAACGAGAATAAGTCATGGCTCCCTGTAAATATTACAGATTTGTGTTCAAATAAACCAGACCAAATTTCACACTAAGTACATTTGTGACTAAATTGAGACAAGATCATTATTTCATTATTCATACTTTTCATGAGATTTTTCTTATGTAAAATAGGTGCCTTGGCGGAACAAAGGTTGGAAAACACTGATCTAATCATTACTCTCCTCAATAAAAATTATTAAATAAGTCTTGTGATGCTCATAGCCTGACGAAGATGTTCATGTAACCCAAGAAAAAGCAAAGTTTGGCGCAAGCAAGGCCAAGACTGTTCGCAAACCAAAAATAGTATGTAACTTTTCTTTTCAAAAATTGTTCCTTGTTCATCTTTTGAACGCTAATGTACGTTGCTCCAGTTTCCATACACGTGTGCGTCTATACTTGTTTAATCATATCATCTGTGTGAGGCACAAACCCAAGAACAATTCCTCAAATCCCTGCAGTGTCTTTAGTGAGTGCGGATGTGTCCCTAATGCAATTTCACACCACTGACCTGTGCTGTCCTGCTGTGACCTACGTAATTCATCCACACTTTTGTTCCTCACAGCGGGCAAGCCCCAGAGGCATCAGGAATGCCTGGCTACACATTGTTCATGGCTCTAAACCTATAGCTTTTATTCCTTTTAGCGCTCGCAACGGCAAGATGCGCATGCTGAGCTTCAAGATGGGCCTGGTGAGCTTGTGCAATGCGGACGTCCAGGAGAAATACAAATGTGAGTAATGCAACCATCACTGATCACAGCAATTACGTAGCGACGCATACTGGCTCCAATTGTGCAATCAACTCTGCTGACATTAATGGCGGCTGCTACTTCTCCACACCGAGAGCCTTAAAAGGAACGCTCGCCACCAAAGAGCCCATTCATGCGCACTCTTGTTGCCTCTCGCTGTCATTCTTCCGTCGAGTCGCTCTCGTCTTTTCAATTGTAACCTATGCTATGAAGTTTTATTATTTATGTGCTACTCTGTCTGTTTGAACTCCCCTTTTACAGGTGAGTTGTTAAAATCAGAGGTGGCAAAAGTACTTGAAGAAGTACAGCTACTTATTGATTGATTGATTCTGACTGATTCAACTGCTGTACTTACGGAAAAGTAAAAAAAAAATACAGACTCCAAAATGTACTTTAGTTCAAAAGTAATGTAATCACTTTACATTTAGCTTGCTAGCTTGACTTTTATGCTATATCATAATGTGTTCCCATAGCTTTGCTGATGTTACTCAGTAACAAAACATACTAAATTAGCAAACGATAACAACTGAAAAAAATACACCTCCGTGTGCTTTTTCATACTAGAAGGCAGTAGGTGGTGGTTTTTAGGTCCACCGCACACCTAGTAACGCGGTCAAATGCGGCTGGACTGGTCAACTGCAAAAAACAAAAACAACAACAACGGAAAAAAACAGTCGACAGCTCGCACCCACACAGCAGGGGAGTGACCCTCGCACACATCACCAACTCAGTGCATCGATTGGGGAAACGATTTTTTGAGGCGCCACATGTACTGTATTATTTTTTTATTGAACCACAAACAACATGGCACGATTGTCAAGGAAGAAGAGGATTGCCCTGGTCGCTGTAGTTGTATTATAATAATACAAATAGTGGAAAAGGGCAAGAAACTAAGGAGAGAGTGCGGGTATGTGAAAGAATCTTGGCAATGATCGACTGCACTTTTTAGCCACGTATATATACGTCATTGTAAATATAGTTAAGTATTATTGCAAAACACAATAATATATATATATATTTGAAGCAGCTGGCTAGTAGCAGTTGATTCACTACCCGAGACAACAGAGAGACAAGGACGGTGGCTAGACACGTTTAGAAAGATTACTCACAGTCGAAGCACCATCTGTGTGGACTGAAGAACAGAACTGCTCCTCAGTTAAAACGTCCCCGAGGTGAGGCGGCCATGAGGCGTCCTTTACATTTTGGCCATCGCTCTTGCCAGACTCCAGATGTCACTCTTAAGAAAAATATTTACAGATAGATGTTAAGCGTTTGCCATGGACAGCCATAAACACAGATGCTGTGTTTTAATTCCCTCATAAGTCCATCACTGTAATTCCACCACTGTTGTCTAATTAGTCCACTCTCACTCATGCGTACACGTATAGTTCATATCCAGTGAAAACAAAGTGTGTAATTAGTTTTAGCAGTGATATTCAAACTTATTCCACCAACTACCACCTCAAAAATAATTGGCTTTCCAAGTGCCACCATCACAACTAATATACAGTTTGTGCTGTACCTTTAATAGGATAAGTGAGCAAGAGCGTGAGAGAGCTCCAGCACCTCTCGGTATAAAGGAAATGTAGTTGTGTATGAATACGTAAATAAGGTTGGCTCCATGGAGAAAACCCTAACCAGACTGAACGAAATGACTGAAACCTTTTATTCTCCCAGTATCCTCACCCAAAATCTTGTGCTTTGTAACTAACTTCTGGCTTCACCAAGTTTAAAATGTGAGCAAAAGAAAGAACAATTTGCACATATTACTACTTGTACTACTAACATAAATGAAAACACTGGAAAAAGTAGAATTCTGTAATGTATGTGCATACAGTATGAACAATGTCAACTCAATTATATAATACCTATATAATAAATAATGAGCAAATTATTAAGCTTTTTCTCTATAGTGAGCACCTATTGGAAAATGCTTAATGTACATAAAATCCCAAAATATTGGGGCGATCGATCTGATATTTTCAGGGGTTGGAGTGGGAATGATTATGGATGTCCGCATAAATTTTGGTGACGATTGATGACCGTTTTCTGACAATAAGAAACGTTAAGCTTTCTTACATGTAGCTTTTTCCTTTTTCTTTTTTTTTTTTTTTTACACTAAGCTTTTTTGCGTTATACGTTTTAGACGGGCCCCTATTGTTGCCTGACAGTAACAATATGTATAAAAGATGCATACATTGTTAATTTGATGACAATTATTTTAAATGCACATCGGGAAAACCAAATATTCCGTAACATTGCTATTTTCTTGTCTGTATTTTTTGGTGGTGACAGACTTATTCCGTCAAGTGTCCGGCACCGCAGGTTTGACGGACCAGCGTCACCTTAGCCTGCTGCTCCACGAGGCCATCCAAATCCCCCGCCAGTTGGGCGAAGTGGCCGCTTTTGGGGGCAGCAACGTGGAGCCCAGTGTCCACAGCTGCTTTCGTATGGTGAGCCCAGAGGGTAGCTAATCACAAATATTAACATGTTGCGTGATGAGTCCATAAGAAAGCACTTTTAACACAGTTGGAGAACTTTCCAGAAAACCGATCAATATCAAAGAAGAAATAAGTCAGTGAGAAATCAGGTGTGAGGTAAGAAATTATCCAATCTCACTTAATTGATTGGAAAATTATATTTTTTTACTACTAATAATGTCCCTGTGTTCATCTATCAATTTTATATATATATATTTTTTTTTTCATTAAATCTGAATTGGGCAGTTGGACCTGGAGTGCAAATCCAGATACAGATAGCACCATCATTCCCTTGTTTTCATACCAGAGGGAAGAATACCTAAAATGTACCTTCTTAGGGCGTGGAACTTCACAAATATTCTGACACAACACCTCAATTTTACATGAATGTGCTTTTTAATGCACACACACTGCAATCACTAATAGTTAACGCGTTACTATACCCGCCTGTAGAACATTGATAATAATATGATGAATTGAGATCATGTTGAGCACTGTGCTTTTTTATGTCTACCACAGGTTGCATGAACTTTACCTTTCTACACTCGAAGGGTGACTGTGCATAATTTTGCAATGTTAGACGGCCAACTAGAAGATTGGTGAATGGTGTCCTTTTAACACCCTGATATTCAAAGCACATCGTAATTATGTGCAGTCTATTCTGTTTCACACTTGTCCTATCAGCTTTGGCTGATTAATAATTAATTCCGTTTTCTGTTGGCTCCATGTCATTTAGTTGGGAGATTACATTTGACCTTAATGCAAAATGTGGGGGACTTTTCAAAAAGCTTTGTCTAAATGTGGAATGAAGAGTCCAATACAATATACACTGTATGTATACTATTGTCAAAGTCCAAGAAAGGCTTTTAATGTAGAAGCAGTGCATATTCACAAGGCTCAAATTCGTGAATTCAAGTTGGCTTCCATAAGGCCTTTTGTAAACTTCTGCGCTTTATATTACTTTCAAGTTTGATCCAGAACAGACATAACTCGCAACTCAACTCTCATCATATCTTTAGTCAAAAATAAGCACACTATAAGTTTAATATAGTGTCTGTTCTTACGCAGCCCCAGACATGACATGGAGAAATGTTTTTAATTGTGGCAACAATCCGGTTAAGTGTGCCCACAAAATGCTATTTTGTGGCCGCAAAGTAGGGATAACATGCATATGAAATACTAATTTGTGGGTTTAACATCATTCCCATGAACAACTTGGATGTCTTATTATTTCTTGGGAAGGTGCATTTGATTTGATTCCCCAACTGTCCAGTACGGAGTCGCAGCTACTTCGTGGCCATAAATTAGCATTGTGTTGCTTAAGTTATATGGGCACAAACGCAGACACTTGAAACCACAAAAAGTGACTTGTATAGCCCTTATTCATATAGCATGAAACAAGACGTTCTGGCTGGAGGTTAAATACTGAAAATGATGAGGAAGTAGAAACAGATGAGCTCAAAATAGCAAATTATTTTGAGTAATTAACCAAATTTATCAAATTAAAGTCCTGGCTCCACTAGGACGCATGGCAAAAGACATTACAACTGTAAAGAGAGACAAACTGGTTCAAGGAAAGAACCTTGAGGAACTCCTTTTAAGAAAAACCCTGTCCTGAGACACTGCATCCTATTATAGAGTGTACCCCAGAATAACTTGTTGATAGGCCTGCTCATTAAAAATATTGCAGGTTTCTTGCATTATGTGTGCAATCGTTTCAACATACAAGTTTACTTCATAATCTTTGCCCTGCTGCACACCGAGTAATGCGACTGACCTGGACAATCGCTAACAGAATAAAGTCGGCGATTGGTGATTACCAACTCGGTGCAGTAGAAAAACTAGTGTTCTCGTTGGTGAACAATGTTTTGAGGCGCCACATTTACTGCTGTTATTTATGTATTTATTTATGTATTGAACCAAGAACAAAATGGAGTGTTTGTCAAGGAGGAAGCTGATTACCATGGCTGCTCTTGTTATATTATTGATTTATTAAAAAAAGAAAAACTGAAAGTCGCTTCTACTAAATACTGAGCAAAGGGTCTGAATATTTGTGTGTGATATTGCAGTTTTTCTTTTTTAATAAATCTGCAAACATTTCAACAATTCTGTTTTTTTCTGTCAATATAGGGTGCTGTGTGTACATTAATGTGGGAAAAATGAACTTAAATGATTTTAGCAAATGGCTGCAATATAGCAAAGAGTAAAAAATTTAAGGGGATCTGAATACTTTCCGTACCCACTGTAATTATACAAAGAGAGGAAACGAGGATATTTGAGAGGCTGTTCGTTTTTGCGATGTTCACTCCATTCATTGACAGACACTTCAGAATTCACTCTTTAGAACAGTTATATTTGAAATCATAAATATAGTTAAGTACAGAAGTGTAATTTTCTTTTCGGCCAATCATGAAAACTAGTTTCAGAACCCGCACTCTGCCTGACAGTTCAGTCGCATTAGACCTCGTCACTCAGGGTGCAGCGGGCCTTGGGAGGTATTTCTCTACTCTTGTTCTTCAAATCAATGAAGTCAGACATTATAATAATTTTCAAGTTGTAACAAGTGGTCTGTGAAGAGACGTGTAAATCTACGATTGTAATCTTAAATGTAATCACTCACCTCATGAACCTGCTCAGGTACACTTAATCACGGCAATTACATGCGGTCAACTAAGGAGGCCTAAGGTCTGCAGACAACAATTTCAATTATCAAGCTATGCCGAGCCTCTTTAGTTATCAAGGTAATGCGTTAAGGAAGGTAGCTTGATCGAGACAAATGATTGCAGCGACGTGCTGTGAGGTTCATGAGTGGTGAGGCACTGACTACGTCACGTGACTGTCAACACGATGAAGCTCAACTCAACACTGCCATATGCTGGTTGTGGCACCGTACATACCAGACTCCACTGTGCACTTTTAGTGGCTTTTCTGGTCGATAAGAAAGACTAAATGTCACACACTTTCATTAAATATATTAGACAGTCTGTTAAACGTCAGCAAGTGCAGTACATGTGTGATAAAACGTATATTTTTGGCGATGTAATGAGGAAACACCAATGTCACGGACCAATCACAGCCCCTGCCTGAATGGATGTCTGCGTGGTCTCTTGAAGCATCATACGAGCGATGATTCAACGTGACTCGGAGCTGCACTTACTATGCATTTGAACAGGAAATATGAAAATTCTGCTATTTTAATGATATTATTGGATTGAAAAAGAAAATCGATGTAAAGCACAGACCATATAACTAAAATTGAACAATTTAATGTAATCATCAGGTTTTATTTACTGTACACATGCAGTGGAAAGGAAAGACCACCAGGGGGCAGTGAGGCTCTGCCTCACTTGCCTACCCTGACCGCACGTCACTGCACTAATGGCTTGAGACAGAGTCAATCTGATATACAGAGATAGGATGTTGGGATGTATTTTACACGATGGTGTAAGTTACATTGTGATTCAGTTTGTTTTTTCTTTGGTGTAACCTGACGTTCTGTTTTCAAAACTACTAATTTCCAGAAATAAGCATCATGACACAAATTTATTAATAGATATTTTGTTCTAGAGAAAAGTTTACTGTTTCAAATGGCACAGTGATAAACTGAACTGTTATACTAGAGAGAAATGTAACTTCATTTGACCTCTTGCTTGGAAAGAACAGGGCATGCTCGAGGAGCCCTCTTTATTATCCCAGGAGAGGCTACACTTCTTTAAAGCTCACCGTCTGTGGGATCAACACGCACGCACACACACACATAGATGCATGTATTTATGATGCAGCTCTGCTTGAGTAGCAGAGGAAGCCCCAGGGGAAATCAAGCTCTTAATGCACCTAAGATGCCGACTTAATGAGAATTTAGCACATCGACGATTTTCATCACTTATCAAGTCGCTCCTTTATGAAGATGTCTTCCCTTTGATCGCATCCTGGAATTCGCGAAAAGGCGTCTCGGGGAGAGTGACGCAACCATGCAGACACACACATTCTGTATGTACTTAGGACACTTGGATTCTAAAGTCGAGGTGTTTTTGTTCAGAAGTAGAAAGCAGCCTAAAGTAAATTTTATATGTAATATACATGTGAATATATATATATATGTATGTATATGTGTATATATATATTTTTTTTTTTAAATTTCTTTCACAACATAAAACATATATATATATATATATATATATATATATAATTATTTTTTTATTTTTTTCCCACATAAAACAAGACATTAATAGAGGGAGATAAAGTCCACCACTGTTGAGATCTTGAGCGATTGAACGAGATCTTGGGAAAGTTGTACACCGCCCAATCCTTCCACTGGAAATGCTTCATGCTTTGCCGTGCATATTGTCCATTGTTTGATGTTGTCAGCTACACAAATGATTGTTGGCGAATAGGATTTCTTGTGCCAATCTAAAATCCACGAGCTTTTGGCGTTCAAAAACACATACTGTACAAGTACGGTGTTTGTTCGTTTGTTTTAGCTGATATCATTACCTAATTTTGCATTGTTTTTTGTTTTTTTGTTAGTCATTTCACAACATTAGCAAAATTATGAAAACATTGTTTTGAAACATAAAAGTTGCTAATTTAAAAAAAAACATGAAACAGGATTTTTTTTCTTATTAGTATGAGCACTATGTAAGTTAGTAAAAGAGTGCTTTTATTAACTTACATAGTGCTCATACTAATAGGGGGGGGGGGGGGAAATCACGTTTCATGTTTTTTTATAACTATTAACTATTTTGTATGCAGGTTTTTTTTTCATTGTGGCAAGTTATCAAAACAGGTTTATGCCAGTAAAAATGTTACATTTTACTATTATACTAAAGTACATTTCAGAGCCTGTACTTTTTATTTTATTTATTTATTTATTTTTACTTTTACACAAGTACTGTACAGAATATAAATCAGTACATCTACATTTACCAGTCTTTTTGTTGTTGTTGTTTTTACACACTAATCTGTACTTCGCCCTCCTCCAACATGTGACATGCCAAGTCACCAACTTATCTCCACGAAAGAAGCCCCTCATCAAAAGAGTCCCACCGACTCACGACACACGCTCCCCCATTGTATAAACATGCGCTGTGATTCAGGAGTCAATCTAATAAACCTGCAAGTTTTACCGCACCTACGCCATCCAAGTGTATATAGTCTTGTCGTATTGGGACGCAGGGCACATAAGGAACCTTTTCCTTTGGTTTGGGGGTTGAGTGACAACCAAAATGGGGGAATTATTTTGGCCACCAGTTCAGGGAGTACTCTCTCCCAAAGTCAGCTAGCTCCAGCACACTTGCGACACTAATGAGGATAAGTGGTACAGAAAATGGATGGATGGATGTCCATCCCCTTACTTAAGACCAAAGCCTGCCAACTAGTCCACTATTCCAGGAAAATGGGAAGCCTTCCAGATAGAACGTGAATGTTATTGTTCGGAGACCCTGTTTAAACTGTGTGTTCGTTACACAAGCGTCGTACTCGCTCTCGAAAGGCCCAATGTGTCTGTGTTTGCTCTCATTCGCTCGCCGTGACAGTACACAATATAATTTTACCACCTCTGTTCTTATTTGAACTGCATCGAGTTCACCTTCGCTTCTCATAACGTCATGTACCCGCCTGCCTCCCGGTCTATATTTGGATTCTTTACTCTGTGCCGCTCCCCCCACTCTTCCCTTGTTTGTGCAGGCCTCAGGAAAACCTGCCATTGAGCTATCTCATTTCCTTGAGTGGATGAGTCTGGAGCCCCAGTCCATGGTTTGGCTGCCTGTGCTCCACCGGGTGACTGCTGCCGAGTCCACCAATCACCAGGCCAAATGTTACATCTGCAAACAATTTCCCATCAAGGGCTTCAGGCAGGTGGAAACATCACAATGTCCAAATGATGTTTGCCTCTAATTAATAATTAATTTAGTGGCAAAAGCAGTTAGAAATGACTAGTCAAAAGTGGCCGTAATGGAATTATCATGCAGTCGACCTTGCAGGACAGGCTGCTGTGCGCATACGTGAAATAAAACAAAACCTCGGTATCAAGCCTTCATTCTGCAAGCTCACATTGAGTTTGATTGCTTTTGGCAGGTATCGCAGTTTAAAGCAGTTCAACGTGGACATTTGCCAGACGTGTTTTCTAACCGGACGCACTATGAAGGGCAAAAAGCTGCACTACCCCATCATGGAGTACTACACCCCAGTAAGACAAATTTTTATGCGCCCTCCTTTGATTAGACTGTGATAGCTGCAATTAAAACAACATCTGCCAGTGTTTATTTTGGCACATGGATTTTGTGCTCCTTTTAACATACTGTAAACATGTATTTTGTCGTGCAGTGATTTCCGACCACTGTGCCGTGTGAGATCATCAGGTGTGCCGTGGGAAATGAAAAAGATGGTTTTTTTCACCACAAATTATCTCTTTTTTTCATCTATATATGCCAGCGACGTATCGTGACAGGCAGACGTATAAAATGCTATTGCACTCAATGGCAGAAGGTACAATTAACATGTGTATGCAGGGATCAGGTCCCTGTTTTCATTAATGCAACAGAATTATAGTTTTGGGAGTAACTGGGTAAGTAAATTGTAAGTCAACTGAGATAAGATGATTATTTCAGCAGACTTTTTGTGGCATTTTGGTTGACAGTGAGCAGTGAGATTTTTTTCTGAATGTAAAATACAGTATGTGCCTGACCTCAATTACGGTTAGGAAACAATCATGTCGTGAAATATAACGGACACAAAAAAATCTTAAAGACCCTTTAAAGTGAAATCAAAAACTCATAGTTCCTTGTTTAATTAGATAATTGGCGAAAACGTGCAAAGACTGAGAACTACAGATGAAACCAGACGTTTACATGCACTTTGTTTTGTTATTTTCCATGTCTGACGTGAAATCTGACTAAACTTGTTCTGTTTTAGGTCAATGAGGATTTCCAAAAATATTTCTATATATAATTCTGATTTCATGTCAGACTGTGGAAAAAAAGTGTGTCTTTTAATATAGTGTATGTAAATGTCGGTTTTCAACCGTATGTAATACTAACTTGTGGTGATATAGCTTTAAACTGTTTTTCACCATTTGAGTTTTCCAGATTTTGGGGGGGCTTGACTAAAACAGAGCCCAGTAACGCACTTGGGCATGAGTCGCCCCTCTCCCCCTGTATAAGAACTTGAGCGCTTTAGTCCACAGGAGCGGTGATCCGGTGCAATTGCAACGTGGCGTTAGCTAGCTAGCTATGCTTACACTCCGAAAATGCGTCTTCCTGCTGCATAGTCCACTGACTTGGCTGCTTTAGAGCGCCTCGTTGTCGGCCATGAGTGCGCTAATGTCACACAGAGAAAGGCGAAAGAGTGAGGAGGGGGAAAAAAGTCTGACTTGACGAGCCAGCGTGTGCACAGGGGCTTTGCTGGGGCCGGGCTGCTTTAGAGCGCCTCGTTGTCGTGGCATGGAAAAGCCTCGCGCTGACCAGCCACCCAAGGCTTCAAGCGGATCTATATATATTATACTTGGTTTTTTTTTATCATTCAAAATTAGCACGTTTGTTAACAATCTTTATTTTCAATTTATAGGGACTTTAACTGTTCCTATTGCTTGTGAGTAACATTCAAGTTCCAATCTTTTAGCCCGTTTTAGCCAGTGCCCGTCACAGACCAGATGATTTTCATATAAGATCATTTTCTACAAGAAACATGACCACAAACTCTTGAATCATTCTCCAAACTCTCTTCTGCCGCCATGCACTTGCTTGTCCTTCCGCCGCCTTCCGCCTTCATCCCCCTCCAGACGACTTCGGGAGAGAAGATGAGGGACTTTGCCAAGACTCTGAAGAACAAGTTCCGATCAAAGCAATACTTCACCAAGCACCCGCAGAGAGGTTACCTGCCCGTTCAGTCTGTGCTGGAGGCTGACAGCTCTGAGACGTGAGTCCAACATTGCACAACGTTTTTGATTTCAAATATATATACACGAACCACCTGCTTCCCAAACATCCGTCTCATGTGTTACAACCCATTAAAGCAGTCGAAAGCGAACATGGTCATTTGCTTTGGAACAGTGGTTTTTATTTGTATTTGTTTTGCTTCTATTACTGCATCAAGTTTATAACATAATAATAATATAATATCCTGTCATGAGTATAAGATATCAATTTATATATATTTCTTCAACCCTTCCGACTGCAGTTTCTTTGCATTATGTGCAGTTTGTAAAACTGCAGTGCCACTTTTTTTTTTTTCTTATATTACTAGGGAGCTTCCACTTCTCGAGTTAAAATGTAATTATTTTCCATGATCGGCAGAGGGTATCTCCTGTTCTTGAAAATCAAAATGACTTCATTCATTTGCTCCATTTGAGCGCCGTAAGCCATGAAACACCTCTTTCGGAAACTAAGAATATCACATAAAATTGGACATGTATCCAAAAATGGATACATGTCATGAAAATATTGTGAGCCGTAACATGATGTATAACACACACATGCACGCAGCGAGAGGCTGATTATCATGCTCCGACCGTTTGGGCTCGCCCGACCGGCTGAAAGGGAGCGCTCGGCATCGCCATAATGTTACCCCGCTCACACACAACGTTCACGTGCGCTCGTTCCTGCCAAAGGCGGAAAAACAAGAGCAATGAGACTAAAATCCATGAAGTCATCAGTAAGCAAAGCTGCAGGGTGTCCGTGTGCCCACTTTAGCAAGTTTATGGGCCTGCACGCTGGCAGCTTGTGAACGTGATGTAATATCATCAGTCTGCTTGACCTCATTTGAACGTTAGTTTTTGGATCATTCATTCAGAGGCTACTTAAAATAAACAGAGGGGATTTTCAGTAAAGGGAACAAACTGTAAAAATTCTGACAATGGAATCAACCTGCCACTTTTGCGCTTCATAAAATTGCTTGTGAGATGATGATGAGGAAACCAGACCAGACATCCTCACAATGTGACTTGAATTGAAAGAGTCCAATTTTTTTCCCTTCCCTTTTTCTCTTACATTTTTGTTTTGTTTTTGATTTTGTTAACCTTTTATGTTTGAATTTACATTAAATAAAGTGTGTATTCTGTAATTTACAAAAATAGTTAAAAACACAATATTTATACATGTATCAGAAAAGAATTAATGTACTGGCTGTACCATTATGTTACTGTATTATATTTGCTATTCCTATTTGGGGAAAAAGGCAAACATTTTAGCCCATTATCACATGCTAATTACAAATTAAAAGAATGAAAATCCATCTATTTTCTTTCCCGCTTGTTCTCATGGGGTCATCTGTGAGCCGGAGCCTTTCCCAGCTGCTTTTGGGCACGAGGCAGGGTACACCCAAGACTTTGCAAGATTGGTGCTGGCTTCTCCCAGAGCAGTTTTTTCGGTTGTGCTGTCCCAAGTATTAAAGGCAATGTTACGCAGGATGGGCACAATCGTCTAAATCACACGAACTCGGGGCAAGTTGAATTATCCAAAACACAGCTTTTATGAGGTCGGTGGCTTCCCCCAAATTATTGGAGCGATCAATTCACTTTCTGTGACTCTGTGACTTTTTTGTTGTTGTTGGCTTGCCTCTTCCGCTAACACTTCCAATTCCATCTCTTCAAACATAATTTTGGACTTAAGGTGCTCTCCCATATTTTCCATGCTGAAAAATACAAATGCAGTGGTGCAATATTTGTGGATTAATTTTTCACTGTGACATCCTATACTGCATATATGTATATTTGTTGTTCCCAGGCTGTGCTCGTCCCCTAAACTGCCCCACGCAGACACGCACAGCAGGATCGAGCATTATGCCAGCAGGTACGTCTCTCGCTGTGCCGCAGCTGTACGATCTCCAAAAGTCTCCCACCCCCGCTGTGTGTTCTCTTAATTAAGTCTCCCTACTTCCACTTTTTCGCCTCCTCTGCCTTTTACCTGATCTCTGCAAAGTTTTGATTGAAGTATCGATCTGGTAGCCATGTGCCTCGAGACCAGGGGTTCTCACACTTTTTGCATCCGGGAACCCCTTTTTAGATTAGCCATAATACTAACTTTAACAAACATTACTTTGTGTATCCCTTACGCTTTTTTACTTATTTTTTTCAATAATATTATGATATTAAAGTCAAAGCTTAATGCGGGAACAGTCAAATTTTAACAAGTGAATTTCAAAAGTCCAATTTTATGCTCTAAAACATAGGATTTAATTTCTGTGGTGATGCACCTTTTATTAAATATAAATTTTCTTTTAGAGAAAAAAAATAGTTGTACTGTCATGAGAGTAGTTATTTTTTTCAAGAAAATAGTAAGTCATTTTACGACAAAGTCAAAATTTTCCAAGATTAAGTTGCAATATTATGATAGTAAAGTTCAACTAAGGAAGAAATTCACATTTTAACAAGTGAATATTTAAAATGCAATGCTATCCTCTTAATATTATACTTTTTATTCTGAAAAAGTCACTTTTATTCCATAAAAAAATAGGACTACTATATATTCCTGAAAAAGGGCTTTTTGTTCTCGAAAAAACAGGAGTTTATTACTGTGATAATACATCTTTTGTTCTAAACCCCACTGACTTTGATATGTCCCAGTCATATTTTTATTTGCCCCAAAGCTGAGCTAGGGAGGAGTAATTGGTTTATTATGTTTGTTTTAATATGTAGGTATGCACTTTTTTTTTTTTTTTTTCATAACCCCAGCGAGCCTCAACTTCAGCCTCCAGCACAAACATAAGCAGATTTAAAACAGCTTGTTGTGTTGTCCGTGCATATATGGTGGATGTGTTCTATCGTGTGAGGTCAGCGGGGGTCCAGCGTGCCCAGTGGCTTGTCACTGGCCGGGCCGCTGAGCCCACTGGTCACCTGGGAGCTGTCCTTGTGGATCAGTGTCTCTTTGACAGATTAGAAACAGGACTACTGCACTACTGGAGGCTAAACACACACACGCACCCATTAATGTGGCTTGTGTGTGCGCTGAAAGTGTGTCGTTGTGTATTACTCCTGTGGGGATGTTGCTGCATTAACACGCCGCCAAAACTCTCTCGTCTTAGCCACATATCTATTTCTCCATCTTTATCTATTTTTGACTCTCCTTTTCTTGTAAATCCTCCATATTGCTCTATTATTTCATATTAACCAGTGAGTGGGTGGTAAGTTTACTTTTAATGGGTTCTATCACTTACATACTCTTTGTATTCCATGTACACATAGTATGTTCCAGGTCAAATTTGTTGCTATGGATTCCATTTGTTTTGATGGTGTGTTGAGTCTTAGTTTGGCGAAAGCAGACACTGGCTCCATTAACCTTGATTTCTCGGCATCCTCCCCCACTGACGGTCAGTCGCAAATCTAACACGGCTGCTGTCACATTTATGATTGGATGAGTTTTTGGGAACACAGCAAGTGCTAAAACAACCATCTGCCTTCGCCGCGGAAGTTTGGTTGACAACGAGTTGGATGTTTTTATGGCGTGGTTAGGGCAGAGAGTAATCGTTTGTTGTCACAGTTTAAGAGATGCTACAATGCAATACTAACCATAAGAGGTACATACTATAGACACTATTTTGCCACCCAAAAAAAAAAACCTGACTTTTTTTTGTCCAAATAAGCAAACAAGAAATATTTCACAGATAATGGAGGATAGGTGAGTTTGTGAATGCTAAAGTGCAAATGTATTGGTGGTCCGTTGTAATTGTGTTGGCAGGCACAGATTTCACACCTATCTCAAGGGACCCTCTGACCTCTCTGTATGATGACTTTTCCTTATGTTCATTATTTATGATGGTTCTTATTTCTGTCGCGAACCCCTTCAAAGGTCAACAGGTGCATGTTTCTGCTGGACCCTGTGCAAATGTGGCAGAAAGACAAAAAGTTCCCAGGACTCTTTCAAGCTCCCTCTTGAACACTGTTACTGCTGCCCCATTAAAATACACACATTAAAAGCATGTACAGTTTCAGTTTTAACAGTTACCACAATTTGTCTTGATTTAATACGCACTGGTAAATCTAAAATCCATTTTAGTAGAAAAAGGTCAAATTGGAGAATCTTTTCATTTTGGTGTATTTTGGGTCAATTTAGGAAAAGACATCAAATTTCAAGGTGAAAGTATGACATTTAAGCTATTTTTACAGCGGACAAATGTCAAAACGAGTCAAATTTGACCCGACAGTATGAAAAGGTTACGTTCTCTCTCCTACTTACAACTTTCAGCAAAATCAAACCAAGAGGACATAGTGTCTCTTTGGAAATCATAAAAGACGAAACATGACTAAATGTGTTGCCTTCTTTCACAGAGTTGTGAAAAATCGCCATAAAAACCCATCTACTTAAAATATTTCATTATATTGTTCTGTTTTATCAGCGTCTCATTTCAGCTCGTGACTCAATTTTTTTTCTTTGGCCTTTCATCACGGACTGCGTGATTTAGTTGAATGCCACACTTTTTTTTTTTTTTTTTTTTTTTTTTTGCACAAAACATTATTCTACATGCACACCGGCTTTAAATAAACCATCAGCAGCAGCAACTGGATCAAGCAGCCTGACCCAAAAAAAAAATGCAGCTAATTTCAGCTTGCTTAACTTCAGTATGATCTGAGCCCCATCATAATAGGATTACACAGCTCTTATTGTTGACTCCCTTCATGATGGGCTGAGCTCTCACTGTGCCTCCCTCAGTATTCTGATATGTGGTTAACTTTTTAACTACCCGTCAACCAATCAGTAGAGCACATTAGGGAATCGAACAGAGATGCCTTTATTATTGATGTCAGAGCAACAGTTGAGTAGACGATTTCTTTTTTTAAGAAATGATTTAAGATTAATGACTTGTTTTGATGACGTAGAACTCAAATAAAAGTCTGATGTTGCACCCTACACGTGATGAGATGACGAAAGACTAGAAATGATTGCTCAGTGTGGCATTTTCCGCAATATTTTTATCAAGTGGCATCTCAACTATTTTTTTTTTTCCTCAGTCATCATAAACATGTAGCAGAATAATAAAACTCAGAGGTAAAGTCTCTTAAAATGTGTTGTACATTGATGTACATGATTTTGGCACCGTTCTAATCACGACAGTGAGGTCTTGACTGCATCATAGTGCAACCTTTTTTTTTCAAGGATGTATAGAAGAAAATCTCTCTCTCAGAACTCCGCGCGATGCGGCAGTTTCTTGTATTTCCTTTCACGTCCAATTATACTTGTACAATTTACACAAGTGTACTTTGAAAGACAGACACCCACGCGCAAGGATCTGACGAGACTGCCTCTCTTCTCCTCTCTGCTTGTTGACTGCTTATGAATGGCTTTATGGAACAACCATTATTTTTATTTTTATTTTTTTAGAGATGGTACTGACGAGGCAGCAGTGTGAATCTAAAGCCACTGTCACGTGGTACATGAATATTTTACGTACATCTGCTAGGATGCTGGTCCAAAAGCCTCCTCAAAAACATACTTCCAAATACCATCATAACGACCAATGGTAAACATTCAACCAAGTGTTCATCAAAAATGAGATGGATGTTTTATTTCAATGTTTAGTTGATATGGTCGTACGCCACTGTTACATTATGCACAGTTTGAGCATTAACAATGCATTTGAATATAGTACCATTAAAAAAACAAGTATAGTACTTTACTCATTGACTTTACTATATATTCATTAAGTAGGGTTTTCAAGTGTTGAAGAGGTTCTCGCCCAGTTTGTTTGTGAAATTCAGGCTTGTAAACCACTGTAATGACTAACAGATCCCTGGAGATGGCGGTGTTGCATTGCTTTGGATTTGAGGTCAGCTCGGCTTTTTAAGTAGAAGATGAACATCAGGGGTTCAATCTGGGCTTGTTCCCGACATGGAGTTAACGTGGTTTACCTGTCCGTAGGTTATATAGTGACGGATTAAGTTTGATATGTTAGTTGTTGTGTTTATCTGTCTTTGAGTTGCAAACCTTGCATAGTTGCATTCACTTTCTCCTGATCTGATCCAAAACATAATGCTTGAATTGAGTATTTAAAAACACTTTTGGGATTCAGCGAAATTTTTCCGAGCACACCCCTCAGAACTCCAACGCCAATTAAACATAACCACCATGTGTACCCCTAAATGCCATCTGAATGAAAATTTCACCTATTTTTGAGAAACAAGTCAAATGTCACGATAACAAATTCATATTTTTTACGGGGAAAAAAATGGAAGTCTGCCAGCATCGCTGAACAGATTGTGTTAGACGTTGGAGGTTTGCACTGGATATGTTGTCCTTCCGCTCAACTTTTTTCTGAATGCCAGAGGACGGGCCGGCGTGCAGGTGTGAGCGTCGCACATAAAGACGGACAAAGTGACCCGTTCACAAGAAAGTAAAATGCATTTAGAGCAGTTAAGCGCCACCCAGGCTCTGCTGGGTGAAGATTACGCTTGAGTTAATTGGGTGTTAATGGCGTTCTCCTGGGTGGTAATTAAAAAGGAAAAACGCTCACACCAACTCTTGTGATAAAGAGAGCGCTCGGGAGGCTGGCCACTTGCCACGCTGGGACACGTTTTATCAACATATACTTAGTTTAATGATACTGAAGCTGAGCAGGAGAAGAAAACAACAAACAGACTCCTTTGGACCTTTTGTTCTTTATCACCACATGTGGTTGCATAATTGTGAACACCCTCCGATAAGTGGGGATGTGGCTGTGTTCACAATTAGCCAATCACATTCAAACTCAAGTTGGCGTCAACACACACCTCCCAGTATTTAAAATGCCTCAGATGTTCTAGTAGGCTTTTCCTGACTTTTTTTGCTTTCTAGCAGAAGCCTGAAAGTTTTGTGCTTTTTCAAAGTGTTCATAACTCCCTCCACCTTTTACTAAGGCCCCAGTTCCAGCTGAAGAAAAATTCTGCATCAAAGCTTCAAAGCATGTTCCCGCCACCACCGTGCTTTGCTAGGTGCTGAAGGTCATGACCTCATGCATTTCCACACGTTGGATCAGTGCTTCGCACAAGCAAACTGTCAGTTTTCAGTTATTAGTTCTTGTTTTTAATGATCTTCACACAGCCGTTATGAGCTTCCTCGTCAATGTCAATGTTGTGACATGAAACGTAACGCCGTCGCTGTCCGCGGTTCTGAAACACACTGCAGCCTTGCCGGGTGTTTTTATTGCCTCCCTGCTGGTAGACGGGGACAGCGTTCACTATTTTAAACACATTTTATCTCCCTTTCCTTGTTGACATTTTTATTGATTCTCCTCTCTGGCAGACGGAATTTTTTTTCTGTTGCTCCCACTCTGCAGTCTTGTCACTTAGAAGTTTACGGGCAGCTTTTTTGTTTACTTGCAGTCCGTGATAGTTAGTTAGCCACAGTTCTTTCCAAACATCAGCTGTGCAGATTTCACTGTGTGTGACTTTTCTTTCTTTTTTCTTTTTTGGTCCTGTTTTGCTCTAGTGTGGGAGCATATCAAATCTATTGATTTTGACCCTTAGTATATTTGATATGACACTTTCTCTCCTCTCTTTTGTGTGGCTGTTTTCACATTTGTATGTAAATATATGCGTGCATTTCCGTGTGTGTGTGTGTGTGTATTTGTGCGTGTGTGTAGATTGGCGGAGATGGAAAACCAAAATTGTTCCTTCTTCACGGACAGCCTTTCTCCTGATGAAAGTCTGTGAGTATGTCGCCATTGGCACGACATCAACACCCTTATTATTGGCGCCGACTTGCAACATGATTGTGTGTGTGTGCGTGCATGCGTGTTTGTTCATAGATGTCAGTCTGAGATCATGTTTATGGCCATATAAAGTAATCCCCCACTATTTGCGTGCCCTGCCCTATAATTGCCTATATTGAGTTTTTTTTTTTTTTTTTTTTAAAGATTATTCATTTGTTTATTTGCTATATCGAGTTTAATCCG
The DNA here is from genome assembly GCF_024500385.1 of Phyllopteryx taeniolatus. Taxonomy (NCBI): domain Eukaryota; kingdom Metazoa; phylum Chordata; class Actinopteri; order Syngnathiformes; family Syngnathidae; genus Phyllopteryx; species Phyllopteryx taeniolatus. The sequence continues at coordinate 23,993,369 of NC_084511.1, read as the reverse complement.
CTGAATTTAGTTTAATCCATAAATACGGTTGTACCTTGACACATGAATGCCCCAATTTATGAGTTTTTCAAGTTAGGAGATGTCTCTTGGTCGATATATATATTATTATCATTATTTATTTTTTGCGTTGTGTTGCGAGCCCAAATTTGAGGTAAGAGCAAATTTCAGACACGCTCGAGTGAAGTGAAAAAAGCGTGACAGTTTCGGCTCTTCCAGCCGTTTATTGTAGTCTCGTCACTCTGCACTATTTGCATATCTGTTGTTGACCTATACTGGCCACTCATGTGCTTGAGAACTAATCTGCACCATTTGCACAATTGTCAATGCATTAGCATTACCACATTACCAGTAACTTTTCATTGCACAGTGACTCTCCGTAGTGTGTTTTTATGTACTAAAAGTATCTTTTGTCACAGTGGCTGTCTGTTGTCGTACAAGAGCAGCTCCAACTACCGGAGACAAATTCCTTGTGTGTTCCTGACATACTTGGCAAATAAAGATGATTCTGATTGCATATGTATGTTTGACAATACTGTGCAATTTTTTTTTGTGGTATTTTAGAGTGTTTCAGAAAGATCATAAAAACTGAAAATAAGAAATTGTCGGTGAATTTATGAATGGCGACCCGCGAATATGAAGGGGATTTACTATAATGTTAACGTTTGTGTTTGTGTGTGTCTGTGTGGGCTGTTAACACTTTTTGTGACAATGTTTGTTTGTTTTTTCCTCATCCATTGCATATGCCCTGCAGCATAGTTCTGCACGCTCTGATCTCGGGCCATCTGTCTGCTGAGGTGTTCTCATCAGCGTTTCATTCAAATGAATTTTATGTATGTGCATCTTGACGTGAGCTTGAGAAATATGTGTGCGCCTGTGACAGAAACAACATTCCCCAACACAACAGTTGTATACTTTCTTTACAAAGATAATAATGCTCAGTTGATTGGAACTGTCAGAGAGGCATTACATTAACCATTTGTTTAATTAGTGTAATTTCACACTGCTGAAAACTATACTATTATGATACAATGATGTAATATTGATTGAAGTGCGGTTACATTTGTAAAAGAAAAATTTATTGTATATGCGCTTGTTTGTGGCCTTGTTTTAGAGCCCTTTGTATGGCATTTTGAGGCTGCTGTAATTCTTTTAGCATGCCTCTCAATGAACTTAACTTTAACTAGTTTCATTTAGGTAAGGACATTCCATGTAAGTACAGGGGGTCCTTCGATTATGACCGTGTTCCATTCCCTCTCAGTAACTTGTAGTAATGCAGAAGTAAAGTCATTACAAGAAATATACAGTATTTATTTAAAATAAAAACATAAAAAAATAAACACTTGTAGACCCAATATTAAACAATCAAATGAAAAATAATCAGTACGGCAATAACTGAGCGTGCCGTCTTGGTGTGATAACATATTCTTACGCCAAAGCGCAAACTATTTTATTGCGCCGTTCGTCACCTTAAAACATCGTAAAGTGAGGACGTCCCATAATTCCTCCTTCCCGCCACCAACCTGTAGATAAACATTGTTTGTGCTCATCATTTTCAAGAGAGGTCTTGTTGTTTGGGCAACATATTGGATTGAAATCACATGTCGCCCTTTATAAGGCAAAAATTAAATTAAAAAATTAAATTGGCAACACTAGTGTTGCCAATGATAACATTTTAGTGGGTAAAATAAATATATATATATATCAAACAACACTTAAAATGTGAATAATTTCAAAGTGGCACTTATTTGATTGTTCTGTATGTGTCCCTTTGGACACCCCTGATGTAATATATGGGCACAAGCCCTAGTGGTCTTCGCTCGCTTGCTTCTGCCTTGCGTTGCTTTGTTTTTTGTTTGTTTTTGTTTTGTTTTTGCTGTCACTCGTGGGCTTGGTGCTGCTGGTGGCTCAGTGTGCTGATTTCTGTGTGGGGCCGACTCAGAGATGAAGATCAGTACCTCCTGCGTCACCCCAGCCCTGCCCTGGACCAGGACTCCCCCTGTGGGCAGCACATGTTGCTGGCCCACTTGGAGCACCAGGACAAGGAGCAACTCCAGTGCACCCTGGCCCGCTTGGAGAATGAAAACAGGTCAGTGGATGAGGAAAATTACAAAGCTGGGCTCATTTTTTTATGTGTGATTACTTTCGTATGTAACAATTAGGTCTGCGAGAAAAAAAAAAAAAAAAACTCTGCTTCGTCCACTGGAACCATATTTGCGCCACCGGAACCAATGTTTCACACGGACGTTTTTTGCAGTCGCACACAGTGTTGGGCCACTAATTAACTTTGTCAAAAACGACACAGGAGTGTCTGTAAGTGATTTTTAACGCACTATTAAAAGTGTAATGTACATGTAACATGATTTATGAGTGAGCTGAATCTTAGTTAGTGTTTTTTTATATAAAATGATAAGTGCTAGTACGCTAATGCTAATCGCGAATGATAACCGTTTAGCAAAAGGTTGACTTTGTTATATCAAATTCTGTACTGGTTATACCATACACTCAGTATCAACATATTCAGTTTAAGGATAGAAGTCCGGAGAGAAGAGAGAATGAAATGCATGTTAGAAGTACAAAATAAAAATACATTTGGGTGGGGGCGGCGATCACGTGACGAAAAAGCTATAGGATAATTGATTCAAAAAATATTTGATCATTACAGCCCTATTAGGAGTTTCCTTTCACTTAATCATACATTTAAGTGAGAGGCAGCGTGTTTATAAAGCACGTACAATGAATGAATCACGTTTGGAAATGCTCCAAAAAGCAGTTTGGGATCAAGTTTGGCTGAGGGAGTGATTTTGCTCGGTAAACCTCCGTAAGCACAATAACACAATTATGCGTGTGTGTGGGCTTGCATTTTGTGATGCTTATTTTAAGTGTGTTCTTATTTGACCTCCCGCAGTGAAGAAACACTTTCACACTCCAAATCCTATTGAACACGATGCCTGTGATTATTATTTGCGCACATAAGAAGTGTCACACTATTAGTGTGATTTCATTGAAAGTCTTTACACTAAGTAATCCTTTAGTTCCAGTCTAGCAGATCTCCCACATTGACGATAACAAAGATCCACAATGCACTGCGGTGAAGTTGAAGCAAAAGGGAGTGTACTACTTGGCAGAGGCGCTGGCCATCCATTCACTTTTAGATAGTTTGCTGGCTAAAGAAGGACAACAGGACGTCAGCTACGGGAAGTTGAGCTCACGCTATAGCGAACTCCATAAGAAGTCGGATTTATTGTATACAGAGATGTACTTTGGCGCTAGACCATGGAGACACTGTACCTAAGCAGAGCTGTTATAAAGTCTATTCTCAGAGCTAGTGCAAAGAACTGAGAATCTGTACAAGGTTCTCGAGTGATTCCCTGCCTTAGGAAGCCCAACTCATTCCTTGTGACGCATCTTTCTTCTCAGGGTGCTTCAGAGCGAGTACAGGCGCCTCAAGTGGAAACACGAGGAGGCGGCGTCGCTCCCCATGCTGACCGAAGCCGGTGAGGGTGGCCCGGACTCGCCGGTCGCGGTCGACCAGCAGGACGAGGAGCTCCTGGCCGAGGCGCGGGTCCTCCGGCAGCACAAGACGCGCCTGGAGACCCGCATGCAGATCTTAGAGGACCACAACAAGCAGCTGGAGTCGCAGCTGCGCAGGCTCAGAGAGCTTCTTCTTCAGGTAAATGCCTCCTATAAACATAAGGTGGTGGTAACTTGACTTAGGAATTTTATTTGTTCCGTGACCAAGCTCGTAAATCAATTTATTTGTATATCAAATCAATGTTCCCCATTGAAATGGCAATCTCTTCAGCCCCCCCCCCCCAAAAAAAACCTATGATTTTATTTATTTATTTGCATTTTTAGCAGTAGCACTGATAGCAATATAAGGTATATTACCAACTTGAAGAAAGCAGTTTTTGGAAATGCAAGCAAGATGTCGTCTTTTTTTTTTTTTTTTTCCCCTGAAAAGTTGTCCTTTTGGAAGTGGGGGGATTCCACCCGGCAGCAACGATCTATAAAATACCAATAAATACTGACACTTTATAGAATAGTACATTACTTTGTCCACACTGGCTACGCAGCGAATTTGGTCTCCACTCCTGCCTCTGACGTCACACCAAGACATCCCGGGGGCGCATCGATTGTGGTGATGAAAAAAGGGGCGTTCCAAAGGCAATCAGTTGTTTACCAATTGCTCCAAATGGAACACCCGACAAAGCCAAACACAAGTTGAACGACGAGCCGAGTCAAGCCGAGCCGCACATGGGACGGTAGCCGAGACGAGGCAGTGCCCATTTCGAGTCAGGCAGTCGCAGCGTAAACACTCTTGTCACATTTGCGAGTGCGTCTCAAGATTTTTTATTTTTTTTCCCAGTACAATTTTCTTAGCCATGGGCCCAAAGAAAGACAGCAGTGCTACCAGCAACAAAGACAAAAGGAAAGTGGTGCGAACCACAGTGGATTTAAGGAAGGAGATAATCGCTAAGTATGAAAATGGTGTGCGTGTTACGGATCTTGCTAACCACTATCGTATGGCTAGGTCGAAAATTTCGACTATCCTAAAGAATAAAGATGTAATAAAGGCAGCAAGTGTTGCCAAAGGAATGACTAGCATTACAACGCAAAGGCCACAGATAATAGAAGAAATGGAGAAGTTGCTTTTGATATTTATCAAAGAAAATGAGTTAGCGGGGGACAGTAACAGTGAGGCTATTATCAGTGAAAAAGCCTTACAAATGTACAGCGATCTCAAAAAGGAAATGCCTCCCGGTCCTGAAGGCGATACCAGTGTCTTTACTTTCAAAGCCAGCAGAGGCTTGTTTGAAAAGTTTAAAAACAGAACTGGCATTCATAGTGTGACTATGCATGCAGGGGCAGCTAGTTCGAACAAAGAGGCGGCTGAAAAGTATGTGCAAGAATTCAGTGACTATGTGAAAGCAGAGGGTTATCTACCTCAACAGGTATTTTTATTTATATTTATAGGAATTAAAATAGGAATTTACTGTATTAGGAGGTTGGGAACGGATTAAACTCATTTACATTATTTCCTATGGGGAAAAAATGTTCCGGTCGTCGAACAAATCAGACTTCGAACACTTCACAAGAACGAATTATGTTCGAATTCTGAGGTTCCACTGTATTTTCTTGAAAATGACTGCCATTTTCATTTTCTTGAGCAAAAAAATACATGGACAGCTTGTTAGTGAAATATAGGCCATGCATGCTACGTTAATTGACAACTCTAAAATTGCCCGTGAATGGTTGGTTGTTTATGTGTGCCTTGCGATTGGCTGGCAACCAGTTCAGGGTGTACCCCGCCTGCTGCCCGATGATAGCTGGGATAGGCTCCAGCACGCCCGCGACCCTAGTGAGGAGAAGCGACTCAGAAAATGGATGGATGGATAAATTCTGTATTCTGTTGTGGTAAAAAGTCAGACTCTTACAAGAATAAAGTTGTATTTTAATATTATGTCAAATTCAAAATTTAACAAGGAAAGAAAATCATATTTTAATCTAATTTGAATTTTAGAAACTTCTCAGAATAATGCTGTTCTTGGAAAAAAAATATGACTTGTTTTTTTAAAAATGAAATATAACCACTGAGCACAAAAAAATTCTCCTGCGTGTGTAAATTTTTCTAGAATTAATAATCCTTGAACTATTTTGACGAAAAGGTTGTCACAGATGCGTTATTAAGACATTTGGGAACACTTTTAATCTGTCTTGGAAATCTACCCGATTATTTAACTCCGGTTAGCAACACAAGTAAAAAGAAGGAATTGAACAGCTCTCTAATTCAAATCAAGGGTAAACATACTGTATATGACGGTGATGTCCTATACGCGGACGGCTGCATATTTCTGGGCCTGGGAAAACCACAGGCGGTGATGTGCGAACGAACAGTGATGTCACCATTCTCACCAGGTCGTCAGTTAAGTCGATCACCTCTCTTATATTTTTAATTGCTTGTACATTTAAAAAAAAAAAAAAAAAAAAAACATCAAACCGGTATCTTTTTGTGTTTGGCACGAGTGAGTTGGGGACGTTTCTTTGGGCAGTGACGCAAGGGGGCAGGGGTGGGGACTGAGTGAGGCTACATTGAAATCATGCTAGCAGTTTGAAAACTGCATCTCGCATATTTAAGTAGAGTGCGTTCTTCAGGTAGTAGGTACAGTGCCTCGCACACAGTGCTCACAATAAAGAATATGGAATAACCAAGCGCAACGCCATTTAAAATCTTTGCCCTAAAATGCTTTGTGCAGAGCGAAATGCAGTACCTGTGGCGGGAGTGAAAATAAACAGTATAGGAGGAGAGGATAAGGTGGGGAAGAGTATTATAGAAGGAATTAAGGCTGGAGAGTAGGAGCTGTCAATTGTAGTTGTAATAATAGAATACATTATGTGATGTGTGACACATTGCGTTTGCTGTAAATGACACAAGTAGGGCAATTACTCGAGAAGGTATGCGACGAGAAGTAGCGATTTCAGAAAATAAATGGAAAGTAGAAGCAGTGCATAACACAGCAGTTTAAAATAAGTCTTCTATAAATGTATATAATCCTTTTCTCCCTGGACCAAGATTGCGCTTCCATTTCCTCAAAAAATAGGTTCTGGAAAAATAGGACTTTTTATGTGGGATGGTCTGAGCCCTTTATATCCTCTGCACACACACACACACACACACACACACACACACACACACACACCACTGTGACCTTGCTTGTTCACCTTCGTTCGAGGTACAATATTATTCAGTCGTGTATTTTGTAGATCGACTGGCATCACTGATCCTTCTACGTTTGTATTTTATTAATACTGGTTGGTTAAAATACAGTGGTGCCTTGAGATAGTGAGCGGACATGAGTTTTTCACGATAAAAGACGTTCGGTCGATTTTTCTTGCTGTGACTTGCGAGCAAAAATTTGCAAGATAAGCTCTGTATGGTGGCAGTGAACTCAAATCAATTCACAGCAAGCTGCAGTTTGGCGCATATATATATATATATATATGTATATGTGTGTGTGTGTGTGTGTGTGTGTGTGTGCGCGCAGAGGATATAAAGGGCTCAGACCTTCCCACATAAAAAGCCCTATTTTTCCAGATCCCATTTTTTGAGGAAATGGAAGTGAAATCTTGGTCCAGGGAGAAAAGGGTTATATAAATTCCTCGAAGACTTTTTTTAAACTGCTGTTATGCGCTGCTTCTTCTTTGCATTTATTTTCCGAAATCATTTCATTCTCATCGCATACCTTCTCGAGTAATATATATATATATATATATATATATATATATATATATATGTATATGTGTGTGTGTTTGATTATACTGATTGGACTTGATTCGGAAAGCCACACACCTGTCAATATAAGACTTTACAGCTCACGGTGCATGTCAGAGCAAATGAGAATCATGAGCTCAAAGGAACTGCCTGAAGAGCTCAGAAACAGAATTGTGGCAAGGCACAGATCTGGCAAAGGTTACAAAAAAATTTCTGCTACACTTAAGGTTCCTAAGAGCACAGTGGCCTCCATAATCCTTAAAAGGAAGACGTTTGGGACGACCAGAACCCTTCCTAGAACTGATCATGCGGCCAAACTGAGGAATTGGGGGAGAAGAGCCTTGGTGAGAGAGGTAAAGAAGAACCCAAAGATCATTGTGGCTGAGCTCCAGAGATGCAGTCGGGAGATGGGAGAAAGTTCTAGAAAGTCAATCATCACTGCAGCCCTCCACCAATCAGGGCTTTATGGCAGAGTGGCCCGACGGAAGTCTCTCCTCAGTGCAAGACACATGAAAGCCCGCATGGAGTTTACTAAAAAACAAAAAACCTGAAGGACTCCAAAATGGTGAGAAATAAGATTCTCTGGTCTGATGAGACCAAGATAGAACTTTTTGGCCTTAATTCTAAGCGGTATGTGTAAAGAAAACCAGGCACTGCTCATCACCAGTTCAATACAGTCCCAACAGTGAAGCATGGTGGTGGCAGCAGCATGCTGTGGGGGTGTTTTTCAGCTGCAGGGACGGGATGACTGGTGGCAATCAAAGGAAAGATAAATGCGGCCAAGTAAAAGGATATCCTGGACAAAAACCTTCTCCAGAGTGTTCAGGACCTCAGACTGGGCCAAAAGTTCACCTTCCAACAAGACAAGGACCCTAAGCACACAGCTAAAATAACAAAGGAGTGGCTTTTGAACAACTCCGTGACTGTTCTTGAATGGCCCAGCCAGAGCCCTGACTTATACCCAATTGAGCATCTCTGGAAAGACCTGAAAATGGCTGCCCACCAACGTTCACCGTCCAACCTGATAGAACTGGAGAGGATCTACAAGGAGGAATGACATAGGATTGCCAAATCCAGGTGTGAAAAACTTGCATCATTCCCAAAAATACTCATGGCTGCATTAGCTCAAAAGGGTTCTACTAAATATGGAGCAAAGGGTCTGAATACGTATGGGTGTGTGATATTTCAGTTTTTGTTTTTTAACTGAACTGGAGAGGATCTGCAAGGAGGAATGGCAGACGATCCCCAAATCCAAGTGTGAAGAAAATTGTCGCATCATTCCCAAAAAGACTCATGGCTTTCTTTTTTAATAAATCTGCAAACATTTCAACAATTCAATATGGGGTGCTGTGTAAAAAAAGGAACTTAAATGATTTTAGCAAATGCCTGCAATATAACAAAGAGTGAAAAATTTCAAGGGGTCTGAATACTTTCCGTACCCACTTTTTATATAATACACACACACACACACACACAGTTTTCAGGGAAAACATGAACTTTTGTGCATTGCAGGAGGCCTTGCTCCACTGAGTCCCTTTCTCGTTTAAATTATTATGACAGTAATGAATGTGTGAGCGCGTGTTTGTGTGTCCTCACAGCCCAAAGAAGATTCAGAGGCCAACGGTTCAGAACCGTCGACCTTGTCCTCGCCAGTGTCTGGAGGGGGGGTCCATGGGGGGGCGGTCAGCAGAGACACCACTGACACGGAAGCAGCAGGTTGGTCAAGACCACCAATATACAGGTTTTTCACAGTCATGAAAAAACAAAAAAGATATGTAAATTAAGAATCCATTTGGGCGGCACGGTGAACGACTTGTTAGAGCGTCTGCCTCACAGTTCTGAGGACCCAGGTTCAATCCTCGGCCCCGCCTGTGTGGAGTTTGCATGTTCTCCCCGTGCCTGCGTGGGTTTTCTCCGGGCACACCGGTTTCCTCCCACATCCCAAAAACATGCATGGTAGGTTCATTGACGACTCTAAATTGCCCGTAGGTGTGAATGTGAGTGCAAATGGTTGTTTGTTTGTATGTGCTCTGCGATTGGCTGGCAACCAGTTCAGGGTGTACCCCGCCTCCTGCCCGATGATAGCTGGAATAGGCTCCAGCACGCCCGCGACCCTAGTGAGGAGAAGTGGCTCAGAAAATGGATGGATGGATATATATATATATATATATATATATTATAATAACGTTTTGGATAGGTAATGTAAATATTGTGTGGATAATATTTAAGATGCATAAAACAAATAATGAATAATGTTAAATGTTAAAATTAAAATTATTACAATTCAAATTGGCACAGAAGTGCAACGTTGCGCTTGACTTACTGTAAATGTGCACATTTTTCAGTTTTGGAAATTAAGGGAAAGATTTTGGAAAAGTCATGGAAACCTTTTGCTAAAAAAAGTGTACGAACCCTGCATATATTTGACCCACCCCACAACCCCCCTGTGGCCCCCAGTGCTGGAACTGTGTGTGTGTGTGTGCGTGCGTGCGTGCGTGCGTGCGTGTGTGTGCATGCGCGTGTCTGTCAGGCGACGACATGGAACACGAGCAGGACACTGTGCTGCAGCTCCAGGAGGTCATCGAGCAGCTGAGGAACGTTTTCCCCTCCGAACCAGGTCAGTTCCAGGCCAACGCGCATGCAACTTCACACCCGCACACACACACACATTTAGCGATTAGAAATCATTTTGATAATCCTAATTGAGCTAAAACAGTAAAAGTTTAATCTGATCGAATTTCAGACAGTGAGAAAAAATAGTGTCTTTTTATATAGTGTATGTACAGTAAATATCTGGTTTCAACGTTGTGTGTGTGGGAATTGTTGTGTGTGTGTATATATGCGCATTTGTTTGTGTGTGTGTCGGTGGCATTGGGTTTGGTTGCTTGCTTTTATTGTGTTAAAGCACTTTTAATATATGAAAAGTGCTATATACACAGTACACACAGTCTAATTGATTGATTGTATTTTCACCATGGAACGCAATATGTGAGTCCTCTCTGTGAGAAGTACAGTAGAAATAAAATGGACTTACTATGTGTTACACAGTCTTTGCACCCCAGCGGACGGGTGAGACTGGCAGTGCTAAAATGCGACGGAAGGAGTGAAAATGAAGGCATCCTAGCGTAGCCGCGGTGTCAGTGTCTGACTCTTTGCAAAGTGCCATTTAAAAAGGCAATTTGCTGGGCCGCCACAAAGAAAGGGATTACCATAATCACAGCCTGCTTAGTCAGAACATGCAGTGGATCTGAAAGCATTCGCAGCGCTTCATTTTTACAGCCTTATTCCAAAATGGAATACATTCATTTCCCCCCCCAGCCTCAAAATTCTACACACATTACACCATAATGACAACATGAGACAAATATTTATTTATTTTTTCGTAATTGCGAGCCATCCAGTAAATGAAAATTACTGAAATAAACAAAACAATGTATACAATAAGCAAGGTGTCAAGTAAATATTTGACCTTAAGTACAAATTTTGGGTATCTATAACTGGAGTGTTTAATTTTTCATTTTTCATTTTACTTTTTACTCCTTTTTCTTTTTAAAAAAAAGTGAAAAATCAAGATGTAGTCTTTTTTTACGGAAAGTAAAACATCTTTCGTTTAGAAAAGTTTATCAATAGTTTTCTTTTTAGAAAAGGCTAGCAGCAATTGGATTTTCTTTGTGTGTGTCGAAAAGTGCAAAATCGATATTTTGTCTTCATCTTAAGGAAGTCCAGCATGAATGGATTGTCTTCTTTTTAGGAACGTAAAACATCAATAGTTTTTCTCTCTTCGGGAAAGTGCAGCATTAAAATTTGCCTTCTTTTTAAGAAGTGTAAAATAAGTAGTTTTGTCTTTCTTTTAGGGAAGTGCCAACATCAATAGTTTTCTTCTTGTTTATAAAGTGGAAAAATAAGGTTGTTGTTTTTTTTTGGTTCTTTTAGGGTTTTGTAACAATAATTTTGTATCTTTTTGAGGATGTGCAAAATAAGTTTTTTTGTCTTCCTTCGAGTAAAGTGCATCAGTAACTGCTTTCTCATGAAAATGCAACATCAATAGTTTGTCTTCTTTTAGCAAAGTCTTATTTTTTGTACTTTGTTGTCAAAATGTGGAAAAAGTGAAGTGCTGTGAATACTTTGAGACATAATTTTGAAGGGAAAAAAATCATCCATGACTGTGTTTGATTCTGTTTGCAGTCTTAAAGGTGTAAAAGTCTCATTTTTGTGTCTTGCTCATTTCAGGCCCCACATCGCACATCTGAACCCAGCCTAAAAGGACGCCCATGCGGCCCTGAGGCTGCAGGAGTTCCGCCCGACCCAGTTCAGGTCACGCTACGTCGGCCACCGTGACCGCAGCTAAAGCCTTAACTGGAACTGTGCGCTCACAAGCCTTTTTATCATGCAAACTGCATAAGGCTGTTGGACTCAAGCGGCGTTGGCGAGGCTCCTCGGTGGCCCGCGGCCCGACACCGTGTCCGCCGGCCAAAGGTAAACGAGCATCAGGGAGATACCCAAGTGAAGGTGGACGTGTGTGTGTGTTGTTTGAATGTGTGACACTTTATAACCAGTGGTTCTCAAACTGGGGTCCTCGGACTGCAGGGGTCTGCGCACTGTAGTTTGGGGGTCTGCAAAAAGAATTTGCAATAGATTATAATGTGGTATCATTTAAAAAAGTGCTCTGATAAGATTGGGACATGCGTGGATAGTTTTTTTTTTTTGTTTGTTTGATTTTTTTCAATCAAAGCACAGTAAAAGATGTTATCACAAGAATAAAGTTGTATTTTTTCCAGAATATATTCCAATTTTTAGAGGAATAAAGGCGTATTTTCAAAATAAAAGGCGGAATATTAGGAGAACAAAGTTGAAATTCATTTGACGTTCTTCCCTTGTTAAACTGCCTTTAACATAAGAATGTGTAGTAATGTGTGTTGTGTAGAGAGATGTTATGCAGATGTAATTAGTTTGATCGTACTATTAGAACTACATTTCCCAAGATCCTCAAGTACAAAAGCAAGAAGTCATTTTGATATCCTTTGTCACGCAAATATACAGTCTACACCTGCTAGTAATTAGATGTGAGGTGAACCCAAATGCGAAATTTGAAGAACTTGCAATTAAAAGACGCACAAACTGAAAAGCGGACATCCTCTCTTCTCCCTTTATTGCCAACAAGTGTGGAATGATTACAAACGTATTTGTTCTTGGAAAGATTTGGACTTTTTTTTTTTTTTTGCGAGACTACAACTTTATTCTTCTAAAGATTTCAACTTTTTTTTCTTGCAAAAATATGACTTTATTGTCCTAACCATTTAGACTTTTTTCTTCTTGAGAAAATAAGGGTTTTTTTCTTTTAAAAATCTGACTTTCTCTTAAAAATGTTCCCTTTTATTTCTTGCAAAAATATGACTAATTTCGTAAAGATTCTGCTTTTTTTTTTTTTAAAGTATGACTTTATTCTCATAGATTCCCACATTCTTTTCTTGAGAAAATATGACTTTATTGCCGTCTAGATTCCTACTTTTTTTTTCTTGCAAAAAATTTAGCTTTATTCCTGTACTGATTTTGGCCTTTTGTGTGCTGCAGAAATACGACTTTATTCTCGTGAAGCTCCCGATTTTCTCTTAAGAAGTTCTGACTTTATTTTCATAAAGATTGCCGATTTGTTTTCTTGAGAAAACCCCTTCAAATAGGAAACTTTCCATTTCTAATGGCATTGAGGTGAAGATGTGGTTTAACTGGAATTATGCAGGGTTCCTTGGAGAAATTCCTCCCCTGTCAGGGGTCCCTGGACCTAAAAGGTTTGAGAACCCCTGCTTTCTACATCCGTCCCACGGCACAAATATCTCAGCTTGTGTAAAAAATGCAAAAAGCGAGGTTGTCCTGTCAGGTTTTCACAGCGAGGCGGGGGCTTAGAGTATTTACGCTGCGAGAGCGACACATCATCAATTCAATCCATGATTTCTTTTATGTAAGACAGCCAAAGTGCCCGCTAGCCCAGCGCCTCTGTTTGCAAACACTGTCGCGCTAATCCTCTCCAATTGCTTGTCACGGTCATTCCCGCCATTCCGCTCACACATTCCTCCTCCCGCTGAGCTGCACGATCCATTTGCACGATCGATGGTGAGGCATCGCTTCACCCGAGATACAAATGGCATCAATTGTCATTTATTTACAAGTATGGATTCACGCTGGCTCCCAATACACTCAAGTCACTTTTACACCAAGAGGTCGAGGTGTGACTAAGTCGCATACCTTTAGCCCAAGTCATTTTTTAACGAAACCAGCAAAAAACAACAAATTCAACAAACAAGAATAGTCCAGTCACCTTGATTGCTATGACCTAGAGGACTGAGAATTTACACAGACCATTTTTCGTAAGAAAATTGATATTTTTGATTGCTATTGTGTCAGTAAGTTAAAAATGACCATGGTACTTATGCTATTAGGCTAACGATATGAGCGAGGCTAAAGTATTCCTCGTCAAAATTCAAGCAAGTCCTACGTTACTGTGGCAAAAAAACGAAGCAGGTCAATTGAAGTCCCCACTAAATTAGTCGTTATTTAGATTAAGCAAGTCCTAACTCAAATCATACAATCTAGATCAGTCACAACATATTTCCATACACACATTAGCCACTTCGCACTCAGTATCTGTAGGACCCACGTGTGTTAGTCTGTACTCATTCACTATTAGTTTGTCTATTACTTGATTATTGATTAGTATTAATAGTTTGGGGTTTTTTCCCAATTAAACACACAACCGACATGAAGCTTAGCTAAAGTTTGGCCAGCTATCAGTTGGCTAAAGATCAAGTGAACTTTCCTGTCTCTATGGGTTAGTGAGTGATGAAGTCAGATGTGGTTGTTGTGTCTCTAAGCATTGAAATGCAAACCTTGCATGGTGCCGTTCTTTTTTTTTTTTTTTTTTTTTTTTTTTTTCCTGATTTTATTAAACACTTGAATCCAAATATAATAATCTTCAGAGCATGATACAGTGGGGCCTTGAGATACGAGTGCGCTAAGGAGTTTTTCAAGATACAAGTTGTCGCTCGCCATATTTTTTTGCTTTGACTTGCGAGCCAAAAAAACGGAGACGAACTTGGCTCACAACAACACAACACGCAGCAGTTTGGCAGATTGTGAGCAGTTCTTCAAAGTCGAAGCTTCAAGCTCTTCGTTGCCACTAACAGTTGAAGTTTACTGTCAAACGAAAAACAAAAGAGAATTACATGTTGAATATTTAAAACAATCACATAACTTTGCCTTAAAGTCCCCTAGCTTAATGCTAACACACAGTGGGAAACGCCATAGACTGGCAAACGAATAGCATTGGTGTCAGTGTTATACAGTAACCCTTTAGGCAATGGATATTTGATCACAAATAGCATAACAACCGTCTATTTACTGTATATACGCGCACTAACCCGCGATGCTCGGGTGGCTATTCTTGTAGAGATCTGACAGACAAACGAGAAAATAAAAAAAAGAAAAAAAGAAAAGAAAACGCTCTCTTCTCTTGTTGCCGGGGGCGATGCACTTTGATAGGCCTGTCACAACACAATCTACTGATGCAAGTGCGGAAAAAAAGATGCCGTTTGGTCCCTTAGAAACCTAACTGTGACATTGTGTCTTTCTCTCCTTTGACATCAGTATTCTTAGTTGTGATGAGGTTGCTAGGGAACAGCCCAGAAGGATGCAGCTGCATGGAAAGGTGACAGGCTCCTTATAAGTGCGAATAGCCTTACGGGGGATGCGCTAGAAGACGGCTCATTTGACCTTCCGTGCCTGCAGCTGTTTAACCACAAGGATCACCATCCTTGTCGTTGTTGTTCATTACTTAGGTTGGTTTGTGTGAGGCAAAAACAGCTTGAAAAAAAAAAAAATTTTTTTTTTTAAATAAAAAAAAAAATTATCATTGTACCTTTTAAAGTGAAATGACATAATGATGTACTACAAATTATTTTGCAGAACCTCAAACTATGGCATGTGGACCCAAGAGTTTGAGAACCACTGTTCAGATGGGTGCAAGCAAATGAGAGTACGGTAATTTCTCATATCTAATACGCTCTCGAGTATAATGCGCACCCTCAAAATCGACCCTACAAATCAGGATAACCCTTCTACCTGTGCACCATCAATTTGCTCATATCCATGCTCAAAACATGAAGTATTATCCGTATTAGGGTTTTCAAAGAAATATTCTGCTCTGTGTGCATGTGCTGATGTAGTTCTGTTTTTTTGTTTGTTAATACAGTAGTATATTAGTCTTAGCGGGTATGATGTGAATGGGTGCGATGTCGGCTGTGTCCCGTAATGACTGGGCAGTTACAAAGTAGTCAAGTGCTCCCCTCAAGAGTCCACAGTGTTGGATGCATCAAGTCGTTGGTTAATAGTTGCTGTATAGTCCACCGGGTGTTGTTTTGCTGCAAGTCTAGAGATTCTTCCATGCAGCTAGAGGAGCTGGCTCGCTTTCGTGGCAATGCAGAGTAGCAACACAAGTAGGAATGAGTTCCGAGTGAAACATCTTTAGGCTGCTGCACACCGAGCGACGCGGTCAAACACGACTGAACTGTCACGCGGTTTGTGTGGTTTGGCAACTGTTTTCATGAGAGGCCCACTGGTTTTGCGGCGATTCAAAATTTGAACCCTGTTGGAACGGCACAGATTACAGCCAATCAAAATGCACTTAAGCGTTCACTCACGCTTAAAATACATTTCCGGGTTTTAAGCAAGCGAGAGACAGACCTTCCGCTGCGCCGTCCCTAAGCCATATAACTACGGTACGTCAAATATTGTGTTTTACAACACTACGTGCCTATATTATTAATTTCTAATGTGCTATGGATGAAAAAGTAAAGCTTGTGGCCTAAATGTACGCGTGCGGTGCGTACCGAGCTGGGTACGTTGAAATGGATAGGAGCGAGCGAGCCTATTTTAGAATATCCGCACACTCTCTTTTATTCTTGATTAACAACCCACTTGTTCCTTAACTATTAATCTATCTTTTTATGGTTTAATAAATATGATAAAGTACAATATACTGTATGTGCAGCATCAAAAGCCTAGGCTCGCTGTTCAGGGCACCGTGTTTCCAAATCACTCAATGTGAGGGCTGAGTGACTTTTTTTTTTTTTTGCGAGGATCTGATATATATATATATATATGATACATTACATATCATATTGGAATAAAAGTAAACCTTTTTCACACCCCACAGGTACCAGTATACATTTATACAATATTTAAGATTTTTTTTTCATTCATGTATAATGCACTCTATCAAATTTTGAACAATTTTTTGCGGGAAACAAGGCGCATTATACATGAGAAATTACAGTAACTGAATGTTACCGGACGTTAATAAAGAAAGTAATTATGTTTTGTGTAATAATAGCAACAACAACAGAAAGTCCAATGAAAGCACTTTTCTTACCTTAAAATGCTCAACTCAATTTTGTGTGGTTCTCATTATGGCAAACTTGATTGATTGTACAGTAAATGACAAAATAAAATGTTTTTTAAATTTTGTTTAAAAAAAACTATCTGTGTTTTTGTATGAAATGCTACTAAATTCTCATGAGTAAGGCCGTATGGTGAACAAAAGAAAACATGTTATGTAATACATCCATCCACTTTCTATTACCGCTTATCCTCACTAGGGTCACGGGCTGCTGGAGCCTATCCCAGCTATCTTCGGGCGGAGGCGGGGTACACCCTGAACCGGTCGCCAGCCAATCGCAGGGCACATAGAAACAACCAACCATTCGCACTCACATTCACACCTACGGGCAATTTAGAGTCTTCAATCAACCTACCACGCATGTTTTTGGGATGTGGGAGGAAACCGGAGTGCCCGGAGAAAACCCACCCAGGCATGTGGAGAACATGCAAACTCTACACAGGCGGGGTCGGGATTTGTCCCCAGAACTGTGAGGCAGACGTGCTAACCAGTCGGCCACCGTGCCGGCTTATGTAATACAATATTTCGAATATATCACACACACAGATGCACACCACGAAAATGGAACTTAACGCACTCCACGAACATGGTGGACATGTGCTGAAAACCTTATACTGTATTTTGCCACCAAATTGCATAATTTCACCATACTACTTTTAGGACACATTATCATTAACACTAATGAGTATAATTATGTTATTCCTGATGTAATTACTGATTTAAATATGTTTTAAAATAACCCCCTCAATGTCCGTTTTTTTTTGTATGAAAACCTGCTAAATTCTAGAGAACAGGCTCTGCTCTCATGTAGCCTTCATACCCGTGCATATCTACTACACACGCACATGGTAACCTTCCTGCCTCATGTCTGCTGTTGTATGTCTGAGTCCAAGCAATCTATGGATCAATTAATCAATCACCTGTCCTACCTTAACACACGTGTTTTCACACACACACACTTAATTGTTGACTATGTGTTTCTATTGTTATATCACCATGGATATACCTCATTAACCATGTCAATGTATTTCTTTGATGGGTTTAACACAGTGTGAGTGTGTACAAACACTTTGTACTGTAAAAGATAAGCACTAGCTTACTGGATGGTTTCTACTCTTTTTGTGTACAGAAGTAAAAAGTTTCTATTTGTCTTCCTGTGTGTGTGTGTGTGTCCTATTTAAGTCAATACATTGAAATATTCTGTAAGCCATTTATTGTAGTATAACTTCATCAACTTCACTTTTTAAACTATTCAGCTGTAACAAGTTGTGAGCCATCCAGGCCTTAGTTGCAGTCTCATCTGTACTATCATGGTTAAAATAAATCTGGACATTATCTGTATACAAGTGAGATAGGAGAAAGCTTCCAATTTGCTGAAAAGGATGGGCCCTAAAACTGACCCTTGAGGAACATCACTGGGAACTGGGGCAAACTCTGACTAATGGGGGGCCAGCAATATCAGCAAAAGACCTATTTGATAGCTGTGATGGCTAACCAACCCCTCAACCTGTCCATGAAAAAAAAGCACCAGATTCTAGCGCTACAAAAAATCTCAGTAATATGAAAAAACATACAGGAAATGTTTTTTTTTCAGTTGTTATCATGAACTAATTTGGCATTTTCTGTTAGTCAGTTCACAATGTTAGCAAAACTAGGGGGACACATTTTGACGACGATATTTTTGCCTCAGTACTAGGTATATAAATTGATTTTTAAAAAATCACTTTTTTTTTCTTTACACTTCTACTTAAGTAGAGAGCAGAGTTGTCAAACTAATTTTAATCATAGGCCGCATAGTGATTATTGTTTCTCTCAGACGGCCTTTAAGACTGAAAACACCCAAAAATGTCATATAGCAGTATGTATGTTATGTTGTGTGATACACAGTATTGATTGTTATAATTTCTAACAAGAAATAGAATTTTGAATCAGACATGGAAAATTGTGGCAACCAAATATTTAAGTATACAATGATTGTTCAATTTGGGGGGGGGGGGATTTGATGAATTTTTTATTTTTTTTTGGCGATATCCATTAAAAGTGAAGCACAATTGCATATTTGGTACAGATTTTCTGCCAAAATTAAAACAAATCCATTTGGGAAGAAACATTAAGTAGACACTTTATATTAATTCATACTTTAGTTGCCTGTGGTATGGAGAGAGTACTTTTGCCACCTGTGGGTATCAAACGCTGCACTGAGACCACAACTTCTACTAAACTGCATGTGTGTGTGAGCAGGAGAATGACTCACAGAGCGTCAGATTATTAGTTTCTTTCTTTAGTTTAGATGGCGTCTCCTGTGGCTCAATCAATATTTGTTTTCTTTATTGCTCCCTTCTTCATCCTCTTCTGATCGACAGACGATGATCGATGTTTTTATCACCTTGGCCGCCTTTGAGCCCCCATTCTTAGAATCAGAATCATTATTTGCCAAGTATGTCCAAAAAACACACAAGGAATTTGTCTCCGGTAGTTGGAGCCGCTCTAGTACGACAACAGAACACTTTTGAGACATAAAGACATTGAGAAAAACATTCACTGAGCAATAAAGGGTTGCTAGTTATCTGGTAATGCCGGTAAAATTTTTATTTGTATTTTTTACAATTGTGCAAAAGATGCAGAGTCCTCTAGCACTTAGAGCAGTTTGAATGACTAATATAGCAATAGTCAGGTGTAATGACCATTGTGCAAAGGGCGCCGAGACTTCAAGGAGTGTATGCAGTTTAAAGTGACGCAATAATCTGGGACAATGTTGATTGTTCAAATGTTGGAGATACTCCTCAATCAGTGTGCAAGTGGGGTAGATGCTACTCTGGCATGAGTGGCCAGTATTGGTCAACAACAGATATGCAAATAGTGCCGCATGGTGAGACTACTACAATTAGTGCACGAGTATGTATAATTGGCCCGACAGAAATGTGACAACAAACTCAAGACAAAAAAATTGGCAGCATGTTGCAATGGAATTGTAGGTTAGCTGTTTAAGAAGTTGATTGCAAGAGGGAAGAAGCTGTTGGAATGTCTGCTAGTTCTAGTTTGCATTGATCGGTAGCGCCTACCTGAGGGAAGGAGCCAGAAGGGGTGGTGACCGGGATGTGGAGGGTCCGAGAGGATTTTGCACGCTCTTGTCTTAGTTGTCGGTTGGCGTATGACCTTCATGCGCTTATCTCGCACTAGCTACGCTATCGCTAACAGCGGTAACGGTCAGAGCGCGGCCGTCTTCATCGGGACTGCCGCTAACTTCCGTAACCTCAGAGCTCGCTGTGTTTTCATTATCGGATTCCTCCTCCTTGCTGGTTTGATCTTTACAGCTTTGGTTTGTGTCCTCCACTTCCTCCTCGCTATCACCAATCGCCTGCATGACACTCTTCTGCCGGGCCTTTCCGGGCCCCCATTTTTCCCGCGAGGCGTCCCAGTAGGTCTTGTTCTGGTGGGCGTGCATGCAGCGGATGTTCTCGCCCAGCTTCTTCAGCTCCCGGCGGACGAACGGCTTGAACTGGGGGTCCAGCCTTTCCACGGCGGCCAAGTCCCGTCGAGCTTCCTCCTTGTTGCACAAAGCGGCGTGTGCTCGAGCACGCTGGTAGAGCGCCTTGAAGTGCCCTGACAGGGACGAGCACACGGGGACGTCATTACAGTTGGCGACTCACACCTGCCGATTGACCCTTGCACACAAACCAGCTGGCTGCAATAGGAAAACTGCGACCCCTGTTGTTTTTATTTTAAATAACAGATGACATGGGGACAGACCAATATTATCTTTGTACATTATGTCACCTCAACATTAGAAGTCTGGATGTTTTTTTTTCAACAATAACGAGTGAAAATAGTTGGGTTAGATACTGTATATTTAAGTAAGCTTATTTTGTTCAAAATTGCTCACATTAATGCAGAAAAAAATGGATAGCCTTGAACGTAATTTGCATCCTGAGTCATTCCCCCTATTACACTGAATTAATTGGGAGGGGGGGGGGGGGGGGGGGGTTCTACACGCTTTGCTTTCAAAAACATGATTTCTAATTGACCCCAAACTTTTGAACAATAGTATAATTACCAGGTAACTTTACATTCTCACTTTAAATAAAGACAGAAATTATTTTTGTATGCAGTGCCTACAGGTCGTTGCCAAGGGAACCAATGAGAAGTGAGTGATGTCTTCTCATGTAAACACAGAGCTCAAGCTGTGCAGCAACATGAAAGCAAACAACGCTCCGGGCTGATAAAGAAATCTTCATATTGCAACTCCAAAAATGAAAGTGTCTCAGAAGAAAATATAGACTTTCTTAAATTCTTTTCTACATCGAAACAATGATCCTGCACCACTACACGAACAGACACTTCCATATTACCTTCGTGGCTTTCCAGCAACTTGTCATTGAGTTGCACCACTTGCAGGTACTGCTGAAGCTCCAGCATGCACTGGCTCAGGTTTAGGGTGAGAGGCAGGCGCACCTTTTCCAAAGATTCCCAGTCTTCGTCGCCTCGATGCATCTGCTGAGGACATTTGAGGATGAGGACGTTGCCAGGGAGAAGTGAAATGAAGGTAAATAAGAGCCGGGATGGATTTCAGAGGAGATTGGATGTGTGATCCGTGTGATAAAGTCAGCAAGAGGAGGAGAAAGAGGGCTTAGTGGAGAGGTCGCGTGGTTGTGGGAAGACTGTCGGCGTCACATCTCTTGTGCAAAATTGTTATTTTTGGACCGTAGCTCTGCTAGTTCACTATACCTGCATACTTCAAAAGACACTGATGCCCTGTGGTATGCGCAACAGCAACAACAAAAACGTTTTGTTTTTTTCCATTTAAAAAAAATCCTCTTTTTTGGGGGGGGGGGGGACCAATCCCAAAAATGCTTATTGGTCGTTTATCCTTGTTTATTCAATATTTTGGGGGGTTTGTTTGTTTGTTTGTTTCCAATGCAGTTGTAATGGGTGTCAATTACACGCAGATTTTCACTATTCGTAGTCCGGTCTGGTCCCTATCCCACTCCACTGTATACTGCAGGCAATTATAAACATTTTTGGGTCAAGTCATCTACTCAAGGTTTTACCGCAACACCAACCTTATTTTGAAGGAAGTCCACATAGTCTAAGGCCTCCTTGAACTTTGTAGAAGCTTCTTGAAAACCTTTTTCTTTCACCAGGAAGTTTCCTTGCTCCTGCAGCAGCATCACCAGACGCAACATCTGTTGCCAGTCCTTCCCCTCCGTCTTATCACCTCCATCAGCCTTCCCGGCTGCATCTCCGTCCCCCGCGTCCTCCTCCTCCTTTTCTTCCTCCTCCACTTTCTCTTTGTTTTCATCAGCGGCATCCTTGACAGTTAGCTTGTTCCAGTAGGCGTCCTTCTCCTGCCAGTACTTCTCCTTCATGCGTTCCGACAAGGCCCTGAGCTCTCGGTGGACCAACGAGGCCAGCGTGGCGTCCAGGTGGGCCACCATGTTGAAGTCCTGGCGCGCTTCCTTTTCGTTCCACACGGCGACGTGGGCTTTGGCTCGCTTGTAGTAACCCTTCACACAGTCTGCAAAGAACATAGTTTTGTCTGTTTTTGAAGACAATTATTTACTTGGAGTTGTCTGCTTTTGTGATGAAATTACATCAAAGAGCTCTTGGAGAGACTTTTTCAATAATAAAAAAAAGAATCCAAATTAGCATCTTAATTGCGTAAGTTACTTAAATTTAGAATACCCTGAATAACAATTATTTGCTTTAATCTTGCAACTAGAAAACGAAATTATTTTACTGAATTCACCCCAAAAAATCTGTTTTTGCGTTCAAACTCTTCAACTGTGTTTATTCTTCCCGGTCACAATATTAGTATTATTAAAGTATTATTAGTATAATATTAATATTATCCTTGCACCATCTGATTGAGATAATTCAAAAATTCTGACAACAATGGTCGGTTTATGATAGAATTACTGCTCTCATTACTGAATTACTGTTTTTTGTGCAAAATGTCCACTGCGTGTGTGTGTCGTGCTTCTTCAGACAGCCAACGAGTTGATCGTGAAACAACTAAACAAAACACCACCTCTATCCATATCCAAGCGTTATTTCCCTAACAATTGTGCTTCTCGAATAAACGAATGAATGCTTTGTGCACAGCGGCAGAACAAATGGTAACAAAACAGCCATGAACACGCAGGAGGCCAATCAATATGTGTTGCTTTAACTGCAAATACGTCGCTACGTGACGTTTAAAAACGTAACGCCAGCGTAATCCGTCAAAGTGGCGGGGGAATGTCACTTTGTCCGGCACCCACCTTTGTGTTTGTCCAGCAGCTCGTCGGTGTGCTCGATCACCTCGTAGTACTCGTGCAGCTCCAGCATGCACTGGCAGTAGTTCAGCTCCAGAGGGACGATCATACGGGCCAAGTTAATGTAGTCCGCGTCGCCTGGCATCTCCTGCGTGCGTGCAGGAAGAAGAAAGAGAACAGGCCTGTGGTCGTACTGAGCCTCTGCATATATTAATATGTTAGGAGCATTCAGCACTAATAGAAACATTGATTGAATGTTTCATATGAAAGGGTGGGGGTGGGGGGAGGGGTCTGTGTAGCTTTTGGATTTATCAAAGCTGCATTTGATCCAGCCTCTCGTTTAAGTTACACGTGCGCAAGTCTCAAGCTAGACCCAAGTTTTTTTTTTTTTGTCTTGAGCAAGTCAAGACAATGTAGTAGTTGTAGTTAATTCAGTGGATCTTTTGCATACCACTAGGGGGAGCTTGCGTAACGCACTTTGAGTGCCACTTATCTAACTTATACAGTATAACACCTCATTACGTCTCGAGTCAATTCCTGAGTCTTTATCTCCCAAGGTCAAGTCAAGTCACAAGTCATCAAATCGGCGACTCTACTTGGACTCGAGTCCAAGTTGCAATGAATGGAGTCCCCATCTCTATCATTGTCATCTCTGCCATTTCCCACCCACTCTGGTCTCGCCCACATCCGCTCACCCTGGACTGGACCGTTTTAAGCAGCAGCACGGCCTCCTTGTACTTGCTGGCCGCCTCCCGGAACTGCCGCTGCTTGACCAGCGCGTTGCCCCGCATGTGGAGGAGGGGCACCGTGCTCAGCTTCTCGTCCTTCGCCATCATCCACGACTCCCTGTGGTAGGACATGGGGTCTCCCACCTGGAAAGGTTAGGGGGACGATGGACACCGGTGGGTGCTAAATTATACTGTACAGCGGTACATTTGAAAATGACTAACAAAAGCTATTTGTTTATTTGTTTTTTCTGCGGTTATAAGCGCAGTTGTTTTCCAGGTACAGCGTCAACCGTGATTTTCCCCGATAAGAACACCACTGAATAAAACAGCAGGCGAAATGACAAGGAAATTCTAAATAGGGTCACACGGATTTCTGTTCAAACATGATAAGCATTGTAAAACTTTTGTTTTGGATCCTGCTGCTGTTGGAACCCCTGGTGGGCTACTTCAAAGCACAGTGTTGGGAGGCAGAGAAAGTGGGTGTTCATTTTTGGTCACCGCTGTCAGTAATTGTTGAGGAATATTGTGTCGTCTTACGTGCTGGAAAGGACTGTATGAATGTGTCATTTGTTTAATCGGAAACAGGATCATATCCAAGTAACATGAGTACGTTGACCCACGTCAAAGTCACGTCATTACGTATGTGGCGCTTATCTCGAATCTGATCTTCACACGTTGAGCTATTATTCTTGTCTATGTTGCATTGATGAACACTAATCACAACTTCAAGCCATTATTGAAAATGTTTTTTAAAAGACAAACGTCACTTCTTCTATAAGTACAGTTCATGGTTTTTACTGGCAGCTATTGTTATAACTACGTGTCTAAAATCCCTACAAGTTGTGTATTTTATTTGTTTACTATTTTATTGAAATTGTTTATCATTCATTTGTTTACTATTGTATTTCATTGCAAATGTTTAC
Organism: Phyllopteryx taeniolatus; assembly: GCF_024500385.1. Classification (NCBI taxonomy): domain Eukaryota; kingdom Metazoa; phylum Chordata; class Actinopteri; order Syngnathiformes; family Syngnathidae; genus Phyllopteryx; species Phyllopteryx taeniolatus. The sequence goes on along the minus strand of NC_084511.1, from coordinate 23,968,746 downwards.
CATTGTATTTTATTCAAATTGTCAAATCTTTTATTTTGCTACAAATGTTATTTTCTTTTATAAATTTTTTTATTTTATTTTATTAAAATCATTACCATTTTATTCAAACTTGTTTACTATATATTTTGTTGTTTGTATTGTTACTATTTTATTGTGCAAAAAAAATGTTGGCTATTTTATTTTATTTAAATAGTATAATTTTTATTTTACTGAAATTTTACTATTGTACTTTGCAAATATTTATGACTTTCATTACATTTTATTAAACATTACCATTTTATTTTGTTATTGAAATTGTTTATTATATTCTATGAAAATAGTCACTATTTTATTGTATTTAAAATGTTGATAATTTTATTTTATTTGACTAAAATTGTATACTATCATATTTTATTACACATTTACTATGTTATTTTGTAACAATTCCTTCCATTTTTTGCATTAAACTTAACTGCAGTATTTTACTTAATTACAAATGTTGACTCTTTTATTTTATTGAATTTGTTTACCATTTTATTGTGTAAAAACTGAGTTTACAGTGCATTTTATTTTATTACAAATGACCATTTTATTTTTGTAAAATTGATTGCTACTTACTGTGTATTAAAACAGTTTACTATTTATTAACAAATTCTAGTATTTAATTTTGTTCATAATTATTACTAATTTATTTTATTAAAATTATTTACTTTTTTTGTTTTATTTTGTGTCTGACACCCCAAAATGGGTTGAATGGATTCATAAATTACTGTAAATTTATATATTCTTTGTTATGTGTCATCTGTTTTAACTAGAGAAGTGTTTTTTTGTGATTTTGATTTATTTTATTTTTTTACCTGGAGCAGCTCCATGATGAAGATGAGAGGCTGCGGTGTTCTCATGAGCTCATCCAGCTCGGGGAAGCCAGTGGAGTGATAGTGGAAGATGTTCCCCATGCCGCACATGTGCCTCTGGCCCTCCAGGGGGTCTTTGCCTTGAGCAATCAGCCGCATCCCCTTTGACACGATGGGGTACAAACCGGTGTGCTGCGCAACACCAGAGCGGAAGCAAAAGGAGTTTCATTAAAGGGAGCTCGGGGGGGGGGGGGGGGGGGGGGGGGGGGGGGGAAACAACACCAACAAAAAACACTGCAGATTTTGCGAGGTGCTCGCTGCCTCTTTAGACTTTGCCATTCCGGTATGCACAAGTCTATGGGTAATTTTCAAGACAAAAAATAATAATAATAATTTAGAAAAATACTTTTATGCTGCCTTGGTTTTATATGGGCAAATGTCTCCCAAGCTGAAAGAGCCTCCCTTAAAGCCTTATTTTCAAGTTCTTGATGATTTAAAATTATAGGCGTTCATAGAAAAGACACACCTTCGTGGCCCATTGAAATACATTTCTTTTTATAACAGTAAAGACAGTTTCATAAAAATTGGGTGAGTTGCACAATTTACGTGTTGCCCTTCAAACTTTGTGGATACAAGTGCACAAAACATCTACACTCTTGTTTTTATAGAATCGGGAAAACGGGCTGGTGATGCAATAGTTTCGACAGTTTCAAAAATTCATTCATATCTCAGAAATAACTGTCTGCTACTGTGTGAATGCAAAATGGTTGCCTCATCCTGGCACTTCAGATCACAGATCCTTCTAGTGCATTGCAACAACATAATGAGGCTCTGTCCAGTGGCATTAACAGTAAAGACAGCCTGCGTGACAAAGGAGGACGGGTTTTAAAAGAACCCCTCAAAAAAAGAAAGAAAGAAAAGAAACTCTAAAGACGCTAAGATGATCTTGTGCTAGTTTTCAAGGAAAATGCATTTTAAGCAATAGGAGAAAAATTCTATGAATTCAAAAATGTAATTAGCATCTTCAGAAAACATGAAACTTCATTTCAGACACCTAACTGTAATGACAGTTTGGCATTAAAAGTTTGATAAATGTTACTTTACTCACTATATTTTTTTTTCTCAGAAGCAACGATGACATTTTTGCTGCCAAATAATTCAAATAATGACAAACCCAATGATTACTGCACTACCTTGTCTTTTTGTTAATGAGAGTAAAGTAATTAACTTATATTAAATCTCTCTAATCAATGATTGTTTGAATTATAGGCAGTTGATTGGTTGATGGTGAGTAATGTTGTTTTATGATGATAAAGAAATATTTATGGGAAGTACAGTATAATTGACAGTCATATAATCACATCTTGATGAATTATAGTACACTCGATGTGCATTAAACAAGTTAATATGCATAGTACATGTGTAATTAATGATTGAAATAATAAAAATGTAAAGTGTTAATACTACAAAGTCACATATTCTACAGTCACATTCCCAATGAGTGCAAATAAACAAGTAAGTAAGTAAATAAAATAAAATAACACTGTATAGTACGTAACGTGTGTGTGTGTGATCCAACTCACAACGGCATCACACCAGAACTCGGCCACCTCTCCGACCCGCATGGACGTGAGCAGCGTCTCCCACACTTCCAACTTGAACATCTTCCCCACGAAGATCTCGGCAGGCCTGCCGGCCACTCGGCTGTCGTCGACGACCGTGCGCTCAAACGTGTCCAGCAGTGTCTGGAAATGGAAAACCAGCTGGGATGGGAGGAGACAAGAAGCCACAGTTCTGTTTAGAGTAATTAGCACATTTGCACCAGAAATGAAATGAAATGGTGGTGTCACACATCACATACAAACAGAGCAATCCCCAGATGCTAAAACTCATTCTAGGACATTAGGTTATCTTTTATGTCTTTCTAATATATATATATATATATATATATATATATTATATTAAATCTCATTCCCCATTGAAATGAATGGAAAGGCCATTCATCTGTTCCAGCCTCCCCCTCCCCCCAAAAAAAATGTTTGTAATTTGAAAAAATATAATATCGTGCTTTATAAAAACATACAGTAATAAAGACATCATTAAATAAAATCCAAAGAGTTTTTGCCACATTTCTTTCTTCAATTCAATGGACATTGTGCCGCTCCTTCCGGTGTGCGTGTCATGGCTGGCGGTGGACAGTCGAATACAGATATACTACATGAAGGAGACGGTCGCAATTGCTCACTAAGACAAACAGAGCAAGTAATATTGGACATCCCCATGAGCAGACCAGCGTGGAGAATCACATGAGGTGACACTGGAGTAAAACTTAGGATATTTATAAAAAATAAATAAATAAATAAATACATAAGCAATTAAACCTGTTGCTATTTATACAACAGAATGTATTAGCTTGTATTCAACTAAATGGGCCCACATTTCACACTTAAGTTGGGGAAATACTGCACTACCTTTTCTTGTTGTTAACGAGAGTAAAATAATTAACTAAGCTTACTTAGCAACATACATGTTAGTGACCACTATAATAAACATATTGTTATAATAATACCCCAAAATTTCCCTTGTATCAATCTTGTAATGGATCTCATTAGACTGCGCAGGTGTACCTACTGTTGTTGCTCTTCATAGCCAATGCAATCTTCTGGTATAGTGTGTAAACATGAATGTGTCATATTATACTTACAGCTCATCTGACTAGATATAATGCAGCGCTAACAGTGTTTACCAATCGGAACTGCCTCAGCAGGTAGGTCACACACATCCACACAGACAGTAATGTAGATGCACAGCAGTGGAAATACATGCTGACACTGACATAGAAAATGTTTGTCGGTGTATCTGGGCTTTGTGCCAATAGCTGGATGTGACCAGAATGAGGACAACCACACACAAAAAAAAGCAACAACAAAAAAACACCCACACACGTTGAGAGACAAACACACAGCCGCTGCCATTAAACATCGCAATTTGCTTGACCAAACGTTTGCGTGTGTGTCTCAGTGCCAGGCACCGAACGATTCCCTCACGTCGTGAATATTTCAACACAATCTACAACCCCAATTCCAATGAAGTTGGGACGTTGTGTTAAACATAAATAAAAACAGAATACAATGATTTGCAAATCATGTTCAACCTATATTTAATTGAATACACTACAAAGACAAGATATTTAATGTGCAAACTGATCAAATTTATTGTTTTTGGCAAATAATCATTAATTTAGAATTTTATGGCTGCAACACGTTCCAAAAAAAGCTGTTGTTTACCACTGTGTTACATCACCTTTTCTTTTAGCAACATTCAATAAACGTTTGGGAACCGAGGACACTAATTGTTGAAGCTTTGTAAGTGGAATTCTTTCCCATTCTTGCTCGATGTACAGCTTCAGCTGTTCAACAGTCCGGGGTCTCTGTTGTCGTATTTTACGCTTCATAATGCGCCGCACACCAAAGCCCTGACTAATAAAAGTAGTCATAGTTTTTCAAAACTATGTAAAAGTGATACATCTCGACTGAACTGAGAAACTAAAATATTTGCATGTCATGGAGGAGCTATATTTAGCCTGGGTTGTTAGTGGAGCGTTTCATTGGCGTTAGGAGGTAGTCCCATGAACCCGAAAAGCTTGAGAACCCACTGACATAAAAGGCTTCACGTCCTGTAGGTCACGTGACCAGTACCTTGGTTCCAGGTGGGAAGTGAGGCAGCGGGCCGGTGCCTCCGGCCAGAATCTTCTTCTTCACTCCCGGATGCTTAAGAAGGAACGTCTCCTCCATGATGCTCGTGCCCTCTTCTTCCCGTGCTCGATTTGGCCCCGAGACGAGAGTGACGCCTGGTCGATTGCTCTCTGACAGATGGCGGGATTAGGCCGAGCTGGCCACTTTAATCTGAGGCGCTAATCCCTGGCTGGGGCCTTCGATTGGCGGGAGCATCCCTGCAGAAAGGGGCATCAGAAGGAAGGATGACTTTAGGTGACTTTCACACAGCCAATGATCCTTCTAGAAGAGGCCTTATTCCAATGGAAGGGAAACGGCCACAACATATACTTAGACGATAGTGTACATCAAAGAAAGAAGTAAAATGTTTTCATATTAATTTAATTCTTTAAAAGGAGCATAACCCTATAAAACGCACAACTTTTTTTTCCTCATAATGATGACAATTGTCAGAGAAATCCTCATAAAATTAGGACTCGTGAACTTCTCAATAATTACAAACAACTAACAAATATATTCCACATTCATTTTTTTTATTTTAGGCATTGAAAGAACAAAACTATTTTAATTCTTTTGCCAATTTTGAAAAGGTTTAATGTTATAAAATGAGATATTACGTTCTTCTCTGAAACGAAATGTTTGTAAATAGTCGGATTTTCTCTCCGAAAAATTATCAGCCACATAAGAAGTGCAACTGTTTTCCTCATAAAATGTTTGGGGGATTCTCCTCAGTTTACATTTATACAATATTTATGAAATAGCCATACTTCATAACATCTAACGAGACTATATTCCATTTACATGTACTGGTCCCACCATTAAGCGCATCTGCACATTAAAAAGTCTCCATTTTAAGATAATGCTTAGTTTCTAATGAGTGCTGGTGTACCTAATATTGTGGCTGGTTAGTGTATATGAGGCAGGAAAAACACAACCCTGTAATAAAAGGAGGTTCATTTAAAAGTGTAACCAAGGGAGTGGGGGGAATTAATAAGGACTCATAATGAATATATTTGCAAATTGATTCAACTCACCTTGAAGTTTTATCTACCTAAAGGGGAAAACGGCAGCACGGTGAATGAATGGTTAGCACATCTGCCTCACACTACTGAGAAACGGGGTTCAAATCCCGGCCCCGCCTGTGTGGAGTTTGCATGTTCTCCCCGTGACTGCATGGATTTCTCCAGGCACTCCGGTTTCCTCCCACATCCCAAAAACATGCATCAATTGAAGACTCTAAGTTGCCCTTAGGTGTGAAAGTGAGTGTGAATGGTTGTTTGTTTCGATGTGCCCTGCGATTGGCTTTCGACCAGTTCAGGGTGTACCCCGCCTCTCGCCTGAAGGTAGCTGGGATAGGCTCCAGCACGCCCGCGACCCTACTGAGGACAAGCGGAACAGAAGAGGAATGAATGAATGAATGAAGGGAAAAACTATCTGCCTGAGTTTATAAACAGTAAAAAGGCCAAATAAACTTCCTGTCTGCGAGTATGCATAACAGGAAACCATCAAATCTGCATTGATATCTGATGACAAAAAAAAACAAAACAAAAAAACACATCATTCTCTGTTGAAACAAAACACTTTAATGACACAGCTACAAACAACGTGTTCTGAGGGGAAATGCAAATCGGCGTGCTCTCTGAGGTCTGCGTAAAAATATCCACCTAAAAAGGAATGACACAGCAAGACTGTGTCAAGGCATCGCATCCTCCTCCTCCTCCTCCTCATCCTCGTCCTCGTCCTCGTCTTCGGTCACGCGTGTGGTGCTGAGGGTGTCATGAGGGTGTCCCCTGCTGCTCACTTCTCAATCAGTGAGTCTAGCTGCTCCTCCAGCGAGGCCAGCTGTTGGAGCAGGACAAGCAAGAGAGGGAGGGAGACATGGCTTTTATTTCCCAGCAATATAAAATGACCAAGGGCATGACGGAATCAAAAATGACCTTGCTTAAATGTTGCCCAATGAAATGGCATCTAGCCCTAAAGCGGGGAACAGTGAACCCCTGCCTAAATGTAGTTTGCTATTTATGAATTCGACTTTTTGAAGTTTTTTGTTTTTTTTTTCCTGTGAAACTTATCTCTAGCTAATAGCTGAAAAACACCTATTCTTAGTTTTATGCTCTTTGTAACACACGAAGATGCCAGAAGATGTTGCCAAAGCCCTTGCTAATAGGAACGTAGTAATTGGTGTCAAGGTGGGCTGATAATAATAATAATAAATAAAAATCAAAGCAAAATTAGGCAGTGATCATTTTTCCAGCCTGACTAATGTTACTGCAGATTCACGTAGAAATAAGATGACGTGATGGCGCCGAGCCTCAAATGTGTAAAACACAGAAAATGTCCAAAGTTTGGGATCTTTCCATGCTTAAAAAAAAGAAAATAAATTGCAATATGTTTATTACAATGCAGAACTGGCTTACTCAACAGCATGTCTACGAATGGTGACACAACGTAACATACACATCATGTACCAAATTAATTCAGTATAGCCTACCACCACTAGTTGGAACATACTGTAATTAACCCACAAATGGTCAAGGAGAGACACAGCCACCTGTGCACTTTCAATCACGTTATTTACCAAACCTTAACAAAATAAACACATACCGGGTAATAAGCACATTCGTACACTAGCTGCATGGCCACAACTGACAACCAGAGACGCAACCCGCAGACTGGCTAACAGTTAATCAGCCAAGTTAACAGCCAGCAGCTAAACTGAGCTCACGCCAACTTGAGACTCTCATTCGCTGACTTCCATGTCACTCACTAGACCAGGCCCCACCTTCTAAAGCCATACACACACGGTCACAGATACTGCGGTGTAAAAGATGAGAAAGGCGCCCCTAGTGGACAACATTAATACCTAAGAGTCAAATTTTCTTATTTAATCATGTTAAATAACGTTTTAGCCGATTACTCGATTAATTGATTGGATAATTGGTAGCATAATCAATTCTAAATATATTCGATAGACCCAGCCCTTGTGTCAAGGAATTTTTTTGAAGTGATCCATCTCAAATGTTCTAAGATCTTTGTAAGTCATGGAGAAGCTAAGTTTAGCCTGGATTGTTAGCAGTTTGCTCTGTTGAGTGGCTATTAAAAAGTTCAAGCTAATAAACAAGAGGTCTCTTTATTGCTTGACAATACAGTGTTCCCCCGACCGAGTCCTGCCACAAATAGCGAAAATCCGCAAATAATTTTACACCCCCCTAAAAGGTTTATAAATACCTATAGATGCCACAAGATGTGGGCAAATTTTACCTGCTCCATCTCACGCTCCTCCTGCTGAATGATCTCATCCAAACACGCTTGGAATCGGTTCTGTGTGAAGAGAGAAGTGACATTTCTTTGAAATCGCCATCTCGCACCTCGTTTAATTGCGATGGCCGCGAACACGCGCGTATGTGTGTGTGTGTGTGTGTGTGTGTGCATGTCACTATCTGCGCCCTGTCAGAAAGGCCACTCAGAATGTCAGTCAGGGACGGCTGACCTTTTGCTGCTGCAAGTGTGGCGGTGCGATCGCAGCCCCAAAACGCCGGACAGAGGGAGCGCTAAATGGCAGCCATGTCTGCTTGCCCTCCCGCCAGCTCAGTGATCCTTGATGTGCTAGATTGCAACCGCTTAGGTCGAACACAATCTGTTCGGAATTTTTTCCGTATATAACCCAGTAAGGTCCAACTTTCAACTTTCGTCTTTTTTATCATAATAATATGTTTATTCTCATAGTATTACAATCATCTTCCTATTAGGTACGCCATACAATATGACATTATTTTCTTAATACAACTTGTGGAACAATGGAAACTAAATAACATATTCCAGCATCACACTGTCACAATCCTAAATTTTTGATGAAAAGGCAAATTTGAAAGTAACAGTTTAACATGTCATAAAAGTGTAAAGGTTAGGCACTGTCGTAGTAATAAGACAAAAAAAAAAAAACACTCAATCTGTAGTAAAGAAGGTATAATATATACGTGAGTCAACATAGATGCATATCCTCCGTCTAATTTTTATTTTTTTTCTTAATCACCATATACAGTACAGGTGCATCTTAATAAATCAGAAAACTACAGTAGTTTATTTCGAAAAGTGAAACTCAAAGATTCGCTACACTCAGTGAAATAATTCATGTTTTTTTTTTTATTTAAATAATTTTTGGATGATTGGAGCTTACAGCTCAAGGGAAAGCCCAAAATTCATCATCTCAAGAAATAAGATGATATAAGAAACAATCAAAACAATTTTTAACATACATTAGCTAAGAATTTGCCTTCTGAGAAGTATTTTCCTGTGTTTGATAAAGTTTCACTTTTTCACTACTATTACTGAAATATATAATTTTCCCCTCCAACAATAGTCTAATTCAGCGTTTCCCAACCTTTATAGAGTCATGCTCATGACTGTTTAGTGACGTTTGCCGCCGAGCTCTTGTTTTGTGAGCACACAGACCTACCTTAATGTATGTCAAGCGTATCAAGTCAATGTGTGTGTCCGTATGTATTTATATGTGTGTGTGTGTGTGTGTGCGTATGTGTGTGCGCTCACTTTAAGGGCCTGGTTTTCCACTTTCATAATCAGCTCCTCCTGTTGCTTCTTCCGGGCTCGCGTTTCCTGAAGCTTAGCCTTGATGCCGTTGATCTGCACCTGGTACTCCATCACTGCAAGGACCAAACAGCAGAAGAACGTTTACAAAAGAAAAACAAAAAGGCATGTGACGTATACTCAATCTTGTAAAGTAAAACAGTACAAATACTTTGTCACTGTACTTATGTAGAATGGTTACGTGACTGTACTTTACCTCGTTATTTACATTTCTGGCAACTTTCACTTTAACTACATTTGCTAAATAAAATGTATTGTAATTTTACTCCTGCTGCTCACACAATATATCCAGCAGCAGATGATAACCAAAACGACAACAAGGATAACATTACACACCTGGGGGTGTAATTACAGGACTGCTTTTCGTACATTGGATGAACTACCGTAACTTCTCGTGTATAATGTGCATTTCCCCCCCCCCCCCCCCCAAAAAAGTGCGCATTACACATAGGTATGGGGGGAAATGAAAAAAACTTTCACATTTTATAATGTATGCCACCATCTAAAGGTTACGAAAAAGCTGTACACTTTCATTCTTGTATCCTACCACCACCTAGAGGTTACTAAAAAGGTGTAGCCTATACTTTCATTCCAATATGACAGGGGTACGTATGACTACATATATGTACAGTTGCGCTCATAAATTTACAGAATTTGTGCATTTTATTTTTTCTTTTTAAAATACGACTGATGACTGAACAACAACCACCATTAATTTATTTATAGTTATGCTTTGTTTAATGATATTGCTTTTCTGAAATGCTTGACAGTTTAATTTGAATCCCATTAAAATAAAATTAAATATGTTTCGACTGTTCATTCATGTTTGCTTTAAATAATTGTACCCATCTTACAAATTCTGCTTGGGTAACCAAACATATGAGCACAACTGTGTGTTTTCTTATTTACTAAATAAAAGTAGGGCCGGGAATTTCAAAATAAGAGCAAGTAAATAAAAAGAAAGTATTACGTGTTCAAATAAAGTGCTTAACTTCAGAATAAATATTTGAAAAACAAAATACAGATAATACTTCATGTTTTGATCATACGTGTAGAAGCAAAATTATGCATTGTAAAAATGCATTATACATAGGTAGAAGGGTTTTCCAGAATTTTGAGGTCAACTTTGGGGGTGCGGATTATACATGGGTGCGCATGATACACGAGAAATTACGGTACCTCTTATTCCTACCAAAAGAGACCAAATACCAAAATGGCATTCAAAACGTTATTACTTTTATTATTAAAATGGGGTATTGCGGCAAGTTAATTTAAACTAGCATATTTTGTTTAAATTGTTTTTTTGAAAGTTATGTTTACTAGATCATTTTTTAATCATGTTAGGCATTCTGATCTGAATCACTGAATTTTTTTCTGACCGATTTATGCTAAAAAAAGTACAGCAAATGCAAGATACTTTAAGACTTTTACTTCTACAAAGTTATTTGCGGTTTACGCTACTTATACTTTTACTTGCTTTCGGGCACTTTATACAATACTGTGTGTGTATGTGAAAAGAATGGTGTGAGGGAGAGAGAAATAATGATGGTAATTTGACAGTCAAAGGACGCCCATCCTAGCTCACCAGGATGTCACAAATTATGTTTGACTTCCATTTAAAAAGGATGTGAGGCAGCGGATAAAAGCACTCAAAGGCCAACTAAATGAGCCTTCTCCAGCCTTCCCACAGAACAGCTGTTAAAAATATACCACAGTTACGGCTCGCTACCTCACAGCAACTAATTTAACTATGGCTCCAATTTGCAACCAATGGGAGGCAAATATTTTCCCCCTTGAGACGATTTCTACGGAATGTCAGAAATGTACTGAAAAGAAAAGATGTGAAAGTGGCAAAAAAAAGATACATTTTTAATGAGAATGTACAAATTCCAACATAAAAAAAAAAAAAAACCTTGTGTCAACTAATCAGTGACCTCCAGCCACTCGTCTTGTCCAGGTGCGATTTGTTGTCCCGTCTATATGTTTGTATTTACTCCCCTGGGTTTCTTCAGTCTTTAAGTCACGTTTCTAGTTTTGTCATGTTTCCTGTTGTGGTGAGTGTTTAGTTTCCTAGTGTTTCTTTGAATCTTCATTTTTAGTATTTTAGGAGTGATGGGCAAATGAAACATTTGTGGAGCAATGACCCACTGGACGAATCGTTTGGGAAAATTGGTTGCCCTTGAAGCTTCAGTTATAGGGACCTCTCCTGGCGAAAAGCATGGCTGCAATGAATTTAAAAATGGCTTTAGTTCGTCAAATATTTGATGAACACAGGCACGCACACACACAATACCAAATTTTTACAAATAAAAAATACGTTGTGGTTGCGTGTGTACCTATGACCATGATGTAGATCGCGGGACACTCAAATGAGGCACACTTTTTTTTTTTTTGCTCTCAACTTCTTCACATTTGGAAGATAATCGCAAGGAACAGATGATGCTGTCGGATTCACCTCGTCACCCGATTGGACCGTGAGCCAGTCAGGTGGTTCATTCAGGAAATGAATCACTTATGAAGTTATGTTAAATGAATCATACACTGTGCAGTGGTTCTATAGAAACCCTTCAGATAGTCACAGACTGAATAGTTTTGTGGTTTTTTTTTCTGTGGGCGGGTAGGGCCAGAACTTAACAGCACCAACCGTTTGATCACAACTCTGTGGCGGTGGCCAGACGAGCTAGACCTGGGCTAGTGTATCCGAAAAGGACTTCTGAGGAAAACCTGGCAGGTAATATTGCGGACACATGTCTGTCGAATGCAGATAAAGAGACCCAGGCAGCTGTCTGAGCTGCAACACCTGTCAGTGCTGCTTCTCTGTGCCCGAAGGCGATGCACTTCATTTACCAGTAAGTGAACGTCAGCCTGCACATTTCTCGGTGTGCGCATGTGTGTGACCTAGAAAACTTTGATTCAAAAGTGGAAACCAGTGTTTCTCAAACTGGGGTCCTCGCAGATTTCTCCCCCCATTAGGGGCTCCCTGGACCCAAAAGGTTGGAGAACCCCCCTGGTGCGGCCTTCGTGCTCTCTACCAAAAAACGCCTCTCTCACCTATTTGATTGTTGGTGTCTGACTCGGGTTGCCCAGGGTTGGACTCGTGCAGCTTGTCTTGGACCAGGTCATCCTCCGTGTCCATGATGTTCAAGTCTTCGTCCTCGTGGCGGTCCACGTCGTCCTCCTCGTCCTCGCTGGAGCTGCTGATGTCGTTGAAGATCTCCCGCAGTTCGTCACGCTGGGCTGCCCGACGTAAAGATTTATCACCCATTAACTGAAGCATCGGATTCCGCTCAAGTCAGCTGTCGTGAAGGTTATTATTTACTTCACATTGAAATGCTTTAACCGCCTGCCGTTTGCTATAACAACAGTCGTTAACAAGCCGAGACGTTTAATCTACTGTGCTGCTTGAACTACAATCTACAACAGAGTAGAACAGAAAGCCTTTATTGTCATTGTATGTATGGTGCAGATACAGCAGAATTGGCGTGCAATTCCAGGTTTTGTGTTTTCAAAAATAAAAAATGCTGAATGAAGTCTCATGAGTTTTGATGACGTGTCATTTCGCAAATGATGACTGTTTGACTTTTCAGGCACACATTACAGAATTTTTTTTGTTGAACTTCAAACTGTTCAACTCTTAGGGACATAAAAACAAATTCGGGGGGGATGGTACAACTGCACAGAATCCTTACATTTTACTCAAGTTGCTGATATAGTGTGTATATATCACTTACTTGAGGATCCATGACCCATCTTGTGTCCTGATGTGCCGGGCGATGAGTCCAGGTTGGCCAGCGAGCCGTGCTGGTCTCCGTCTTTCATGTCGTCCTCTGCTATGACTTCCCACCCTGATCATCACGGGTCAAGGTCAACACGCCCCTTTTGTGGATCACAAAAAAACTAAACAAACCTCACAGTAACTGTTCTAAAAAAAAGAGCCAATCATATATTTATATTTAGTCTTCTCCCCATGTGCTTGTGTGAAAATACTAACTGAAAACAGTCGCAAAGTGCATGGAGCAGATGCGAACACTGAACTAGCCGCATGGTAAATGGCTAACCCATTTTGAAAGTAGTTTTGAATGTCACTCGCTAGGCCGCGCCCCTGAAAGGCACACATCAACATGTGAATGTACTGCATGGTCTGTGTGTGTCGTTAGGCTTAATTACTATTTAGAAAAACTAAAATCAGATGTTTACATGCACTCTGTGAAGACACAAATGTTTTTTCCCCTCACAACATTTCCTGTTGTAGGTCAATTAGGATTACCCAAATTGACAGAAGGATTTTTTTTTTTTTTTTAGACAATTTTTCATTACTTTCTTCAAAGTCAGAATTTTACATACATTTCAATAGTACAAACCACCATTCCTTTTCGATTGATATTCAACTGAACACACTACAAAGCCGAGATATTCAATGTTCAAACTGATGAATTGTTTTTTTGGAAAATATTCTCTCATTTTGAATTTGATGCCTGGTTTTCCCCACAAGAACATTTCAGCCTTCCAATTACTACACAATTTGGCAAAGCGTGTGGAGAAATGGAGAAAAAGATTGGCTACCCTTGCAGTTTGCATTTTCCATCTACTCACTCGGACAACCTGTTTCGTTTTGTATGGCCTCACATCAGGTAAGATGATATGCTGCGTGACGTCACACAAAACCAATATTGTCCTTGCTGCGTGTCGTGACGGACCAGCGTTTGTGGAAGGATACGGACGCTGACGGCGTCGGCATCTGTGCTCAGCAGCCGTTTCACCTCCTTTTCTACGTCGGGAGATTCGATGTACTGCGTCGGAGAGAGCGAGAGAGATGGAGAGCGGATTACAGCAGCTGGCCCGGTGCCAGCGAGAACATTAGCGATTAGAAAACAGAAGGTGCCCAAATCGATGCGACTCCACTCTGCACCTTCGGGAAGATTGATTCAAAAGACAAAGTTGATGTGTGGCGCTCAAGCACACGCTCCTTCACCATGAAAAGAAGCGCCAGTGAAATTGCTTTTTTTGTTGCTTTGCCTTCGGGACAAACAAAGATGGAGGTGGTTTATTTATATGCAAATCTAAGGTTCACTAGAGGTGCTGTTATAAGAAATGTAAATGTCTGCTTGGGTAAAACCCAAAGGAGGAGATGGATGTTAAAAAGACTGATGAGAGCCAGGAAGTGCAAACCTTCTTTTTTGCCGTCTTGCGAAATCTTCTCTTGCGTGTGTTCTTGAGAGGACAGGTGACTGGAGGGGGGGGGGGGGGGGGGGAACAAGGTCATTAGTAGAGTGACGATTATAAAGTGAAGCATTAGCACATGTCCGCATTTGTCTTCTTACTGCCGTGGTTCCAAATGAATTTCTTGTCCTTGTCTTTGTCCTTCTTCTTGGTCTTGGGATCGGTGCCAGTGGGCTCCTCTAAAGGAGGGTACAGGTCTCCATCTAGTGTGCACACCAGCATCTAAACAGCCAGAGTGAGTACATGACATACTCCAATAATAGATAATCAGCAATGCTTTTCCTGACATTGGTTTTGTTTATTAGCAGACGCCTAAATGATTTAAGCTAAACACTGATTGCTATTTTGATCATTCCGTTGACCTTGTATAAGGCCCCAGTTCCAGCTGAAGAAAAACAATCCCAAAGCATGATGTGGCCACCACCGTGCTTTGCTGTGGGTATGTCGGTCTTTTTTGAGGTTGGCCATAATTCCAAAATGTATCTTTGGAACAAACACTGCTAAATAATATAGCCCTATTTTTTAAAGAATAAACACGTTTTGAGGGGAGAAAAAAAATCATATTAAGAGGGTAAAACTTCCCTCGTTAAACTAAGACTATGATATCATATTACTACTTTATCTTGGGGAAAAAACATGACATTCTTGTAAGACTATGACTTTTTTTCTGCTATCGTAACTTTACGACTTCTCAAAAATATTGCTTAATTCTTATGGCCTTAAAAGTGTACAACACATGGAAGTTACGCTTAATTGGCATAAGGATTATTGGGCCCAAAAAATTTGAGAACCTCTGCACTAAAGTGGTGGCAACTTTTGGAGCCAAGAAACACTTTGACTTTAATATCATAATATCACAAAAAAAAAAAAAAAAAAAAAAACTCTTAGGAAAAATTACAACTTTATTCTCGTAATATTAAGACTTTTTTCTCCCCAAAAATATCAATTTGGTATTAGAACTTCAAAATGTTTATCTCACAAAAATGGAAGTCATGCTGTCATTATTTGTGTTCTTTTTGCTCTGTTTTCTCTGTGTCCCATTTTAAAACCTCACTCTGTCCGACTGAAATGCCAATAAATTATCCATCGCAATACAAATAACAACAGTGAGACTATATACAGACTCCCTGTTGTTCCAGCATGAAAATGCAAACAGATCCATCATACTTCATGATAGAACGTTGGGGGGGGGGGGGGGGGGGGGGATTTTTAAAAATTTCCTAATAAATACAATACAGGGGTGTTCCTCTACCTGGCAGATGTCAGCTGTCTTATATAAAGTCTTCTTGTCCACCGTCTTGAGAGACTCAATGATGCAGGGCAGATCCACCAGTTTGCAGGCCAGAGGGACACGGTCCACTCTCACAATGCCATGGCGACCATCAGCTGTGAATTCACATTTAAAAAATGCACATGAACGTAAGTACGATGGTATGGATGGACTAGTAGTATTATGGAGCCTCCAAAGATGAACACCGCTATACTAAAGTAGTACAAATTGTTTGAATTCAACTTAAATTTTCAATTTAAAAAAAACATGCTTCTAAAATGTTCAGATGCCATTCAAAGAGGGGACTCACGGTGCAATTCAATGGTGAGTCTGTCCTTCATATTCATACTACTAGACTGGGCGATCCTCCTTACAGTAGATGCATACTCCTAAAATAATAATAATAATAATAATAATAATTATAGTGCATTTTTCAGAAGAAGCAGATGCAAATGCTTACTGTTGGCAGCCGCAGGATGAACTGATTCTCCAACTCATAGGGAGCATCCTCCTTACTCTTAGAGCCAACTTTCCCGGCTGGAAAACCAAAAAGAACGTCATGTTACCGAGCGGCATTTTCATAACCACAACGCATTCAGAGATTTGGTCATACAACTATTTCTTGTTTCCATCAGCATGCTTTTGTTTGGTGACTTTCATTGGATGTTTTTTTTCGTCATTTACTGTTTTGTCTTATCTTTAAATGTTTATTTAAACAATTTAAAATTTTAAATGGATTTTTTTTTTTTTTTTTTTTTTTTTACCTATGCACATAAGCACTTACCTTGCCGAGAAATAAATGAATGCTGCAGTATTTTGTTCTGTTACATCAACAACATTTTACCACATCTGCTTTTGTTCTGTTATTCTACGTTTTTACCACTTCATAGATATTTCATTTTCACGATACTGCCAACAAATACTAGTATCAAAACTATACTGTATAAAAGTATGATGTACTGTTTTTTTTTCTGTGCATAATAATGTTTACACTGCTGAAGGGAAACCAGCAAACGTTAGCATAGCAAGCTAACCAAACGAGATGGGCAACGTACCTTTCTGTTTCGATGTCATGCTCATTTTGGTAATTTTCCACGAAACCGTGGAATAGCCAAGCGTTCAAACTTTACAAAACAACATGGAGAGTGTTTAAAATAAGCAAAGCGAAGCAATAGTCAAACAGAAACACGTCTAAACACGACTGATCTCATGCTGTATTCAAGTACTCCTCGGAAACGTGAAAATCATCCTTATTAAACTTTACTTTTCTTGATGGCAAACTATTTTTTTACACTAAAAATCAAAGAAATTGTATCACTGTCATATTACATACATAATTACATATAAAGTGTCCGTATACTTAATTTATTGATAAATACAGGCCGACTGGACACCGTGACGTTATTCATTTAGTATCACAGCGTTACATTGATAGACGGTACGGAAACCAGAAATGTCATCAAAAAATGACGATTGTTTTGTCAAATCGCAGGGCTCCTGTGTGAAATAATTTCGAAAATATGCTTGAACAGACACAAGTTCTAATATCAAGCAGACATTAGTTTTTTTTATGTATTATTTTGAATTATCATTTCAGTATCATGGCATGTTACTGTTAATATAAATTGCTGTCTAATTTTATTTTGTTCATTGACTGTTTTTATTGTGAAGCTCCTTGTAACTTTCTCTATAAAAGTGCTTAGAAATACAAGTTTTTTTATTATTATTATTATCATTATTATTTCACCGCATTATTTCTTCCTCTTTCGACATAACGATGGGGCTTCAAAATAAAATTTATGAACTTATTGGTAGGGAAATTTCTGCGGAATGCCATTTTTTTTATTTTAAGAAATGTCTCAAATAAGCCATTTATATTCGATACGCTAAGATGAATTGTAGATATTTAGTGTGCTTTTATATTTCTAATCGAGCCTGTACCCGTGCCGCTTTTAAGTTGAAGCCCATCCTACGCGTTCTGGAAAAACATACTTTTCACTTCCGAGTCGGAATCGGTTCCTCTTCTGATTTTTGTTTTTTTTTTAAACCTCCTCTGCAAGTCTTTGTGCAAGTTTTGGACCCAGCAACGTCGACGCCGCAGCGTTTGGCTGCCGAACATCAGGCCATGGGGCTTAACTGGACCGCCAGCCGAGGCCGCGGGGCGACGGGCGCGCTTCGGCGCCGCTTGCTGCCGCTGCTGGTGGTGAGCTTGTCGGCGTGCGTGTGCGTGTGCCGAGCATCCTCGTCGCCTCGGCAGCAGCAGCAGCAAGAGGAGGAGGAGGAGGACAGTGCCATGGAGAACATCGTCACGGAGAAGAAGGCTGAGGAGAGCCACCGGCAGGACAGCGCTGACCTGCTCATCTTCATCCTGCTCCTCACCCTTACCATCCTTACGATCTGGCTCTTCAAACACCGCCGGTTCCGCTTCTTGCACGAAACTGGACTAGCGATGATTTACGGTGAGCTTCAGCCGACGCACGTTCATAAACCACCATATTCGTCTCGCACTCATGACTATTTGGAATTGGAATCGCTTAACGTGAGATTCTGGTTGGTTTACGAACCTAAACTAGGCCTCTTCGTAAATGACGTTTCATCATGACAGTGAAGGAAAAAAAAGAAAAAACTCTTCCGGTAGCAAAAGTCTGAGTAAACAAACTCTTACATGTCATGTGACGAAGGCAGAGCGTTTGGGAAAACAGGGTAAATGGCTAGGTTTGAGGTGCGGCTGACCACCTTGCTAACCAAAACAGCAGCATGTCAACAGTACTGCAGATCAATGAAAATGTGCAGTCTTACGATACAAGTTACGCGGTATTAAAGACGATCTGACGATGCGTGGAGGCAGCGTCTTTAATGGACGATTAACATTCCAGTGGTCGCACCACAATGTTGTGTGCGTCCATGTTTATGTTCCTCCAGGGACTTAATTTGTATGTGACAGATGAAGAATAACATTATAAAACGTTCTATGCAGAGGTGGGAGTAAGTTACATGTGCAGTCATAGCTCAGGTTGTAATTTTCAAGTTTCAAGCAAGCCCCAAGTTACTGTGGCAAGTCGAGTCAGTACTCGAAGAAAGAAAAAAAATAATAATAATTAAAAATCCAAATCAAAACAAATGGCTCATCATCTTGCCTTGCGGCCAGGTTTACTGGTGGGCGTGGTGCTGCGCTACGGCATCCACGTCCCGCGCGACGTCAGCAACGTGACGCTGAGCTGCCACGTCAACGCCAGCCCCGCCACACTGCTCGTCCAATCCCGCGGCAAGTTCTACGAGTACACGCTGAAGGGTGAGATCAGCGCCAGTGAGGTGGACGACGTGCAGGACAACGAGATGCTGCGCAAGGTTGGGGAAAAGTCCTACGTTTCGCAGTAAAATTCCCAAATTAAGAGAGATTTTATCGTCGCGCCAGGCCGCCACATAGCTCCGCCCCTGTTTAAGTATAGGACAAACCGAAAGTTGCAACAACAAACTCCTCCTTCCACATTTCTTGACCGATTTCAAATCATTTCAACAAGATGAATTCAGGACATCTACGCAACTATTGACCAAATTCCCCAAGTTTTGACATTAAAATCCCCAAATTAGGAGAGCTTTTACATATTTACATCATTCGCCCACATTTCTTGACTGATTTCAAACCATAACTTCAAAATGTTCAGTTCATTCAAGGACATATACTAAAGTATTTACTGTATTTCCAAAGTCCCCAATCTTCACGGTAAAATTCTCAGCTTAAGAGCAATTTTACATATTTACCTCCTTTCCAATTTCTTGGCTGATTCAAACCATTCCAACTTTGAACTCTTCAGATCATTTAGCACATAAATGGAGCTATTTATCACATTCCCCAAATTCACAAATTAAGAGACGTTTTAAATATGTATCTCCTCTGTCTACATTTCTTGACAGATTCAAACCGTTGCAACATTCAAACTGTTCAACTCATTTCGGACATTTACCGAACTACTTATCACATTCCCAAATTTCCCACCTTTTCACAATAAAATTGCGAGATCAAGAGCTAGTTTACATACATACGTAGCTCCTCCTCCCCCATTGCTGGACCGATTCTACAGAACTATTTGCCACGGAAGTTAATTTTTAGAACTGCTTGTTTGTCGTTCATCTGTGTAACTCAGGTGACGTTCGACCCCGAAGTCTTCTTTAACATCCTCCTGCCGCCCATCATCTTCCACGCTGGGTACAGCCTGAAACGGGTGCGCAAATTATTTTTGGGTCTCCTCTCGATGACATCATCAACAGAAGCTCAAGTACAGAGGAGAATCGTGTTTGAGGCTTTTGATGGCGTCTGTCTTGTTTGCAGAGACACTTTTTCCGGAATATGGGCTCCATCCTGGCCTATGCCTTTTTGGGGACAGTGGTTTCCTGTTTTGTCATCGGGTAAGATTGTCACTTGTAATGTGCACACACATCTGATATGATTTCTTACCATTTGTGGGATTTATATATTGATTTATTTTTTTTTATTTTTTTTGCCAGTTTGTTGATGTATGGCTGTGTGACGCTGATGAAGCAGATGGGCCAACTCGGTGGAGAATTCTTCTTCACGGACTGTCTGTTCTTCGGCGCCATCGTGTCCGCCACCGACCCCGGTGCGTATCGAGTCTCCATTATTGACTGGCTTCAGAACTACATTAGCACCAATTGGTAGCCTGCACATTGATGAAGACCCACCTCATGCATAAAACAGAATGTTGCTGTTAAGATGCAACTCGGCCTACAGTGACCATTCCTCTAACGCAGTGATTTCCAGCCGATGTCACCTTATTTATTAATGACAAATAACATATCTTTGTTCATCTATCTATCTATGCTAGCGACGTATAGTGACAGGCAGCAAGCAAAGCACTACTTTTTACCATAAGACTAGCGATTTCTAAACTGTATTTCTGATTAATTTTATGTTATCTTACTTTAAAAAAAAAAAACTCACATACAGTGAAACCTCATGATATGAAAAACCTGGTTTACGAACAAATTGGCTTATGCACATTTTTGTACGAAAATGACCTCGATTTATGTACTCTTTTCGACTTGTGAACCGCCATACAAGGATCAGTTGTGCTTCTTCTCGCACTGCGTAGCCATCATTAGCTCTGTGGGTCGCTCGCTACAAGTAAGCTACCATATATTTGTTTTTTGGGTTTTATTTTGCTCTTAATTAGCTCTCAGAATAGCTCCTAAGAAAATTGCCAGCGGTAATGTTAGGAAGCTCTTGGCATGGACACGCAGAAGGACCTGTTGTGCTTCTTCTTGCGCTGCGTAACCATCATTGGCTCTGCGCTCACTCATTGCAAGTATAGTAAGCTACTGTATCTTTGTTTTTGTTTTTTTGTTTTTTTGCGCTTAATTAGCTCTCAGAATGACTCGTAAGGAAAGGAAAACTGCTCCCAATGGTGTTATTAGGAAGGTCATTACGATCGAACAAAAGAAGGAAGTCATCACGACACATGAGGATGGTGTTCTTTTGTGATCTACTGCACAGCTTGTACAATTGCAATAATAATAAAACTCATGTCATTACTTCTATTCCTAGACTTATTTAGAAGCCATAATTGGTTGATAGTGATGGTAACAAATGTAGCTTCTCAATAGCCACCAGAATAATACTTGTATTCTTTAAAGAAAAATGCCAAAATAGGCCCTATCTGGCATCTGGAAGATTTTTGTCACGAAGTCCACCAGCAGAGCGTAAAGTTTTTGTCTTCTTTCATCCTAGTGACGGTGCTGGCCATCTTCAACGAGCTGCAGGTGGACGTGGACTTGTATGCGCTGCTGTTCGGCGAGAGCGTGCTCAACGACGCCGTGGCCGTTGTTCTCTCCTCGTAAGGTTCACACAAACGAAAACCTGCGTTTAGATTTCACTTGTTCTAGTTCTAAAGATGGACGTTGCGCAGTCATGACAACTCGGTCCAACTTTATGCTATTTCACCAAAGATGTATTCAACATTGGTATTGAATCTGTGGAGAAATGCAGTTGTGCCTAGAGGTACGAGTGATCCAACTCACGAGTTCTTCGAGTTGTTTCTGTCTCGGAGCGAGCGAACGTGGCGGTGGGAGTATTTTGGGACAAATGAGACAAATCACCAGTCAAGTCTGCTCTTTTAAATCTGTTTCTTATATTACGAGTCAGCAAACAAGTCACACTTTTCACTGTTTTTATTATTATTGTTTGCACGTACGGTAGATGCTGAGAGACCAAACAACTGGTGGTGTGGTTGATGTGTAGCGAAGAGGAATAAATACATCTCCTTCTCCAGTCATGCTTGCTTGCAGCATCACTGCAGATTATAGTCCCGCTCGCTATTAGTGAAAAGCTAATAGCTGAGCGAGTGGGACTTTTGTTACGCTGCTCGAGGGAATTTTTGAGGAGAAGCGTGGTTCTGATTTGCAGCCCCTAACTGGACCTTACTGGGTTGGGTTCTTCCTATTTCACTTAAAGGGCATTTTGATTGTGGAACGCTGTTTTGTAGTTAAATATACAGAATGGCTCCTAAGAAAGGGAAAACCGCCTGATTGAACTCCCGCGGTGGCGACATGATCCGAAGTCGGAACGCCCCATAGCCTATCACTAACCTACGCTAATGCGGTAGTCAAATCATAATTATAGTAATTATGCACATACACAAACTCCAACACATGCACACAATCCAACAAACACAATACACAGACAGCAATGGACACTCTCGCAAACCCTCTGCAACACGCACTCTATCTCTTCAGCACACACACGCACACACATATACACACATTATCGAATAAACACACACATTCGGCAGCATATCCAACATATGCACACAGTCCAACACAAACACGCACGCACGACAGGCACTTTTAGACCATGAATCTTTAAAAAAAAAAAGAGGCAAAAACAGTAACGGTGTAAGTGTGCGTTCCTTCTTGTGTCACGTAACCATGTATATTCATAACTTCACACGTTTCTATGTATTTAGCATTATAAACTGAGAGACCCTGGAATACGATCCTCTTTTTTTTGACTAGCATAGAAATACACATAATGGTGTGTCTGACACACCCATTATGAATAACATATCAAATGCGTATATTAGCAACCCAATACGCCTGATCCATTTACGTCATATAGGGGATTTTCCTTATTAATGAAAGTTTTGTGGATGTTGTTGCCAGGTCCATTGTGGCCTACCAGCCAGAGGGCGACAACAGCCACACTTTCGAGGTCGTGGCCCTGTTCAAGTCCTTCGGCATGTTCCTCGGCATTTTCAGCGGCTCCTTCGCTCTCGGCGTGGCCACTGGCATCGTCACAGCGCTCATATCCTTTTCGTTTGAGGCTATTCCTTATTCTGCATACAGAACAACAAAGTTAGGCATATATATAACACAACATGTATATGATTTGCATGCTACTACATGATGCAGCAAAGCACTACTTATTCTAAATGAAACTCCTCAACTGACTTTAATATAGTTCTTTGGCACCAAGATACCACTAGATGGCGGCAAATCACTGAGTTTGTCTAAAGGAAGCTCTCCAACTCACTTCAACATAGTTCCTCAGCAACAAAATGCCACAAGATGGCGCCAAAGCAACATGTTATTATTTTAGGTTGTGTATATTATGTTTTCTGCGTGATTGAACTCCTTGACGGCTGCCCGCACGTGACCAAGTTCACTAAGTTGAGAGATTTCCAGCTGCTGGAGACGGCCTTGTTCTTCCTCATGTCATGGAGCACCTTCCTATTGGCTGAGGCGTGTGGCTTTACAGGTAACACACGCATGTGTGCACATTCTAACAGTATTTGCATACTGCAATTAAATCCTTTCACTGTCTGCAATGCCACAGGTGTGGTGGCGGTGTTGTTCTGTGGAATCACTCAGGCGCACTACACCTTCAACAACCTGTCTCCCGAGTCCCAGGACCGGACCAAGCAGGTCAGACCAGATTGAAAACACACTGCTAATTATTCAGTTTTTGTTTTTTTAGGGGGGGGGGAGGTAGTAAATATGGATTTCTTATGTTGCAGCTGTTTGAGTTATTGAACTTCCTGGCGGAGAACTTCATCTTCTCCTACATGGGTCTGACCCTCTTCACCTTCCAGAACCACATCTTTAACCCCATGTTCATCGTCGGGGCATTTGTATCTTTTTGGAAAGAAAACGTGTTCGCAAAGGGTGAAAATCCAGATGTAACTGAGGCCCAAAATGTTTGTAATTGCCTATGGATGCCACAAGATGGCAGCAAAGCAATATTTTTATATTAGACATGGCTTTTGCCCGGCCAAAAATCTGTGAATTTGCGAATTCCGAACCGCGAATATGTGAGTATGCACTGTATTCAGCCCGTTGTCCTCCTTCACCAACTTCCCATCTAGCTGGCAGTATTCCTGGGCCGAGCGGCCAACATCTACCCCCTGTCCTTCCTCCTCAATCTGGGCCGACACAACAAAATACGATCCAACTTCCAGCACATGATGATGTTTGCGGGTTAGTCACACGCTTGTAACCATAATTATGGACTTTTACGCCAGGGGCTGTAGTAAGTCACATCTGCGATAGTAATTAGGTAGTCTAAATTTTTAACTTTCAAGTTCTAAATTACTTCGGTTAAGCAATTAGTCATAAGTCATACAATCTTGTTCAGGCACCACATATATTTGCACATTAGCCACTTTCCCCCATAGTGTTAGCATGTAGCTTCAACGCTATCTCTGCTTGCGTTAATTAGCTGTACCCATTCACAATCGTGTAGTGTTTTAATGGTTCCAAAACAGGTTTCTGTATTGTCTATTACGTTGTCTTCTCAATCAAACACATCACCAACATGAAGCCGTAGTTTTTCATCTACCTGTATAAAATACGCTCTCGAGTATAATATGCACTGCCAAAATCAGGAATTGCCTTCTCCCTAAGTATAATACGCAGGGACCCAATGCCAACCCCAGTCGCACAACACTGCCAGGTCCCCGACTGGCAGTCATTGGCCCTACCCCGTGTGGTGTGGTGCATTAAAATCTGACAACCAACTATACACTCATTCGTTAACTCCCACGTCACTCCCCAGGCCAGGCCCTGCCTTTTAAAGCCATACAGTCTCAAAATCACAGATATTACAGTGTGGAAAATGAGGAGGGCGACCCCAAGTTAACAACAATAATACCTTGCATGCACATTTTTGTTGTTCAATAATGACAAATCTATATTTATCCGAATAATCGATTTGAATAATTGGTAGAATAATCTATTTTGAAAAATATTTAGTAGCTGCAGCCCTATATGAAATGTTCAGAGCTCCCTCCACGATATTTGCTTTTAATGAGGTGGCCTCAGCTCACGTTGTTTTCTTGTGGTGAGTTTTTGGGTTTCCCACTTTCCTCAACAGGACTGCGGGGCGCCATGACGTTCGCCCTGTCCATTCGAGACACGGCCACGTACGCGCGGCAGATGATGTTCTCCACCACGCTGCTCGTGGTCTTCTTCACCGTGTGGTTCTTCGGCGGCGGCACTACGCAGATGTTGTCGTGCCAGCGCATACGGTACCGACATTCCCAACCCTCCATTCAATTGTTTTTAGGGCTAAAGTATTGAGGCGCAGCTCATAATGAATGTCTGTCAATCAAGGGTTGGAATAGGCCTTGCGCCACCCTACAAGTTTTTTATTTTTTTTATGCAAATATTTACAGTAATTATGATGTTACTATTGAGTTAGCGTAAGTTAGCCTTCTGACTTGCATACACATTTAGATTGGAACTGATACTTTTGTCCATATTAGGCTTTACTACTACTAGACCAGGGGTGTCAAACTCAAATTCACGGTGGGTCAAAAAAAAAAATTGGGACAATGTCGCAGGCCAAACACAATATTTAATGAAAAATCACTGCAATGTGCATGTTTCCCTTTTCTGCAGAAATGTAGCGTTGAAGTTTATCATATGACAACAAACTTACATTTTCCTTCAACACTGAATCTGAAATAAACAAACTTTAATATTATAAACACGAGAAATCAAATTTGCGATAAAAGATATCAGTGGTGTTTGTTGTTTTGTATTTAAATAGATAACATGAATTCTTCTGTCTGTCTATCTTCTATTTATCTATCTGCAACTACCTTTCTTTTTGATGTAAGTCAAAACAACCCAAAAAAATAAGAATGTCTCAATAAAAATCCAAACCTCAAACTATTAACACTCCCTGCCTAGGAGTCGATAAAGGGCATTAAAAAAAACATTAATTCAATTCTGTTATATTCTTTGCTACAGCTACGTTGGTCCACACACGACAAACAGGTCTGTCTTTTACTTTAGTGAACAGATAATCTGCCTCCCACCTGTCTTGGAAGTGAACTGTTTTGCATCTTTCGTTTGGCCATTTTTAGGAAGGGGAAGTGTAAATTTGCTCGAGGAGACCGGTAGGATAGTTGCTAACGACTGCAACAGAAAGGGACTGATGGGCCAACACACTAGCAAAGCATTCTGGGATTTGTAATGGTGGCACATGTGCTACATGGCGGGCCAGCTCTAATACACATTTAATATGGTCTCGCGGGCCAAATAGAATTACATTGTGGGGCAAACTTGGCCCCCGGGCCTGAGTTTGACATATATGTACTAGACTGTTCCTTAAGTAATTGTTCCACGTGTCCCGTTTCCAGACAAATGTACACAACTCAAACTTTCTTTCTTTTTCTTTCCCTGAACAGGGTGGGAGTGGACTCTGATCAAGACAACTCTGTGAGTGTGGCGGTGCTGTCTATATATGACTATAGACACGCAAAAAAAAACAACATACAAATTAACATTGACTGTGTTTATACAGATGAGCGTCGGCGAAGGTCCCGAGCGACAAAGCACCAAACAGGAAAGCGCCTGGCTTTTCCGAATCTGGTACAACTTTGACCACAAGTATCCTTGCTTTTTAATATGAGGGTGTTGTTTTTGTGATTTGAGGACTAAGCATGGCTCAGCCAGCAGGGGTTAGTGTCACGTCATAATTATTGACAGTGTGGAGTTAAAAGTCTGAATTAAATATGTATAATTTTCAAAGTTTCTTTTCCCTTGACTGGAGACCCCAGCTACCTGAAGCCCATCCTGACCCACAGCGGCCCTCCGCTCACAGCCACGCTGCCCGCCTGCTGCGGCCCCCTGGCTCGCTTCCTCACCAGCCCGCAGGCCTTCGAGGTAAGACGTCGTTTACTGATTTCATTTTTAACCGTGATGAGATTCCACTTGTCTTGTTTTGATGTTTTAACACTCAAGATTGCACTATCAGGAAGAAAAAAAAAAATGCACGCTGTGTTACCATAAAATACCATTTTCAGCACCACAAATGTGTCATTGTCAGGAATATTGATGGTAAAATGGGTGCATTGATACAATACACTTTGTATTATACATTAATTTCCCTCACTGACCAACGTCACTGTCTCGAGAGCCACCATGTACACTGTCCTTCCTCCAAAAGCGCTGGAACAAAGGAGGAGGCCAATTGTTTTATTTTTGTTGTAGACTTTTGGGTCTGAAACAGGACCTGAAAGATGCGTGCGCAACTTTCTGTGCAAAGTATGTCCACCCATCATTTGCGACAATACAACCGTTGTCATTTTCCCCTCGAAAAATAATCAAATGTTATGTCACTTTACCACATTTTAAGTGCCATCGATGTACACGATGCAAGTATATTGACGGGGAAATATTGTTTCAAAAATGATAACTTAAAAATGTGTGATTTATTCTAGTCATGAATGATGACCAACGATATAGCGGGGGTTCACTGTAAATGAATTACATTGGAATCTTTCCTCTGATCAGAACGAATGTCAGATCAAGGACGACGACTCCGACCTCATCCTGACCGACGGCGACGTCAACCTCAACTACGGCGACATCACCGTCAGCACCGACGGCACGCGCACCCACGCGGCCGCGGTCGCCGACGACCCCGACCGGGAGCTGGCGTACGGCGATCACGAGCTTGTGATGAGGGGCACGCGCCTGGTGCTGCCCATGGACGACTCAGAGCCGCCCTTCACAGACCCTCGCTGCCGCTTGTGAGGGCGCCGTGGCCCGCTTCCATCTCGCTTGTCCCGCTACCTCATCACGCCGCCATCACTGTAATGTCGTCCCATTGATTTGCCACTTTCAGTTCTGAGGGTCACCTCGTTGTAGCATCGCACAGCATGTGTTCTGTGTGGCGAGCCGTTTGAGTTTTACTAGTGTGCTGAATTGTGCATGAACTAGTACGCTTTTTGTCTTCACCGGTAAGACAATTCAGTACACTAGTAGAACGACTGTCTAACTCGTGTCGCGGTTTGGTATGCACAAATACGCAGATTTTTTTATTTTTATTTTTTAATTTTTTTTTGGGGGGGGGCGGGTAAGCTATCGTTTTGTTATTTTGCGCTCAGGCCAAAGCCATGTCTAATGTAAAAATATGTCTGTGGTGCCATCCTAGGGGCCAAGGAACAGTGTTGAAGTGAGGGGAGGGGCTTCATTGACTTTATCGCCATCTCTTAAAAACTTATGGATGGCCGTCAGTTACTCGCAGATTTTCACGATTCGCGCCAGGGCCCGGTCCCGTTCCGCCGTGAATAAGCATACGAGTAGATGGGCAATTCAGTGCACTAGTAGGATATTGACTTAAATGCTCAAACGGCTTGCCATAGTTCTGACACTATAGCAGCACCACTGTAACGTTGACGTGCATTCTGACAATTTTTCTCGGCTTGTTCTTTGGAGATAGATGGCGTTTAGTCGCGTTTGGGTTCTTCCGCCCGGAATGTCGCCACTCGGCAGCACGTGCGCCGTCAATCAAGTGCCTGGGAAGTGTAGTTTTCAAAGTGGTTGTAGTATCGAGGGTCTGCCAGGAGGGGGCGTGAGGTAGCATTTTGCTCAGCATTCAGGGCCTTGACATTGCCAGTGCGCAAATTGGATCCGAGCCGCTGACTGTGAACACTGTGCACGTGTGTGTGTTGGGGAGCGTTTTGACTGCGTTTGACAACCTTTTTCCATTTCCTTCACTTATCTCAGCTTTGTGCTGCTGCTTTTATATGCGCAAACCTCCACAGAGGTAAACAATCCTAATTTGTTTCTGTTTAGAATTGCCCGCAGATGCCGCAAGACAGCGGCAAGTCACTACTTTTGTCCAAGTGGAGCTCCTTTGATTCACTTCAACATAGTTCCTTGGCACCAAGCTGGTGGAAAAGTACCACTTTTGTCCAAATGAAGCTCCTTTACTCACTTCAACAAAGTCTCTGGGCACGAAGAAACCACAAAATGATGAAAAAAATTAATAATAATTGTCAAATAGAAGAATCTGCGAATCTCGAATAGGGAGGGGAACATTGTAGTTCCATTTATTAAAAAAATAATAATAATAAATTTAAAAAAAAAATGAAACTCAGATATTATAGCAGTGTTTCCCAACCTTTACTGAGCCGAAGGCATTTATTATTTTCGAAAAATCTCACGTCACCAAACCAAAAAAAAAAAAAGTTAAATCATAAAAAGTATCCATACTGAAATAATGAGTGTTGCATTTTGTTATTCACATAGATGAATAATAATAGCCATCTGTTTCTTTAGTGCTTATTTCTCGCTAGGGTAAGCAGGAGCGTAGCCCAGCTGACTTTGGGAGAGAGGCAGGTTACACACCCTAGACTGGTTGCCAGCCAATCACAGGGCAGATGATTATTAATAAGTTAATTTGCGCAAATATGTTATTTCAAAAGTGTGTATGCAAGTGGTAGCCCGTTCGCATTGATCAGTACTCAAGAAGTAGGTCTTAGTTTGGAAAAGTTTGGTGACCCCTGATGTAAATGACATACAGATGTGCCGCACTGGAGCTGAACACAAAAGGCCTTCAGTGGTTATTTGTGAGCAGCAGCTGTCTAGCGCGGGCTGTTCTAACAGGAAGCGTTGATAGGACGTCGCCAGGGCGACCGCCATGTTGTCGTGGAGCCCAGTCAGAAAACATGGTGCGCACCAGCCGCACTGTGTATGTGTGTGTTGGCAATGATATGGAGGTGGAAGGAAGGAAGAGGATGGCCTTCCACTGTTATCTTCTGCTGTGCAGGAACTCGAAAATCATTAGTTTTGTTGTTGTTTTGTTTCTATTTTATGGTCCCAATGCTTCTCAACAACATCCCCAGAATATATATATTTTTTAATTTTCTGACATTCATACTTTTATTTTTTGTGTGTGTGTTCTCTGTCATTGTTATTTTGTTGCAGAAAGGACATTAAGACCAAGAAAGAAACCTTATATTTGCACTCATTTATCTGTCACTTTGATTGATGTGTTAAAAGGTTGTGTGCATGTGCATGTACGTGTGTGTGGGTGAAGTGGGCGGTTGCCCTGAATCAAAAAAGAAAGAAAAAAAAAATGTCTGAAATCTAAATGTAATGAATGATCAGTTAAGCTTGTCTAATTGATGTCAAATAAATAAATTGTACATTGCTTACCGTATTCAATCCATCTGTAGCATTCAGATATTTTCTTTGTTTGTATGCTGTTGCCATGCATATGACAAAACAAAAGCATGAATCACCCTCCTGTTGGACTCTGAGGGGGGGGGCAAGAGAAAAACGAAATATATGCCCTATAATAAAGAAGCTGTTTTTCTGTGGATGATACTGACAAAAGAGGCTTGCTGTGTCCAATTAATACAGCAAGTTCTGCTTTTGTGCATTTTTCGTGCCAGCGAGTTTGTGTGTGTGTGTGTGGATGAGTCACACATCATGTGGCAGGTACTGTTTCTATCAGTATAAATATCTTCTTACCTGTCGTCATGTGTGTTAAAAGATGGGAAGAAATAAAAAGGAGCCTGTGCTTTGGATGAAAACATGGCACCTCATCAGCCCTGTTTCATTTGTCATTTATTTTTCAGGACAGCCAACTGTATTATATCCTGTGATAATGAGAATAATGCAGGTATCACAACAGCAATATTGATATTAAAACTCATTCACTGCCAGCCTTCCCAGTTAACATGGATATTTGACTTCTAAAGCCGTCAATGGCAGTGAATGTGCATATTATTCATGTGTGTGTTTTTTATTATTATTTGCAGCGATCTTGACCAAGAAGTGTAATAAATGTAGAATATTGCTTTAACTGTGATATTAACATATTCCTTCCTGTCGCGCGAGTCGTATTTAGCCATTGTCCTGAGTATTGTAGACATGCATCAGACATGATCTCATGACTTCACAAAACCAATTTTCTTCTTGTCCATTGCGGAATGTATAAGTGTGAGTGTCACTGATGTTCACACTGGATCACTTTTTTGGCAACATTGAGGTGAAACCAGACAGATGTGCACATACTTTTCCTGGAGAATGAGTCATCTTCATGTCATTCTTGTGTTTATGACCAAAGAAGGAGTGCAAGAGAGCATGTCCACTTCACAGTTTTTTTTTTTTCCTCGAAGAGTAGAAAAGGTTGGAATGCTGCAGTGATTGATATTACATATTGATGCAAAGACTGCCTCTCGTGATTAATTGTTTAAAGCTTAATCAATGTTTTAGAGAAACAGAAAAGTGTATTTTCTGGCACCACTTTGACACCTACTATCAGTAGTTTTTAGTATTTGCTTTGTATGATTTCACTGTTTCAAAGAACAACAAGTGTATGTTTCTGCGGGAACCTCAGCGAATGTGGTGGAACACAGACAGTTCACTGGACCGTTACAAGCTCCCGAGTGAACAGCACCCCCACCATCCCATAAAAAAAAATGCAGTAGTGCCTTGAGATATGAGTTTAATTTGTTCTTAGTTGTTCTTAATTTCTCTCTAACACGGTTATCACTGTCTCATAAAAAAAATAAAATAAATGCACACATTCATTGAATGTAGTTTTACTGTTTCAAGATTCCCACCATTTTCTTTGATTTAACACGTTGACTAATCAAAAATGTATTTTAGTCGACACGTGTCAATGTTGAGTGTTCACAAACTTTGTAGCACTTAGGATAGAAAATAATTTTGTAATATTTTCATTTTTGTGTATTTGGGGTCACTTTAGTCATCAAACCTTTAGAGTGAAAAAAAAATTAGCTAGCTAGTCAAATTTGACCAGAACAGTATGTAAGGATTAAAAAAAAAAAACTTTTTCACTTGTTTTATCCTTTTTACGTAAACATATTTATGTTTTTTTTTTAGGCCGACTGGAATTGTCTGGTAGTGTTATTTTACATCCTCATTCGTCAAGTTGTTTTTTTTTCTACAGCGTTAATTCACAACTGAAGGAGAACAATGGGCACAACAACAGCCGTATCAGCAACAGTAATAATGATGACCGCAATAAGACAATGTTTTAAGTTGTTTTATATTTATGGAGGGACTGTTTTACACTGCAGTATAACAAGATGTATTCATTGTGTTAATTTTAACAGTGTATCTTTTATGAGCCTTCAGTTTGAAATTCACAATTGAACTGGATAAATATAGAATCATTATAGAAAGTCCCCTTAGTGTAACTATGTTTTCATTTTTCTCCTAATGTCATTTGCCAACACTTCCAAATTCTTAGTTGAGGTCATTGTTTGTGAGCACTTATAGGGGTTTGGCTTATGTCCTGCACTTTTTCCCCTGTTTTTTTTTTTTTTGCATGCTTGTTCCTCCCTCTTGATTTCGCTGTAGCTTTTAAGAGGCGCGCACATTTCACTGCACGGCCAACAGACCAGCGGACAGGACCCACACAATCTTATTCTTTAAGCAGGTGAGTTCAGTTATGTGATATATATGCTAAAAACTACATCTCACAAATGACCCTCAATGACAAACAACTGACCTAGTCGTCTCTTTACGGACTTATTGTTGCTTCTCTTGTGCTACAGGTGATGCACTTGGCTTTATTTGCTTATTTGTGCACATTTTAATCCTTAATAAATGCGCTTAACATCTGTTTATTATACTGTCAGTGGAATAATTGCCTGCTCCTTGTCATTCGTTTACATTTCTAAATTGCTCATACATACTGTAAGTACTGTAATGTATAGATGTCACAGGTCTATTACTAAACTAGAGAAGGGATTTATTACCTCAGCCAGTTGCATCAGATTGTTAGCAATAAATCCTTGCGCTACCCCCCAAAAAAAGAATGGCATTCAGTTATTCACTGAAAAATTATAGAAAAATTCGAGGTGGAGGACATCACGGAGGACTTTTGAGGAATTTATAAAAAGAAATTGTACAGTATATACCTTGGGAAACAATTCTAAATAAAAAGTTGCGTTTGCTTAATGTTTTAATATGTTCCTCACAATTATATTTTCTTAGTGAACACCAAAAATTAAGTTGTTGGATCAACTTCATATTTTTTTATGCAATTATGAGGGACGCAAACAATTAAATTGTATTATCTTACAATAACATTTTATTGTATTTATTGTCTGGGAATTTCTATATTTGCATTTGGAATTTTCCCCAAAATTTTTAATCTTTTATTGTATTTATTAATTGATTTATTTGTGGGGGGGGTGTAATTAAGATGCATTCTTGTTTCATATTTGACAATAAAATGGGTAGGAGTAGGCGGCACGGTGTACGACTGGTTAGGACATCTGCCTCACAGTTCTGAGGACCGGGGTTCAAATCCCGGCCCCGCCTTTGTGGAGTTTGCATCTTCTCCCCGTGCCTGCGTGGGTTTTCTCCGGGGACTCCGGTTTCCTCCCACGTCCCAAAAATGGTAGGTTGATTGAAGACTCTAAATTGCCCTTGAGTGCGAATGTGTGCGCAAATGGTTGTTCGTTTATGTGTGCGCCCTGCGATTGGCTGGCGAGCAGTTCAGGGTGTACCCCGCCTCTCGCCCAAAGATGGCTGGGATAGGCTCCAGCACGCCCGTGACCCTTGTGAGGATAAAGCGGTACGGAAAATGGATGGATGGATGGGTAGGAGTAGGACTAGATAAATTCTATACTTCATTGTACTTTATTTTTTTATGTATTTGCTTTTTTTGTAAGTACACTAAAATGAAACTATAAATAAAAACTAAAAAATATATATTTTTAGGGGGTATTTTC
Organism: Phyllopteryx taeniolatus; assembly: GCF_024500385.1. Taxonomy (NCBI): domain Eukaryota; kingdom Metazoa; phylum Chordata; class Actinopteri; order Syngnathiformes; family Syngnathidae; genus Phyllopteryx; species Phyllopteryx taeniolatus. The sequence continues at coordinate 23,935,058 of NC_084511.1, read as the reverse complement.
TATCTCAATATGGTATTCATATACACTGTACTGTATATATAATAATATATTGAGGAAGTACTGCATGCATTTTAAGCAATTCATCGTACTGTACATCAGTGGCAATTTGGCATTAAGGGAAAAGTTAGGCAGCACCCCACCAGATCCAGCAGGTGGCACTGTGGTGAAAAAAAGCCCATTATTTTATTCTCATCTATGCTTAATATAATGGCAAAATGAATGTGTACATATACATTATTATGACACTCTCTTTAGTTTTATATTGGAATATATTTTTTAGTGTACCTCTGGTTATTGCCGTTTGTCACTGTCTTTTGTTTTTGTCTTTTTTGCTGTGTCAAGGCAGCTGAGACCTCTGGATCAAGTTGTCATGTTTGAATTTCCCTTTGCGCCCTGTGAACTCTACCTTACTGTATATTACAATTCTTGTGGAATGGATATAGGGTAGCACATAAGACAAAAGTGTAAATGGAGAGTACTGTACTGTGTTATATTGTAGCTTTCCTGCTATGTGGCCTGGGTAAGAGACTTTTTATAGTCTTACCTCCCTTCGCCTTTTGGGCCTCTCCCAAACCAAACGTATGATGTCATCATGTATAAAACCCACTGCTTTCTCTCCAGGATGACATCATCCTCTTTCTCGAACCCATAAAATGTTTCTCAGGCGTGCTGCTGCTGCACAAAAGAAGCTTTATTTCTAAAAATTGGACATAAAGTCAGCAAAAAAGCAGCAGATCGGAGTCATGTATTGAGTCAGCTACGGGTTGAAAATCAAAACTGCGTCTTCAAGTGCAAACGTACCTTGCAGTGGCATTTAAACCTTTACCAGGCTCTTGAGATACACCTAAAGTAATAATAAATGCCAATATTCGTGTTCATTACAGCATAAACATTCACACTAATAAAACTTCGCCACTTGTCTGAATCGTTCTTTTCCTAAAAAGACAAAGTATGATCTTGCACTGTTCCCAAAAACTAAAGATTTGAGCTCTCGATGTTTCATTTTAAACCTAATTACATCTGTTCCCGTTTACACCAACGATAAGCGGTTTGTTTTGCATTTGGTTGCCTGAGAGCAGTAATTCCCAAACATGGCCAAAGTTGGCTTGTAAATGCATTTACTTCATTACATTTACAGTGCTTATGTAACTTTTGGGATAAATTGTACTTGCCAAAGTAGTTTGAAAGAAATATTTTATTTAAATAAAGGAAGTGATGTTACATTTATAGCAGTCCAGTATATTTACTTTTTTACTACATTTTTAGATAAATTGTACATCTTTGAGTAGTTTCAAGGCAAGATACTTTTTACTTCTATTTGAGTAAAAGAAGAGATGCTAGACGAACTCTGTTGCATTTAGTTTTATCAACCTTTACATTCACTTTTTGAATAAGTGGTACTTGTTTGAGTATTTTGCGTTTCACTTCAGTGAAAAAAGAGACGACTACATTTACTCAGATTTACTTAGGTAACTTTCTGGATAAATTGTCCTTTTATGAAAAGTTTGAAGGCAACATACTCCTATACTAACTATTACTTGTTGCATATTGGTGTCGAGAACTATGTTAAAGTGAATTGAGGCTCTTCGTGTAGTGCTTTACTGCCATCTTGTGACAATTAAAATATATATAGTGATGGAACACTGTTGAGTGAACCCACTTGTGTTTAATTGAGGCTCCTCAACTCACTTCAACTTAGTTCCTTGGCACCAACCGTGGTGGTACATCTACTGAGCCCCCTGAGTGCAACCCTAATGATGATGTGGCCCGTGATGAAAACTGGTCAAACCCCCCCCCCGCCCCGCTATACAGTGGGTAGGAAAAGTTTTCAGACCCCCTTAAAATTTTCACTCTTTGTTATATTGCAGCCATTTGTTAAAATCATGTTCATTTTTTCCCTCATTAATGTACACACAGCAACCCATATTGACAGAAAAAAAATGAATTGTTGAAATCTTTGCAGATTTATTAAAAAAGAAAAACTGAAATATCACACAGCCACAAGTATTCAGACCCTTTGCTGTGGCACTCATTTAACTCGGGTGCTTTCCATTTCTTCTGATCATCCTTAAGACACAGCTAAATTACTGAAATTACAGAAGGAGTGGCTCCAGAACAACTCTGTGACTGTTCTTGAATGGCCCAGTCAGAGCCCTGACTTAAACCCAATTGAGCATCTCTGGAAAGATCTGAAAATGGCTACCCACCGTTCACCATCCAACCTAACAGAACTGGAAAGGATCTGTAAGGAGGAATGGCAGAGGATCCCAAAATCCAGGTGTGAAAAACTTGTTGCATCATTCCCAAAAAGACTCATGGCTGTATTAGCTCAAAAGGGTGCTTCTACGAAATACTGAGCAAAGGGTCTGAATACTTATGGCTGTGTGATATTTCAGTTTTTCTTTTTTAATAAATTATCTAAAATGTCAACAATTCCGTTTTTTTCTGTCAATATAGAGTGTTGTGTGAACATTAATGTGGAAAAACATGAACGAAATGATTTTAGCAAATGGCTGCAATATAAAAAAAAGAGTGAAATATTTAAGGGGGTCTGAATACTTTCCGTACCCACTATATGTACTGTACAGCTTATTTAACTCTATGAACGTGAAATGAAATAACATCAACATGTGTTGTCAAGCCTCCACTTGTCTGTCGCACAAGCAGAGGGGACTAAATTAGTGTCGTGTTGACAGATTGTTGCCCTGGTGGCCTTCAGTGCACGCATACCGTGTCCTGCATGTGTGTGACCTTTACTTCACGTGAGTGTGTTTGTGTGTACGTGCGTGGGTGTGTGTGTGAGTCATTGCCGCCATGCCAGTGATAATGCAGTGCAGTCTGCCACTACTCTGTCTGCACCCTAACTCGATTTAGCGGATGCAGACTCACAATTTTCTCGGGTAGAGTAATGTTGAAGATTGGCCAAATTTCCTACTTCTGTGTGTGTGTGTGTGTGTTCGTGCGAGTGTGCCACTTCTGTACTGCAGTCTAACACTCAGGAAATGAGTTTACGGGCCAAGAGTTAACACCTACTGGAAAACAGGACATGAATTTAGACCAAAAAAAATAAAACCTCCATCTAGGATTATGTGATTTCAGCCTAACCTATATACATATATATACATATATATACATATACATATATATATATATATATATATATATATATACATATACATATATATATATATATATATATATACATATACATATATATATATATATATATATATATATATATATATATAGCGGGCGGCACGGTGGACTGGTTAACACATACACACACAGTGCTGAGGACCCGGGATCAAATCCGGCCTCGCCAGTGTGGAGTTTGCATGTTCTCCCCGGGTTTTTTCCGGGTACTCCGGTTTCCTCCCACATTCCCAAAACATGCAGGGTAGGTTAATTGAAGAGTAAATTGCCCGTAGGTGTGTATGTGAGTGCGAATGGTTGTTTGTTTGTGTGTGTGTGTGTGTGCACTGCGAATGGCTGGTGACCAGTTCAGGGTGTATCCCCGGCTCTCGCCCGAAGATACCTGGGATAGGCTCCAGCACGCCCGCGACCCTGATGAGGATAAGCGGTGGGGAAAATGGATGGATGGATATATATATATATATATATATAGGGCACATTTATTATATTATGAAAAGAAATGTAATTGATTAGTTGAAAACTGACGTAAAAAGCACCTAATACGGACTAACCTTTAAGATATATTTTTTCATAATTTTAATGTCTGAAAGTTTTCTTTTTTGTCTGAAAACTTTAGCATTAATACACTGAGGTCTCTATTTTAGGCTTGTCATTTAGTAGTTGATTCTTTTTTTTTTTTTTTTAAAGCATAAATCAAGCTTTTATATGTTGTCTTTGCTATTATATCAAATGTGTGTGAAACCTTTTTTAATTTGATTCACTTTCCTGCAGTCATCCGTTTGGTATTTCATGTAAACCACATTTTATAAAGCTGATGTGAACACACCACACCTAAAAAGGACAAAGAACTAAAGAGGGGGAAAAAAAATTATTGCTTCTGATAAGCAATGCAAACATCTACTAAAATGTTCTAAAATTAATGGGAGTTGTTGAAAAACAAATGTGATACATAACTGTCAAATTATTAAAAGGGACAAACATAATTTTAGGTTCTGGGAATGAAGTCTGATTAAATCCAGATGATCTCGAAACACACACTCACGCGCACACACTGCATTGGTTTGTGTATATGGCAAAATCAATTAAAACTCAATAGTCTAAAGAAGCTCTTTTTGATTAAATATAAAATAAAATAAAATACAGTTTGAGTCAAAAAAAAGTCAAATAAAAAATATAAAATAAAAAACAAAAACACCCTCAATTGTGTTGTAAAATGTATAAATAAAATCTTAAAGATGATCAAAATAAATTAAATATTACCTAAAATAGCACACAAGTAGCCTAAAAGTACAAGTAATACACATTTATAATATAAAATTAAAATACCAAATACTAAAAATGTAAATGTCAAATAAAAGTAACAAAAGAAATACAATACAATAAAAATGAAATGTATAGGTGCCTACCTATCACAGCCCTTTAGGTCATCTTCCAAAGTACCCAAAAATAAATAAATAAATTCTGATTCATATATATATATATATATATATATATATATATATATATATATAAAATCTTAGGTAAATAGAATGAAAGAACCTATTGCTGGAAAGCTCAAACATCGCGACATGACTGCGACTTCCAATCACAGAGCGCTTGTGAACCCAATATGTGTGCTTGCCATTCTCTCAACTAATGGCCTTTTAACTTGCCAAGAGAAAAGGTTTACATCACACAAAAATAAACTAAAAAGTCAGCGCTACACTTATTCCCCTGTGAGTCATCAGGATGAGTTGTGATGTTGATGGGGTCCAGCTAGCAGAGACAAAACATTTGATGGTGGCGGGGCTTTGGGAGTATCTGTTGTCCTCGAGGGCTCGCCATCATTTAAAACCTCTTTTTTTTTTTTTAATCCTATTTTTAACCTGGTGATCGGACAGCAGCGGAATCCAATCTCCATCTCCTAATCTATCCTCTCGGTTCTCCAAAGCCTAAAAAGGAGGTAAAGGTTGGATTTGGACAGAGGTGGCGGAGTCAGAGTAGGCTCAGGTGGGTGTATGCAGGGGTGTATAAATGGGCCCCCGGAACTTAAGCACATGTGGGTTGTAAACTCTTGTTGCTGCTGCCTCCATCTGCTATTGACCCTGAATACAAGAAACATGACTTTCTACAAGCACTCAGGTATGCTAACTAGTGCATAGGCAAATTAATGTCATAATAATAATAATACAATTGTCTTAAAGTTGACATGAAACGTAAAAACGCTCCAATTTGACATATTGAATGATAGCAATGTATATTCGTCATTATAATACAATATTGTGCATATTTTGTCTTCAAAACTGACATGTTGGATGCTTAGAGACAAGCATCAATGCCACTCTAATGCGATGCTCGCTATTAAATCGGGAAATTAACATTATAATAATGGTCTTATTGATTTAAATATAACCTTAATCCTTTATACAGGGAATGAGGCTATAGTATACTGTATAACATGGCATTGTGCATAATTTGGCTAAAAGTGACATGATGGATGCTGGAAACACAAAGTATTTATGTAATGTTATGATAACTACTGCATAGGGAAATTAACGTGATAATTTAAACAATGTACGCTAAAGGATTGTGCATAATTTGTCTGTAAGTGACATGTTGGTGCTGAGAGACAAGCATTCACACCATGCTGTTTTCACTCCCCATGCTATCTTGTCGCCAGATTATTTCGTTATAATATCTATGGATGCTGAGGGCAAGCATTCAAACCAGGGCTAATGTGCGTCAACAACATTTATTTTGTGTGAATGCTGAGAGACAAGCATTCACATAATTTTAGAGGGAGCAGGTGGAGTTTGCATATAATACAATTTCAATTACAATAGTCAATACTACAGGTAATAAAATGTTTGATTTTGAGATGATATAAGATGTTCTTGGTGTGGTGGTCAATGGTTAGGTTTGACTTTATTAGATGGTTGCAATTTTCGTGCTTGTTGTTTAAAATTCTATTTTTCTCTTAGTGCTTAAGGACCGATAGCCATTACTTCTGTTTTGTCCTGGTTGAGCTGCAAAATGTTTTCTGCTAGTTTGTATTGCTAACTAAATGTCTAAAACACAGTAAAGAAGTGGACTTAAACTTGAGCCTTGGGATACACCACAATTCAGTCCATAGCTTCTAGACGAACATTCATTAAAACTTATCAAAAATTCTATTTTGCTAAGATAGGATTGCATTAAAAACTGTATCAGATAAGCCAATCAATTTGTGAAGTCCATTTAAAAGTATTCCAGGATCAACAATATCAAAAGTTGTACTAAAGATAACTTAATGTGTGCTTCAGGTGAATGCTGAGACACAAAAATTCAGGCTAGTGGTTATACTGTATGTTAACTTTATCGTGAAAGGCGTAGTTTGACTTAACTGTAGGGTTAATGCTGAGAGACCAGCATTTACACTTATGCTTTTCTGCATCAAAAACATTGTGTAACTGCTGAGAGTCAAGCATTGCCACAAATGACAACTGTACATCGAGTATAGAGAAAATACTGTGCATAGTTCTTAATAATGTAATTGTGTTGATGCTGAGAGACAGGCAGTCAAACTTATGCTGTTACTGTTTACAACTGTATAAATGCTGAGAGACAACTAAGCAGTCACACTAACGAGTACAGTATATGGCTTCCCACTCCCAGCATAAGTATACACCGGATGGTTTCTAATACCGATGTGAATGCTGAGAGACAAAAGTTCCCTTCAAAGCTAAATGGTGTCCAGAATATTTAAGTTTGGATGCTGAGACAAAACATTTACAGTAAGAAGAATATAGTTTCTTTATAGTGAGCATATGACTAGTCCCCATATAACTTCTTTATGGTAGTATTCCCAAGTATTTATTTATTGTAAGTATTCACATCAGGGCTATTGTTTTTTGCAATTTATTTTTATAAATGCTGAGAGACGAGTCTATGATTCTTTCAAGAAGTCAAGAAGCCTTTTTGTTACTATAGTTGAGTAAATGCTGAGAGACAAATATTTACACTTTGACATGGCGGTTTTGTGGCCGTAAATTTGAATGCTTAGCAACAAGACTTTGTAGCACTTGTACTACACTTGCTGCATAGTGAGCATACTGTATGATTTAACAGCATATCGGCTGAGTGAAAAAAGATTCTGACTACCTCCCTGTTTATTTTGTACAAATGCTACTGAATGACAAGCATTCACACTCCAGACTTCTGTAAGCGAGCATGAGTATTCGGCAAAGGACTTCTTAATAGTGTGAATTCAGAGAGATGAGCGTTATAGCACCGAAGTGTAGATCAGTGGTTCTCAACACGAAGAAAATCCCTGAAATAAATGTTTGAACTGTGCATGATGTCAAACTTTTTTTTTTTTTAATCCGGTACAGAACATTTAAGTACAATTAAATTTTTAATTAGACATTTGCATTCAATCTTTAAAAACTGTTTGTTTTCAAGCATATATTTAGTTTTTTTTTTTTTTTTGTACTATAGCCGTTTTTTTATTTTATTTTCCTACACAGGGTTAATGTTCAAACCGTGTATTGTTACAGCAGCTTACAAGAATATTAAATATACATTTTAGAAAACCTTTACCTAATTATTGATGTACACTTGGGCCTACTACGCAACTGTTTTAATGCTGATCATTACGGTGGTACTTGGAGAACGAAGCATTTTTTAAGATGGTACTTGGTATAAAAACATTGAGAACCACTGGAGTAGAGGATTTCTTTCTCGTGAGCATGAAATTTCAGCATGACGACTTTTTAGCCAAGCAAGTCTCAAGTCCCAAAACTGGTGACTCATCTGACTCGAGTCAAGTCACCTCGACATATTTTGTGATGTAATATCATCTTTGGCGTTCAAACTCTGACAAGCATGTTCCAAAGGAAGTGTGCTCCACTCGGAGTGAGGGATGAGTGGATTGGTCAAAGGCCACGGTGACCTTTCGAATGAAATATTAAGCCCCGGATGAGCATTACGTTTCTCGCAAACAAAAAGGATCCAATGATGGTGTGGAGGCGTTGAAGTCCCAAAAAACTCAAAAGGTTAACTCCCCTGCGTGAAACATTCCTGGTCGATTGCCAGAACTCAAGAACACGGTGAGGAACATGTAATACCTTAATTTAATGATGTGGCTGCAAACCAACTGTCCATCCTATCCCAGCTGGCTCTGAGCGATATTTGGGTAAACTCTGAAAAGGTCGCCAGAAAATTCTAGGACAGACAGAATGTTTCATTTTAGAAACAACAAGACACAAAGGTCTGTGATAATATGAACACACATATACACTCACACACACACATACAGTATAGACACAAACACTCATGCAAACAAACACACACGTACATACTGTATTTGGACACATACGAAGACACGCACATGAAACGCCCTTTAAACAGACAGACACAAGCACACACGCACTCACACAAGACACACACACAAACACAATAAAAAAAACACCCAGAAACACGAACACACGCCAACACACATACGCAAACACATGAAAACACACAAACGCGAACACTCACATCAAAAGAGACACACACACATACACAAGAACACTAACACAACCAAACCCACAAAAACATACAAAACTCACCTAGGGATACACGGACACATACAAAACACAAACAAACACGATGTAAACATACACAAACACACACGAAGACAAAAACACACACAAACACATACACGTTTTACAAAATCACCAACACACATTCGAAGATACACATTATGCCAACACACACAAACACAGAATGCCCAACATTGTGCTGGTGTGACTCACGGCCCAAAGTGAGCACGACCAATTAATTCCACGACGCCCCCACCCACGACCCCCCCGCTCAGCTCATTGCAGACACATAGCGGCGGTGGCGGAAGTCAGCTGTCGCGCTGGGGAATGAAGATTAAAGCCGAACTAGTGGACTTGTCCCCACTGGAAGCACAATAGCCAAAGGAGGCTTAGTGGGGCCCCAAATAGAACTTTTAGTTTAGAAAAGAGCCGCTGTGATTTGTTACGTGATGACGGTGACGGCCGATTCAGGGTGCATGACTCGATCCACAAGTCGCCCGCTTTATCCCCTGGACACAGCTGCACATTGATAGCATTCACCCAACACCAAAACACACACACAAACATACACGTAGACTCAATCGCACGTATGCACAAGAACACAGATCACACACACAAATACACGCGAACATGCACACAGACAGATACAAAAACACACTAATACAAATATACAAACAAGTACACACACCCCCCAAAAAAACAAACACACCCCCACACACAAGTATGAGCACACATACAAACAGACACAGACACGCAACAACACACTCACACACACAAATGTACACTTACACACAAATAAACACACACACACACACACACACACACACAGTCTGAAAAGCTGGCTGTAGTCATTGGTCCAAAATATTTGTACACGTCGCCATGCTTACCAAGCCCAAATGTCACGACCTCTGACCCTTGGCGCATAGCTCCAGCCGTAGTGGTTTAACATGTAATGAAGTGTGTTTATCAATCACTTCTTTCTCAGATAAGCCAGCGCCACACAGACTAAAGTATTTCCAGATTTGTCTGTCTGCATTCCTGTGATGGAAATGCTGCGGCTCGCCAGTAATACGTCGTTTGCCCTGACTGGAGAACATTTGGGCAAAACAGTCGAGTCTGACTCGACTCCTGGCGGGGGATGGCATGTATGCGGGCGGGTGGCGTTTTCGATGCAATCTTGGCATGGAGAGTTGGATAAATGTCACTGATTGTGACTTGTGATGAAAAAAACGGAGTCTCAATGGGATTTTCAGTGGATATGAAAGAAAAGGTGGGCTAACGGCCTCATACCAGGCAAACTACACACTGAAACAACTATTAGTTGATGTCAATCACCGCCAGTCCTCCACGTTAACATGGATATTTCAATTTCAAGTACAGGTATACCCTGGACTTGTCACCAGCCAATCGTAGGGCACATATAGACAATAAAAACATTTATACTCTACTCAAATTCATACTGATTTACCAGGCCTTTTAATGAAAATGTTTCGTTTTTTTTTTTTTTTTTTGGTGTTGGGCAACTTTTGGTGAGAAAAGCGGCATACATATACAAACAAGGATGCACATATATGTACAATTTTAGCTTTAGTGAACCTAATATGCTTGTTTTTTGAAATGTGGAAGGAAAACCCCACAAAACGACGGGAAGTCGGAGCCAAGATTCAAACCCCAAACCTCAGAAGCATGACGGAGACGTGCTAACCACTAGCACGCCGTGCTGCCCTACTTTATTGTATTGTACAGTATTTCTAAAAGGAAATCCCACAATAGAACATTTGGAACTACGCTTGTGCTAAGACTCGCTTCCCTCAGAGAGAGTTTAACGTTAACATTATCAAGAACGTGAGGTCCAGTGATGTTTTTCGGGCAGGTCCCAGGAGCTACTTGACCTCCACCATGACGGACCGCTTCGACTGCTTCTACTGTCGCGACAACCTGCACGGCAAGAAGTACGTGAAGAAGGACGACAAGCACGTGTGCACCAAGTGCTTCGACAAAGTCTGCGCCAACACCTGCGCCGAGTGCAGGCGACCCATCGGCGCCGACGCCAAGGTGGGGGACTGATCATTGTTTCGGTACTTCCGTGTTTCTAGCGCTATCATAATCATATTAATCATCGTCAGCTTAACAAGGAGCTGCATGGCAAAAAAAATAAAAAGATTTGCTTTTTTTCTTCTTTGTTATTTTGTTTACAGCATGTGGAAAGCATGATACCGTATTGACCTAATGACACATGGGCGCAATTTAAACAATATCGCCTCATATGACAAACCAGATAAGTGAATGTTTCATTTAAAAAAGTCCAGCATTATAAAGATGAAATGGTTTTGCGTGTGTTCAAAAGTGTAACTATGAGTATCATTTGCAAAATCTCAAACTAATAATTTGCAGCACAAGGCAGGGCTTTGAGGTCTTCTTTTGAAAGATTTGTCATGTTTGAGGCAAGAGCAGAATGGCACATGACATGACACTGAGCGAGGCAGTGGTAAAAGTAAAAAAGTATATAACTACTCAAGTAAAGTACAGCTACAAAAGTACTTTTCTTTACTTCCCACCACTGCATTTTATTGTATTAACTGAAACGTCCGCTTGACTAACCTTAATCGACGCCTCCGATCCCACCTGGCCTCTCCTCCCATTCGTCCGTGCGTCGCAGGAGCTGCACCACAAGAACCGCTACTGGCATGAGGACTGCTTCCGCTGCGCCAAGTGCTACAAGCCGCTGGCCAGCGAGTCCTTCTGCGCCCGCGACGACGGCAAGATCATGTGCGGCAAGTGCAGCTCCCGCGAGGACGGCAACCGGTGCCAGGGCTGCTACAAGGTGGTCATGCCAGGTGGGCGCTGCCTAACCATTCAGTCGGCCAGCCATTTAAAAATCGGCAGATTTTTGCCGATCCAAAAGGGCTAATATCATCAGATTAAATCATCCGGCCGATTAACCGTTCAGGCCCTAGAAGAAAAAAAAAAAAAAACGTTTTTAAAGCTTAAATGCAAATGCTTTGAACCTAAAAGTTCAATACAACTGAACTGCTCTTGGGCAGTGATTCGTTTGCGTAGCACTAGAGGGAGCCTACGTATGATCACTGGTTGAATAAAATGGCAACCCGACGCGTGTGCGTGTTACAGGCTCTAAGAACGTGGAGTACAAGAAGAAGCTGTGGCACGAGGAGTGTTTCACCTGCTTCGAGTGCAAGCAGCCAATCCGCACACAGAGCTTCCTGACCAAGGGCGACGACATCTTCTGCACCCCCTGCCATGAAAAGAAGTTTGCCAAGAACTGCTTCCACTGCAAGCAGGTACAGCCTGACAGCATTTTCCATTGGTTGTTCCTTGACCTGTTGCCAGCCACTGCTTATTACAGACAAACTACTTGTTCCCAGGAAAACATTTAGCAAATATATCTAGAATCACTGTCAAGTTTTACGTCATAAAACTACGGTATGCCAATTAAGACAACTCTGCATCAGCATGTATGGTCATGTTGTACCTTCCCAAAAAAGGGTGCGATCAAATAGTCTGCTGGTGCGACCAACTGAAAAAGTTAGCGTAGAACCCTGTAAAAACAAGGATAATCAAAAACACAGCCAGAGCTGCAATGGGTTTGCTTGAAGGATCAATAATCAATATTACTGACATAGAGGGCTTCATGGAGGCGTGGTTCGGTTCTGGAATAGCGATCAAATGTTACCACGTTGTCTAATTGCGGCCCCCTGCTTCCTCCCCAGCCCATCACCTCTGGAGGAATCAGCTACCAGGAGCAGCCCTGGCACACAGAGTGTTTCGTGTGCCAAACCTGCCGCAAGCCACTGAGCGGCACTCGCTTCACCGCCCATGAGAACGCCTACTACTGCGTGCAATGCTACCGGAGCGACGTGGCCAAGAAGTGCCACGGTTGCAAGAACCCCATCACAGGTTAGCCCATATGAGGAAAATAAATCATTTCACATATACTTTTGTTTTCATTTCATTGAAAAGTGTTGTTGGCTAATAACAGGGGTTAGTATTTCTCTAATGCAAAGGGTTGAGGCATGTCTGTGTCATCCAACAATGACTCCGCTGCCAGTGTTCAGATTTGGGATTCATTGTCCTTGATTTATTAACCAACATAGCAATGACAAAAAATGTACCTAATTTATAGCAGAAGTTCAAACGTAACGGTCTCAAGCCAGGAGTCTTTAGCAGGTTCCGCTCCCGGCAAAGACTGAATATCGTCTTCTTTGCCTCCAGCGTGCATGTTTGCAAGTGATGTCATCACATCCGTGACTGGGGCACAAATGGCTTCCCTTCCTTCACCTGTGCTCCTGCAAACAAACGCATCCTGCCCAAAAACAGATACACCGACCCACAGTCTTTTACGACCACAGCAGAATGTTCACTGATCAATAAAACCAGTGATTGTTCCTGAATTCTATTATTCCATCAATCATTTTATTCTTTATATATGTGTGACTAAATACCGTACATGGATTATATTTATCTTAGCAAAATCTTTTTGGGGAAAAAAAAAAAATCAATAAAAAAATTTCTCCAAATAATTTCATGAATTGCAAATCTTTTTCAATGTTGGGTCATGTCCATGTGTGTCCGCAGGGTTCGGCCATGGCACCAACGTGGTGAACTATGAGGCCTTCTCCTGGCATGAGTATTGCTTCAACTGCAAGAAATGCTCCCATTCCTTGGCCAACAAGCGCTTTGTCATGACCGGAGAGAACGTCTACTGCCTCATCTGTGCTAAACTGTGAGATGGCTTTGAAAGCAGGATTATGCCCCTAAAGAGAATGGCATTGATGACTAAAATGGAAACATCATTTCAAAGAGACGAATACGAGGGTAAAAACCATTAGAGGTATAAGTCCAGTTTATCCGATGACTCAGTGAATCGATAAAATAATCGGTTCTGAAAATATTCGTTAGCTGCAGCCATATTTGACAACATTAGAAAAAAAGACCACATTTGAATGCGTAAGGTCTTGCTTGAATATTTTCTATGCACATACTAACATGCAGACAGCATTTTATATCAGGATACGTGCTGCTTTCAATAGGGGAAATTCATAATGTTGTCTATCCCTGCTTTACATTAATACAAGCTTTGATGAATACTTTTTTTTTTTTGAATGTAGTGCTTTTTTGGCAAGTGATTTTCAAATTGTAGCACTTAAAGCTGAAATATAAACAGTCCATGTATTCCAGAAGTTTGAAGTGAAGTTAAAAAGAAAATGCATAAGAATGAATAAAGATGGTGGCAATCTCAGTCTAGTTTTGCGAGACTTTATTAACAGTTTACATCATCTCAGAACACTTAATTATATTTACATTACAAATGTTACTTGTGGGCAGGGTGATGTTGTCAGATGGGAAAATTTCTTATTCACAAAGGACTTGATTGTCAGAGGCCGAGGTAAAGACACACTTGTTTTTTGTTTTTGTTTTTTTAAATAAAATTTTTTAGTTAACAGTAACATTAAAAAACTAGCCCTCCATCTCAGGCACGGTGCTATCTAGTAACTACATAGTATCTGTATAGAAAGCTATTTGTGCATGTATTCCATATCCTTTATATTCATCTTAAGGCCCATGTACTAGTACGCTTTTTGTCCTCAGTAGTTAACTTTGGCATACTAGTAGTGTGTGTGTGTGTGTCTGTGTGTGTGAGACACATGAATACTAGTTGGGCCTAGTAGTATTACTAGTGCATGACAGGTTTACTTATAAGGTTCAATTGTGCACTAGTAGCCCACTAGTCGTGGGGGGGGGGGAAAAAACAACTTTATTTGTAAGACATTCAAGACAGTCATTCTACTAGTGCGCTGAACTGTCTTACTGGAGGACAAAAAGCATACTAGTACACGGATCTTAAGCTGGCTATCAAGGATATGCAAAAAAGGAAAGAAAAAAAAAAACAGATCAAAGGCTTTCCATGTACTGTCTGTTCAAGCGGACAGCGGTAGCAGCCTGCCTCCAGCACAAGGTGCCCTTGAGTGCTTGCTCCAGCAGAGCACCTGCCCTGGAAGCGTCACAGAGCGTTAGAGGGAAAAAAAGGTCACGCAATATGACCCCGTCAAGCTACCCAACACGTTCAACGTGGCGACTGCAGCAGGTTCAAGTCCACGTGGTGACAAAAGAACGCGTGAAGGATGGCTTGATGGAAGAAAGTCTTACATTCTTAAAGCCATCTCAGGTCCTTACGTTTAGTTGGTGAGAGGGTGTGAACGCCAACAAACAACAAGGCAAAAAATGGACGCCTCCCCTCAACAAGAATTCACGATTTTAACTGCGGGTAAAAAAAAAAACAGCTGAAGGCTCAAATTCGTCAGTCGCTTTCAGGGTCGGCACTTGGCCCTCATCATGGCGTCATTGGCCTAACACTGATTTCACATACAAACATTTAAATATATGCAGAACTGCATTTTAATATATGAACAGCCACGTTATATCAAATAAAAAATAGCTGAAATGCATTTTTTTCCTCTTTCGAATGTAGCAGCTAGCGTGAAGAGAAAAAGACATCAGAACGGGGGATGTCGTGACTTAATTAAAAGACGGGAGGTTTCATGGATATTGGTTGGAGGTTTTTTTTTGCTGAAAGGACCAGACTGACGTAAACTACAACAATCTTTTTAGTAAACACAAGCTCCATATACAAATGTACAAACAGTCAAAGCCTACTGAGCCCCAAACAGCAACAAACAACGGAAACTTAAGCATGCCTGCTATACCCTCTGGTGGCCAAAAACAGATTGCAAGGCAGGGTGTCTCAAGGCAGGACAGCCCTCTCTTATAGTTGGAAAACAGTTTGATAGAATTTTTTGATATCCAGATTAAGGTCCATGTACTAGTTTTCAGATATCAACGAGTACAGTTTTACCTCACTCGTAACATGTAGTTGTCCTACGAGTGAAGACAAAGAACGTACTAGTGTATGGACCTTAAGCTGGATATCTAGGGTAAGGGACAAATGCTCAAACGGCTTTTCCAAATGTCACACGACAGGAAACCATGTGCGCACAAGCAATGAGGGCAGAAGCGATCCCGTTTTTTTCACACCCAAACTAGAATTGTAAGCAAAAAAAAAAAAAAAAAAACCTAAAAAAACAAACAAAACAAAAAAAACAGCTAAGGCCATAAATGTTGATGCTGCCAAAGGACAGCAGTCGCTCAAGTAAATTTAGAAGAGCCACGCGCCAAACTCCCCGAGAGACACGAGATACGGAGGTTGATGCACACCGTAAACGCTTATACAAGAGGAACACATCTTAACAACAAATAAAGAACCCAAAATTAATTAACAAAATTATAACGGCGCACCGCTGACAAAGACAAAAAAAAGGGCTTATAAAATAACTTGGACAGCAGATAGAAAACAAAAGGGAGAAGTAGTAGTAGACCTGACGGGAGAAGAAGGAACATGCGGAATTTCCCTGAAGCTTTCGTCATCTTCTAGATGAGACACTTAAGCACTTGGGGCGAGGTCATTTCACCTTTGACTCCTCCTCCTGGAATTAAATGGAAGAGGAAGCTGTATGGAACCTTTTAAACAGAGCTCAGGAAGTTGAAGAGTGCTACAGCGGCGAGTCTTCTCGGTGCCGGACGGGTGGGTGCAGCATCAAATCTCTGCAGAGATGTGAAGACAGAAAAGTACCGTTAAAACTTCTTTGTATTTGACAATTCACCATGATGTCACACGTACATCCGGGTGGCAAAAGCTGAAAAGTATAATATGATGTTTCAACTTCACTAGGCTCTGTACTTACTACAGCTACCAGAGAGGGGAGGAGGAAAGGCGATTAAGTCTCATGGTGGCTTACAGAACAGTCGTACTCCATATATAAGCACAAAAAAAAAAAAAAAAACTTTCAAAACACTTCCGATGAATGCGCGGGGTGACGTTCAGTGACACTCGTGTGAGGAGGTGCTGCACCCCATAACACAGCAACGTCTTATCATACTTAAGCTCAGCTGAAAAAATACGGCATTAACAGAGATAGGCAGAGAGGGGGCACGTCAGAGTAATAAACAGAAAACTGCTAGCAACAAAAATGGCCGATGCTTCCATGATATAACAGGTGAGGACACGTTCCCAAGCTCTGCAAGAAAAGCGATTCAAAGTTGTGCATGGAATTGCTTTGTGTGGGCCCTCGATTCCAGGAAATGAGCGGTTGAGTCACACGGGCAGGCGGATGAGTTTGGTAGGGACCATTCTTATCTGTTTGAAAAATGATCGGAAGTTCTTAACTGAAAAATCAATAAAAACCCACATTGTACGAAAACTGAGGTTCCACTGTCATCGACATGCCTTAACCTTTATCATGGTAGATGTAGTCTAAAAATAAGCATACCAGAATAATTTCTCAATGAGCCTAGCCTACCATTGACTTGTTCTTTTGGTGACTGATGCTGTATGATCTATTTGCATGTTATCTAACTAGGAAGGCTACAACTGAGTTTTCTGTAGCTCGGATTAATGACACAGAGATGCTGTTTTGACGCTGAACTGGTTAGTGCGCTGTAGTCTCCACACACTTCAACTTGAAACCCGGTGATGGTTTGGTTTGGTGTTGAGTTTGTCCCTTTTAGAAGGGACTACTAAACCACCAGGCAGTCTTGCAATCATCTCTGTACAACATTCAGTTCATACACACAGGTTCCGCTGGAATATTTCGATTTTTTTTAAGGAAGTCGGAAAAACACTACCCCCTTTTGGGCATATCTGGTGCCCTAACCCCAGACAACACATGATTTTAGTTCAGGTTAGCGGTAGTCGCTCGTGTTCTGCTTACTGGAAGTAACCTGGTACCTATTGTTAATAAACAGTCTAAATTGATCTATAAAACCTATTTTTTCTGTCATATACAAAGCCCCTTAGAAAGTATTACTTACAAAAAAAGACCGTATAAACCTTGTTAAGCAAAGACAAAATGTTTGAAGGAGATTGTGAAAAAGCGGCAACATCCACACTGAATAATCTCACCTGAGAGAGCCTCTATGGCTTGACTGGAGGAATGCAGAGAGTTCACTGGGCTTCCTTTGGTCCCATCCGGCCCGTCACAGTTGATCAGGACCGGGTTAGAGTCCTCTGCCTCGATGAGGGCGTGAGTCTTGGAGTGGACGTTGCGATCCATGAGCTCCTCGAAGCTCCACTGGTTGGACTTGCTGCCCAGGCCCGACACCAGCTCCACCTTGGCCGAGTCCTCCTCGTTCAGGAACTCCGAGCCCTCCACCAGACGGTCCTTTGAAATTGGACTGCAGAGAGGAAGGCCAGTGTGAATAGCTAAGTCAGTGATTTCCAACCATTGTGCCATGAGAGACAATCAGGCGTGCCACATGAAAACCTCTAATTTTTCCCTAATCTGTCTGAAAATTATTACTTTCAACAAATAATGCATCTTTATTCTGTGACAGTGACGTAGTGACAGTCAGGAGAAAAAAAAAAAAAGAAAAAAAAAAATCAATGCTCTTTCACTAGATGGCAGAAGGTCCAACAAACCTGTGTATCCAGCTGTTACCATTCATACAACAGAATAATAGCTTTTTGTTCAACTAAACAGGTCCAGATGTCATGTCATACTGAGTAAATCCATTTCTAAGTTAATTGATCAAGGCCTTCCTGATGCGGTGTGAATGATTTAAATCGACAAGACAAAAAAACCAAAAAAAAACCAAAAAAAATGGGAACTACACATGAATCTAGCAGACGGAGAAATAAGATTGTTGTCTTGTTATGTAATGTTCAGTCATTAGTTAGGGGCACTAATGGAGCTTGCTTGCATTCCATTACATAAATCCACTGCCTGCACAGCATAAGTGAAAGCGAGCGCTCTAATCATTTTAATATCGTAAATGGCTAGTCTTAAACGGGATTTATAGAATGAGAAGACTGCTGCTACTGGCCTGTATGGGAAATGTCAACACTGCTGTGATTCAGTAGCAAACAAATATAAAACTTAGATTTTTTTTATTTTTTTATTTTTATAAAGATTAGTGTTGTGCTAAACTACAGTATGCCCTGAACGATAATGCATAGCTGTACGTGAATGTTTCACGGCTGTCTTACCTGACTGCCTGAGTCTCGTCTGGGGCGTTGTTGTTCTCCTTGTCGTCTGTTTCCTCTCTTCCGTTCGGGCATTCGAAGGCTTCTTCTCTTTGTGCCCCTTCATCGCCGTAGTTGTGCCTTTCCATGGCGACATCATCCATCTGACCTTCACCTTTCAAGGAAACCAGATGATATATCTCTCACAGATGTTCACCCATTTTTTGGAATTGATCGAACATTTTGGACATGCAGTACAAAAAAAGCAATACAAAAAAAATTATATTATGAAATACAATACAAATACTATTCTGTACTGAAACACTGTATAGCTGGAAGCAGAAAGTTGGAAGAACCCTTTTCAATCCTACCACTCAACAATTACCTAAACTAAATAATCCTACAGGAAGTGAAAACTGCAATTCATGCATACCGCTTTAACTCCTCACTCATACTGTTCAGTTATACACCACAAACAAAAACTTTCCCTTGTGCTGCATATATGTAACACTTTAAAGTGGTGTTGAGCCCAAAAAATTATAAGTCCCTTCCCTATTCTGAAACAAAGTTTGAATGTTTTTTGGTATGTTGAACACAATGCCATCCAAACCTCATCCCAACTATGAAATATGGTAGAGTGGCATCATAGTTTGGACTGCTTTGCTACCTCAGGACCTGGACACGTTGCTATCATCCTCGGAAACATGAATTTTGCATGAGAATTTAAGAGCATCTGTTTGCCAATTGAATTGATATCCATCTGTTGTTTGTAGCCTTGTACACTTGTAGTGCTGTTTGATAAACTGCAATATCTGTCAATTTTAACAGATTTTAAAAAGAGTGAATTTGTGTGGTCCAGATACCCTACTTCATGAATGGTCCTTTACTGCTCTTTTTGTAGAGTGAATTTTGGATAGTACAGAGTGGTAGTTATGAGAACATACTTTTTGTATCAAAGCTCATCAGGTCCATTGCATCTTCATTGTCGTCCTGCTCCTTGTCTTCATCTCTCTGCATAAGAGTGACGAAACACTTGTTAATTACACCGTTTTGAACACATCACTAACAGAAATGTATTTAATTTGCTCACCTTAAAGTCATTTCCATCTCCTTTTCTAGTTCTTTTCATTATTTCTTCAATTCTCTGAAACAAGATCAGAAATTGATTTCCAATTATTTCGATGATGATGATCTGTAATAATTACCTTCTTCCTCTCCATACGCTCTTGCTGATTCTGCTGCATGAGGCGGTCGCGCTCCTGGCGGACCCTCTCTGCTTCCTCCAGGGCCTTGGCCTCGGCTTCCTCCCGCTCCTTCTGCAGCTCCGCCTGCTTCAGAGCCTCCTCAGCTTCCAGTCTCTCTCGCTCTTCCTCCGCTCTTTTGGCCTCCTCCTCTTCCTTGATTTCTCTCTCCTCCGCTAGCTTCTTTTCCTCCTCTTGGCGCTTCAGCCGAGCGGCCTCTGCTAGACGCTCTTCCTCTTCTTTCCTGAGCCTGCAAGAACAAACAAAAGGGCTTCATCCTTCACTTTTTTACTGACACTTGTGATAGAGGAAGAGAACATCTGCATTGATGAATCTCCTCATGACCGAATATTGAATATGCTCACTTCTCCTCTTCCTCACGCTGTATCCTGAGTTGTTCATCTTTCTCCTTCTGCTCCCGCATTTGTCTGCGGTGCTCCGCCAAGAGCTTGGCAGCCTCGGCAGCAGAATTGGTTCCTGTCTTAGAATCTGACCGGCAAGGAGGACAAATACAGGAAATATGATTGTGACATTAATATTGGGCTTGTAGGTAAATTCTGTTTAATTCAATTGTATTTTTATAGCGCCAAATCACAACAGAAGTTGTCTCAGGGTACTTTACATATGGAGCAGGTTTAAGACAACATTCCCTACTCGTTAAAAGTCCAACGGAACCCCACATGAGCAAGCACTAGGAAACTGAGCAAAGGAAAAACTCCCTGTTGGGAAGAAACATCAAGCAGACCCAGGAGTCAGTGTGGGGCGGCTGTCTGCCTGAGCCGTTTGGGTTAGTGAGTAGAAAAGACTAACGACAGATAGGGATAGAGAGCGACAGAGAGACACACAGAGATGTCTCAGGTTTTCCCCAACCTTTGTGAGCCCAGGAACCTATTTTACATGAGAAAAATCTTGTGTGAAATGTGGGCTCGTTGAGTGGAACACAAAGCTATTATTCTGTTATGAACGACAACAGGTACACAGGTTAATTGTACTTTATGCAATATAAAAAAAAATTATAGTTCTGGCTGTCACTTTCCATTGCTAGCAAACAATTACCGTAATTTCTCGTGTATAAAGCGCACTCATGTATAATACGCACCGCCAAAGTTCACCTCAGAATTCTGTAAAACCCTTCTACCTATGTATAATGCATGTTTACAATTTATGATTTTGCTTCTACCCATATAATCAAAACATGAAGTATCTGTATTTTGTTATTTTTTTTTCAAATAATTATTCTGAAGCACTTTATTTGAACACATAATCCTTTTTTTAATTTACTTGCTCTTATTTTGAAATTTACAACCCTACTTTTATTTCGTAAATTAGAAAACACACAGTTGTGCTCATATGTTTGATTACTCAGGCAGATTTTGTAAGATGGGGATAATTCTTTTAAGAAAACATGGACCATGCGAAAAATTTCATTTTATTTTAATGGGATTCAAATTAAACGGTCAAGCATTCCAGAAAAGCATGATCATTAAACAAAACATAGTGAGGAGAAGCGGCTCAGAAAATGGATGGATGGATAAACAAAGAAATTAATGATGGTTATTGTTCAGTCATCAGTCATATTTAAAAACATCTAGAAAGAAACTGGAGCAAGATCGATTAGCTTCTGGAATGTCCGTCAGCATTGCCATTCCCTCTTCTTTGGTCTTCTCCTTAAGCTGATCCATAAACTCCTACTGGTCCAGAAAGCTCCCGCCCACATCATTACCAGAACACAGTCCTCCAACCACATGTGACCCATTCTCCAACAAATCCACTGGCTTCCAAACAGTGCATTGACTATAAGATTCTTCTCTACACATTTAGGGCCATTCATAACCTCGTTCCTTCGTAACTCTCTGACCTCCTCCATATTAAAAAAAATCCCAACTAGACTCTCAGGTCTGCCTCGTCGATCAGCTTCGTCACCCCTTCAGCCCGTCTGTCCAACATGGGGTCAAGAACCTTCAGTCGCTCTGCTCCTCGGCTTTGAAACTCTCTCCCTTCCGACATCAGGAACATGGACCCGTTATCTAATTTTAAATGTCACTTGAAAACTTTATTTTTTTTTTAAACACATATAATCACTCTGTTGTCACCACTTTTATTTGCTGCTATTCCTGGTGGTCTGTTGCAAAATGTTTATTTAAATCTATATATTTGTTGACTGTACATTTGATTGTGTTTCAACAGTTTTTAAATGTCCTGTATGGCGACCTCGAGTGGCTTGAAAGATGCCTTCATAATACAATTTATTATTATTATTATTGAAAGATATTTAATTTTTCAGGATGAATCCTATTTAATTTAATTTGCCTTGGGCATGTAGGTACTCAGATAATCCGATTTTTGGAAACACCTTATATATTGGGCAGACTTTATCCAGGTGGGGGCAGCATCAACAACACTAATGTGGGACACGAAGTGAGACAGCAACTGGGATTTGATAAAGCTGCTCTACACCAGACAAACAAAAGTACAGACCAGAGGGAGAACAGGTAAGCAATCAGGAACAAAGCTAGTGTTGTGTTTAATATAAAGACCACTAATAAGAGGGTTGTATGGTTCTGTTTGTTGTGATGTCATGATTAAGAATTATTTGAAAGGAAGTTCCGACTATTCATTACAGTATTATGAAACACGTTACAGAATGGGGTGGTGGGTTGTAATAACAAACAAAAAATGAAACAACACCATCATACTTTGGTTTTCGTTCCGAGATGCTCACCATCTTTCTCTTTGGATTTGCTAGAGTCAGAGGACTGTGGCGACCCAGCCTGTACAGGTAACAACAGGTCCTTGGAGCGGGAGTCCCTTTTTCGCAGGGTTGGGGGCCCTGGTGGGGTAAGAGCTGGTTTCTGGATCGGAGGAGGTTTAGCTGACGTCGGCTGAGGGGATGGGGGATGTTGTTTCATTGCAGGGGAGGGTGGGCGTGCCTTTGAATTTTGCCTGTCAGAACAAATATATGTTCAGGAAAGTCGAGAAAGTGAAAATATGTTTTATAAATTTGGCACGCCAGTGAGAAGAGTGTTGTTAACAACCCTGCCAAATTTTAATGTTAAAAAAAAACATTTTTTAAATTTAAAAAATTGCAAGCATATATGAGGCTTCAAAATCATGAAAAATCGAGCCATTAACTCCACTCTAAACATTGTGTGTTTGTGTGTGTGTGTGTGGGGGGTACACTGAATGTGCTGAAACCAAGCCGTGTTTAACTGTCAAACCAATACCATTTCCACGCCCTTGAAAAACGGATGTGACTTCATCTAACCCTGTTCTTTTGCCTATACATACTCCATGTTTGAGCCGCGAAAATATATCTGCTTAAAGCCGCTTGGGGCTTTTCCATGCCATGCCAGCAATAGTCCCTGTCCACATGCTGGCTGTCACATCGGACTCTACTAAACAGCTGCATTCTGTTTCTCTGAGAAAGTGCGGTGAAACATCACTTGGCTTCTTACTTTGATGCTGCTGGGGAAGGAGGCCTCTTTGGAGATGGTTTGGGGGCAGGGGATGGCGAGCGGTTGCGTCCCATGGGAATGGATGGAGAGGGCGGGCGTTGCCTCCGGGGCGAGGTAAACGTTTTTTCCTGCTTGTTCTGTTTTTCACACACACACACGCACACACACGCACACGCGGAAAATTAATTCACGACAAGTACGATTAAATCAGCTCACATCTATCACACAGCCACCTATACTTGGTCATGGATGGTGTCATTTTATGCCATTCAGAAATGTGAGATACTTGTCACAAAAGGGTTTATGACTAGTCTGCTCTCATAATCAGTTTGAAACAAAGCACAACTGTAAAATGAAGCCATTTAAAACACAAAGATGACACAAACCTAAAAACCTTCCTTAAAACATGGGTTGATACAAAGACGCTTGAACATAATACACAAAGATACCATTTAAAAGGACCATTACGCAATGCTAACCACAAGGTTATAAATGTATCTGTACACCAATCAGTGCAGGGAAGCAGAGACAAAGAGATGGAAAGTCAACCGGTCCCAGGCTTTAGGGTGTAGTCTGCTTTGCTTGACACAATCTGTCCATAATCAGGCCACCAGTTTGTCTCAAGTCATGTCAACGAGTCCTTTCACAGCCTCAGCGAGTGCAGAGTGAAAGGTTATGTCGGAGGGAGTAGAGAGCGACGACAGCGAGAGATGTCGCTTCCAAGTGCCGGGAGATAACATTGTGCTGAGGGGAGCAACAGCAGGAATTTAAAGTGTTGTCATTTGCATCCAGCTGAAGCACTTTGACTGGCAAATGTCTTTTGGATAAAAGTTATACAAGTAGGACTGGCTCAGGCTTGTTCTCAACCATCCCCGGCATTGTTAATCTTGTACAGACCAATACTGAGGCATTTTCGCATGATGCATTGCTCTCTTCTTCCTTCTGCCCCATCAGTAATTTTCCATTATGCTGTACATGAATGGCATTTTTTTCTCTCTTGTAGTTGCTGCTGCCTCCATATGCAGACTAACCTCAATCGACTATGGGAAAATGCAACAATTTATGTATTTTAAAGGGAAGTTTGGACATGCTTGTGTTCAGATTAGCTGACACCACATTGATGTAATACTGCAAACTAATTGAGTAAATCAATAGTGCTCTAGCTGGTTGTAGAAAAAAAAATAAAAATAAAAAAATCACACTCCATTTTACCTCAATTGAGTCAATAACTGATTGAACAACAATCAATTCCACACATTTGACATAATTTTTTAATGGTCAATTAAGTCATTCAGGGTTGTAAACCACTGTAATGATTAACATGCCTGCAGATGGTGGCGTTGCATCGCTTTGAATTTGAGATCAGCACATCTTTTGAGTAGAAGATAAAGATTAGGCGGTGAATCTCGGCTTGTCACGTAGATTATGAGGGAGGGAAATGCCAACAAGCTGGAAGTTGGACAAGTTAAGGCACCTCTTAGTCAAACAGTATGTATGGTATCAACTAGGGCTGTCACGGTTAATTTACAAATAATGATCATCAAATTAATCAACTATTTTGATAATCAATCGTTTGGTTGACCAGTTCAGAGGTGTGTCTCGCCCAAAGATACCTAGGATAGGCTCCAGCATGCCCGCGAGCGAACCTAGTGAGGATAAGTGGTATGGAAAATGAATGAATGCATGAATTAATTAATGGTTTACAGGCAATGTTTAACTTAAATTGTTCAAATCCTCTGCTTGCAGCCTCTCAACAGTAAATATTCTTATTTCTGTAGTTCCTCATGAAATCAGATGAATTATGTTTTCTGTTTAATGAAAATAAACATCTGCTTTTACTTTGGAAAATAATGATCAATATTTTTGCCCATTTTATGATATGTTACAGACCAACCCAGTAACTGCACTATAATCAATTCATGGAAAAAATAAGTAAATCTTTTATTACAATAATTATGTGCAGCTTTAATGTGAATAACCTGTAACCAGCCTCAGACGTAGTGCTCGGACTCACCCCCTAAAACTCTAGTCCCTATTCGCATTGAGAGTAATGAATGACTAACGAATCACAATCGAATCATTACTCCTTGTACTATTCCGAAATAATAGTCTTAACAAATGAAAAATCTAATTAGATTATTTGAAAACAATCAATTCAACCAGTAAGAGTACGCTGGCACATTTTGACTGACGTGTTTTAGCTGCTGTGTCTCCGTACAGAAAGGTTTTTCTTACTTAAAACTTAAAATGGCTTACTGTAACCAGGATCCCTCGCCATACCTTGACCACAGGTAGAATCCCGGGTCTGTGTTGCGCTTTTCTGTGCCACAAATCCTTGTGGACTAAGCTGCTGCCTATTCAGCTCACCTGCTAGCCATCTAGCCGTTCAAATCATCTTTCGCTCTGTATTTCCCATTCAATAATGCCGCCGTCGCCCCCTCCACAGATGGCTCCTTTTCGGCTTCTGTTGTGGTGCTTCCATGTTATCCGTACACTTCATTGGAGCTAGGCTAATAGAACCCTCCTTCAGTGGAGGGACTCATTGCAAGTTATCGCGAACGCTTGATTGCAGTTGTTACTGCTAAGGGTGGCCCAACCAGTTGTTAGGTTTAGGGGGCAATCGCTTTTTCACACAGGGCCATATAGGCTTGGATTTTTTTTTCTCCCATAATTCTAAAAACCTTCATTTAAAAACTGCATTTTGTGTTTACTTGTGTTGTCTTTGACTAATACTTAAATTTGTTTAATGATGGGAAACATTTAAGTGTGACAAACATGCAGAAAACTAAATCAGGAAGAGGGCAACCACTGTTTCACACCACTGTACATGTGCTGAAGCGATGCGCACTAAGTCAAAATGGCGGCTGTCATAAACGACGCAAGTGGCAGTATTGCAGTTCTTGTCAGAATAAAGTAAGTCGTACGTTATACTTTGATTTGTTCTACTTTGAATGCAAAATATGCCCCACATATGTCCCACTAATGTTTGACATTGCATTGGAATTTTGTGGTGTGCGTAACAAGACATGCTCTCACCAGTGAGGGGTCGAGGGCTCCGTCTGCTGACACGGAGGTGGTCATGCCGTTCTTCTGCCGGTCGATGCTGCGGCTGCGCAACGGCCCGCGTGGCGGGTGTTGAGTGGCAGCGGAGGCTGAGCGAGGACACAGGTGACATTCTGGTAAAGGACACAGTCATCGGCAGGGCCAGGGAAGCACAACCAGCAGGGAGGGGTGATAAGCAGGCCGGGTCGGGCAGCGAAGCAGCAAAAAACCAAGTTGCAAAGAAAAAACAAATGATAGAAGAAAACTAATTAGAAATGAGATGAGATAGTGACAAGAAGGAAAGGAGGACAAGTGATGATTGAAAGTCAGGAAATTTATTTTCAAGGGGGGAAAAAATTAATTAAATTTGTTAGATTTAACACTAAAGCAGGCAATAGTTTACATCTGTGTTCATGAGGGATATAGGACAACAACCTCAAAAACCAAACAAACTCAAAATATGGGTGTCAGTTTATGGACAACTCGAACAGAAAGCCGAAGCAAACACTGTAACACACCACATCTCCAATATCAGAATATTAGTGTGTAATAAAAATGTTTGTGACTGTCACAAACAGTTATGTGTCAATATAGCTCAAAGACAAATATGCACAGGTACTGTATACACAAGTGATTTGAGATATGAGTTTAATTTGTTGTGTGACCAAACTCGTAACTCAAAGCACCCAAATCTTTCCCCATTGAAATGAATGGAAATTATTCCATTATTCCGTTCCAGAAACCCCACCCGATTTTGAGATCGGCAGTGGAACGCAATCTTTGCGTGTGTGGTGTTCTGTGCTGATATGATCGGAGCGGATGTGTGTGGTCTGCCACAGATTAAATAAATACAAACAATAAAATCTTTTGAGATTTGAAAAATCCTTTTGTGTGTGTACCGGGCCTTTGTTTAGTTTGACAGTAAACTTTAACGGGGAATGGCGAAAACAGCTTGAAGCTTCTTTTTTGAAGAAATGTTAACTGTCTGCCTTTCCGTTGTTTGTTGTGAAGAGAGTTGAGTTCACTGCCACTATACAGCGCTCATATCTAAAATTTTTGCTCACATGATGAACGATGGCTTGTATCTGAAAAATCTTATGAGGCGGGTCACTCACATCTCAAGGTACCATTGTATTCAGTACGGTGAAAAAGTTGCAGGCCAACATTAGATTTGTTGTTTTAGGGATGTATTTAGTGTGACCTCTCACACTAATCTGCTTTAATTAAACCTAAGTGGAATGAAACCCTAATTAAAGTCATTGTTAACACCTGTATCTATCCCACTAGTTATCGTTTTACAAGGTCAACATGAGAGAACATCAGCAAACAACACAGCACCATATTTTAAATCCCACACGAGACAAGACGACAAAGAGCAAGCTCTACTAATCTTAAATGTCGATGCTGAGCAGCCAAATGAGGCCAGTCTGGAATTTTCATTTCCGGAGGACAGGTCAGCTTGTTGACGGCTGACTATCGACTTGCTGTGTCAGACTGAGGGATTAGTCATGATAATCCAACACTCGAGGACTCTCGCTGCCAGAGCTCAGTCATCAAGTGTCTTGCATCCATGATGAGCATGAGATGCTTCCTGTCCACTGTGGCTTTGCTGCCGTTGCTACAACTACTGCAGATGGGTCATGTTTCCACTGGGGTCATGGCACACAATCCATAACTGCTAATGGGTGTCTAATGGCTTGTCAATAAATGCCACACCCTAAAAGCCACATGGCTTTTGCAGATATGAGGGGATTCAAGTGGTGTTCTACAACAAAACAACATTTTGACATACTGGGCAAATAAAGATGATTCTGATTAACTATATTTATGTACATATACATTACAAACATTTAATTAATTACTCTGTGGTATTAATGTAGTGGCAAGCATATTTGAATGGTGTGAGCACCATTTACTACAACTACACCGTGGTGAAAAAAAGCCACCTGGCGCTGCCTCTGATCTCGGTGCCAGAACACCTATAGCAGCACAACGGTTTCATTCTGACACAATAAGAACAAGCAAGCAGCTTAGAGAAAATCTCCCAACATGGACCCAGAAGCTCCTCAGATGCTGAGAAATGCTGCCAGTCTAGGCGGGCTTGATTGGCTAAAGCCAACGCACACTATGACTGAGGCCGATCGTGTCAGTTGGTGAGAAAATGTGAGCTGGACCCATGTTGGTCCATATTTACAGAGGAACGATACGTTCTCTCACA
Source organism: Phyllopteryx taeniolatus (assembly GCF_024500385.1). NCBI lineage: Eukaryota > Metazoa > Chordata > Actinopteri > Syngnathiformes > Syngnathidae > Phyllopteryx > Phyllopteryx taeniolatus. Next base: position 23,906,376 of record NC_084511.1, on the reverse strand, counting down.
TAAATCTGCTTTGCTGCTGATATTTATGGTTCATACAAACTGCAAACTTTTACACCATGGTCAGCCAAGTTGTCAAATAATTGCCAGAGTGGGTTTTACTGAAGTGCGGTACCACTGATAAACGTCTAATGCTGTTTTGTTTTTTTTCTCCCCCAGAGCTCTGGCTCAGCTGTGCAAGACCTGGCTTGGGGTTATTTGGTCTATTTTCAATTTTATAATAATAATTTTTTTTAAAAAGATTAAACATATCAGTTGAGGAAATTAGCTAAATAAACGATGAAAAAGAGGGTCTCCTGTAGTTGGTCACTGTCAAGACTGTTCACGATACAATCTGCGCTCACGTTACACGCCCTCGACCAGACAAAAGGTTTTAATACTTCACAAAAGCAGACGACTGTGGTTACGTCATTGTCCCAAACCCTTCTCAAAGGTCTTCCAGCCATGAGTGATGTAAAAAATAAAATGATAAGTTGACCTGGCAGTTTAATAGGCAGAAATGAATCTGCATGCACTTAACTTTGGGCTGACTAGTTCCTTCTGCAGCGAAACATTACAACGATCCATTTTTAATACAACAGGTTTACTTAATTATACAGTGGGTACGGAAAGTATTCAGACCCCCTTAAATTTTCACTCTTTGTTATAATGCAGCCATTTGCTAAAATCATTTAAGTTCTTTTCCCCCCCTCATTAATGTACACAAAGCACCCCATATTGACAGAAAAAAAACGGAATTGTTGAAATTTTTGCAGATTTATTTAAAAAGAAAAACTGAAATATCACACAGCCATAAGTATTCAGACCCTTTGCTCAGTATTTAGTAGAAGCACCCTTTTGAGCTTTTGAGTCTTTTTGGGAAGTTTTTCACACCTGGATTCAGGGATCCTCTGCCATTCCTCCTCGCCGATCCTCTCCAGTTCTGTCAGGTTGGATGGTGAATGTTGGTGGACAGCCATTTTTAGGTCTCTCCAGAGATGCTCAATTGGGTTTAATTCAGGGCCCTGGCTGGGCCATCCTTCGTTATTTTAGCTGTGTGCTGAGGGTCATTGTCTTGTTGGAAGGGGAACCTTCGGCCCAGTCTGAGGTCCTGAGCACTCTGGAGAAGGTTTTCGTCCAGGATATCCCTGTACTTGGCCGCATTCATCTTTCCTTCGATTGCTACCAGTCGTCCTGTCCCTGCAACTGAAAAACACCCTCACAGCATGATGCTGCCACCACCACTCTTCACTGTTGGGACTGTATTGAACAGGTGATGAGCAGTGCCTGGTTTTCTTCACACATACTGCTTAGAATTAAGGCCAAAAAGTTCTATCTTGGTCTCATCAGACCAGAGAATCTTATTTCTCACCATTTTGGAGTCCTTCAGGTGTTTTTTTAGCAAACTCCATGCAGGCTTTCATGTGTCTTGCACTGAGGAAAGGCTTCCGTCGGGCCACTCTGCCATAAAGCCCCGACTGGTGGAGGGCTACACTGATGGTTGACTTTCTAGAACTTTCTCCCATCTCGCGACTGCATCTCTGGAGCTCAGCCACAGTGATCTTTGGGTTCTTCTTTACCTCTCTCACCAAGGCTCTTCTCCCCCAATTGCTCAGTTTGGCCGGACGATCAGTTCTAGGAAGGGTTCTGGTCGACCCAAACGTCTTCCATTTAAGAATTATGGAGCCCACTGTGCTCTTAGGAACCTTAAGTGCAGCAGAAATCTTTTTGTAACCTTGGCCAGATCTGTGCCTTGCCACAATTCTGTCTCTGAGCTCTTCAGGCAGTTCCTTTGACCTCATTATTCTCATTCTCTCTGACATGCACTGTGAGCTGTAAGGTCTTATATAGACAGGTGTGTGGCTTTCCTAATCAAGTCCAATCAGTATAATCAAACACAGCTGGACTCCACTGAAGGTGTAGAATCATCTTATGGGTGATCAGAAGAAATGGACAGCACCCGAGTTAAATATATGAGTGTCACAGCAAAGGGTCTGAAAACTCATGGCTGGGTGATATATTAGTTTTCTTTTTTAATAAATCTGCAAGAATTTCAACAATTCCGTTTTTTCTGTCAATATGGGGCGCTGTGTGTACATTAATGAGGGGGAAAATGAACTTAAATGATTTTAGCAAATATAACAAAGTGAAAAATTTAAGGGGGTTGAATACTTTCTGTACCCACTGTATATAACCTAATTAATTTTACTCGTTACTGTGAAAAAAAATCCACTTTCAATCTTGAGCCTACATAATGTCGCATGGCTCCCGCAGAGGGAGGAGGCAGAGTTTTAAGACACTTCGTAGACAGTTGAGTGTTAAAGAGCATTAGATTTGTACTGAAGCTACTTTCAATGCTATAAATTGGTTAACACCGTGTAAAAATAATACTATGTGGGAACCGACAATTTGTATTAATTGATTAAAAAAAAAAACACGAAATTGGCCATATTTGGACATACAAGTTTTCCGCCCGACAGCAACGTTTGACAAACGAGACTGAAGGCAGCAAGAAAATAGACTGCTGCAGCAAAATAGAGACTGCAGAGTATAACACTGACAAACGGTTTAAGTTACACATATGGTATCGACTTGGTATACTTGGATACCCGGTTCACCGGGTACTAGAAAAAGTACCTCACAGTAACCGATTTTAGCAGTTGGTACAGGGCGTCCTCAGTTTACCAAAGTACTGACATACAATTGTGCAAGGTTACGATTACTTCCACATGATACAGTATATTTATGGCCTAGACATTTCTCTCATTAATATTTGCTATAATTATGACTTTCCTACAGCATTAGCTAGCGATAAGACTACAGTACATTCCAACTTGCGTACAAACTCGGGTTACATCGGAACTGCGTCGTAAAACAGAGGGCCCCCTATAGATGCCGTACAATGGAAAAGGGGCGTAAGTGAGAGAAGCAAGAAAGCGTCCACTGTCAGGTTCAACTTTGTGAGGGTTACCTGGAGTATCTGTTCCTTCAGGGGAAAGGGCGGCAGCGCTCTTGCTCCTAGCTAGTGAGGCCTGGGTGGGAGTGAGCAGGCGACTAATGACCCCTCCGTCCACAGTGCAAGTCGGTTGCTTGCGAGCTACGTGGTGAGCCCACCGAAAAATGAAACCCCAAAAAAAGAAGAGAACAAAAAGGGAGAAGGGGGGGATAGCAGCCAAGAATGACAAAACAGTAGAGGGAAAGTGTCAGATAAGTCACCCTGTGATTTAACCATCAGGAGAGAATCAACAACATTCACCAAAAGGTTAAGTCTCAATATTCTCACAGAGCTTTTCACTTCCACTGTTAGTCAATGAAATCATTTCATGAGAATAACAAGGCAGTGACGCTATGAGACTACTGAGGCAGACTACTGATTGTCTAAGTTGGATCAGTTGACAATTTGGTCAAATCAATGGTTCCTTAAGGCAGTGGGAGGTGTGCTGATGGGGAAGAGAAGACACTGGACCATTAGTGACCAACAAAAGAAAATTAATAGGGCAAGAAAGACAGGAAGTGCATGAGACTGCAGACTGACTACAAGTGACCTGAAGTCTTTGAGCTTCGACTGTGATAACATCTCTAGGGTGTCCATAACTTTAACTGCACTGGACAATAACCTCTGGGAATGGTGATTTCACAGCTGAAACAAGGAGTTATTGCATCAGTTAACTAAAATAACAGAAGTCTTTGTCATCACCTGTGTTACAAAAGTAAAAATCACACCAGCGTTAAGAGTTTCAATTGTTGATGATTATCGCAAAATTGCACTCACTGCTCAAGTGGCAGAGTTGCAGGGCACGCAAGAGATTCTTACCAAGCAGACATCTGCTACTGACAGATGCTATTTACATTTTAAGTGCTAAGGGCTGCTGCTACTACGCATCAGGGTATTAAGAGGCTAAAAGAACAGGTGATAAGGACTAGAGTGGCACTTAATAGTTTGCAGATCGCCAGATCGAGCCATCCTAATTCGGATCAAGCACCAAATTGTATATCCTACATGTACCAGGATTAATGTTGGCAATGATACATGCCCAACACCACCTGATTAATATGACACGACACCCATCTCTAATACAAAACATTTTGTGACATCCTGCGAAGAAACAGATGTAAAATATAAAGAGAGATTTATCATTCAGGTCACAACGTGTTCCCTCAATGAGAGCTGCAGAGTCTAAAGGACAAACAAAAGCTTTGGTGATTAATACACAGACTGCACACTGCACTCTTGAAGGGATTTGGGTGCCATTGTGGGTGCTATGATGGGATGGCACTGATGCACAAGCATTGCATCTTAAATCCAGCTCTGAAGACATCATCTGTGGGAGAACACAATCTACACTTTGTGACAAAACAAAAACAATGAATGGCGTTAGTGTGGACATACAACAAGACCGTTGCTTGAGTTGATAAATGCAAAAACGACAACAAGAGGTGAGTTAGTTGCCAGTGAGTGCAGCGCAAGCGGATCTGGTTAAAAAGGCAAATCACAAACAGGACCGTGTCAAAAATATGAGCAGTTGCCACAAATGTTATTCAGCATTGTGTGTCAGTTTTGGGGGGAGATGGATGCAAGATTATATTAAGACAAAAATAATATAGGCCCGACTAAACCACCAGATACTTAAATGATGAAGAGCAGACAAATGAAGACGTATCCCCACAAAACCTCTTCCAGATTCAGAACGAACAAGCCGTTAACGTCAGTGTATCATGCCTTTTAGCCCCCCTCCCCCCCCGCAAAAAATAGAAGCCAGTTGGAAGCATGAAAAAAAAGTGATCGAGTGATTGTTCCATGCTAGCCACCTTGATTGTCTGCTGTCCCCTTAGCCGCCTTGGCAGGAGTCTGTGCTCTGCCCACACTTACTCGTGTGAGGGACCAACTCCTCTTCTTCATGGAAGCACCTAAGGATGTGAGCGCAAAGTCACAGCCAACAAGACACAGGGAGAGAGTCAACAAGGACACCCCAGCGGAGAGTTTCGAATGGGTCATGTGCAGTTATGGTCTGTGTGTGACTCAGCAAGCATCACGGCAGCTGATGCCGAACTGGTGATCTTCATCAAAAGTGAGACGTGAGCAGAGGCACACATAGCCACCATTGTAAGCAGTTCTAAAACCTCGACACTGGAAAAACAGCTGGCCTTTAAAAGCTACCACTATACAATAACCTATTAATATATTTAACAGACACTTTTCTTAAGTCTTTATCACACCGAGTTCTTGTGTAATCATACAATTTTGCAAATCAATGACATGTTTTTTTATGTTAAACTATTACACACGTATCTTTACAACGATTTGGGTTTTTATCTCCTGCTACAGGAAACAAAAACATAAAATGGATCAAATCTGTCTAAAACTGATTAAACCCGGTGATTAAGTAACTTGCATGGACCAGAGGTAAGTGGAGAAATGTAGTGTTGCACAAAGTGGCGTCTATGCACCTGTCTGTTCCACCGGCAGCTTTTTGCTTTCCTCCTTAGCAGCACTGTCTTTCCGCGGCAAACGGTTACAGGACAGACTCCTGGATTTAAAACCTGAGAGACAATCACGACAACACTCACTGGTGAATTCGGCCCCATTGAGTACTATTCATTAGGTAACAAGACCAATCATGTGTTTGGACATCAAGGAAAAGTCAAGTAATCAAGTTAAACAATTATCTCATTGTCAAGAAGCTCTGCAGTCTGCCACAGAAAGGTTGTGTGCAAAGGCTGGGATAAGGCAAGACCTCGGGTCAGAGTTCATGCTAGGCTCCTTGGATGAAGGGCTTGTTCTAGTTTTGATGACCAATCAGATTTCAGGACATTTAAAGACAAATTAGGGCTGCTGATTCAATAAAAGCAATAAAAATTCATAATTAAAATTTGGCAACGAATTTCATTAGAGATTCATTGTGTCGCGCCATTATTACGTCGGTCACCCGCTGCGTCACCCGATTAATACGTCAGTCTGTGCTGCTGTTGTGCGTGTGCCTTGTATTGGAAATAACTGTATGAACAAAAAAAGCTGTAAAATCACAGTTATTGTAAATTATACAACATATTTATTTAGTTACATTTTTTAACTTTTTTGTTTAATTTGTCTTTTTTTACATCCTCTGTAACCTCCCTGGCACGTTACGATGTAAATCTGTTAATTTGTTGAAGTTGTATACTATTATTATAGTCTACTTTTAAAATTACATCTACTATTGTATACTTCGTGTGTAAATAAAGTTCATTTTGAAAAACAAGCCTTGTATTGGAGCGTGTATTGTTCCTGCTGTGCCTTGGCCTCTTAGGGGCAGTGTGGTGCACACATGCAGATAACAACCTTATCAGGTCTTGCAACAGAAGAAGAAAGTCGCAACTGAACTATATAAAAAATAACTTGTATGAATATTCATTATTTGGAGCTGTATAAGTATCGCTACTTCGGCGATAGATCTGTTACCATGTCAATGGCATTTTTTTCCCCCTGAGGACCACTCAGGGAGGGCTCAGTGACGTCACACGATGCACTCTAACGTAAAATGATTAACTAAATAAAATGATGAGTGTTAGCAATGTACTAACGGCTGTACGTACTACACTATAACTGGGCATAAAATATTTTCTGGTATTGAGCAGTTTAATCTCCTCAATACCAGGTAGATTTGTCTGTGTAGATTGTCAGTCATCCAGGTCATTATAATCCGCAAAGGTTGAATCATGGAAACTGGATTTTTCTTGTTTGTTGAAGAAGTTTCCATTAGGAGCCCGGTCATAATGGTGAAACAACATACATGTATAATAGCTAGGGGTGTAACAATACACCAAAAAAATCACAGGTATGTACATACCTTGGTTTTAATTCACAGTTTGGCTCAGATTCGATACAGTACACCAGGGAACAAAATCCAAAATAAACTGCTTACTAATAAACATTATCTTATCCTATGTTATCCTTTGCTTCAAAAGAGACAGATTTTATGGCATTTTGAAATGCAATAATGACAGCTTTTCTTTTTAGAAAAGTGCTAAATTAATAGCTTGTCTTCTTTTTAGGAAGTACAAGTACAACAGTAACAGTTTGAAGTCTGAATTAGTTTAGAAAAACTAAATTAAGAAATTAAAAAACTATAGATGTATTGCTATGGCTCCATTTGAAGAGCCCGGGAGAGTTGAGAGCAACTGAAGCTGGAGGGGTTTTTTTGTTTGCTTTTTTAAACATATGGCTAGCCAAGACCTGTGCTTGCCAGAAGATTAGCACCTCTGTGTTTGTTCAAAGACTAGGCATTTGGCTACAGCATGAGGGAGTTACACTTCACTAATACAGTATGTTCTGTGTGGGAACTCTAATAGTAACAACCATAATGTTACACAATTGCCCCTGCATTTGATTATCACAAATTTTACGACATGTAACTTGTTTTCAACAGATCCAATCAAGGACAAACTAAGGCAAGCTTTCGCAGAGCACATAAAATGACATGGAGAGCTGGATTTGGCCTGCAGACCTCAAGTGGAACACCGTTCTAAAACATAAGGTAGCATAAAACAAAGTACTACTGTGAAGAGACAGGGGAGGTTAGATACAAGGGTGGGGGAGGTAGAGGAGGGAGCGAGGGAGGGAGGGAGGTAGGGAGGGAGGGAGGAGAAGGTGGAAGAGGTAGAGGAGACTTACTTTTATCAGGAGATTTGATGAGGGTGGCAGAGGACGAGGACAGGCGTTTGCTGATGCTAGCCTCTGATGGCTGTTTGAGGTTCACCGTGGAAGTGGAGCGCTTGTCTACAAGTCGGGGAGCAGGAAGGACAAACGAGGGAGGGATTACACTACAAGCAGCTCGGAAGGGGGGTGCACGCAGTGGGGGGCTCTACAGGGTGTAATTGCACTACAGGATAATTTAGAACACTAGTTTCACATAGCACTACAGGCCACAATATTAGGTAAACCTACACTAGCTAATGAGATCCAGTACAGAGCAGTATAGAAAAACATCTGCCTTTACAACAATAACGTTCAGTTTCATTGACACTTAAAAATGTATTAGTTTGGCGATTTGTTTATTACTGTGGGAGTGGTTTGCATACAGAGAGGTTTTTCTAATATTTTGCTTACCTTATTATCTTTACAAAGGCAGAAGTTTTGCTACTGGTCTTGTCATGAATCTGATTAGATTGTCACAGTCTTTAAGATCTAGTTAAGATTTTCAAATGCACACTTGACAAACCACATTATATAAAGAAATGTGTTGCAGTTTCATGCTTAAAAAAAAAAAAAAAAAACACCACATTGTGCTTGCACGTCATGCAGTGAAGTTAGTAGAGCAGACCGAGTAGCCACAACATGGCATGATCTGCAATCAATCTGACATTAGTAGCTCAGCCTTGCACTTCACTGGGCTTCCATGCATCCATCAAAGTAGCCCCAATGACCTGGGCCTGCCCGAAAATGTGAGTGAGTTGAAGACCTAAAAGTAAAACAGCACTCCCTGCGAGCAGAAAGCACACCGACAGGGAGAGGCTCCATCTATTTAACCGTCAGTGGTAGGCTGTGGAAGAATGTGTGAGGAAGAGAAGGTACAGTATAACCAAAGCGTCCCTAGCACCAACGTGTCCCCATGCTACAGATTTAAACCGGCAGGCATATCACAAACAAAACCTTGTCGGTTCCTTGGTGGCTTTTCTGGTGTGGCAGGAGAAATTACTATAGCTACTGGAGAACAGGCGCTGGCATCTGAGTCTCCTGTGGGGAAAGAAACCTCTCAGCGGGGAGCGACAACACACACGAGGCGTCGTGATCTCACTTCTCGGCAAAGTGAGATGAAGGTGCAACTTGGCTAGGAGCCATTAAGCCTTTCTTCATTCACTGTCCAACAATACGGGCACCAAATGAACGCTAGAGAAATTCAGTCAAAATCAACCAAACAATTACAGATACTTTTGGATCAGGAGGCCAACAGTATGTAAATATATGTTTTGCTATGTAGGATGGGACACTATATATACACACACTACTCACAAAAATTAAGCGATACTGGATTTTCAGGTGAAATTTCAGGATGAACCTAACCTAAACCTTTGAATGCGCATTTCCAATTGTTCAGTGTTTCAGTATTTTTTGCAAAACTTGCTGTTCTCTAACAAGGATCTGAAAGGCTAAATTAACAACAAGTTTGATCCATGGATGGATCAATACATTTCCTGGTTCAATTAAAATTATTTAAACATTCCTCTTCATCATGCTGTTCACATTTTTACATCATGATAAAGAGGACACCTAACAATTACGCAACAGTACCTCGCCATTGCTATTAATTTAGCACTTCACTGAGGTTAATGTCACAATGTCATTAGGACACTGCAACAGAGCTACAGAAAGACTGCAAGTCACAGAAAGGCATACAAGTGGACGTTCTTGGAAATTTTCATGGATCAAACACCTGTTGTGACTTTTGACCTTCCGCTCCTTGTAAAAGAACAGCAAATTGCCTAAAAAGTACTCCACTTACCGATTTTATTGTTACGAATCTCAACTTTTAACCAAAACCTTAATATCCCAAACTTTTTGTAAGTTGTGCAGAAAGAAAGGTAATTGGATACATTGCTTAATTGATCGTTCCGGATTTAGGCTGAGTCCCATAAATCCCCTAAATTATAATGTTTTATCTGAACAAGACGATTTCAAAATTTTGTTGGAACAGTCTCATGGCAAACCTGTTTCCCGACTAAGGGCCTGATTAACTAAGGTTTGCGCACGTAAAAACAGATGCAAGCAGGAGTGGAAGCTTAACTATTTACCAGGATTGCATCTGCCAAACGAGCAAAATCGCTGTGCGGTTCATTTCGTACGTTGTGGGAGGTGTACATGCAAATAGATGAATTTAGCATGCACAATGTGATTTATCAAACCTAACTGGAGTGGCGGTGGCTGATTTTGCATCTTTAAGAGGCACTTGTGAAAGGCAGATAGGGGCAAAACAGCACACAGAACTAAATGAGAGCCGGTGGGGAGACCTTTTCCACTTGTGTAAACACTTTTGAAGCTTCTGAATGAGCTAAGGGCAGACTTGGAGCCAGTCACAAGAAGGAGTCATGCCATATCGCCAAACAAAATTCCGTTCAACTCTGCATTTCCTTGTGTCTGGGTCTTTCAGTGTAATGTGACAATTGGTAGTGGCTTGTCTCGGAGCACTTTTCTGGGTTATCCCAAGTTTTAAATGCAATTTCACGTGGGCTCAGTACATACATATTCATCCAGTTGCCATGCACTCCGGACGATTTACTGTAAATCAGTAATATTTTTGTTTGCTTCTTGCACAAACACTTCCAATTCCATCACTTTAAACTTCATCTTAGACTTGCGTTGCTCTCCCAAATGTTGCATGGTGAAAACAATCAAAGCCACCTAAAGCGCAAAACCCTCTTTTAAACACACTCCACTACTTTTGTACGTTACCAACAGCTGGTGGAATTTAGCGCTTGTTATTTGGGATGTAGTAAATCAGGCCATAAGTGCTCACAAAGAAAGAGTGCCCCTTGATGGGAACAATACTGACGGTGGAGGTGTGACATAAATGCAAATAGATGGTTCTAATGGCCCAAAACAAACAAAACTGCAATTACCTGTTCGCCCATCTGAGTCTGTTGATAATCCTCCCCAGGACCATCTCTTCTGTCTCTGGTCGGCCCGCTGGCTTCGCTCTAATGTTCGTCTCATCACTGCCTCGTAATGCTCCTGCCGCATGAAAGCAAAGCAGAATGAAGAGCTTTTCTCTTTTTGCATTTTGTCACAGGAATAATCATTCATAATCAACATTCCAGGAACACAGGCCTGCGTTAGCTACCTTCTCCTCTTCCTGTTTCTGCTTCCTCTTGTCCTCCACAGCCTGACGCTTCTGCTCCTCCTTCCTTCGCTGCTCCACAGCCTTCTTCTGACGTTCCTCTTGCTGACGCTCCACTTGCATCTTGGCCTTACGCTCACGCTCCATGATCTGAGATTCACGCAAAGCTAATGGCAGACAAAAAGAGACAGAAAATTTTACATTTGAAGTTTTCATTTAAGATCTTTTTTTATTACTCTTTTGTAGACACGACATGGACAAATTCAGTTGCATTGTCACAACCATTTCTAACATTGGAGATATTCCGCGATCAACTATAGGTGCTGTTCAGGAACCACAGCAAATCGACCATGTAAAACTAGAGCACGGTTGTGTAGAAGTATGCTAAAGTAACCTAGGGGTTTCAAACCTCCTCGGGTATGAAAAACAGCATAAACGTAGTGTGTCAGGAGGTGTCAGGGGACTTTCATGGACAAAGCAGATGAATGCGTGCATTATATCAGTGTTCTGTGGAACAACAAAATGCGCTTGTCAAGTCGAAAACGGTTTGGTTGGCCAATTTTTGCGGCTCGGCAGAGGGACTAAAGTTGTTGTCTAAGATTGAGGGGTTGACCCCTAGCTCTTTCCTCTAGCACAAGTACCCTTGAGCAAGACACTAAAACCACAGTTGCCCCTAATGTGTGAATGAGCATTTAATTCACTGATTCAGCGTGCAAATGAACCATTGATTTTCCTCACAAGGCAATACGCATCACCATCAATAGTAGGTCTGTGACTGAGATGACGCAAACAAAGACATTTGAGTTAAATAGAAATTTCTAATGCTTCTTCCTTAGCTCGACATTTAGGTCTATTTTACATTAACAGTTTGATAGCTACGAGCACATGTTTACATTGAGATGTCAACTACTCACAAAAAGTTAGGGTTATTTGGCTTTCAGGTGACATTGCAGGGTGAACCTAAGGCACGCCGCACACCAAGCCACTTTGTGGCAATTTGCTTCTTCCTTGTCAATTGCACCATGTTTTGGTTGTTCAATAAAAATACAGTAGAGTAAAATGTATAGAGTGAAAACCCAATACAGGGTAGAATTTATTGGGTGACAGTTCAGGGTGAAACTAAGGCCCACCACACATTGAGCGACTTGGTGGCAATCATGCCATGTTTTTGTGGTTCAATAAAAAAATACAGTGACAGTATGCTGTATGTGGAGATTCAAAACCCAGCATAGAGTTGCAGTTTTTAAGCTGTAGCGTGTCAGTAGATGTGCAATGCTCAATCACTTGGTGTGCGGAAAAGACTCGCCAACTGTAACACTTTTTCACAATGGTCAAATTCAGTCGAGTTCGCCCCCGTGTGCGATGTGCCCAACTTTTAGCGAGTAGTGAATAAAAGCTTGCATTTTCCATGGCTATGGGAACAGTGTTAGCTTTAAGTAAAATAAAGAGGAGAGTTGTCTTCTTACCTTGTTGCCTGTCTGCCTCCTCTCGTCTCTCCTTTGCTACTCGCAGACGATCGTCAACTCGAAGTGTAGCACCGTCAAGGACTGCAAAGGCACATCAACACCGTTTAAAAAATAAATAAAGGGTATACACCTGCAGTTTGCAGCTTACATGGACATGTTACAGAAACAGCTTTGCACCAAGTTGCTGGTGGGGGGCTATCATTAATGAGCTTGTCAAGTAGTAAGGTGATGACTCAGGCCCTCTCTGCAGTAAGCCATGCAGAGCGGGGGGCTACAATTGGATTGTGTGGCAGCAAACTGTTCAGATTATGCAATGTGATAAAGCTGCGTTCAGGTGTGGTGTGGTTTACCTGGCCGACAGCCCTGAAGTTTGCCTGCTGTGTTTGCTGGAAGTGTTGGACTCACGGCCTGGCTTCGCCGCTCCTCGGCTTGGGCCTGCGCAGCTGCAGCTGGACAAGGGAAAGTGGAGAATTAATTAGTTAGAGCTCTCAGTGTCATGAGGCACATATTGACCACAGGTTTTTACGGGAGCAGGTGATTGCCCTACTGCCCAACCCCAGCACCTGGTATTCCTATGTGGTCTCCCATCCAAGTACTAACCAGGACCGACCCTGCTTAGCTTCCGAGATCGGGCATTCTCAGGGTATCGCGTGGGAGTCGACAATTTAGAGCACAGAACGTTTAAAAGTAAGTTTAAATGAATAATGTCATTTCCAAGGTAAAGTCGTAATATCACGAAGTCCAAGTTTAACAGGTGAACAAAGTCATTTTAACAAGTGACTTTCAAAATCACAACTTTATTCTCGTAGTATTACAGTTTTAATTCTGGAATAGACATTCTCTGATTCTATTCCTTTTGTTAAAACATTTTTTTTTTTAATGACTTTATTTGTGCAGAGATGCCAGCTTTGTGTGACGTTCTTTTAAATGAAAACAAAGCTAAGGTAGGGAGGCGTAATTGTTAGGCATTAACTGATACCACTTTTTTCAGATCGAGTACGTGTACAACTACTTACATTTGAGTAGTCGCCGATACAAAGTACAGGGTACCGATAGCTTAAGGCGGGAATTTGCGGTTAAAAAACTTTTTGTCATATATGTTAAAACTGTCTCTATGACCTGACAACAGAATATTATTAAAAATATCGTTTGAAAAATCCCTCTCTGGCCCCATCTAACACCTCTTAATTATTATTTTACAACTGGGCACAGTAGAACAAGAATAGCGGATTTTTTAACGCCGGTTAGCAACAAAAGTTAAAAAGAAGGAATTGGACAGCTCTCTACTTCAAATCAAGGGTAGAAACAAATATAACGGTGGTGACCTACAGACGGATACATATTGCTGGGCTTGCCAAACCACTACCGCCAACATACAAATGAACGGTACCGTCACCATTCTCACTGGGTCGTCAGGTTAGCTTATATTTTAAATTGACTGTATGTTACAAAATGATATAACATCAAACCGGCAATATTTCGTGTAACGTTGGTGCTCGCGGTGCACTCTAAGTGAGGCAGCCGCAGGCAAGCGGGATGCAGGTCCCATCCTCGGTCCTCTAGCAGCTCGTTGCACCTGCCTGGCCGACCGAGGAGCACTCTTGAGGCGGCCAGCTTAGATTATTTTTATTTTTTTTGACAGTGGTTAGCCTACTTTTATCCTTGAATAACAGTCAAAAATGTTAAACTACTATTTAAAACCTTGCCAGTATAGTTAAATGTTTTCTGATGGCAACTCTTGGGTTAGAGCCTTCACCACTTAATTCACATCACAGTATTTCTGATAGAAATAATTTCCTCGAAGTCAACCATGGACTGGATTGCAATACATTTTGGAGGTTCTACTGTACAATCAACAGATGACACATTTCCAAATATTGGCCCGCAGCTTCTTTTGAAGGCTAAACTATCTTGAAAAAGGTTCAATAACCCAAAGAGTCAAAAGTGTTTGCAGAGATCTGATGCATTTGAGAGAAACTATGACTTTGCATTCTATCTGTCACCTTCCAATGTTTCCCATCAAGCATTAGAGGCCAACAAAACTGGTCATTTTAATAATTTTAATAGCAGTTTCCCATTCACCAAGGGAAAGTGGTCCATAGCAGATGTAGTAGGAAGGAAACCTCACATGATCAAGCTGGATCAGCTTCGTCCTCACTGCATTTCTCAGCGGTCCCCTCTCAGCACTACCGAATTGCTGACAAGTAGGCAAATTAGATCTTCTGTCATGTGATATGGAAACAACGCTGCCTCCAACCTCACTCATTCATTCATTCACATCCTACTGTGGCCATAACAATGTGGTACTCTGTACAAATAAGGTGCTACCAATATCAAGCAATGTTTCTATTTCTTTAGAAAAACACCAATGAGACGATCAATGAACTGCATTAAAGTCCATCTTTTTTTCTTTTTTTAACCTGTCCCGTTCGGCTGTTAGGACAAGCAGAATGGAGAATCTCTATTCTTTTTATGCCAGAACATTAAACTCCATCTAATTTTCTTTCATAAAAGGCTCTGAATATACTGTACATAACCCGTCAAGCTCCAAAATGGAGAGATAATTGTGGATGACTTGAGGATTAAACAAACTGGACATTCCGAATCAACTAACAATATGAACTGATTGACGTTTTTTCAAAGCAGAGTTCCCCATATTGCCAGCCGTTTTAGAGTAATTTGACTGATCATTCAAGACACACAGAAATAGAATATTGTGTTCTGTGACAATATCAGCCCCGAACCTACCAAAAGACATTTTTCCATGTCTAGGGCCACACGATTATGGGCAAAAAGATAATCACGATTATTTTCATCAATATTGCAATCATGATTATTCATCACAATTATACCTCAACGTTAGCAAAAACACCTGTATTCTTATTGCACTACTTGCAAACAATATGCTAAAGTTTTCCAGTGTAAAATGAAACTTTAAATAAGAATAAATAATAGATAATTGAATTGTCAAGGACAGGTAGCTCCGTTGTTCTGCTTCACCATAGGTCAGCCATAGTTGCAAACTGCGAAGAACTCGACAGTTGTCATTTCCCTCTATATTTATTCCCGGCGTTTTTCACTGCAGTCAGGCCAGCGTCCGGTCGAAAAGAAGAAGTCAAGCCAGCCGCCACAACGATTGTTCATACTATGCATTACGGTGGTAACAAGCCGGCTGCGAGGGCCAACTTCAAAATAAAAGCCTGAAAAATAATACATTGGACATCAACGTACTTTGACCTGGTAATGTTTTCTCCCATTTTTTCAGATGGTTGAACAGATTAGTTGTGTGACCTTGCGGAGCAGACAACTCTGCTGCACTCTTTACCTATGACTTCTTGTTTAAGCTCACTTGCCTTGAATCGAAACACATCCAGAAAACAGATGTTGATCCCTTTCTGAGGCACTAGCTCCTCATGTCCAATTAATTTTCCCTGCACTTTCTTCTCTCAGCATGACTGAGACTCCCGCTGGTGATTGGCTGACTATTAGTTGGGATAGTGCTTCATATGCAACTGTGCACGCATTTTAAATGTAAAAATCGTCAACGGTCAGGTTGGCAGCAATGTGACATTATGTTCACTGTAGAGAGCCAAGAAATCGCACATACGACGAATTTGCACACACCACACTCTCTCAGCACACAGCATTATCCTTATCCCTAAGGAGAACAGACAGGAAAAAGAAGCTCGCCATTGTGTGCTGAAGGAGATCATTTGTAGGGAGAAAACAGCACAGATTCACTGACTCACTCAAGAAAGGTTTTTGTTTTTAAAGATGAGATCAATAAATAGACGCCAAGGACGATGTACAACAGGGCAACTGTAGCCAAGTGATATGCTAAGTGCGGATGAAAAGCAGATGTGGACCAGGATGACTCATGGCCGCATTAAGACAACACAATGGGCAAGTGCCCTACAATCACGTCGTATTTGGGATGTAATTAATACACTGACCACACTGTACACTTCACTAGGTACACTTGTACAATCCCAATGCCATCTAACACAAGAGCTATTCGTCGCCAATTTGCTTGGAAAACAGTCGGGGCCAACAAGCGTAAATGTTAAAGCTGCTCAATACGGCTGCAACTAAAGATGATTTTAATAAATCGATTAATCTCCTAATTATTTTTTTTGCAATTAATCAATTATTTGGATTTTTTTTTTTTGACTGGGGGCTTTTTTTTTTCAATGAGACTATTCAAAAACATGACATTATTTCAGATACACAGTGCAGAAAATCTACAAACAAAATAAATATGATTGAGCTACTGGTCTGCACCGTAACATGTCAGGAAAAAAAGGGGGAAAATTGTTTTACAAAGTACAAATAGATTAATTTGATTAAACACAAAGATAATTAGTCTAATTACTTGAAGGACAACAGAAATGTGAGAATATTTACTTTTGAGAGGCTGACATTCTGAGCATTTGGACAATTTTAAGTAAAACAATGTCTTTAAACGACAAAGCGATTAACAAAGTAGTTGTCGATTTGGTGTTGATTAATTGAATAGCGGAAATCCATGAGTAAATAAATGGTTTATACTAGCGATGCACCGAAATGAAAACTCTTGGCTGAAACCGAAAATGAGGAATCAAAGACCGAAAACCCAGGAGAAATTATTATGCCAATTATTAGTAACATTTAATTTATGACTGCAGAGCTGCCAACCTATAGAAATTCACTTCCAGAACATCCATCCATCCATTTTCTGTACCGCTTATCCTCACTAGGGTCGTCTGAATTTCCCTATTTTTAAAATTATGTAAAGATTACCGTAGCATAGTTATTGGAGTATATTATGGAATAGAATAAAAATAATAATAAGTATACTGTTCAATGTATCGTTTGTAATAATTACTTTATCATTGTAATCGTTGATAAATTATGGCTTCAATATTTATTATTTGAATTATATTATTTCCATCAACCTTGTAATGGCAGAAGCAGTTGCTGCCAAATGTCTTCTCTTGCATACTATTTTACATTACCTGCAGCCACTATTGCTGCTGAAACAATGCAAATTTCCCCATTGTGGACCTCATAAAGGTTATCTTATATTAGAAATATTTATTATATTAATGTACAGTATTTTTTAACTTATAGGCCCCTTTTCTCAAGTGACGTGCGGTGGTGTACTAATTCATGCTGCAATGACATTGGATACGAAGCGAACGTTTGCATCCGCAGCTAGGCCACAATAGCTATAGCTTGTAGATAACTGGGGCGGCGCAAAATGGCGTGCACCAAGCATTCCCCCATAAAAACAACAGAAAGCATGGAGGTTTGGTGACTATTCAATGTTAACGCACATTTATTTATTTTACAATATAGCGTATTCGACTGCGTACTGGCCGTGGTTTTTGCTTGTGTCACATCATCCTGTTTTGGCCATTTTATCTCAGCAACAAAAGTCTTTCGGTCCGAAACTTTTCGGGGGCCGAAAATTTGCTGCAGCACTAGTTTTTCCAGTACTGTAATTACTTACAGAGGCCGGGCAGTAAAGAACTACTTTTGTCTAAATAATGTGCCCCAACTCATGTCAACAGTTCCTTGTCACCAAGATGCCACCAGATGGCACCAAAGCAACATTGCCATTGCTTTGGCCTGAGCAGCTTCTGTTGTGAAAATAAATCACCCAAATATAAGTGTGAAGACGGTCGCCATAGAGTGAAAAGAACATTTATGTGTTAATTGAAGTGATCTGATTAGACTGCAGAAGAGGGCCTCAAGAGAGCCAGGTGTGCTCATAGAAATGAAGAGCCAATCAGAGAGGACGCATGTCATCGCTACATCCCCGAGGAGATTTGCATATATTCAAACCAACACTGGCCACTCCATCAACTCATCCTGCCCAAAACGCATTAAGGTGCATTTTAAGAGGTGAGCGAGATCTCAGTGATGCCCATTTGTCTGGCCAGCAATCAGTCCCGTCTGGAGCTGCGGACTAATTACGGCAAGCAGCAGTGCCGCCCTCCGTGGGGGCTTGTCATTAAGTCAAGGAAGAGGAAGCAGGCCTGCCCGCGTAAAACGACCGCTCCAATTCTAGCACTAATCAGCCGCTACTTCTCTAAATTGCTAGCAAGATCGCAAGACCTCGTCGAGCAGCCTCTGAGACACACACAGTTAAAGGAAGTGCATACGGCCAACTGCTTTTTACTCCGGAAATGTCTGGAGCAGGGGTTTTTATTAGCTTATGTCTTTTATTGAGCGAAAAGTGCACATAAAAGGTTGGAGGCCGGAAATTTAACAGTTCGGAGTTGAGGTCATTTAGTTCAAATACTGTACATTGGAGCGGGTTTTGGGTGGGTGGGAAATGTTGAGCGTAAGTATATGGCAAGCTGTTTGAGCATTTATTCAATGTACTACAAGTGCACTGGCTACTAATGTGGTCCTTGGGGGCTATCTGATGCTCATGGGCACCATGTTGATGTGAATGCACAATAATGTCATACAGCAGTTGAAGAACATTACCATTCATCCCTCCATTTTCTACCGCTTATTCAAGGTCGGGTCACGGGGGCAGTAGCTTTAGCAGGGACGCCCAAACTTCCCTCTCCTTCATCTCTCCTTCGTCCAGCTCTTCCGAGGAGATACCGAGGCGTTCCCAGGCCAGCCGAGAGATGTAGTCTCTCCAGTGTGTCCTGGGTGGTCCCCGGGGTCTCCTCCCGGTGGGACGTGCCCGGAACACCACACCAGGGAGGTGTCCGGGAGGCATCCTAAACAGATGCCCCAGCCACCTCATGTGGCTCCTCTCAATGTGGAGGAGCAGCGGCTCTACTCAGAGATCCTCCCGGGTGACCGAGCTTCTCACCCTATCTCTAAGGGAGAGCCCGGACACCCTGCGGAGGAAACTCATTTCGGCCCCTTGTGTCCGGGATCTTGTTCTTTCGGTCACGACCCACAGCTTGTGACCATAGGTGAGGGTAGGAACGTAGATCGACCGGTAAATCGAGAGCTTCGCCTTTCAGCTTAGCTCCTTCTTTACCACAACAGACCGAGACAAAGTCCGCATCACTGCAGACGCTGCACCGATCCGTCTGTCGATCTCCCGTTCCATTCTTCCCTCACTTGTGAACAAGACCCTAAGACACTTGAACTCCTCCACTTGGGGCAGGATCTCATCCCCGACCCGGAGAGGGCACGCCACCCTTTTCCGACTGAGGACCATGGTCTCAGATTTGGAGGTGCTGATTCTCATCCCAGCCGCTTCACACTCGGCGGCGAACCGCTCAATTGAGAATTGGAGATCACGGCTTGATGAAGCAAACAGAACCACATCATCTGCAAAAAGCAGAGATGCAATTCTGAGGCCACCAAACCGGACCCCCTCTACACCTCGGCTGCGCCTAGAAATTCTGTCCATAAAAGTTAGGAACAGAATCTGTGACAAAGGGCAGCCTTGGCGGAGTCCAACCCTCACCGGAGTCCAACCCTCACCGGAAACGAGTCCGACTTACTGCCGACAATGCGGACCAAGCTCTGACACCGGTCGTACAGGGACCGAAGAGCCCGTATCAAGGGGTTCGGTACCCCATACTCCCGAAGCACCCCCACAGGACATCCCGAGGGACACGGTCGAACGCCTTCTCCAAGTCCACAAAACACATGAAGACTGGTTGGGCAAACTCGCATGCACCCTCGAGGACCCTGCCGAGGGTGTAGAGCTGGTCCACTGTTCCACGGCCAAGAAGAAAACCACACTGCTCCTCCTGAATCTCAATTAAATGCTAAAATATTTTTCCCATAAAATTGGGAAAAAAGCTGATGCCTGCAACATAATCTCCGTGTTACAGCTGTTACGGTTACAGATGTTATTAACACATCGCTGTTTGCAAAGAGGAGATTGTGGATTAAAACATGAATTTTGGTTACTAACTCATCTCGGTGCAACTTAACGATTTGCCCTCTGATTGGGCTTATCTTAAGTCACGTGATGCAAGCGGAGGACTGATAACTGTGGGCATGTATCAATCTGCTTGATAAAATGACGCAACCAAAGTTAAGTGGCTTTACTTTGCCAGCAAAGACCTAAATTCTGCGACCTGCAACAAATGGATAAAAATAATGATACCCCGACAGAAAGCGATACCAGCAGATATGCGGATGGGAATGTAGAATGTATCCCTGCAATAAATGAGGGTTTACTGTATTTGAGGCTATATGACCTTCTAAACCGAGCACCTCATTTGTCAATTAGTCTGGATAAAGCACTGTAACCGCAAAAAAAGCCATCTTGGCTCGCAGCGTCCCATGGCTGGCTTAACGGCAGATCCTCATTTAGCAATCTTGATACCTGCTCACAGTTCCATGCGCACATGCACACTTTTAAACACATTGGCAAATCTACAGGATTACTCCAGACCTTGTCATGCAAAGGTAAGCCTGGGCTATTTGTGATTCAACCCCGGGGAGTCTTCCAGATGGACTCATTCTCTCACTCAGTCAATGCTTTATCTATCACAGCACTTCTCATTGTGATTGGTTTTACCATTTCTATAAGGTTGACTTTCACATACTCAAAAATGAAAAGACAATAACTAACCTATTACACATTGTTTTGCTATTTAAATTGTTAGTGTGACCTTCCTGCAGTGCGTTAGACCAGTGAGTTTACATAAAAGCACAGTTATAGAACAAACCTAAGAGAACAAGTCACAGCAAAACTGAAGCTACTACTCTGTGGTGATTCAGTCCAAGACTTTCAGGAATACTTGTCGTGCTTTTAATAATTTGACAAGACCCAATAACCTTGCAATGGTGCTAACCCATCATTTCAAATGGGTAATTGTTCTCCTTGCCGGCATTCTTGTGGAAATCACAATGCACATGAGAGAGATTCCTGACATTACAGTGCAACCTCGAAGGTCCAACGCCTTTAAACGTGTCAAATTTGGAGGGGCGGAAAAAATGCCTCGAATGTTGTACAAGTGCAAAGACAAAAAGGAGAAGGCTAACCACAAGTTACTGTGACGTAAGAAGGCTCCTTTAAAGCGGAAAGACAAAGTCCAAGTATTTTTTTTCCAGCGCTAGCACATGGTTCAGTGCTAAACCAGTTCAAGTTGATAACTAGTAGTCATGTGGATGACTGAGCACGAGTGACATTTAATGTGGCAAATGGTTTGATTTTGTAAGATTGCTGCTTCCTTTTTAGTTCTCATTCGCCATGGAGTCTGATACGACTCTCTGCCGGGCTGATATTTACCAAATGTATGAACAAAAGAACTGATTTGGACTTTATGTGAGTGGTGTCATTACATTTGAATCCCACCTGAGTGAAGATATAGACTGCTGCATTAGCATTATTATAGCATCATTAGCTTCTGTCGCATGCCACTGCTAATGTGCTGCGTGCGTCAACCTAACTCGGCATGGTTCTATATACGCCACGTGATTGCTTCAACGCGGGGCAACTCGCATTATTATTGGCTATTCGTATTGTCTGACAGAACATTGACGGACCATCGTAGCCATTAACAGCTAGACTGAGACGCCAATGGCGCACGCCACCTCCTTGTTGGTGCCCCCTCAATCATTGCCAACTGTGAGCCTGTGAAACACTTTAAGACTCTTACTGTAAATAAACTTGACTTGAGCCTCCGAGCATTACCCAGAGAAGTGTGGGCTGGCCACGCTTTTTGCTTGCATCATTACATCGTGTTTTGGCGCTTTCGTCCCGGCCCAAAACTGAAAATGGACTTTTGAGCTCTTTTGGTCAAAAATTCAGTGTGTCACTACTAGTGACATTGACAACACAGGGGCTCGACCTAAACCCAATTTGTAAGTCAGAACGCACCATAGTCTATGGCTAATCTATGCTATGGCAGCAGTAAATTCATAATTGTAGAATACATTTGTATGAAAATCTTAATCTTAGGTAATAAATATAAAACCACTGACTGAAAACCAGTGAGTAAGTCAGTAACTAAGCGTGCCTTCCTGCAACACATGATCACGTATTACACCGCTAAACAGAAACACGATGACACGACATTTATTTTCCCTCTTCGATCATGGTTTTACTGTATTGCCCTTAATGTAATACAGTGAAGTCTAGCCTATTCACAGTTCACGATTCAGAAATGTAACCAGTGTATTTCCTGTGGAGCCACTACTCATCGTTTTATTGAAAAACTCAATTATTTGCGGCCCACTGCATATTTATGTGGTCTTGTTGTACCGCTCTAGTGTACTTGCATTCTTTTTTTTTGTCATTATTCGGTGCATATCTCAGTCCTTGTTACTGAATTTTTATAAAACAACAAATCAGGATGGACTAATATTCCCGAATGAAAGCACTGGATGGAAAAGTGAAGGGGGGAAACAGGAAGAACATCAGCAGTAAATGTGACCACTGGTTGCCAGGAGTAATACCCGCCTACGCCCACGCCGGGTATGCATTAACCCCCCCCTCCCTGTCTTGTATTCGTAAAACACTAAAAAACTGTCAGCCCCCCCAGCCCCAGTCAAAACAAACTGTGCATACATGCCCTGCACAGACTGAAAGAGGCAAACTGATAAAAGCCCACAGATGCAGTGAGCATTCATTTTTGCGACACAAACCCTTATCAGTGCATCAGCTCTCTCTATCCGGCTTCTGCATCTGTGACACTGACGCTTTATCGTAAAAATAAATAAATAAATAAATAAATAAAATCAGGTCAGGCATTGTTATGGTAACCCTGCATAGATAAAGGAGGGGGTTATGCCATATGTCAACATACAGCCACAGCAGCAACCAAAGGGCATGACGAGAAAGGGGCACAAGAAAGCAATTAGAAAACTGGCACTCAGATGAACTTAAGCTCAAAATAATACACTTGTTTCAAGGCAAATACCAACACATAAAGTTGTATCACGAGTAAATTGAGTGCAAAGCACACTTGACAGCCAACTCTTAACTCTTCTTGATGGGATGAGCTCTGCCGATGAGCTAACGCAGCTACGTAGCCGACGCTAAGCACAAACAAGTCATTCATTTCTACTCACTTTATCCCGTCTGAAGTTGAGAAACAATCGCGACACGTTTGGTAACAAAGTGCAAGCGACAAAAAAAATATTAGAATAAAAATAGTCGCCAAATAAAGAAGAAGATGATTAACCTTAGAACTTCATTTTAGCATTTAGCCGCGAGTGCTATCAAGCCGATTCGTTCAGTTCGCCGTCGGGGTGAGACAGCAAAGTGTAACCTTGTCACGTTATATTTACGACATGGAAAATGTTATGGTGGGGTGGAAAAAAAGTGTCCAATTTTAGTCCAGTGTCGCGGCGAAGGGAGCTAACGTTACTAGCCCCGGGTTGGCGGAGGTGGTGGGGGGAGCCGAATCCGTTCAAATCACCGCCAAAAAAAAAAAGAAGAAGAAGCACAACTCAGTCAAACAAAAACAATGGTGGTCAATCATTTCCTTACCCATTTGAGTCCGCAAGCCTTTAAAAGTCACAGTGGCCTCCGCCATTTCTATAAATTTGACTCCTGAGTGTATGTGGGGGTTTTGTTGTTGTTGTTGTTGTTGTTGTTTTTCCCCTTCTTCTTTTCTAACACATCGCGAGCGACCGGCAAGCAGGCAGGCTGGGACCCGGACACCGACACCGAGGAGGAGACGTGGACGTCAAAGAGCGCAGATTAAATCGAGAGGAATCACTCTGTCTCGTTTCCAGGGAAACAAACGTCGTACGAGCCGAGCGAAACAAGACATCCTTATAAAAAATCAAAATCAAAAAATGGTTAGAAATATGCGTAATCTATAGCTCATTACGTTGTTACAGATGAAATAAAGAGTACATATATTTACAGATGATTAATTAAAAAGCACGCGCATGATCACGGAGAATTTGAAATGAGTCCAGCGCGTCCTCTAGTGTAAATGTCAGGTTACTACAAGCGATTTGATTGCTCAAATGTCCACCAAAAAATCTTATAAACCTTGCTATATAATAATAATAAATAATATTTTAGCCCTTTGTAAAGCTCCCTTATTTATTGGGGTTGCAATAATAAATTGTATGTGTGTTCGATTCCCGGTCGGTGCACCAATTCCCAGCCACTGCCGGTCCAAGACCGGATAGAAATTGCATCAGGAAGGGCCTCCGGCGTTAAAAACTGTGCCCAAAAAAATAATAATGATAAATAAATAAATCATGCGAGTGACTCGCGGTGGCGAACCCTAATAGGGAAAAGCAGAAAGTCACTTCTTCCATGTCTATGTGTTAAAAAATAAAAACATAAATAAACTTCTAAGTACCACCATCCTGACAAACATTTAACAACAGTAGTGTATTAGGCATAAGTATATATTTTGGAGAAAAAAAATACTGGTTTGATGTATTTTTTGGAATGTACAATCAATTCAGTATATAAGAAAGGTGATCAACTTACCTGACAACTCGGTGAGAGCGGTGACGTGATGTGCGCATTGGGTTTCCAAGCTCAGCCATGCAGCCGTCCACTTATTGGACATCAGTCACACCACCATTATATATATTTACCCTTGATTTCAAGTGGAGAGCTGTCCATTGCCTTCTTTTTAACGTTTAATGCTCACCAGAGTAAAATAATCTGGCCAAGAAACTATTATAGTCCACTATGCAAGAGGCTGCGATACGTCCCCATAAGCCTCTGTGTGAGCAGTGAACGAGTGCAAATGTTGACACTGAAACTATTTGGTCACGCCTCCTGTTACTACACTCTCTAATTGGCTATTCTTGTCCCGCCATGCCCAGGTGTGAAATAATAATTAACAATAATTTAGAGGCATTAGATGGGGTGATATTTCAAAATATCATTTCAATAATATTCTTCTGTCAGTTCATACAGACAGTTTTAACATATATGCCAGTTTTTTTAAACTGCAAATTAAACCTTTAATATGATTGTAAGCCACTGTGACATTATGCACAATTTAAAAAGAATTGCTTAAATGCGAGAAAAGAGAAAAGTTGTAGTTAAAAATGATTCAATTAAAATTTATTGCACATAGTTTTCCACAAGGGCCGTTATGATGACCGTGAAAAATCCAGGATATATTACATCGGCAATTGTCCTTTACATTTGAACCATTTGTTATTATATATTTCGCCAACAACCAATTGAATTTGAAATCAGAAGTCATGAAAATATTTTAGCAAGCAAATATATATTGCTCTGTTAAGGATTACAAGGGATTTGGTGAAAAAGAAATTTGTCATATCTGTTGAAGTGAAGAAAAATTGCAACTTCAGTACATATTTTCTGCCAAAATGAAAAGAACAAATCCATTTAGCAAGAAACATGAAATAGAGACACTAAATAATAAGGTGGGTAATATCTGGCACCCGGGCCTTGAGTTTGACACCTGTGCATTAGAGGGTGGCTACGTACGACTAGCGGTACTTTGAGAATCAGTCATTTCGATCGATGACTTTATTGATAGGGGGAAAGTACTTTGTACAACATCAGGGTATTAAATATCAATTTTCACCTTTGATGTCGTCTGAAATTCATAGAGCAATATGTATTTAAATAATTCAGCAAATTCATATCTATTATGTAAGACGTTACTATCGCTTGTTGAAAAGTACCAACTCAGCGGCTAAAAGAAATATAAACCTTACCTGGATTGAAGAATCTTCTTAGGTTAAAAATACAAGAAATGTTCCCGGTCCAATGAAGAACTCCTCCGAATGAGCGAATATCATATTATCTCATTGCACTTATGTTTGCACTATCTCACCATGAACACTAACGCCTCTGTTCAGGTCTGTCTCACATGCTTTCACCACAGGGGCTTTTCATCTATTTGAAACAATAAACAGGAAATAAAGCTGCATGCGGGGTTCTAGTTCAACGGTATTGCTTATGTTGAAGTTTAGGACTCCAAAAACTAGGTGTCCAGTTTTATGGCGCGGCCCAGCTGTGACACAAGTCAACAAAAGTGGCGTCAGAAACAGCGCTCAATTGTAATAACTTCTTGTATCCTGGTGACCAGCATTAGGGCTGTGTCAGGGTTGCAGAAGTACTACGAAGATCCAGATCAATAACTTCCTGGGGCCTGGAATAAGGCGTGGGTGTGGGATTTATCCTGTAAAGTTCGTGATTTGCAGATCACCGTGGTGGAACATCAGTTGGAGTCTGCAACGGGTGCTCATGTGGTTCAGCTGCATCCTCAGACTGGAATCAGCGAACACTCCCTCAGGCCACGGGCAGAAGTTGATGAAGCAACACACTGAAAAACAAGTAAAGCAAGGAGAAACTGAGTGAGACGGGGGTTTGGGGGGGTGATCAGCAAAATATAAGATAGTGAGCCAATCAACATCCATGAAAATGTTATGTCAGATGAGATAAAATCACTCAACCTGAACATAGGAAGAGAAGAGAAGAGAGATGAGTGTCAGAGTACAATAATACAAGTATCCCGGTTCATGCACAAAATGCTACTCTCAAGGCACTTCTTGTTTCAATGAGATGCACTGTATCTCCACATTTTGTGTCTTTTCGTTTTATCTTATTTTTTTTTTTATCCTAAAATGCCACCAAACAGACCCCAAAAAAATGTCGCGAAGTGGAGGACGGGGGGGTAAAGGTCACCCGAGCAGTACGACCGTGGTGCACGCACTGCTGTGGATAACTGTGTGTCAATTTCCTACATCACTGCAAAATTAGGATATTATAGAATGAAATGTCTATTAAAATGATGCACAACAGATGGGCCAAGCCGTTAAGTTGCAACAATTGTAATAATATTATGACGTGTTGTTTGACCAGTAGGACACGTTATAGCGCCATATAACTGATCCTCGAGGGTGGATTGATCATAACAATGTTCACACTACAACTATACTTTTAAATATCAAAAGTCAGATTGTAGTCACAAAAAGACAAACATACACCGTCATAGAAAATGACACAGAAGGACCAATTAGATTTGTTTGACAATAAGCGAGAAAATAACAAAGCAGGAGAATATTACATTGGCTGTTTGCATAGAGTTTTATAATATAGCGAGTGAAGAAATCCACAAGGTTGACTGTTGTCCTGCTTGCTGGTTATGTTTATTGCCAGTTTAATTAGTAACTCCAACAACTAAACAAGTAAGGGTGTGGAGGTGACTTCTTATATACAAGTCACACTAACATAGCCGTTGCTCCCTTACATGAACATCGAACAGCTTAATCTAAAATAAAAAACACTTGTTTTTAGCATTTTTCATATTGGAGCATTTAGAGGAGGCCATCATGGTAAGTCTCAATCGTATAAGAAGACAACTTTTGACTTTATTGTTGAAGACTGAATGCAAATTGTACATTCTGTCTTTTTGTTTGGTTTTGTAACAGATGTCCACTTGACCAGCTCGGGTGCTTCAGATCGTGTTTCTTTTGCCTGCTGCAATGAACTCTGTAACAAATGTATCTTCCCCAAATGCTTGTTTGCTCCTCTTGGTGTGTCTTCTGGCATCACGTAAGACTTCTGACTCTACTATGAATGGCAATTCTTTCACAAGCTCTGGGAGAATGTTGAGAAATGAAATGCTGAAATGCTCAGGCCCAGCAAAAAAAAAAAAAACAAGAAAAAAAAAGGCTGAATTCATTTTGGGACTAAAATGCAATACTCAGATACCACAATTAACTGTATGTAAATGTGGTGCAAGTTGCTATAGGATCAGTGATCAGGTCAATGCTTTCGCCAGCACAAAGATAAGTGCAGCGACTCCGACCGGTGTGCCTGGCGGAAAACTTTGCATCCAAAGTCACCCCGGTGGGTCTTTTGAAAAGAACTAAGGTAATTTGCATATAGTGCAGCACTGAACGTGGTTTATTTGCTGCCTGTGATTAATCGCGATTAATCTACTGATTGGTTGAGTGGGAAGTTCAAGGTGTAAGGTGCCGCCATTGCGTTTTGGGCCCATGGTCTTCCTTTTAATCTTCCAGAACAGTCCAGTTGTGTTTTGCCTGCCAAAAGTAAAAGCATTTTACTGTATTTTAGGCTTTGATGGAGTTTGAATCCATGAAATGACATGTGTGTTATTATGCGTTTTAAAATGTACGGTCTCGGCTTGAGCATTCTGTGGAAGCAGCATTTAGTTTGAATGATTGGTCAATTCGTAAGTAAGTAATGTATAAATTCATCTGTGTTTGTGTCAGCCTCTAGCAGCAGTAGCCTGTGGGGCAAGATGGTCCGCTTCAGGCTTCCTCCATGTGTGTGGCAGCTCAAGCCCGGTATCGTGGTGCCCCCCCTCCAGGACCTGAGCGTATGCATGCTACTGCGACGTGCATATGACACAGAATGGACTGCTTTTGTCTACAAAGCTCCAGGGAGTAGCCATGTGGAGCTGGGCCTGGGGGGCACGGAGGCACAGCTGGTGGTGTGGCTTTTTGGCCAAGAATGGCATCTGGAATTGGAATTGAAGGTGCGAAAGTGGTATTCAGTCTGCCTCACCTGGTCTGGTGTGGCCAATAGGCTGAGGCTCTTTCTGAACGGAACTATGCTCAGTGAGGCCTCTCTCCCGAGCACCGATGCACACGAGCATTTGGCCCAGAACGGCACCCTGACTCTGGGGGTGTCTCATTATTTGGATGCCACCGGAGCCGTGACAGTGGAGAGAGGGAACAACCTCTTGGGAGAGATCAGCCAGTTCAGGATGTGGGCGAGGGAATGGAGCGAGGAGGAGCTGCAAAGGCGGACGTGCGCAGACGGAGATGTTGTGAGCTGGGATCAGCGGCAGTGGAAATACAATTGCCCCCCAGAGACAGACGAAAACCTTCACTGTGGTATGTTCAATGATAACTCGCTTGTCATATTGATCAGGGGTCCTGCGAACTGGTACGGGGCTGCAGACCGTGACCAAAAAAATACACACAGTGGTGCCTTATGATACAGGAGACTCGTCTTACGAGTTTTTCAAGATACGAGCCATCATTTGCCCCTTTTATTTATTTTTTTATTATTTTTTTTTTTTACTTGGACGAGCGAGCAGCGCTGTACAGCGGCAGTGAACTCAACTCACTTCACAACGAGCCGCAATTTGGCATAATAGTGAACAATTCTTGAAAAAAAGAGGCCGCAAGCTGTAAATGCTTGAATTACTCATTGTGTGTTTGACCAACCACATATCCTACAAGTCCGCTAGTTTCATGCTAACGCGCAATGTAAAACGTCATAGACAGGCTAACAAAACTAGCATCGGTGTCGTTATAATATACTTTAAGCAATGGCTAATTGAACACAAATTCTGCAGCAACACATGTTGACAGAGAATATAATAATACTCATATGCATGTATTCGTTATCCTTTGCGAAACATGAACAATATTACTGCAGCTTACAGAGTCAGAGTTTTTATTGTTTCTATCAAAATATATCTTTAGGTGAAACCGATCCCTGGCACAAAAAAGGTTGGGGACCGCTGGTAGATGACCTGATTTATTTATTCATCCCTACCAAGCCCTCCCCGTCTCTGAGCAGGGGAGGAGAGAAGCGCTGGTAAAACAGGCTAAAATACAGATGTCAAGGGGTGAGGCAGGTCAGCATGTTGAGAGCGTAAGGCTCAGGATGGAACATTAGGTACCATGAGTGGACTGTAAACACATTTCTGATGGTGTCGATTAAACTGTCTTTGTAGGCGGAGTTTTTAATACGCCGCTTGTTTTGAATGTCATTAAGTTGTACAGGTGTACCTAATGCTACTGTGTGAGTGTATGCATATGGATAGCGCTTCATTTGTTTACGATTTAAATGCAATGCATAATTGTAATAGGTTTATGTGATTTTTTTTTTTTCCAGCATGGTCCTTCTTCAAAATCAAAATGCAGACATCCTTCACCCAGACAAAGCAGACAGAAAATAGTTCAGAGTCACTGATGAGAACCACGAGACAGTGGGTATGAAGGAAACAGCGGCATGTGAAAAAGATTTGCCAGATTTACCTCGAATTAACCTTTGTCACCTCTTATCAGTTGGAAAACATTTTCCCTCTTGGCATTTCCGTCAGTGATGTATCTCTCGACTCATCCGCCAGGTAACTTTTTGACGAGATTTAACCTTTTGGTGAGTACGACGAGTCATGAGATCAGAAGTTGAATGGTGTCATTTCCCCCTAACAGCCATACATCCAATGTGCAACTACCTCAGGTACAGTACGACAGCATGCAATCACGTGAAATAAGCAGTAATACTATCGCAAAGGAAACAGATACCATCTCTATTGATTATCTTTAAACCATGCAGAACTGCAGAATTTTGATGTGGCAGAGAGGGGAAAAAAGGAAACAAAAAGGAAGAGGGCATCTGCAAAAATATTTGAGTAACAATATAATTTTGTGCCCAGAAAATGTAATTTATTAAAGGTTGGTATAATATATATATATTTATAATTAAAATGTGATTTTTTTCCAGGAATCAAGAGCTGCGTCAGCCAGTACCTGTAACAAATGGTGAGCACAATTGAAGTCTCCAATATGTAAAATAGATATGAGATATGAGTTTAGTTCGGTGCGTTATGTGTATTTTCATTGGAGGAAAAACAGCACTTGATAATATTGTACTTTATAAAAAGGTTCCTCAGTACCGAGCCATGTCGCTATACAGTACTCACAGTTAGTATGTATACATTTGTGTGTGTGTGTGTGTGTGTCCGTCTGTGTGTGTGTGTGGGGGTGGGGTGCGGTGGGGGGGCAACTTATGTCACCCAAGTTTTAGTTCTGAGGTCAACATCATGGTGGATCCTGCAGCTAGTGTTGAAGTCGTTCAGGCCAACGTTTCCAGTTGGATCGTTTCTAATGACGCGCTTAATCTGATGGTGGAACCCAACAGCATCCGCGTGGTGCCCACCGGTGAGTTGGAATCACAAACAGCCAGTATTGTCTTCTTAATATTCAGATCATTCGAATATTAACTCAACTTTATGCTGATTGACCTGAAGTACATAATTGTGTCATGTAATTTGTCATATATCAATTCCATCACTATAATTTGTTTGCAAACCCCAATTCCAATTAAGTTGAGACGTTTTGTAAAATGTAAATAAAAACAGAATACAATGATTTGGCAGAATCAGAATCAGAATCAGAATCAGAATCATCTTTATTTGCCAAGTATGTCCAAAACACACAAGGAATTTGTCTCCGGTAGTTGGAGCCGCTCTAGTACAACAGACAGTCAATTTACAGAACACTTTGGAGACATAAAGACATTGACAAAAAACAACAACAAACAACAATTGTGCAAAAAGATGCAGAGTCCTCAGTTCGAATGGCTAATATCGCAATAGTCCGGTGCAATGACCATTGTGCAAAGGGCACTGAGACTTCAAGGAGTGTATGCGGTTTAAAGTGACGAGTACTGCGATAATCTGGGACAATGGTTGTGCAAATGTTACAGATACTCCTCAATCAGTGTGCAAATGGAGCAGATGCTACTCTGGCATGAGTGGCCACTATATGCAAATAGTGCAGCACGGCGAGACAGCTACAGTGAGTGCACGAGTAATACATAATACAGAAATGTGACAACGAACTCAAGTCAAAAAATTGCCAGCTTGTTGTAATGGAATTGTAAGTTAGCTGTTCAAGAAGTTGATTGCAAGAGGGAAGAAGCTGTTGGAATGTCTACTAGTTCTAGTTTGCATTGATCGGTAGCGCCTACCTGAGGGAAGGAGCTGGAAGAGCTGGTGACCAGGGTGGGGAGGGTCCGAGAGGATTTTGCACGCCCTTGTCTTGGCTGATGATAATGGCTCTCACTGTGGTTTGCTGGAGTCCTAAAGCTTTAGAAATATTTTTTTTTAACCCGTTCCAGACTGATAGATGGTAAACAGTAAATGGATTACACTTATATAGCGCTTTAACTACACAGTCATGATGCAAAAGCTCTTTACAGATTCTGGCCTGCTGCCGTGCAAGGCACTGCCGGGCCCACTGGGAGCAAGTTAGGGTTTAGTGTCTTGCCCAAGAACACTTTGACAGCGGACAGTCAGATTTGAATCATCAGGGCTTCGGTCACTGGATGACCGATCTACCAACTGAGCCATAGTCTCCCCAATTATGTCAGTTACTTTATTTCTTATCTGTTCTTGATTTTTCTGGGACCGTGTTCCTGAATTGGTTTGGAGCGTGGCTTTTTTTTTTTTTTTTTTTGGATCTTCTGGCCAACTTCATTTTGTCAGACAAGTTGTATTTAAGTGACTTCTTCTTTGAACCAGTCTAGAGGTAATCGGGCTTGGGTGTGGTCAGTGAAAATGAACTCAGCTTTCCCAAAAATGAGATTAGCCACAGTTAATTGATTTGTTTTCCTTAACAAATTAAATTACCATTTCAAAACATTTATGTTTACTTGGGCTGTCTTTGATATTTACATTTGTTTGATGATCTTAAACATAAATATCCTTCTTCTTCCATATGGAAATTTATATCTATAGATTTGTTTACTATTTCAAATGATTATGTAATAAACATTGCTAGGAAATCACACTAGAGCAGGCCCACGGGAATCATGTTGGTGACCCTTAATTTGTGCTTATTTGTGCTACTTTTTTTTGTTTTTTTTTACGGCCCTGCAGTTCTAGCAGATGTGTTCCTGAGGGCCGAGCTCAAATTGAATTTCACTGGCAGCGCTACAAAACCAAAGGAAATAATTGAGCAGTGGGTAAGACCATCACGAACAGCTCTATCTATGTATTTCTATGGAATTTGCACTCAATGAATTCTCTTGTGTCCAAAGTTGAAAGAAAAGCTGGAAGTCAATGGCACTGCACTGGTGTTGAATGTCGTCGTAGTAGAGGGTGCCCGGAGGTGTGTCACAATGACTCATCCGTAAGCTTATATTGATCAAAAAGTCCTTCCTGAACTTATTGTGTATTCACAGGAGCTCACAGGGATTTAATGTACAGACGGTGAGTGTTATAGTGAAAGGACATACAGCAATGTTAAGTGAACACATGTTCGTGTTCAATTAATTTAACCCTCTGGTTTCCTTTCTTGTAGCGTTTCCATGAGCAAATCAAACAGTAGGTGACTTATCTGTTCGCTCAGTCTGTTTTCTTCTCATATAAAATGGTGTGCATTGTGTGTCAACAGGTACACATGTGACTTCCATGTTCAGGATTACAGCACAAGCCACATTGATGAAATTCAATATTTTATATATACCACCTTGATGTTCAACCATGAATATGATAATGAATCAATTGTTATTGAAACTACAGATCTGAAGCTCAAACAAATATGTAGGTATAATGTTAAGTTATTTTTTGTTAAAGACACAAATGTAGTTACAGTGGAACCGCTAAGGTCAAACGCAACACTTTCTTCGATAGAGAATAAGGAAAACAATTTATTCTAAGGTGACATTATATGCATTTTTTCACAATTTTAAACAGTTCCCATGTGTCTTCCTACTACGTCATCCATCCATCCATCCATCCATCCATTTTCTGAGCTGCTTATCCTCACAAGGGTCGCGGGAGTGCTGGTGCCTATCCCAGCTATCATCGGGCAGGAGGTGGGGTTGCCAGCCAATCGCAGGGCATATATAAACAAACAACCATTCGCACTCACATTCACACCTACGGGCAATTTAGAGTTGTCAATTAACCTACCATGCATGTTTTTGGGATGTGGGAGAAAACCCACGCAGGCACGGGGAGAACATGCAAACTCCACACAGGCGGGGGCGGGGATTGAACCCCGGTCCTCAGAACTGTGAGCCAGACGCTCTAACCAGTCATTCACCGTGCTGCCTACGTCTGTAACATGCTTTCATCAAAATAGCCCAAGGATCAACATATTACATACTGTACGTCAACTGTGGGCAGGCAAGATGTTTTCAGACAGGTACTTATTTGGAGATAGTTACAATCGGACACCATATGCTCTAATTAAAAACAGTGAAAATGGACCTGCAAATTGATACAACATCAGCTCCAATATCAGGAGAAAATACAATGGCGTATACGATGTCTTTTTTTCAAGCACAAACAAATTACTTCGTTCCGCTTGCCAAGAGAACTTATCTACAATTCAAGACTTGAGCTCTGTTTCTTCTTTCTGTAGCTTTGGTCTGACATGGACATTTTTCCGAGATTCCCCCGTCCCCCCTTTGTTGTCCCCACTGTGTTTGACGAGGCCGGAAAACCGCTGACTCTTACAGTTATTGTCTCTGTGTTGTAAGTTTGCGCAACTTCAAGGGCTGTTTGACTTTATGGTTCCACTGTATTTATTGTGTAAACATGGGAGTGATATGTAGTTTTTTTTCAGTTCCTAGAAATTGTTTAGAGGACTTGACAGTGACAATGTACGGTGAATACATTTGGCCTGAAACCTTCCCTCAAGTTAATCAGCTCATGGCATGCAGAGAGCCCAGCTCGCAGCGAGCCCACAGGCTTTGGTAAGATCTCATTGGAATCAAGTATGACTTAAATGTGAACTTTTAACTGGGTAAATATTCATTCATCTATCCTTGAACATATATAACACTTATCCTCATTATGGTCACGGATGAGCTGGAGTCAGTCCCAGCTGACCTTGGGCGAGAGGCAGGGTACACCCTGGGCTAAACCACACACATAACACATAAAAACAACCCTTTAAAGTCATAGCCACACCTTTGGAAAAGAATAATGTTCGAATCTTCAATGAAGCAAGCATGTTCACAACATGCAAACTCCACACAGGACAGAGATTAGAATTTAGAACCTCAGAAATGTGAGGCACATGACCACCGTGCATCCTATAGTAAATATTAAAGACCATCAATATATTATGACGTAGAAACTGGAGCAATAAGGCCGATCCCGTTATGCGCGATACAGCAGAACGGGGAGTCAGAGGTGTGATGGTGTGTTTCGTCAGTCAGCCCTGCCGAGAGTCCGGAAATCAGGTCATTCGAATTTCCTGAGCTTATCTACATCACTAGCAAAGATCTCAGCTCCCGAGATATCGTTATTCGCCAACAGCCAATCAGAGCCAAGATCCATTTTCATTTTCTGTACCGCTTTATCCTCACAAGGGTCGCGGGCATGCTGCAGCCTATCCCAGCTATCTTCGGGCGAGAGGCGGGGTACACCCTGCACTGGTCGCCAGCCACTCGCATGGCACATATAAACAAACAACCATTCGCGCACACATTCACACTTACGGCCAATTTTGAGTCCTCAATCAACCTACCATCAGAGCCATGATGTGTACCATATTTAAACAGGGGAAGATGAGTGATCCAGTCAGAGCAAAGCTTATTTACATGCTGCATATTATTGAGAAATCCAGCCATCTCAACTGCCAGGCGTTTAAGACCAACTAGAATAACTTGAAAAAGGACTTTCCAGTCATTTTCAACATGAATTTTCTTGCAAACACGATAAAAGGATATCAAAGTTTATAAAGAATGATTTAAAAATTGGCTGGCATGGGACCTTTAGCAAAATATAATAGCTAGCCTGCTCGTAGACGATGGCATGTTATCCATTTCACTGTCAAAAGAGCATGTCTGCGCCATTAATCCGAGCCACAGACCAGACCGTTATTTAGCCAGTCCCTCAATAATCATGTTAACTATGTCTGAATTTCCACCATGTCTATTTTTGAATCAACTTCCCTTCAAAGTAATTTACATCCTGCATCTTCTTTTCAACTGACACTTCACATATTTAAACTACGGCAGTAGAGAAGAAGAAGGCTGAGATCAAATGTTTACTCAAGCTTTCTGGTTTGGTCACATAAGATAGAAGCGTTTTCTTACTCATGGTGCCATCGGAGCTCGCTTGGGCTTTTGCCTCCCGGAAGTATGTGTATGCCATGATGAATTGTAGGAGAAAATACATAATGGTAATCCATGTGTCATCTGATTGTATTCAGCGAATTACACATTGAAAATGACACAACTAGCTGGGCCCAACCGGACATGACAAGATGCAGCCCACTTGTGTCCATTCCTGATCTTGAAAATGTCACTGTCAGTACTGGTAAGAGGAGCAATCATGCAATTCTACATTTAGCTTTTCCAAATAGAACCCAGTGAAAAGAAAAATGGGAATTGCACGTCAAGTCACTTGTGCGCTGTTGATATCCAGATAACGCCGCTGAAGTCGTGGACGTAATCCAGGACCTGGTGAACGCTGCAGTGGGCAACGGCACGCAGATTCCGCCCTCCGAGCTCAACACGGTGGTGGAGAAACTCAACCAGGTGGTAAACGTCACCACCGTCACACCGGCACTGGGCGGCAACATCATCAGCATTTTCTCCGACATCTTGATTTCCACAACGAACGTGACACCAGTGGCTGTCAGGTAAACAAATACGAGCATAAATTAAAGCTTCCCGCTGCCGTGAATGTGGCCTAGCACCTCCTTTTCCATATATTTTAGATTCGAAAACTACTGAGTTTTGGGGCCTTGTGGTGAGTTTTCAGAAATGATGCCCCCTAAAAGGTGTTCATTAGCTGGAAGAATATTGATAAACACAGTGATTCCAAGGAGACCTTACACTTTAAACAAAGTTTCGCGTCATTTTATTACATTTAACGGCATTATTTTTTTTAAGTAGTGTTTTGTCACACATTATGTAGATTGAGTGTATACTATTTTACACGTCTTCAAATTTATAGTAGCAACTACATTTTCAGATACAGCATTTGAAAAAGTAGTGCACTAGTGCATTTGAACTAATTGCATAATAGGTGACACCCTTGCATAGCCCTGGAACTTGATGTTCAATACTTCTGCGCTTATAGTATAGTGAACAACATAAACACAACACTTGTTTTTGCTTCGATTTTTCTCAAAATCCAACAATTATTTTTATTTTTCTAAATTGAAGCACAGTGTTAATGTTTAAACGGTGCATTATGTTACAGTGGCTTATAATATTATGACATTTACAGTACATTTTCAGAATAAAACCTCTGTCGTTTTTGATAAACACTAATACGCTACTGTATTTTGATGTTGGTCATGATGGTGGTACTGTACTTGCGGAGCTAAGTATTTTTTGAGGTGGTATTTGGTGTAAAAGGTTAGCGAACCACTGCCCTCGATTGATTACACTGAGTAGAGATTATCTTAGTTGCGTCTATACTTCTACTTGTAACTTTTACTGTTATTGCTACTACTTGGACTGAGTGAAGAATGTGCCCAACGTTGGTCTTTTATTCATCTCTCGCTTTGCCGAAAAAGCGTCCTCACCCTGACAGATAAAATGGGCAATACTATGGATTTTCCAAGTGACTCGCTAAGTTTGACTGCTCCTTCACTGGCTCTGTCCATGATCGACGTGGATCCCGAGGGATTCGAAGGCCTCACGTTCAGCGCGTCCTCCATCTCTTCGATCCAGGAGCCGAATGTAATTCCCACAACGTGGAACAATCGACTAAAAACATCTTGTTTTGTCACGTTTGTCTAATTCTAATAAGGAACCACCGATTTTTGTGTTTCTCAGGTATTTGTCAACCAGACTTCAGGAGGCAAACCAATCCCAGAGGCAAATGTGACCATATTGCTACCATCTACGCTCCACAACTTCCTTCCACCTGGGAAGAGGAATAAAACCAGGGTCCAGTTTCAGTTCTATGGTACACAAGACCTTTTCCAGGTACGCTAGTGTGAATCTTTTTTGTTAAAGTTGATTCTGTCCTGCCTCATAACAGTGCAGTGTTCTAAAAAAAACCATGATGATGACTCAATATTGCTGCATCACAGTGAAATTGTGGTTCCCTCACAGTCACAGCCAGGACATATCCTTATCCAGGCTAACTAAGTAAGCTAGCTGCTAGTTGTGGCCCAATTTCTACACACAATCGCATCCCACTATCTTTCAAGACAATAAATGATGATTATATGAAAAGAGAACCTTGTACTCTTAACTCTCTGGTGCTCTGCTGTACTTTATTGATCCTTTGTCTTTATACCATGGCTGTCAAACTTGTTTGTTTGTCATATGGCACTTGAAGTTTGGGGGCAGTTTCTATATACGCAGTACGACGTGAACGAGACTCCCGGAAAGCTATTAAACATATTCAAACTGCTACTGTCAAAACGACTTTTTTCATTCATTCATTTAAAGGTTGTGTCTTAGATAAGTATACATTTTATACCAGTTAAAGGCAGGACACGGTCACCTCAGAATATATGATGTTTTGTTGAATACACAGTAGCCGACTATAATTATTTGCGACGTCCTCCCGTCAACCGGTTGAGCGCAACAGCTCCTCCAGCTCATTTAGTGAGACATTAATGTCAAAGATAAAAAATGTGCAATACGCCAGTGACAGCGTACCACCGGCGCCGATGCCTTCAGTCGGGAACCCAGCATTGCTGATGAATGAAGCGGTGGAAACGTCATCTTCCGTATCTGCTAGGGAGGTTGATTTCACATTCGGAGTGTGACATATTTTCCTGGTGAATTTCATTGTCAATGGCATGTCTCAGAAAAACCCCATGAATCTGTGCAAAAAAAAAAAAAAAAAGACTTACACACATACAGGAGAATACTTACTGCACTGGCACATAATTTGACTTGTTTCTAGTCTGAATCCTCTCAAAACAAGTCCGTATTTGTTATGGAGGGCCGGACTTGGCCTGTAAGGCCTTGCGTTTGACATCTGTAGTTTATATGAATCTTCTTTTTGGTATCCCCGACAGGACCCGGACACAGCCAACTCTCACAGCAAATTGGTGAACTCTTACATTGTGTCCGCGAGCATCAACGGCAGCCACGTCAGCGACCTGGATGACGGCGAGAGGGTGGTGATCACGCTACAGCACCGCAAAGCCAAACAGGTGAGACTGTAGACATATAGCACTCACAAAATTTTGGAGACTTTACTTTCGGGGGGAAATTTCAGGATGAACCTAAAATCCACGATAATCGTTACAGGGGGAGTTGAAGTTGACGGTAGTTGACCTTCCTTAAACTTTTGAACGCATGCCAACTGTTAAATGTGTCAGTGCTTTTTACACTACTTGCTGTTCTCTAACAAGAAGCTGAAGAGCAAAGCATCCCTTACTTTTTGTGAGTAGTGCATGTTTATAGGTGAGACCTACAAAAGCATTCAAATGTGGGATTTACACAAATTTTAACACACTTTTGTTTTTCTTTTCTTTATTTTAGCCAAACGA
This sequence comes from Phyllopteryx taeniolatus, assembly GCF_024500385.1. Taxonomy (NCBI): domain Eukaryota; kingdom Metazoa; phylum Chordata; class Actinopteri; order Syngnathiformes; family Syngnathidae; genus Phyllopteryx; species Phyllopteryx taeniolatus. Next base: position 23,867,045 of record NC_084511.1, on the reverse strand, counting down.
CACGGTGCTATGTGTATTTTGGGATTTTCAAGCCAATGGTAAGCTTGTACTCTGTTTCAAAGATTTACATTCAGATTAATGGAGCTTCCTGATGGTACACTTCAATAAAAGTGCATGGATTTGTCTGCCTGCTGATAAGCGACTTTAGTAATGTGTGTGTGTGTGTGTGTGTCAGATGGGCGGGGTGGATGGAGCAGCGTGGGTTGTGAAACCCGGACTCTTTCGCCTTATCAGACCAGCTGTCTGTGTGAGCACCTCACACATTTCGCTGTCCTGCTGGTGAGTCACAAGTGTACTTTTTATGAAGGGAAGCATTGGTCGGCAGAGGATTAGAACGACTCCTATAAATCGCCACAAATAGGGAGTTCAATATAGCATGAGGATTTTTTTGGGTTGCTGTTTTTTTTCCCCCTCACCACAGCATTAGGTACACCTGCAGGATCCACTAATAGCTAATAAAATAGTTTTAGAAGTATCCAAAATTCACCCACACGTCTTTTTAAATTGTCTGATGTCAAAAGCAGATATTTTATGGTGCCCAAGACTGAATTGTTTGAATTGTTAACGATACCATAACCATAACTAAACTATATTGATATATATATAGAGAGAGAGAGAGAGAGTTTGACACCCCTGCAAATGGTCTACAAAAGATTTTTCAGATGTCCGCATATTTGTGTCTTAATGTTATTAATACAAATATGGTTTGTACTTTGTTCAGGATGTGTACAGAGCTCCCATCAGTGAGGATCATATTTTGAGCATCATCTCGTACATTGGCTGCGGTATATCATCCATCTTCCTGGGGATCACTCTCCTCACTTACCTCGGTTTTGAGTGAGTCATCTGAATGCAAAAACTGCAATGAAGTCATTTGCGCATATAATTAAACGTTCTATGTCATCCACCTTATTCCAGAAAGCTTCGCCGTGACTATCCGTCGAAAATTCTCATCAACCTGTCGGCCGCCTTGTTGGGACTGAGCATGCTTTTCCTCCTGGACTCGTGGCTCTCGTCCTTTTCCAACTACAGCTTGTGCATCGTCACCGCTGCCGCGCTGCACTACTTTCTGCTGGCCTCCTTCACCTGGATGGGCCTGGAAGCCGTCCACATGTACTTCGCCCTGGTCAAGGTCTTCAACACATACGTGCCCGCGTATATCCTCAAGCTCTGCGCTGTTGGGTGGGGTAAGAAAAAGACGTGACAATCTCAGAGATTTCAATAAAAGAATAGAAATAGAGTAGACAGACTGCTACAATGTAGACTATGAGCTTTCACTTCAAGCAATTTTCTACCTTCAAGGCACTCAAAGTGCTTTAACACAGCCTTCGCTCACCTACTGATGCCGCAGCATCAGGAGTAACTGGATGTTCAATATCTTGCCCGAGGACAGTTTTACATGGTCACGTGATTGAACCCACAACCTCCGAGTTAGGAAACAACCCCTGTACCACCTGAGCCATATTGTATTTTTTTTTATTATTAAAAAAGATACAGTACAAATAAATGCAAAAACATTAAATGTATAAAATATATTGAAAATATAAAATTCAAATAAATATTCAAAATTAAGTTAAATGAATCAAAATAAAAATTGTATGTGTGTGTATATATATATATATATATATATATATATATATATATATATAATGAAATAATTAAACAAAATAACATTTAATGCAAAACAAAAAGCAAATTACAATCAAAAACATGAAAGTCTTCAGTGAAAAAATGTTATTAAATAAAAATGTCAAATAAAAGAAAATTAAAATTAAATACATTACAAAAACAAAGAAACCTAAAATTTTATAAGTGCAAATAGAATTTTTGAAAACTTTAAACGTTATTTCAAATTTTTAAATCATTTAAAATACAAAATAATAAAATGAAAATGCTAAATTAAATGAAATTAATTACAAATACAAAGTTTAAAAAGAACAACAAAAGTCAACAAAATTACATTTAGTACAAAACAAATAAATTGGAACATATTAAATACAATTAAGTATTGAATAATTTACTTTACGTAACTTAATGAAAATACTAAGTTAAAAGTCAAAATTAAATTAACTTGAATTAAATCAAAAGTAAAAACTAAATTACATAAAAAGAACCAAAATACTTGAGTACAAAATAAAAATGAATACATGTAGTGTCAAATTGTTTTCTGTGTGTGTAATAAAAATATAATATTTTGTTAATATATTTTAAAAAATATTTTTTTAAAAACATTTTGAAAACTATAGCTCTTGAAGGAAGGTTATCGAAAAGCAAATATGCTTGCCTGCCAATGAAAAGCTGTTATTTCCAAATGCTGTGAGTTTTTCATTTTGTTCCAAACACAAAATAAGAACTAGAAATGACACATTTGCACCCATCTGTGGCAACTGAGGGGATTTCCTTACAAATCTGATCTGGAAATGTCTCTATAGCTTGTGGTGTCCTTACAGGTGTTCCTCTGGTGATAGTCAGCTTGGTGCTGGCCATAGATAAAGATGCCTATGGCGACACTCTGGACACAAAAGCTGCAGCGGAGAGTCATTCTACCTACCAATTGTAAGTACTCCCAACTACAGGCGGCAGATATGCGGAAAATATTAGCCTTTCAAGTTAAGTTGAGTCAAGTTAAAGTCACCAAAAAAGTCTATGGATTCCCCTAGCTCTGGGAAGTGAGACATGACATGGGGGGGGTGTAATTGTGGCCATAAGGTGAGCACGAAATGCAATTTTTTGGCCATGAAGTACCATAGCTGTGACTCCATACTGGACAGTTGAGTAAGCAAATCGAGTGCACCTTTGCTAGAAATGGTAACGTAGATCGAGACTTCGGACTGGCACAGGGGCAGACTTGGAACCAGACCGCCATCATCGGGTTTAAAGTTAACCTTCCATCACTTTTTTTTTAATTTGGATAATCTTTGATGTTCTTTTATCTGGTTTGCATGATGATTTTGGTTGGAAATGGCCAAAATGTCCTTTTTCCAAGCTACGCTTAACCTGTTGAAATGTAAATTACGGCAAGCGTAATGAATTTACTTCATCGAACTTCTTTTCCAATGACACTTCACAAATTAAAACTATGGCGGTAGACATAGAGACCTCCCGTAAGATCCCACAACAAAATCATCATTCAAGCCATTTAATTAGTTTTCTCAATTGCTCTACCTAGGTCAAATGACATGGAAGGGTTTGTGTTCTTAATGGAACTATTTTTTTTTTTCCCCACTTACCCAGATATCCAAGTTGTTCATGTGAATGATAGTAAACCCACAAATTAGTATCTGGTGCGAATGTTATACAGTACCTATTTCATAGCCACAAATTAGTATTTTGTGGCTACATATTAGCATTTTGTGTGCCTGTTATACATATCTTTTTCCTCATGTCGGGTCTGGGGTTGATCGTAACTATGTAAAGCACTTTGAGTTGCATTATTTGTATGAAAAGTGCTTTGTAAATAAAGTTTGATTGATTGATTGATTGATTGGGGCTCCGTACCTAGCTGCTGGCTGCAGAACGATGTCGTCTTCTACGTGGTGGTGGTGGCGTTCGTCCTGCTCGTCCTGTTGTGCAACACGTCCGTGTTCGTGGTGGTTCTGCTTCAGATCCGGCAGATGGGCGCCAACAAAGAGCCGTCGACCAGGAGTCGCAGCGCCCTGCAAGACTTGAGGGCGATGGCCAGCCTCACCGTTCTGTTGGGCCTGTCCTGGCTGATTGGCTTCTTCTCCTTCGGACCCGGCAGAGTGGCCATGATGTACCTCTTCACCATCTTCAACACTTTGCAGGGTATGGATAAAAATCTCAAGATGGATTGGAAAGAAAGAAAGAAAGAAAGATGAAGTGCTAAAAGATAGTTTTCACCAAGCACAGTTTGGTGATGATAGCTACAACATGTTGTGTTTGTTAAATTGTTAAAACAATTAGGATTGTGTGGTTTGTGTCAACCGTTTCAGAATTAATTAGCACTAAAATAATAAAAATAAATAAATAAATTGGTTGACACACAAGCCAGATAAGTGTTTACCATTCCAAATCGTAGTCGGGGGTTCTTAAACATTTTAGGTCGAGGGACCCCCTCTAACGGCAATTAAACATAACTACTATGTGTACCCTAAATGCAATACATTTTTGAGAAAAAGTCAAAACGTTAGAACAACAATTTCATATTTTTCTTAGAATTTTTACAAGAGCAAAGAAGTATTTTGTTGGGATAAAACTCAATCTTACAAGAGTAAAGTTGTATTTTCCCAAGATAAAGTCATAATACTACAATATTAAAGTTGAACAAAGGAAGAAAAAGTCAAAATGTTACCCAAACAAATTCATATTTTTTAGGGAAATAAGTTGTCATGCTACGAGAATAAAGTCATAGCTTCCAAGATAAAGTTGTAATATAATGATCTTGAAGTTGAACAAGGGAAGAAAGTCATGTTTTAAGTGTTTTTTAAAAGAGTCATTTCGAGAACAAATTGAGATTTGTTTTGAGAAAAAAAAAAGTTGTAATCTTACAAGAATGAAGTCGTAATTCTCCACGCAAAAGTTGAACATGGGAAGAAAGTCATATTTTAACAGCGGAGTTCTAAAAACACAACTTTATTCTCGTAATTACTACACCTTTTATTCTGGAAAACATGCTTTTATTGTAAACCAGCTGTGAGACGTACTTTTTGTTTTTCTTTTTTTTTTTTATGAGTGTGATTCAAGGTGACAGATTCAAATTGAACAATTGTCGAAGCAGCGCTGCCTCATTGCACAAGTGATGTCGGCTTTTCTTTCGCAGGGTTCCTCGTTTTTCTCTTCCACTGTCTGATGAAAGACAACGTGAGGAAACAATGGCGACTGCATTTGGGTTGTGGCGACCATTCAGGTAGTCTACTTCTCATGAAAGAAATGAGCTCCGCATTGGGTGTACCATTCAGGTCTGGTTCTTGTGTTTTGTGTTCAGACTGGAGTACGACAGTGGGTTTTCACGCCAGGAAGAACTATCGTGTTAACTCCAAGACCCCGCTCAGGAACACTTCGGAATCCGACACTAAACCACAAAACCGCAAGGGGGCGTAAGCATGCCTCCAAAGTTTAACAAGGAGAATAGCACTCTATAAAATTGTACTTTATAGACAGATACTGTAATGACAATTAAATGGAATGTAAAGAATGAAAGCTCAGTAGGCCACCGTAATATTAGTCATTCTTCGCAGAGGATAAAGAATATATCCCTGTGGGTGTTCTTATATTATCTCTCTACATGTGTTGCTCCACTGTGTTCAAATATCCGTTTTTTTAAAGTTATGACACCATTATACTGATGCTATTCATTAGCCTGTGTTTGACATTTTGCATTGTTTGTTAACATTAAGCTAAATAGACTTACCGAAATTAAAAGCAATGTGGTTGTTTTACATACACGACACGAAATGACTCTTTGTTTTATGTTAAATTTGACACTAAACTTCAATTGAGAATTGCAATCAATAGCTTGACCCCTTTTTTTTTTTAAGAATGTTTTGCTATCTGCCAAACTTCTGCTTGCTATGAAGTGAGTGGTTTTGAGTTCCCTACCATCATACAACATTTGTATCTCGAATTTTTGCTCACAAGTCAAAGCAACAACAAAAAATCCGCTGAACAACGGCTCGTATCTGGAAAAGCTCGCAAGTCAGGTCACTCTTATCTCAAGGTACCACGGGATCTATGCCGGCAACATAGTGTACTCACATTTGTGGCATTTTTGTTTGGTGGTTTGTCATGATTTTTTTTTTTCCCCTTGTGTATAAAATATGTGCTTTGGCTCAATAAAGGTTGGGAAACACTGGTCTTGCTTCATGCCTGTCAGCATAAAGGAAAGAGGAAGCAAAATAAACCAAACAGCACCTAAATCAAGAACAACATACAAGAGTATATTCTAGCAAATACAACAAATTAATTAATTTGTAACAATTCATATTGACACCACTCCCAGAATGAATTGCAGTTATTTGACCAAACGTGAATCCTGAGCTCAACAAATATTCAATATACTGTATCTAAATGTGAATTCAAATGGCAATCAATGATGAGTGAAAAGTTGTATTTTGATGCTGTATTTTTTTGCAAACTGAAACCTCTACATTTCACTTATTGTATGGACCCATGTTTACCCTGCTTTGACATACTGTACTTCAAGTTGGCAAAAATTCAAACAATAATAAATAGCATCAAGCCTGATTTTTTTTTGTCCTGCATTAAAATATGAATGTGCCTGAAGCTTCGCATTCCTGAACTTATTAACTTTGTCTTGTTTAGCATACTTTCCTCTGATTGTCATTATTTTTACCCTGATTCTTGCCTAACATTATTTACTCCTGCTTTTTGCTAACATAGTGTTGATTTAATTCTTCCATCCATTCATTTTTTTTAACCGTTTATGCTCACTAGGGTCCCAGGCGTGCCGGAGCCTATCCCAGCTATCTTTGGGCGAGAGGCGGGGTACACCCTGAACTCGTCACCAGCCAATCGCAGGGCACATATAAACAAAGAACCATTCGCACTCACAGTCACACCTACGGGCAATTTGGAGTCTTCAATCAATCTACCATGCATGTTTACAAGAAAGGGGGAAAACAACAACCAGAACACACACCCATGACAGATACTTCTTGCATACTGTCTGTGCCCCAGTTGGAGATACTGTATTAATACAGACCTGGCTGACCAAGCTACTGCATATACAGTACTATTTCCCTCTTGTTATCTCAGAGTGTTACTATTGCTTCTTTCTTGATCGGCATTTCCCTGATTCTTCAACAATATACCCAACATCAATTTTCTGTTTATGTAAATGTGCAAACATGCAAACTATTTACGAGCCATTATAAAACGACAGTGCAACAATTACACAAGTCATTCACAGGCCTTTTCAGACGTGGAGAGCCATGTTGGATGGTCGGTTTATGTTTATAAGAGTTTTCCCTTTCTTGTCCTAAAATCACCACTGTAGATATTAAAATTAGAGGCCTCAATTTTAATCAGTTATCTACAGTGGTGTTTGCAGAGTCGATGATTTTTCACACTTAGGGTTTGGGGATTGTTTATTTGTATTTATTTCAGTTTTTTCATTTGCCTTCAGTCTTTGGAATTCTGGTTGAACTTGCTAGATGACATTCTGCTCATAGCTACGTGTACAAGAAGCCTCACACACCCTTTCAGTCTTACATATCCCATCAGCAAGGGGTATGTTTGGTCTTTCCAGTATAAAAATAAAGACACCTTGTGTTGTTATTTTTGAACCTAATCAATGATAGGTTAACACAAAGCCAAACAACAGAAACCTCCCAGGAATTTTGGCATTGGCTCATCGAGGTGAAGACATCAGCTTTCAGTCAAAGTAACAACACATTTGTTGTTCAGCTTTAGCCAGGTAAGACATTTTAGATTGATCATTTTCGGTCATTTATGTGATTAGGTACAACAAAAATGCTGTATTTTTGCTATCTGCAATGTGACACATAGGATTATTTATTCATAATACACAGTACAGTGATTTCTTCAATTCCACTTGTCTACTTAATTTTGCTGCGCTGAAAATGCACACTTTATTTATGCTGAAGTCAGACTGCTAACTTTCTGGAGGTTGTCATGACACTATAAAAAGTGATTTATATGCAACAAATGTAAATTGTTGACATTTTTGATGAAACACTTCTGCAAAACCCAAATGTTAACCCAAGAAATGTGTATTGCAATAAAAATCAAAGAAATCCATTAGTTAAAATTTTAAAAATACAGTCCTTATCATTATATTTATAAGAATGACATGCAATATATAAGCTCATATTTTAATGATATCTCATATTTATATGAGGAACATTCTTTCATTTTTTTTATAGACACAAGAGGCTCACATGAAGTGGTTATACTTTTTATTTAAAAATATAGACTATATTTATATACTTTGAGTATATGTAATCTATATTTGATTTAATATAATTAAGCGGCTGGGATGAGAATCAGCACCTCCAAATCTGAAACCATGGTCCTCAGTTGGAAAAGGGTGGCGTGCCATCTCCAGGTCGGGCATGAGATCCTGCCCCAAGTGGAGGAGTTCAAGTATCTTGGGGTCTTGTTCACGAGTGAGGGAAGAATGGAACGGGAGATCGACAGGCGGATCGTTGCAGCGTCTGCAGTGATGCGGACTTTGTATCGGTCCGTTGTGGTAAAGAAGGAGCTAAGCCGAAAAGCGAAGCTCTCAATTTACCGGTTGATCTACGTTCTTACCCTCACCTATGGTCACGGCTGGGGAGAGGGAACTCTGGGCGTCCCTGCTGAAGCTACTGCCCCCGTGACCCGACCTCGGATAAGGTAGAAAATGGATGGGTGGATAAATAATATATTAATATAACATTTTGTGTATGTTTCACTGATTGTAAGCACAGGAATATGTGGGAATGGTAATTATAATTATAGTAATTACAATTATAAGTTTATTAATTAGCATAATAATAATAATTATTATTATTATATGGCTGATTTCTGTATACAGTTTGCATGGATCCCAAATTGATTGCTAATTCATTAGACATCCATTTTCTGTAGCACTAGCACTACTATCCCACTTTGGTTGCAGTGATTTCCAACAAGTTACCGGTTAGCGATCATCAGTTGTCCCATGGTAAATTATCCAATTTCACTTAATTGGTATGAAAATTGTTACAAATAATGTATCTTCGTTCATCTATCTATGCCAGCGACGTATAGTGACAGGCACAACAATTACTGTAATTTCTCGTGTATAATGCGCATTTTTTCCCCCAAAAAATTGTCAAAAGTCAATAATGCGTATTATACATAGGTATAGGGGGAAATGAAAAAGCTTTCAGATTTTATAAATGTTTGCCGCCATCTAACGGTTATGAAAAAGCTGTACACTTTCATTCCAATGTCACCGCCACCTAGAGGTTATGAGAAAGGTGTAGCCTACACTTTCATTCTAATATGACTGGGGTAGGTATGACTGCATATACTGGATGTGCGGTTGTGCTCTTAAGTTTACATAGCCTGGCAGAATTTGAGGTCAACTTTGGGGGTGCGCATTATACATTGGTGCGCAATATACACGAGAAATGAAGGTAAGTGCAATATGTGCCCTGGCTCAATAAATGTTGGGGAAACTGAATTATAGGATTGTAAAAAAATAATAATAATAATTTAAATAAAAACATTTTAAAGCATTCTGTAGCGCTTGTGCTCATTAGGGTGGCAGGTGAGCTGGAGGATATCCTAGCTGACTGGTTGGGAGCCAACAAATAAACAACCATTGACAGTCACATTCACACCTATGGACAATTTACAGCAGGGGTGGCCAACTCATTTTTGTCGCCTCATCATATTATGACATGAGCTGCGAACTACCACATATTACCGGTTCGACATTTGAAAATTTACCAAGTTGCAGATGTTTCTCTTGGAGCCAACTGTATTTGCTGTTTTTGTGTTCAGGCCAAAGCAATAAGAGTATCTGGACTACTACTTAAATACAGAGTACTTTTTCCACCTCTGCTTCTCAGTAACGACTGACCCATGGAGGATGGCATAGACAGTCCAGTGGCCGTGAAGGTGGAGGGCCACTCCCGCAGCGTGATCCTGAGGTACTTCCGGGGCGACATCGGGAGTATGGTGGACGCCCACTTCAACCGTGCTCTCAGCAAAGACTTCAAAAACAACTTGCTGGTTGTCAAGCCCAAGAAAATGCGTAAAAACATCAAATTAGGTAAGTGAGTGTAGACATAGGGCCGTGTTGTAGTGAAATAATCTTTTCAAACTAAGAGTAAGAGTAAACAATCTATTTATATCTGGTCGGAGCTAAGTTTAGCACCAAGATACCACAAGATGGCTGCAAAGCACTACTTTTGCCTAAATGAAGCTCCTCAACTCACTTTAACATAGTACCTTGGCACCAAGACCCACAAGATGGCAGCAAAGCACTACCTTTGCCTAAATGTAGCTCCTCAATTCACTTCAACGTTTTCTTGGCACCAAGATTGTGGCAAAACATTACTTCTGTCTAAATGGACCTCCTCAACTCACTTCAACATAGTTCCTTGGGACCAAGATGAAACAAAAGGCATAAAAATACTACTTTTGTCTCAATGAACCTCCTCAACTCACTGCAACATAGTTCTTTAGCACCGAAATGCCACCAGATGGCAGCAGAGCGATAACTGCATTACTTTGGTATGAGCACAAAAAAAAGAAGGAATCCTTTTTTTTTAGCAAATAACCGAGTATGGGTACCGAAGCAATTCTGCCAATATTCCAATTTGCAAACGCCATACCGAGAATATGCCAGGTTCGCTGCATTTCTGCCTTAAACTATTAATATAGGCAACTATAAAATTGATGGGGCTCTGTGAATTTTGTTTTGCTGCAGGTCTCGACCCCTATATTCCCCGCTAATAGTGCTCTCCTCTTTTTCCCCATCAGAGGAGAGCAGCACTTCTCAGGCTAACCTGGCCGAGCCGCTCCCCGTGACGGGACGCTACTTGGCTTTCGGCTCTACCGACAACCCTTCCAGGCCATGGCACTCGTTCATCGCCAGGACCGGGGAGGCTTCGGGGTTGCCGTCCGCCATGTATTCGGCGGAAGACCTGAGCTTGACCGGGCAGCAGTACACCTCGTCCCTGCTCAACCTCCTGCACAGCGACCGCGCCGAGATGGGGCCTGGCGTGGCTTCCAGCTCCAAGGCGGAACATCCGGCCAACTGGATGGTGCCTCAAGGATTTAGAGACTCTGTGGAGCCTGCTGGAGGCTTTGAGCATGGTAAGCCTTCGTTATGTAATACAGCATCTGCCATCAGTCTTTCTTGGAAGCTATCGAACCTTCCAAAATGGACATAATTAGAAGCACAATCCAAAAATGAACGAGTTCATTGTCCTTTTTTTTCTCAGTATGTTGCTGAGGGACTATTACACTCAAAATACCACCATTTCCCCATTGCTGCCAGCAATTCAGTCCACATTAGTAGCCAGCTGCAGCTTTCACCCTCCAGTCACATAAACATGAGGACAAATATGTTGCTTGAACTGTCTTTTTTTTATGAGGAATTAAAACAAAAACTGGACTATAGTCCTTAATGTGCCAACTCCAACATGCAACACAATATGATAGGAACGATGGTTAAAGTCGCATTCAGTCTCCGCCATTGATCACTTTGCATTACACGCATCGCTGGCTGACTACACAGTACAAACTAAATTTGATATCTAATCTATTGATATATTACAAAACGGAACAAAATCCATATTATGACCGTTTGATTGACCGCACTGAATCGGTTACCAAATACGGCGTTTATTCCCTGACATACTGTATGAAGGCCCGTATAGAGTGCGTTCTCTTGGAAGTACCTAAACAAACCTGGCACTCTAACGAAAATGAACCATTGTTCAAAAACCGTTCACAGACGCCGGAGTGAGCGCGTTCATCGGGCAGAAACAAATTTGGCTCAGTTTACCTTTGCCCAAAATATAAACTAGTTCATGAACTTTCGTTCATTGAACTTTTTCAGGTACAACACTGATTACGACTTTTTATCCTGACAAAATACAACTTTGTTCTTGTAAAGATTGTGGGCTCTATCTTTGTGACGCGCAAGTCTGAGTTAGACCGGGTGCTTGTAATTTTGTAGACGAGGGCAGCCGGCGTATTTAAAAAAAAAAAGTGCTGTCTGCACCTCGTGGGTGTGAACCTAGCTGACTTCACCGCCAATCAAAACGGCTTCTTTCATTCATTCCCTTTAAGTGAGGCGCAATGCAGTCTCGCATGGAGAGAGTGATCCGTGCCTGACTGGAGCATTATCACTTGGCCGGTGTGGCAAAAGACGGCGGAATTAAATACAGTATGAGCTAGTGATAACCGCGGGCGACTTTAATATGTCCGCACACCCCACCCATGCACGATCGTTATAGTTAAATAATTAAAATGGGACGTCTGCGCTGGCGTGGGCATCACCACAGCGGACTTCAATCCCCTCCAATCGAAGCGGGTAATTGCATACCTGTTAAAAACGCCACAAATAGTCTAGCAGTGTTTTCGCTTCCGTGTTACTTTGTGCTGTTCTTGCTCGAAGTTGTTTATTTGTCACGTTCATTAAAAGTAATTTTATAACTGTACCACTGGCATTATCATAAGCCTAACATAAGCTTCATACAACACCATAAACGGGATATGAAAAAAAACTATTCCTATACTTCTACTGTTTGTTTGGGGTTTTTTTGGGGGGGGATTGTATCGTCGGATTTGTTTTTAGAATATAGGCATCTTTTCCAGAAGAAAAGGTGTGGCAGTACAAGAATAAAGTTTTAGTTTTGAAATTCACTTCCTCCTACTCCTTATTGAACATATATGTAATTGAACTAGATTTGTATTTTATTTTTTCATTTTCACTGTTCACATGTTCAAAATAAAGATTTCACTCAATCAATCAAAAATATGACTTTCTTTCTCTAGTAAACTTGCTTTAAATTAAACTGAATTTAATATCATAATATCACAACTTTATCCTTGTCGGCGAAACAACTTTTCTTTCTCTAAAAAATATGAACTTGTTATCGTACGTAATTTTCCGACTTCTTCCTCAAAAATAGGTGATTCCTATGGCATTTGCAGATGCAAATTGTAGTTTTGGTTGTGGCAATTATAAAACGTTTTTCCTCAGTACGGGAGTCCCTGGACCCAAAAAGTTTAAGAACCAGTGCCAGTTTAGCTCAAATTTAATATTCAAGCTGTTATTGTTACATACTGTTTCTTTTAATTTACTTTTGACTGTATGCCTTTGTAAGTTTTTTATGAATGAACCAGAGCTGCTTTGGACGGCTTCACATGCGTGTGTCCTCTATTAGGACAACGTCTGGACAAGAAAGACTTGTATTGGTACTAAGAGGACCGTGTGGTGGGCGACGGCACAGAGACTACACCGGAGTCATCATCATCATCTTCATCATCATCAGCAGCAGCAACAGGAGCAGCAACAGGAAATGTTGATTCTCTTCTTGCACTTGTCAGCGACATGACGTCAGCACCTCAGCATGTGGCGGTAGAAAGGAACCGAACCCGTTGAGTGAGTTTCTGTCGCTGGAAAGAAATTGGATAAATATTTTTTCCATCATCATCAGGATATGGAGCAGTAGGCTATCAGTAAAGTTTGCCTCTGGGGTGGTGACGTCAATGCTGCCTGTTTGTTTTTGTGATGCAATTTTTTAGTTTTTACAAAGACAAATAAACAGCGCTTCAACTGTAACCTTGTACAGTAAATCCCCAAAGCTACTGTCAATCTAGCCTGGATTGTTAGTGGAAATTACAGTGTCTTCACGTGTACTTCAGTTGCAAATTATCTTTAAGATATTTTTTATTTTTTTTTTACTGGTGAGGATAAGCGGTACGGAAAATGGATGGATGGATATTTATTTTTAAGGGTTATGCTGTAAGATGTATAATAAACTGTTTTAGAATCATAGTTTGTGGTATATGTAAGTATGGTAATTTATAATTTACAGTTTAGTGAACCCCCTGTCGCAGGGAATTCATTCAAGCAATTGACGACTACCCAAAAAGGTTTACAGTTGCCCAAAGATGCCACAAGATGGTGGCAAAGCACTTTTTTCCATTAGACAAGGCAGTGGCCTGACTAAATGAAGTTGCTCACCTCAGTTCAACATAGTTCCATGATGCCAACAGATGGTGCCAAAGCAATATTTGTATATGAGACATGGTTTTGGGCTGAGCACAAGAACAGCAAAAAAGGTGCGTTTTTGAGTGAATACAGGAGGATATGTTCAAAAGAAAAGTAGGTTGGGTCTTTTGAGTGAAAGCTGGAGGAGGAGAGTGAAAAATTAAAAATAACTATTAAAAGTAACAATACTTAAGATGGAAGGTCCTAAACAAAAACAGTTATTTAAGGTTTGGAAGAGGGTCGAGCCTGCACCTTGTCTGTTTTGCAGCACTAACAGGTTTTATGAGTCTGTCAAGGGATACATCCTTAAAATGAGAGGGTAACCAGACAGGTATCCGCCTTAATGCCCATATTAGTCTCAGTGATCGAAGAATTCCACCGGGCTTGAGGCAAGGGGTTCTTAATCTCATTCCTAAGGAGCTCAATTTTCTTTTCTTTTAGTAACAAATGGATGAGATCATCATCTGAAAAGGGGGATTTGTTGGAAGTAGGCTGCTGCTGGGTTAGCATTGCTGCTGTATCAAGTAAGTACTGTACATTACCCCTAACCTCGCGGGCTTGTCGTTCGCCCTGGAATCCTCTAAATCTTCTGCACCAATCCCTGGGTTATGCCTTAGAGCGTTTGCCTATCCCCGTGGCTGTTTGGTGTTTTGCTACGATGATAACATAGTGTGAGTATTTTTGTTTTGCTATCTATGGATTACGGATTACAACGATGATGAAGTGTGAATTCCCCGTCCTGCTACCTGTGAATTATGTAGCAAGCATTACAGGGCCTGACCCTCAATACATTCACAATCTTCAGAGACTGGATTTTTGAAGCTCTCGAAATTCAATTCCAACTATTCCTGTAGTTCAGTGTACAGTAGACCACCACATATTCACAGTGCGACATTCACAACTTCATGTATTCACAGATTTTCTTTTTCCAACACGGTATATTTAATATTTACATTAATGGGACTTTGGGTCTCAACAACTGACAGACTTTTTTAGCCACTTACACACTTCTAAAGTGTGATCTAATAATTTGCCGAGTAGAATGGAAACCTACTGCTGCTGCATGGAGATCAATAGCGCCATCATCATGCTTCGCTGAATGCCCACGATTTTATCACCTTAAGCAAAGTGTCAGGTGGAGATGGGCTTCAAATTGGGCCGCACAAGAGCCGTTATTTTGACACTCCTCATAATCATCTACGAACCCATTTTCTGCTTGACAGAGGACAAAGAGGAAACTCATAATTACAGTGGACTTTTTTTTTTCTTCCTTTATCGATTCGTCAGGCCTTTATTGTCGAAACCTTCCTGCACCTTGTTTGGCTACGTGAGAATGATTATATTTGTAAGGTGTTGATATAGTTAGCAACTGCCACATGAATTGAGGTGTCTATGATTTAGTCACATTTATACGTGTAAAAATATGTTATATAATAGGTTGTATGTTATGCTTTATCATGCTTTTTGTGTCTCTTTTATTGATATTATCTGCTGTTAGCCTAATAACATAATTGCTTAGGTCATTTTTTTAACATTTTTTGAAAGAAAAAAAAAAACTAACTCAACAAACAAGAGTCTCGTTGCTTTGAGTCAAACATTTTGGATTACCCTGACCTGGATGTCTGACAATCTACACAAAAAGCACATTGATATTTTTTATTGATGGCTTATAGGCAATTATGGATTCTTATGCATTTAGGCTAAAGATGGATACCTGTCCTTGTTAGTACCTCTCATATTGTCACTGTCGCGTGGAATCCTTCCATTTCCGAAATGACTACATCTCCGGAAATTTAAAAAAATTAAAAAACACACCATCTTGCTTGTTACCAAATACCGCATCGTTCAAGTTGATATTATACCATACTGCTATCATATACCATTGCGCACTAACATCAACACAACACCCCCGAGAATCATGTTAAGTCACTAATTTACACTGCGTTCTAAATTGCTGTATAATGCAAATTATATTTGTCTCTGATTTTCCTGAATAGTCAATGCAAATGACAGTCATCATAATTTTCAAGTCATCAATATCTAAGAGTAAAAAAAATATATATTTACCGGCATTACCAGATAACGAGCAACCCTTTATTACTCAGTGACTGTTTTTTGTCAATATCTTTATGTCTCAAAAGTATTCTCTGTCAATTGACTGTCTGTTGTCGTACCAGAGCGGCTCCAACTACCGGAGACAAATTCCTCGTGTGTTTTTTGGACATACTTGGCAAATAAAGATGATTTTGATTCTGATTCTGAGTATAATTCTCAATGATGACAGCATGGTAGGTTAACTGAAGACTCCAAATTGTTCGAAGATATGAATTTGAGTGTGAATGTTTTGTTTTTTTATATGTAAGGATAAGCGGTTTGGAAAACGGATGGATGGATTTAAAGAACTGAAAATAGTTATTTGTTGAATTTGCAGCATAAGGAGGTCACATTGACTGAATGCAATATAACTGCGCATGCGCCAAAGTTTCTCAACAGGGTTGAGATCAGGGATGCCAATGACGCAAAGGTATTCCTAGCAGCATGAGATTGTTCACTGACGAGTGCAGTGCAACCCTGGATGGTCCAGATGAATGACGTAATGGATGGCCACCATGTCCCAACAAGGCTGCGACATCAGCAAGGAGGTGGCGGAGTCATGTTTTAGGCCACAACCAGGAGGAGAGAGCTGGGTGGCCCCTTTAGGTCCTAACTATTTTCACTCTTTATTGACTAAAAATGTTCAGACTTATTTTGACAAATTCTGAGGTGACATAATGCCGCACGGCTCTCGCAAAGTGAAACAAGAAGTGTAGTTTGACAACACTTCTCACACAGTTGAGCGTTCAAGAGTTAATAGATTTGTTCCCAAGCTATTTTCAACAGTTTAAATTGGTTCATTATAACAGATGTGGGGGCAGTCCAATAGTATTGATTTGTGAGAAAAAATATGAAATTGACCACAGTTGGACATTCAGCGATGTACAGTATATATATTGCCAACCATTCGCATTTTCTATGGTGGTTTCATTTGGGCACAGTGACCGACTGGTTAGAGCGTCTGCCTCACAGTTCTGAGGAGCGGGGTTCAATCCCTCGCCCCGCCTGTGTGGAGTTTGCATGTTCTCCCCGGCACTCCGGTTTCCTCCCACATCCCAAAAACATGCATGGTAGGTTAATTGAAGACTCTAAATTGCCCGTAGGTGTGGATGTGTGCGCGATTGGTTGTTTGTTTATGTGTGCCCCGAGATTGGCTGGCCACCAGTTCAGGGTGTACCCCGCCTCCTGCCCGATGATAGTTGGGATAGGCTCCAGCACTCCCGAGACCCTTGTGAGGATAAGCGGCTCAGAAAATGGATGGATGGAAGGAGTACTGTCAGGAGAAGTATAATGGGGGCTTGACTCATCTACCACTAGATGGCACAAAAAGCCACCTGTTGACAGTGTTGGGAAGGTTACTTTGGAAACGTAGTTGGTTACAATTACAAGTTACCCTGTTGAAAATGTAATATCAGTGTAACTAATTCTACTACTTTCTCAAAACATATACCTACATGTGATTACATTTTGATTACTTTTCTTAATTTCGAATGACTACATCAACAGGACCCTTGGAGGTTTCAAAAAAGTGAACTAAAAAAAAAGCAACTTTTTAATTCCTTTGATATTTATGGGTATGCATGGTAGTCATGTTTAACTGGCATTAGGTTTATAAGGGGGTTCTTGTAAAAATTATGTATGATTATTTGCGCATCATATGATGGCCGCGTGTTCTCCAGATAGGGAAAATCAACCCTTTGACAACGCAGCGTCGAGAACATAACATTCTGAGGATGGTGTTGACGCTGGTGTGGTGCTACCTGCTATGCTGGATGCCCTACGGCGTGGTGGCGCTCATGACCACGTTCGGGGGATCGCAGCTCGTCACGCCCTCCGCCAGCGTGGTGCCCTCTTTCCTGGCCAAGTTTAAAGAACGAAATCCTTTTTTAAAAGACCACTGGTTGGTTATATATTAATAACCAGGCATTGTTTATTTTATGTTTGTTATCATCATATTATTTAAATTTTATTTAAAACATTTATCTATCATATCTATATATTGTCATGTAGCATATATTATCATACATTTAAAAGGCTGGTTAATTATTATTTCTATTTTCCTGAAGCAATTAATTGATTATAAAATTAATTTTTTCGTAGTTATTTTTGTTATTTTTAACTGTTTGTATTGTTATGATGATGATTGTTTAATTCAAAAAGATTTTTAATTTCTGTATTTCTCACATGATATGTTATTTAAAATGTATTATTTCACTTTAACCTAAAAACTAGCTCATTTTTTTTATCTACAGTAAAACATTAATTTCTCTTTGTGCCATTTCTGCTTTATTTGTTCCAGTTTTTCCACTGTCTAGTAGCCTTCGTGAAGTGCAAAGCGCAACCCCTGTCGGTCCGAGAGGCGAGGCCCACCCAGCCCGAGGTCGCAGAGGTTATGCGATTCGTTCCCCGATCATCGACTTCGCTCGCTCAGCGGCACCACGGACCACGGCCCCGGCCCTCGTCGTCTGCTACACTCCGCACAGACCTTTTCAGCCCGTCAATCACAAGACTGACAAAAGGTGACCAGTCGATGGACTGTTTGCTGAGGGAACGCACAACACTGAACTAAGTACTAAAATACATTTTTACTGTTAATTACTGTATATACAATACCCATTTTTATAGCTTTGTAAAATGAAAAAATAAAATTTCTCTGCACAGAAAATAGTTGGCTTCTTCTATGACCTTACATATTGGCTGCCACTAAGAGTTAAGTGCAATAGTAGTCTAAGTCCAAACACCAGTAAAAACTATCAATAGTTCATGAAATAAGATAAATAACATTCACTTACATGGCACTACCGCCTTTCTCACCGTGATGGGCGCGCACTCACGGCCAACAACAAGGAGCTCAAAAGCGACCACGCAAAGTATCCTAAGGCAAGATGCCTTTTTGAGGTATTGGCATAACTAGATAACTTACGACACGTTGCAGAAAGCTAGAACATGCTCCCAAGCCCAGGGAGCCAATGCAAACTCCACACAAGAAATCCGTAGCAGAGATTCGAACCCTGAACCTTGACTGTATGATGAATGCGCAACAACTTTGCACACACAGTGAAGCCAATAGCATGACAAGAAAAACAAGTGGTTAGAAACATTTGCATATCCACAGATACAAACTCAGTTCCAGAGAGCTATTCCTTGAACAATGAGCTTAGTTGTAAGCATCAGAGGGTCGTCTTAGACCAAATGAAGCTCCTCAACACACTTTATTATAGTTACTTGGCACCAAAATGCCACAAAGTGTGCCAAAGCACTCCCTGGACCCAAAATGTTTGAAAAACCCTGGTCTAAATAAAATAACATATGATAAATGTTATTTATTCCCAAAGAGGAAATTCAGGTGTTACAGCAGTAAATAAAATGTTCCTCTTTAACAAAACCAGTTGCTGACATGAAAACATTCCTGCAGTGCCTCTTCTGTGTCTTTAGAGCAAATTTTCACAGCCCTCCTTTCCCTCATAAAGTTACCGTTGCTGTCACAGGAAGATGTGAGTACTTTTTGCCTGCAGAGTAGATTTCTCACCTTGAGAGAGAGGAAATGCAAATGAGAGCAAACATTTCCGAAGAAGAGGGGGAGAAGGAGGGAAAATGACGCTGCAGTCGTGTTTCACATATCACAGCGCCGAGCGTATGGGATGCCACCTTGTGCTCATCTCCGTTATAATGATCAACACGTACCACAGTAGCGTGGCGTCGCCACCGCCACCGCTTCCCCCGCGCCAGTCTCAGGTGTTCATCCAGCCTCAGGGTCCATCTGCAAGCCACAGCAAGAATCTGTTCCGCTCTCTTCTGGCAGTCGTAGTGCTGCATTTTCTGCTCACTGTGGGGGGATTCGCCTTCCTGTACTACACAGGCAGAATGGTAAAAGCATCATTTAGTTTTTACCTTTACCTTTTATATGGCACGGGTGCCTATTATGTCACTTAACTTCAGTTAGGTCATAGGGACTTTTTCAGTAACATTTCAAGTATTATATTTACTGTATAGTGACGATATAACAGTATAAACAATTTCTGTCATTGTATTTAAATGAGTTGAGAAAATGCAGTAAGTTGTGTTAAGTTACCAAACATGCTTCCTTCCATCTGAATGATAATGAATACATGTATATTAATTGTGGCATAGTCACAATTTGAAGATAATGGTCATAAATGTGTGGGAAAAAAACTAATTGTAATAAACGTTCAGTATACAGAAATAATATATAATAGCTAACTATATAAACTAAATAGTATTACACAGGTATATATTATAATTTGAATAGAATGATAATCATTAATCATTTTGAGGAAATGTACTGAATTGAAAAAAATGTATTAGGATGAAAATTTCAAGTTTATTAAGTCTTGTAATATGTTGTTAATGGTAATAGTTAGTGGAATTGTGAGATAACGATAATATTTTGGGGATTAACGTAGTATGTGACAAATAAATACATGTACCTATACTGTATTACACCGTTATATTCATAAATTAATCCTAATGGTAACACTGCGGAAAAAGGTACTCTTTTCATTTTTTAAGGTCTTGTAATGTAATGTACAATAATTTGAGGAAATGAAATACAATACGATCTAATAAATAATTAAATTAAATTAAAGATTCCAAATCATCCAACATGTCATAACTCAATTTTAAACTACATTTATTATGCAATGAAGCAATGATTAAACATTACCTGTCATTCTGTTAAACCAGGTACAGTAAAAATATTTACAGTGACAACATTTTTCCTGTTTCTCAAACTTAGTGTTGATTTAATAATCCTCCAAAAAAAATTTGAAAAATAAAACAAAGGTTCGCCTCTGCTCAGTTGTCATAAGATCACTCGCTGACCTTTCGCACACTCTACTTTTACCCAACAGGAAAAGCCATTATCTGAAGGTATATTTTATCTTGTTTCTTTTTATCTTTTCTTTGTCAGACCAGTGTTTCCCAATCTTTATTGAGTCATGCACATATTTTACATTTGAAAAAATCTCACGGCACACCACTAAAGAAAATGTCAAAAAAAATCAATAAAAAAAAAAAAAGTTGAGTCTCAATGAACCCACAAATTCACTTTGTGTGAAATGTGGGCAAAGCTATTATTCTGTTCAATGAATAGCAACACAGAGTAATTGGACTTTCAGCCATCTAATGAAATGGCATTTAATTGTTTGTGTAGTAAATAAATGCAAATTTTGGGACCAATTAAGAGCAATTCAAAAATTTTCCATGGCACAATGATTGAGAATCACAGTTAGACACATACAGCTAAAGAAATAAATAAATGTTTACTTTTTTGTTACTTCCAGCTTCAAGTTCCTCCAGAGCGTTGGCCCGCATGATCGTGGTGAAGCGAATCAGGAATCAGGAATCAACATGTAAACAACTTACCCCCTCCTGTCATCTTTTCAGTCAGTTTGAGCCTGTTTAATGTTTGTCTTGAAATTGATTTTTTTTTTTTTTCTGGGTTTTTTTCATACTAGTTCCATTGGCAGATTTTTTTTCACTTAAAACAAGACATAAGATATAAAGACATAATATAAGTGGGGGGGGGGGGAGATCTGCCAACGGAACTAGTATAAATTCACTTGATAAAATCTTTTTTTAGTCTTTTTTTTGTCTTGCTGAAAAATTTGAAAAAAGTCCAAACTGTCTCAAAATAAGCACAGTAAGACATTTTGATTAGAAAAGATGAAGATGTTTGCAGTTGAGCCATACCTTTTCCATTTTTGTACGATGGATTGCACAGTGATCCTTAAGCTGTTCAAAGCTTGCGATACAGTATCTATATATTATGTAAAATATCTAAATAAAATCATATATATATTTTTTTTAATAGACTAACCCTGCTTTAAATTTCTCCACAACTTTGTCCCTAACCTGTCTGGTGAGTTCCTTGGTCTTGAGATACTGTTCTCTAACAAACCCATGAGGCCTTCGCAGAAAGCTGTATTTTATATACTGAAATTAAGGTGGGCTCCATTTACTAATTAGGTGACTTCTGAAGGCAATTGATTGCACTATTTATTTATACTTGCTTAAAATTTGGAAATCCATATCTCACTTTCATTCCGCTTCACAATTACGTACTACTTTGTCTTGGTCAATCATGTAAAATCTCAACAAAATGCATTAAGTTTGTGATTGAAAGGTCACAAAATGCAAAAAAAAAAAAAAAAAAAAAAGTTAAAGTGATGTTAATACATGTGTTGTACAATTGCCTTGGGGGAAAAAAGGCAATGTATAACATGGCGACTAGCTATGCTAGTTTCGTTAGCCGGTTTCGCATCGTGAGTTAGCATTAACCTAGCGCACTTATAAAAGACAAACTTAGCGTGGTTTGGTTAAATACATAACGTGGAATTCCATTTGTTTTATGTTTAGTTTGAGAGTAAAGTTAAACTAAACTGGGAGTGTTAATAAACAGTTTGAAGTTTGAATATTCACTATCTGCCAGCCTGCTGCTTGTTCGAGTTCACTGCTGTATCGCAAAAAAGGGCTCGTATCGCAAAAAAAAAAAAATCGACCCTCGTATCTCAAGGCACCGCTAATTATTTTGCGGACCCCCAAGTTCCGGCAAGTACAGTTTTAAGGACGCGCCGATGTCTTCCCCCAGCAGGTTACCTTCAGTGGGACATGAAGCACTCGGTGCGAAGCAACGTCAACTACTACCACAGCAGCTGGCTGACCGTCCTGCAGCCCGGGGACTACTTGGTCTTCTCCAGGGTGAGCTTCTCCAAGGCCGACCCGAAGAGGCCCCTGGCCAGCGCAGTCAAGCTGAAACGCGGCGCGTCGTCCAAGGAGACGGTGGCCATGCAAGCCTACTGCAGCCTCAACGGCTCGGTGTCCATCCCACGGTTGTGCACCGCCTCCTTGGTAGAGGTGATGACACTAGAGACGGGGAACCAGCTCAGCTTGTGGGTTCAGGACCTGTCACTGGTGGACTACAGCGAGACCGCCACCAGCTTTGGGATGTACAAACTTTGACAGTGTGGACCAGATCACAAAAGTATTAATTTATTTGAAAAACGTTTTTTTGTTAGGTTAGGTTTGCAGCACTTTGAAGCATTTAGAGTGTGCATTAAAATTAATGTACAATATTTTTAAGGGCTATATTGAAGTACTATAACTAACGGTAATTGTTATGCCTACATAATGTAAACGTGGTTTATACTTCAACTGCAATAGTTTGTATTTTTGTCTGAGAATCTCACAAAAAGCTCACATTAAAAAAAGCAAAGATTTCTGGGCAGCACTGTGGACTCATTGAGGTTGTGGGTCATATCAACTCATTTATTGTATTGTAAATTACTACATTGTGCATTTGTTGTAACAAGAGTTAAAAGTCTGGAAATAGTAAATGTCACATACCGACAGGATGTGTGTGCACGCACAACACCTTCCATGATGTTGTCAGAAGACTTCTGGTATATATTCATATGCGGCATGAATATGCAAAAAAACACTAAAATAGGGACACAGTTTCCATTCATCAAACAACCACACTTAGAATAGGAAACCTTTAATAAAAGAATGACAACATAAAGTACAGAGTGCTTCGAACAAAATGCAACAATACAATAAGAATTGCATAGAACCTTTAAAAGCAGGCTTGACGTGAGATGAAAATTCCCGCTGCAGTGAAGTGCTCAGTGAGGCTGCAGACATTTTAGGCTATAAAATAAAAAAACACAAAACAAAGTATACAGGAAGTAGAGTGCTCTTCTGTTGCATTTACATTGCTGCAGTGCTCTTGAGCAACACACGCTGCCTAGTACCGATTATACAATTACTATTATAAGATGAAAATTGGGACCTGCTCAACGGAACTGTACACATTTTTTGTTGCAATTCTCTCACACACCCACCCACACACACACACAATCTAGCAGGTGCTGAGGTCCATTATTTCTTTCTTGCGCTATTTTTGTCAAATTATGATAACATTTGGAAAAAATAAACAAAACGCACTTGTAGTCCCCCCTCCCAAAACAATATACCTCATCTGGAGGCACTTTTAGGCGAATAAATCTCTCACCTATCAATGAGGAAAACATACAATTTGAGTATAAAACATTTTTAAGCCATTATCTTTAATTTTTGCTTATTTGAGACTATTTCAGGGTGAGACACCACAAATAAATAAATAGAGCATAAAAAAATCCAAAAAGCATTTAAAAGGTAAATAAAAATATATATTTTAGTAATAGGAAGTATTATTTTCGTACTTATCTGTTTGTTCACCATCGGGCTATAAATGTGATTATCTTAATATTATTATTTGAGTATAATCGCAACGTGAGATGTGGCTCTTTTAATAAAAACCTGCATTAATATTCATTCATGCAGCTATTTAATAAATGATACACGTTTAACACTGTTAAGGGGAAACTCTGATATGAATAAAAACATTAAATGTACAGTCCATAGCTTAATATATCGATGTCCTGACAGCACAACAAACAAATGATGGCAAAGGGCAGAAATCGTTGCCATGGTAACAGAAGCGCACAACAACAGTGGACCAGATAGATTCCTCTTCAAACTTAAGCTTTTATAAGAAAAAAAAAAAAAAAAAAAAGGTGGCCATGAGCTTTTGTTTGTATTACACTTCCTGGTTGAAAACAGTTCACAGTGGCGTTCGGCGAGACAGGCGACGGGTGTGAAAACGCGTGTGTGTGGTGTGGTTGTGTCCAACCAATGAAGAGCAATGCATCTTAAACAAAAAAAAAATACAAGAACATTTTTTTATATGGAGATGCTTTTCAATGGATAGCTATGCTAACGTTAAATATAGCGGTTACAGTGATTCCCAACCACTGCACCATCAGAGATAATGCCATGAGAAATTATCCAATTTCAACTAACGGGTTCAAAAATATTGTTTATTAACACAAATAATGTGTCTTTGGTCATTCCTCTATGCTAACGACAAATAGTGACAGGCAGAACAATTAAATGTTCTTCCATTAAATGGCAAAAGCTACAAGTAGCCTGTGTATCTACCTGTTGCCATTCATACAACCGAACACAGTGAACCCCCGCAGTTCGACAGTCGCAAATTCAACTACACCTTGGTGCTTTCTTGGAGTCAAGGAACTATGTTGAAGTGACTTGAGGCGCTTCATTTAGACAAAGGTAGTGTGCTCTGCAACCATCTTGGGTCGGGAAACTATGTTTGAGTTGAGGAGTTTCATTTTGTCAAGAAAGTGCTTTGCTGTTATCTTGAGGAATCTCGGTGTAAAAAAAAAAAAAAAGAACTATGTTAAAATGAGTTGAGGAGTTTTATTGAGACAAAAATGGTGCTTTGCCACCATCTTGACATCAAGGAACTACAGTACAGTGAAAAAGTATTGGGCCCCTTCTCAAATTTTGGGATAGTTTCCCCACTTTAATGTTTAAGATGATTAAACAAATGTAAATATCAGACAACTATAACCCAAGTGAAATTAAAATGCTGTTTTTAAATTATTTCATTTATTAAAGAAACACAACTACTCAATGTTACCTGGCCCTGTGTGGAAAAAGTAATGGCCCCCTAAACCTAATAACTGGTTGGGCCATCCTCAGCAGCAACAACTGAAATGAAGTGTTTTCTATAACTGCCAATGAGTCGTTCACATCTCTGGAGATATTTTGGCCCAACCTTCCTTGCAGAATTGTTTGAATTCAGCAGAAATGGAGGGTTTTCGAGCATGAACGGCATTTTTAAGGTCATGCCACTGCATTCCAATACGATTCAAGTCTGGACTTTGACTAAGCAACTCCCAAAACCTTCATTTTGTTTTTTTTCAGCCATTCATAAGTTGACTTGCTTATGTTTTTCGGATTGTTATCCTGCTGCAGAACCCAAGTGCGCTTCAGCTTGAGGTCACAAACTGATGGCTGAACATTCTCCTTCAGGATTTTCTGTTAAAGAGCAGACTTTATTGTTCCATCAATCACAGCAAGTTGTCCAAGTCCTGAAGGAGCAAAGCAGTCCAAGACCATCATACTACCAACACCATGTTTGACTCTTGGTATGTTTTTTCCTGAAATGCTGTGTTAATTTATGCCAGATGAAAGGAGATACACACCTTTACAAAAGCTTAACTTTCATCTCGTCAACCCATAAAATATTTTCCCAAAAGTCTTCAGTTTTTTTTTTTTGCAAAAGTAAGTTAAGCCTTTATGTTCTTTTTGGGAAGTAGTGGTTTTCGCCTTTGCCATGAATGCCATTTTTGCCCAGTCTCTTCCTTATTGTTGTGTCATGGACACCGACCTTATCTGAGGCAAGGGAGGCCCTGCAGTTCTTTAGAAGTTGTCCTGAGTTCCTTTGTGCGCTCTTCCTGGATGAGTCATTGCTGTTCTCTTGGGGTAACCTTTGGAAAGTTCACCACTGTTCCATGTTTTCTCCATGTGAGGATAATGGCTCTCCCTATGGTACGCTGGAATCCTACAGCTTTACAAATGGTTTTTGTAACCCTTTCCAGACTGATAGATATCAATTACTTTATTTGGCGACTGTTCTAGATTTTCTTTGGAAAATCGTGTCATTTTTTGCAGGTTTTTTAGATCCTTTGTCCGACTTTATTTGATCAGGACAGACTCTGTTTAAGTGATTTCTTGATCGATCAGGTCTGGAGATAATCAGGCTTGGGTGTGATCACTGAAAATTAACCAAAAATTGTGATTAGCCACAATTAATTCATGATATAACAAAGGGGCTAATTTTCACACAGGGCCAGCTTTTTTGTTTAATAAATGAAAACATCAAAACAGCATTTTAAGTTCACTTGGGTTACTGTATACTTTGATATTTACATTTGTTTGATTATCTTAAACATTAAAGAGGGCAAATTGCAAAAATGTAAGAATTTGAGAAGAGGGCCTATAACTTTTCATGGCACTGTATGTTGAGAAGTGATTTATGGGTTTCAATTTAGACAAACTACCAGTCAAAAGTTTGGATACATCAATTCCAAATCCCAATTCCAATGGACATTGTGTAAAATGTAAATAAAAACAGAATACAATGATTTTCAAATCCTTTTCAACCTATATTCAATTGAATACACGACACTAAGATACAATAAGATGATATTCATTCATTTTGAATTTGATGCCTGCAACACGTTCTAACTAAAGACTGGGAAAGTTGATGAATGCTTAAAAAAAAACACTAGTTTGGAACATTCCACAGGTGAACAGGTTACTTGGAAACAGGTGAGTGTTATTATTGGGTATAAAAGGAGCATCCCCAAAAGGCTCAGTTGTTCAAGGTACATACAGGTTTTGGAGCAACATATGCTGCCATCCAAGCAACGTCTTTTTGAGAAACGTACCTGCTTATTTCAGCAAGACAATGCCAAGCCACATTTTGCACGTTACAACAATGTGGCTTCATAGTAAAAGACTGAGTACAAGACTGGCCTGCCAACAGTCCAGACCTGTCTCCCATTGAAAATGTGTGGCGCATTATGAAGCGCAAAATCTGAAAATGGAGACTCCGCACTGTTAAGCAACTGAAGCTGTACATAAGCAAGAATGGGAAAGGATTCCACCTACAAAGCTTCAACACTTAGTGTCCTCAGTTCCCCAACGCTTATTGAGGTTTGTTAAAAGGAAAGGTGTCCCAGCTTTTTTGGAGCGTGTTGCAGGCATCAAATTCCAAATGAGTGAAACTTTGCAAAACAAAAACAATAGTTTATCAGTTTGAACATTAAATATAGTCTGTAGTGTATTCAATTGAATAAAGGATAAAAAAAATGACTTGCAAATCATTGTATTTTGTTTTTATTTCCATTTTACACAACGTCCTAACTTCATTGGAATTGGGGTTTGTATGTTATTTGCGTGAGCTTGGTCCCCGAATAGCAGGGGTTTCACTGTAACAGCTACTAAAAAAGCCCACATTACATACTAAGTACATATGTGAGTAAATTGAGTCAAGATCATCATTATTTCAGTATTCTGTAAAGGCTTTTTGTGACATTCTTGTTTGGTGGTGTGCCTTGACATTTTTTTTCTCCTGTAAAATATGTGCCTTGGCTCAATAAAGATTGGGAAACACTGTCAGAGTAAGAGCTATATACATTTAGACTGTGCCGCAACTTTTGTTGCTTTACGTACACCTCTTCGAAGACATACTGCACCTTGACACACATTCATACAAAGAAAGACAAACACACGCACACACACATACACACTCACACATCTTGTTGTGCGTTCAGTGGCCGCCGCCACCGCCGCCTCCTCCGTCGTCCCACGTGCAGTCATTCTTCTGCTTTGCAAGCTTCCTCACCACTCTCTCCAGCTCTTTGCGAGACTTTTGCTCCTCCTCCAGAAACTGCTTCATCCATTTGTTTTCCTGTTACAAAACACACACAGAGAAAAGACATGACTGCAATGTGTTTTTTAATAAGAAAACTAGCACTCTATAATATTGTTCATTATATAAAAAAATATTCCATAATGTAAAATAAGAATTAGTTTTTTTTGGCTTAAATTCAAAGGACATTGCGCTTCTTCTTCTGGTGCATGCACCTTGGCCACCTAGGTGCAGTATAATACAGAAAACGGATATAAATGGAGGTGGTCACAGCTCCTCAGTCAGCTGCAGTTATTTTGTTCTTTGCAGAGGATAAAGAAAGCTTGTCTGTGTGTATTGCTATGTTGTCTGTCTCCATGTGTTGGTCCACCAACTGTGCTCAAATATCCATTGCTAAAAGTGTTATAACACCGCAACACCAATGCCGTTTGTTAGCCCATCTATGGCGTTTAGCATTATGCAATAGCATTAAGCTAATGGAAAAAAACAGCTTGCAGTCTCCTTTTTGAAGAATTGTTCACTATCTGCCAAACTCCTGCTTGTTGTGAAGTGAGTTGAGTTGTGTCCACTGCCACCATACAGCACTTGTATCTCTATGCTTTGCTCGCAAGTCAAAGCAAAAAATAAAATAAAATAAAATATAATCGGCCGAATGACAGCTCCTATCTCGAAAAAATCTTAAGTCGGGTCACTCACATTTAAGGCACCAAGGTACAGTTAAAGATTTTATGATAGTTTGACAACGGAACCAATTAATTCACTTTGCATTTTTTCCAGTGGGGAAAATTTGTGGAAAATAAGACTCCATTAACGTCAATTGGGTTCCACTGCATGAAAGAGAGTGCAGTTAATGTATTAACCACAACAATAAACATGTAAACGCTAATATGTTAAATCAAAACAATTATAGAGACTAATACCTTTTTCAGTTCATGGACCTCATCCTTTAAAGCATACACCGCGTCAACCAGACTCCTGGAAGAAAAAGAAAAAAAATATCACTGTACCCATTTTGAGTGTGGATAA
Source organism: Phyllopteryx taeniolatus (assembly GCF_024500385.1). Lineage (NCBI taxonomy): Eukaryota > Metazoa > Chordata > Actinopteri > Syngnathiformes > Syngnathidae > Phyllopteryx > Phyllopteryx taeniolatus. The sequence goes on along the minus strand of NC_084511.1, from coordinate 23,837,916 downwards.
TATTACCAATGTGACAAGATTGGCCAAAAATGACAGTCTCAAAAATTGTGAAATTCCTCGTCATGTTACTAATTATTAGTGGTGCACCGAATTTTCGGCCAGCAAAACTGACCCAAAGCTGCATTTTTGGTTTTCGGCCTCTAAGACTTTTGTGGCCAGAACATGAAGTTGTAATGTCGCAAAAAAAAAAAAAAAAAAAAAAAAACACAGCCAGTGCACGCTCCTCTGGATAAAGCTCAGATGAGCCACCGACGACGAGGTGGAGTGCTCTGTGTGCGTATCAGTCTCGCTGTTTAGCGGCTATGGCTACAACGGTCCGTCCATGTTCTGACAGACAATATGAATAGCCAATAATAATGCGAGTTGCTCAGCACTGAACCAATCATGTGGTGCCAGTAGAACCATAGCAAGTCAGAGTTACACACACGGCACATTCGCAGCGAAACACTAACATTTGAAGCCAACTGCTGCAGTCGTGGGCAAGTGCTGGGGGGGGGGGAAAAGTTCCCTCTGAAGAAACAATAGCAGGGTCAACGGATGATATCGGTGACAAGAAAGGGCCAAAGTTCGGCAGTGTGGAGTTATTTTGGCTTTGTGAAGGTCAAAATATTAGAAGCCTCTGTATTTAGTGTCGTACTACAACACTGCAAACCACAACCAATCTCAATAAAAACAGTGTTACAACAATGCCTCATCAAAACTCAGCATTGCTATAGAGAGAGATTTAGATAGAGGGATATAGATAGAGGATACAGATATTGCATAAAAAAAACGAGACAGTCAGAAAGAGAGAGAGAGATAGCAAGATAGATTACTGGATAGAAACGGAGCGATACAGGGATAGAGCTCACGAGATATGTATAGCTAGACAGAGAATAGATAGAGAAAGAGATATTAAAGAGACAGTCAGATAGAAATAAAGTTATGGACAGAGAGAATGCGAGAGGCAGCCAGAGTGGGCTGGTGAGATAGAGATCGCTAAATAGAGGTCGGTCGATGTGCCGTGATCAGCATGCGCTTACTTCTCCTCAATGACTGTCTGCCCGTTGCTCTTCATCTCCTCCACAATGATTTTCTCTTCCTCAGGAAGGAGCACCTGAGGCCCACACTCTTTACGCACAGCTACACACGCGTCCACAAACACAGTTTGATTCATGCTCGTGTGAGCCAGCAGAATGTCACAAAAAAACAGTGTCGTGATAGGAGATGAATACAAACGTGTGCTGGTGGAGTGCGAGCTTGCTCCTGTGCAGTAGGCCTCGATCACCCGCAGGATCTGAGCGTCCTCCTCCAGAGCCACTGTGCCTGAACACAATTCTCCGATTAGCTCCGCCAAGTATATACTTTTAACGTTTTTGTTACCTTAACAAAAAACAAAACAACATCAACAACAAACACAAAAATTCAGGCAGCTGGTAAATTAAATTTGTGGGCGAATCAAGTAACAATATTTCATATTATCCACACCGGCTACCATTGTAGTCCTTCATTTCTAAGTGTATACAGTGAACCCCATATTTGTGGTTCCGCATTTACTCAAGACCAAATAAAAGTCAATAAAATTACTTTGGCACCATCCTGTAGCATCTTGGTGCCAATGAACTATGTTGAAGTGAGTTAAGGAGTTAGATGGGGCATCAATTATTCACAGATTTTTGCTATTCGTGGCAGGACTTGGTTCCCACACTGTAATACATTAATGACAAAATTTAAGTACTGTATTTGCACAATGTTGGCATTCATGGAGGAGTACAATTTGGCACTGATCCAAATTGCTACAAGTGTTAAAAGAGAAAGTAGCTGGGGAGAGGGAAGTCTGGGCTTCCTTCTTAAGCTTCTACCCCCACAACCCAACCCCGGATAAGCGAAAGAAAATGGATGGATGGATAAATGGGGGCTCACTGTAGTGTTACTTTAACCAGCTATAGAAACACAATGAGTCATATGTGCACATAGTCAATATTACGCCAACGTAGTGGAGCTAGCGGTTAGTGTGTCTGCCTCGCAGTTCTGAGGTTTGGAGTTTGCTTGTTCTTCTCGTGATTGCGTGGGTCTTCTCCGGGTTACTCTGGCTTCCTCCCACATTCCAAAAAACATGCATGTTAACTTCATTGATTGTCGCTGTGAGAATCCAGAAATGCGCATCATGTGTTGTGCAAAATACACATACTGCTCACGTCTTTTTTTTTTTGCTTGCAATGAAAAAATATAACTAAAAATACAAAAATAACCGACCGAACAACAGCTTATATCTTGAAAAACAAATCCTAAATCTGGTGACTCGTATCTCTAGGCACCATTGTACATCGACAAACATAAACCCCAAAAAAAAAATTTAAATCCAGCAAACATACAAACTCCACACGGGAGGAAACCGAGAGTCAAAGCCCAAATTTTACAACAGTGACGAAGGCGTGCTAACCACTCATTAATTGTGCTGCCTGAATCCATTCCATTTTCATTATTTCATACAGGAAAAATTATTAAGAATGTAAACTTTGACAAATAATTATTATTATTATTTTTTTTTTTTAAGAGTTAGTAATTCTTACTTCTCCTCGTGTGAACGTCGTCATCTGAAGGCTTCCTTTCCTTCTTCCTATTTCCAGGCAGGAACTTCTTCATGGGCCGCGGGCTCTTGCTGGAGTCCTGCGGGAGCGAATAGAGGAAAGTATGTGACTCTCATTACGCTCCCCTGAAAAGAAGCCAAGACTCCAACCAAATCAATGCACAAGCTCTCAAAGACTTAAAGGACAAAAACGCAGCAAGCGCATGGCGACGGCTGTGACCAAAGCGGGCAGGTATTCACACCATGATAAAACCCTTTTTCTGTAGCCCTGCAGCGATAACGCATTTGTCGCGAAATCAACTCCACATTTCCTCAATGTATCATCACGTCAAAGGCCTTTCACACAGTCAGTGCAGGAAAGAAATTAAACACAAAAGCTTTACAATGGACGACATATTTGCAAAGCAATGGGAAGGAAGCGAGCGAGAGTTAACATTGACACCACTTGTTTTGTTTGAAGAAAGTTTAATGTCTGAACAATCGTAGTTACTGATGACTCCATGATCACTTTACCCATTGAGAAAAATGGAAATGCCATTATTTATTTCAGCCACCAACAAAAATCTTAACATTTGTTTTTAAGAAACATAGCACTCTTAGAGTATTGTACTTTATTTTAAAAAAAGTAACAACATAATTAAAAAGACACTGTGCTCCTTCTGTTGTGTGCGACTCGACCACTGGGGTCAGTATAATACAGATTAGGGCGGGCGATTAATTGAAACGCAATCCTGATTTCGATTTTGGCTTCTCACGATCACAAAAACGTTATAATAATATATTTTTTTAAATGAGTAATGTGCCGAATAGAGCAATAAGTATTTATGCAAGTTCCGGTGTTGTAAAAGCACCCTGAATGCACCTGTTTGGCTTGCAGCAAGCCTGTGACATGTTATTTTGTATTCTCTGAGCTAAATTGTTTTATTTACACCCCAGTTGGAGTTTACTGTAAAACCAAACACAAAATAAAAATAATTACACACATTGTATATTTACATAGAACACAAACTTAGTTCTAGAGACATAGCCAACTTTATGCTAACACTCAATGGAAAACGCGATTTAAAGGGCTAACTCAAATCTGCGTTAGAAGTGAAAGGCGGGATTAACCTTCAAATAACAAATATTCACACTAACGCTGCAGTAAAACATACAGACAGGTAATATAACAATACTCACCAGCATATACTGTATTCTTTCTAATCTCTTAAAAACGAGTTACAAACCTGATTTACAGTCGGGACGTGTAAAACGTAAATTAAAACAAAGACGATGTGCAAATTATTTTCAAACTATATTCAGTTGAATGCAATACAAAGACAAGATATTTAATGTGCAAATTGATAAACTTTGTTTTTTTGTGCAAATATTCACTCATTTTGAATTTGATGCCTGCAACACGTTCCAAGAAAGCTGGTATGTTTACCACTATGTAAAACCTTTCCTTTTAACAACACTCAATAAGCATTTGGGAACTGTGTAGCTTATTTGTTTTTAATTCCTATTACTTGAATATATTATTCATTTACATGTTTCTCATTTATTTTTTGCTTGTTTTTGGGGGGGGGGGGGTTAATTTAAAGTTGAGTTTTGGTAGTTGAATAAAAACAATGAAGTCAATGAATAATTGTGATTTTAAATTGTGATTTCAATATTGATTAAAATAATCGTGATTTTTTTTTTTTTCCATAATTGCCCAGCCCTAATGCAGATAATCATAAAACAAAAAGAGGCTCACAACTAAGTGACTCAGTAAGCTGCAGTATTAGTCATTTTACGCCGAGGATAAAGGATAGATCCCTGTTAGTGCTCTCATATGTTCTCCCTGCATGTGTTGCACACAAATTATGTGTGTGTTTAAATATATTTGACCAATAAATGTGATTCTAATTCTAAAAACAATTTTTTCTTCTTGGGAATCTCTAGAACTATAACAGCAACCAAAAGGTGTAGCTTCTGCTCTTGAATGGACAGGAGCATTTCGGTGCAGGAAATACCACTGCAGACATGCAGGCTTACACAGGAAACCACGTTGAAGGAGGAGGAGCGATGTCAGTTCAACACTCGGGACTACAAACACAACACCCCACAAATTCACACATACACAAACACAGGAATCTAACCTTACCTTCATGATATAAGACATCCTCTACAGAAGACACAGTGGAGAAAGAGAGAAGAAGTGCGTAAAAATATGACGGGAGAAAGTGCAGTGCAGAGTTAATAGTGTCAACATTTGCACACCACAGAAACACCCTCCACATTTTTGGGCTGGATTGTTTATGGTGGTGACGAGATGGAGAGAAGGGAAATAAATGCATTGTGGGACTAAAACATGCCAATTGTGGATTCAACTTGATTCAGTTCGTTTGACAGCATTTTGACTCACGGACGGCTTTCATGCAAGTAGAAGGAGCACATGCAAAAGAAATAAATGGTTTGTTAATGCTGCAAAAATAAATACAATTTAAAAGTGAGCAAGAACCATTTTAATATTAAGATAAACTATTTAGCAATTTTTTCCCCAACATTGGTTGGTTGAATGAGACAAATTCCTTGTGTGTCTTGTAACGTACTTGGCCAATAAAGCTGATTCTGACTCTGAAATCTGCTTAATCATTTTTATTCATTCATCTGAAAATAAATTGATTGATTGAAATAATAAAAGTTAAAATAAAGCATTTATTATTGTACTATTTAACTAAAATATTTTACATATTTAATATACACTAACTTTTTTCATTATGAGTAATGAGTTCAAAAATGAGCAAGAATTATTTTATGGCCTGGCTAATCAGTCCGATTTAAAAATCAAACGTGGCCTGTGAGCACTAAAGTTTGCCCACCCCTGCTTTCCAACCTCTTACCTCTTTGTAACCCAGTGCGGCCGACGGTTTGAGGGGAGGCGCTGGGCGCAGGCAGCTGAGTGACCAGGGCTTGCTCATCTTTGGTGGTTCGAGGGGCCCGCGGCTGAGGGCGCTGAAGCTGCCAAGGTGAGACAAGTGGGTAGGCGTGCCCACCATGCTAAGAGGCTTTCCCTCCACAGTCTGTATGGGAGAAACAAACGCAGAAGAGTACAAACGATGAAGGTTCTCCACACAGTGTGCATTAGTTTTGTGTGGGATCCATTTTGTGCTACATGGTGGTGTTTTGAATGCATGTGCTGACCTTTGAGCAAGAAGCCCCAAGTAAAATTCATCTAAATATCACTTCTCACAAAGAGGACTCATATAGTGCTTTATTTGGTTACATACAAAAAGGGTAATGTTGTAAGATGAGTTTGAAATTATAGTGTTTTGGGATCATGGTTTGTGGAATATTTACAGTTTAAACACAGGTGTGTTGATGTGTGTCTAGTCAGGTCGGCCGTTTACCACGCTTTTAGTTTAGTGTAAGCGCCTACTCCATGTTTCTTGCAAATGTTTTCATTTTGTATTTGCGTGTTTGAATGTTTGTCCTATTCAATAAACGGCTGAACGGTTTCTTAAGCGCAAACCTTCAAGATGGTGCCTGCTGGGCTGCCTCCTTTACTAAATGGCTGCAGGTGCTCGAGCCATTCCTGCAGCTCCTGGGCACTGCTGCAAAACACTGTCACACGCTCCATCATGCTTCCTGTGGAACACACACCCACACACACATTTATAGAGTTGAAAGAGGCCACATCCACTTCTGGGAATGCCTCTGTCTTTTGTAGAAGTGACGGCTAAAGAAAAGCAAAATAGCTCCAACACTTCAACATATGTACAAACCTGTGATCTCAAAAGCATAGTGTGCATTATCCGCATCCTCCACGAGTCTTGTTACAGTGGTGCCTGTTAGTGGCAGTCGTCCCTAAAGTGATAAAAAGAAAGATATGAGACATTAAATCATAGTTAAGCACCAGAAGCCATTTGTATTGTACTGCCCACTGAGATATATATCGATGATGAAGAACCAACGACAAACAAAATGTTCTGGATTTTGTTGATTTTGAAGGACACATTAGGTCTAAATGATTCTTTTTGAAGAACTGTTCACTATCAGCCAAACTGCACACCGCATACTCAGGGTAGGACGGAAGAGTATAGTATACAACAGGCTGGCACTTTTAAGCGATCAACACAAGATGTTAGTAGAAGATAAAGCAAAAGGGTCTAATCAGTAGATGTGGTGTAAAGCAATTTGACAACCAAATTTTACAAGCAATCGTCTACCTTTCAGGGATTATTGTTCGCTGATACGACGAGAGCACAAATGATTTTGAAGAAGTATTCAATTTAAGATGCTTAGGGATGTTCTGTGGTTGTTTTAAATACACAAAACACGGTAGTGTCTTTGTCATGTTTAGTTCTACAGTAAATTTCAGCTGGGAGTGGCATTAAATAGCTTGAAGCATCTTTTTGAAGAATTGTTCACAAACAGCCAATTGCTGCTTGCTGTGAAGTGAGTTGGGTTGAGTTCACTACCACCAAACAATGTCACAAGATTTTCCTCGCAACTCACAGCAAAAAAAATAATAATAATAAAATAACATTTAAAAAGAAATTTAAAAACTCATAAAATCGGGTCAGTTGTATCTCAAGGCACCACTGTACTAAATGTGGTTGCATGGCTTAAATGAACATGTCTGCCAAACACGAAAAAAAAAATCTTAGGTATCGCTTTTGTACGAGCAGATCATGCGTCATAGCTACTTGCCTGATAAATGAAGCCACTCATCCTCGGACTGGTGGAGAGCATCACTAGCACATTGGGGAAAAGCATCAAGTAGCGCTCATCTTTGTCCTAAAAGAGACACATTATCATTGTGGCACAAATAGCATTTTTTCCAGGTTTTCCTATATCCCAGTTCATCTTTTGCATCCCTGCTGTAATGCAGATTTTAAAGCTGAGGCTGGTGTTTTTTTAAAGTATATATAGGCATGTCCAAATTTAATTAAATTCATCCATCCATCCATTTTCTGAGCCGCTTCTCCTCACTAGGGTCGCGGGCGTGCTGGAGCCTATCCCAGCTGTCATCGGGCAGGAGGCGGGGTACACCCTGAACTGGTTGCCAGCCAATCGCAGGGCACATCGAAACAAACAACCATTCGCACTCACAGTCATGCCTACGGGCAATTTAAAGTCTCCAATTAATGCATGTTTTTGGGATGTGGGAGGAAACCGGAGTGCCCGGAGAAAACCCACGCAGGCACGGGGAGAACATGCAAACTCCACACAGGCGGGGACGGGGATTGAACCCCGCACCTCAGAACTGTGAGGCTGACGCTCTAACCAGTCGGCCACCGTGCCGCCTAATTAAATTCAACTTTATTTAAATAGCACCAAATCAAAACAGAAATTGTCCTACAGCACTTTACATATGAAGCAGGTCTAGAAACCCACATAACACATTAAAAGACCAAATTAATTTAGAGGCATACACCTTCAGTGTAGTACCATGTTGTGTTGCAACATGCCAGGCAGCACTTACCTTTACTGGCTGTAGATGCAGCGTAAATAAAATTAGGGCCTGACTGATTAATCGGCTGATATTGGCCCTTTTCAAATCCGTTTCGAGGATTTGTGCCAATTTTTTTTCTTTATATACACTAACACATTACATTGCAACCCATTAATGAGTACTTTCAGTTCTTTAAAACCTATCAAATGTCTTGAAACTCAGTAGTGCGTAATAATTTGGAACAGTGCGTTTCGAGCATTTAGTTTTCAAAATGAAAAAAAAATGTTATCCTTGAGTGGTTTGTTCAAACACATTTGAATTATATTCTGACGGTGGATGACTTAAAAATTATGCCGACTGTCATTTGTAGCAGCTATTTTGGAAAATCAGAGACAAATATAATTTGCACAATACCATTAATTTCTCGTGTGTAATACACTCTAGGGTATAATGTGCACCCTGAAAATTGACCACCAAAATCAAGAAGTCTTCTACCCATATACAGCAGAATGCACGACTTTCTATGCATTGATATATTTATCCTCTTTTAAGTAGTAATTGTCCTATTTAACTCTGAACCGTTTTATTTTTAATACTGAGGTTTACATACGCTTGAATAACATGTTTACTACTGTGACAGATACTAGTGTTTAGTTTTAACACTTGGGCTTTATGGAGTTATTTTCCACATCCACCTGGCCATTGCCACATGAGCTGTCTTGCACAATGAACTAGAGAGGTCATCTCACTGGATGGCATTTTGACTCTTGGTGGAAGATAAAAAAAACAGGAAAATAAACAACAAGCTGCAGAGGGGGGAGAAACACACATAGGGTCTATTAACATTGGCATTATTACAACTATTTCTGGGATTAGGAGACTAACTGACATAAAACAGCATTTCAACAACTATACAGCGGCACTAGACATGCTGGCAAATCCTCTGATAGCAAGCCGCCATGTTTTAACGATGACATCATTGTTAACGCCAACATCATGGCGGCGGCTAGTTTACAGCACATTGGGCAAGATGGCTGACGAACTGATGGCCACGTGGGAGGTGGAAAATACTTCTGTAATATCGCAGTGTGAATATTAAACACTACTGTGCATCCCAGCCTTATTTTAACATATAATATAGAGGAAGATAAATTATATTAGTATTTAACATAAACCTAAATAGAATGCAAAATTTGAAAGTCATATTTTAAAAATAATTGTGTCTTTTCTAAGACCTTCTAATGCACCTAATTTTGTTATGAAGGAATTTTTTAACTTTTACTATCCCTATGTATAATATGCACTATTGCCTTATAAAGATTTTTTTTTTGGGGGGGGGGGGATTGCGTATTATTCACGAGAAATTACGGTAATTTGGAATGCCGTGTACGTTAACATTTAAAAAATATATGTATTATTTGTTTAACTAGGTATGGCAATTGAGAACAGTTTCTCATTTACAATACCGACCTGGAGGTAATTTAGGGTTCAGTGTCTTGCCCAAGGAGGCTTCAAAAGCGGACAGTCTGAGCAGAGATTCAAACCGCCAACACTTCAGTCAGTAGAAAACCTGCTCTACTCTGTTGAGTTTTCAACATTAAGATATCAAACTCTGTTATACAAAATGATGAATGTTGAATATTTGGGTGTTGTGAAAGCGAGAGTAAGAGGCACTAAGGAATACGTTGAAAAAAAGTGTCTTAACAAGTTTAAATGCATTTAAAGCCTGTGGGAGCGGTAAAGCTATTTAATTTTATTTAGCATGGATTTTCATTTTCTATCGCAGGTGCGTCAGGAACATATCCCCATGATAAAAGGGGGTTACTACAATGCTCGAGCTAATGCTAGCTCGCTTTGTGTGTGATTTGACAGTGAAATATGCTTAAGAGGATGATGGGAACATTATGACTTGTGCAGTGGTTGACACTGAAACCTGCATTTTTCTTTCATCTTCATCCAAGCCCCCAGTCAAACCAGGCCCGACACAGAAAAACCACAAGAAAGATGACGTCGCTCTTTCATGGTCTTCTGTTTAGTGATGTTACACACAAAGATCCTTTTGGAAACTTCTACACTTCATATTGAAGCACATTGTGTGATAATTCAGGGCTATGTATGTGATCCAACGGGTTAAGAGAAGTTGGCCCTCACGTTGACACTCACCTCACTGGAGCCAGTTCTCATGTGAACCTGGGACATATAGAGCACGTGACCCAGACTCTTCATGCTGTCTCCATCCCAGCCGCGCACCTGTTCCGACAGGATCTGCAGTTCCAGGTTCTTACGCTTTCGCAGGTCCTGGCACTGCGTCTAGAGAAGAAAAACAAATACATTGGGGGGGAAAACAACAACTAACCAGACATGCAATACCTTTCAAAAGTTCAGGGTCACATTTTTTTAAAGAAAAGCATCTTTTTTAACCACATCAACAATATCTAGACTGTATTTCTTGATTAATTTAATCTTATTAAGCTGTAATAAAAAATAAGGATATTTCAAAGTGACCACAAACGTTTGATCGGTTGTATATACAGGGTGATTGGAAAGTAACTCCGTATTTTAAAGTACATATACATTTTTTATTTGTTGTAATTTGAAATCAGTTGATTACGAGGCGGCTTGAGAAGCTGTCAGCCAATTCTCCTGCCCATATCGAATTTTAAATAAAACCTCACACTCAGTGCTTTACTCTCATATTGATTTCTTTTAATACATCATATGTTAATTACCAATCACAAAAAACTTTACACAAAAATTACAGATTAAACTGTCATACAATAAGGAACAAACACTCAAAACATAGAATAAAAATACATTTGAAGTATTTCGAAATATTATATTAATATATTAATTAATACTACTATTAATATAATAGCTATTTTTCAATCACCCCTTATATAAGTGTTTAATAAGTGCTAGTGCTTGTCTTTAAAAAATAGCCCTAATTTTTATACTAATTTACTCAAGGTTTTGTGACATTATCCTGTGCTAATCAGGGCCTCTCCCGACTAACAAAAGGGGAAAAAAAACGACAAGCTAAAAGTTGTCATATTCCACAGCAGATCACACGAGGAAAAGCAGTAGGCAGACCTGTAGCAGTACTTCAACTCTGCTCGCCTGACATCATCATCAGAACCCACACACACACAAAAAAAAAAACGTGCATATTTCATGTTCCTTTCTTACAAAGAAATTATGAGGAAACTGTCAACTGCTCTTGGATTCAATGTGGTTTTAAAGCCATCATATCTACAAATGGCATCTCAACGCATACCTTCACTTTTTTTCCGCTTTTCAAGAGAAAAACCAACATTTGCCAAATTCTTTAATCCCCGTTACAGTGAACCCCGGGTATATCAAGGTTCACATTTCACACCCCTGTTATATCGCTGACTTTTTCATAGGTTTTTACAGTATACAGGCAAGTCCGAATTTAGAGTTGCGCACCTTCAGTGCAGTACCATGATGCTAATTTCCATTGCCCATCTAAGGTATTTTCCGTTATGTTAACACCTAGCTGTAGCTTTTGTTATCCCAGTGTTTAAACATACAATGTTGAATTTCCTTTTGTTTTATGTGTCAGCTTTACAGTAAACTTCCACTGAGAGTGACAAATAAACAGCCTGAAGAAAGCATACTTTGGAGCGTTTTTTTTATGCCAGCGAGAGACTATTTTCATTTCCTCAAATTGATGTTATACGATAGGCTCCCATTTCTTGGCAGCAATTTCGTGAAAATAAGCGCCAAGGGAATACTTCAAGTGTCAATTGATAAGTTTACATGTGTTTAAGTGCGTGCAAGGGATTTAACTATTTTAAAAAAAAAAATGTTATATAGTCTTTCTATATTGCTGCTTTTTGTGGGTGGGTCTGGAACATGTGTGAGGGTTCCTAGTATACTGGACTTGCCATCATCTCATAATCAAGAAGTGACTGGCGAGGATCACAGGTTGATCCCATGCGGATAAAACAAGCAGTACAGAAATTTCATTAAGATGATGCGCTGCGATGCATGAATTAAGATTACAGCTGCTGCTGCTATATCACACACTCACCACTAAGGTCCTGAATGCTGCTGTGGCCTTTACGATGTCAGAGAAGTCTGGGTGGGCTTCCTGTAGTGAGGATATAAAACAAACATATGAGGTTGACAATTGTGCAGCAACACATTTCATTTACCTTTTATAACATGGACGCATCACTACCTCCACGTGTCTCTCCAGCTCCTGCAGCAGGGTAGGGTATTTGTCCAGCCTCATGAATGGCTTGCTGAGGCTGGTGGTCAGCGTCAGGATGCCCGGAGCGCTGGCTCCTTGACTTTCCATGAACTTGTCAAGGTCCTCGCTGTTGGGGGTTGGGGGGGTTGGGGGGGGGGGGGGGGGGGGGACAGAAGGCTTAAGGTCATGTAATTATTTCATAGCCTTAAAATACATACATTTATTAGCAGTCTGGACATAGAGGGTTGATCTCCTTCTCTCGGGCCCTCAAGTAAAACAACAAAAAGTACCAAGATTTGATGTATATAAATTTGTTGCGGCTAAATATAGCTATATTGTCACCAAGTTGGCAAGACTGAGTCGCTGCTCGCTTTGCCGCATGTTTAGCTGCTCCCTGGTCGTCGTGGTAACGATACTTAGCAATTGCATGGGATCCCAACACATCTTGATTGTGATTTTAATCAGAATTTGACAAGTGGATGTTAAGCGTTCTGTAATTCTTTATCCTTGTTGTAGTTTGACCAGACAATGTCAGAGAGCTTTTATTAAGCCACATGAACAGTTTTAAATTGTCCAAACAATTGCACAATATGTCAACAATTAAAGCATTTTACAGTAACACATTTTTTCTCATACTTAAGGTACCGTTTTCTAAGTAACATGTAATTTGTCGGCTGAAAATGTTTGACAACCCCGAGTAACAGGAAAATATTCATTGGAAAAGTTTTCACAGAACTACATTGTCACTAATGTAACTGATGTCTATTCTATAAGTAAACTCGAGCTCATGGAACAACTTCACTTTTAACTGGTGTCTCGTTTTACCCTTTCATGTGGCAAAATAGTGTAACCAATATTACAAACACCTCCCAATACGAAACAAGTGGCAAAGATTACAAACCTTCATTGAGGTCTCTTTCTCCCACGGTGAACAGAGGAACAAATGAATCATTCTTTTACGCTCCCAAATGAATCAACATCACATTAAAATTACGTTTTAAAATAGTAACTTAATTGTTAATAATGGGAGTTCAAATGTGCTTATTGTCAAATATAAAAATAAAAACTTACTTTCAGGACATTGTGCAATAATGTTATGTAAATTACATATGTACAATCAATATTAAGGATATTAACAAACATCCTACCCAATGTTATATAATTATGATTATCCATATGTATTCCTCTCAATTTACACTCATTGATCAAATGTGACCGGAGAATATGTGACTATATTAACATATTAATTTCTCTCAAGATTCAATGTGCAATAGAACTGCTATGCATACACATTATGCATGTCAACAAATGCTTCATACACTGTACATAATGACCGTATTATAATTCATCATGTCATTATATATGTATGAATATATAACATTATACCTCACACTTTTCACTAATTGTATAAATATTACTGCTGTAAACATCCATGCAACATCTTAATCGTCAGGTTTTTTTTTTGTTTAGTTAAATTTATTAATTAAATAACTTTAACTAATAGAATTATATAAATTATTTAGAAAAACTATACATTTATATATTTTATACATGTATTAAAGTTCATATTATATTTAAAAACAAAAATATAAAACATTTTAAAACATTTATGAAATATTGTACGTCCTCACAGGATGAATAAAGTATCTATCTCTAGCACTTTACGAGCATGCCAGCAAAGCCAAAACTGTGTGTGTGTGTGTGTGTGTATCCTGTCAACATGTAGCTTCCTGTGTGTTGGTCAACTTATTCTGCAGCTCAGTGATATCAATCTTCATAGAGGATTACTACCAATCCTCAAGATGGCATTACTTTCACCACTAGTGGAAATTATATCTTTTATTACGTGAACTACTTAAGGATGAAAGCATGACACAGTGGCTTCAAGTCATACTGCAACCATGCACACCATTAGGTACACCTGCGCCGTCCAATGAGGTGCAAATACACGTTCAGATAAAAAAATAAAAGCCTTCAGTTTGCAACATTTTGCAATGGTGATGAACTACAACGCATCACGGTGAGGTGTTTCTAATATTTTGTCCCAGGTCGTGCCGTTCTGCCCCGTCCACTCTCATCCACCAGGCACAAGACCTATATATCGGGAGCTGATTGCACAGGCTAGGCTAGTTCCCTGCCATGAAGCTCATTGAGGTATACAGTGGTGCCTTGACTTTCGTGTTTAATTTGTTCCATGACAACACTCATAACTCCAAACCCTCGCATCTCAAATAATATTTCCCCACTGAAATGAATGGAAATGCCATCAATCTTTTTCACTTCCCCATATAATACAACAAAAAAATTTTTTGCATATTTGTTATTAAATTAATAGCGCTCTCCAGTATTATATTTTATAAAAACGCAGTAATAAGATAATTAAAAAGAGTTAAGAATTGAAAAGTTTGTGCATCATTCTTCAATGCCTACTGACATTGTGCTCCTTCTGGTGTGTATGACTTGATCACCAGACAGCATTAAAAAAACAAACATACATACTAATTGATTTAATAGGCTTAAGTAATATTTGTCATTTATTGCAGAGGTTAAATAATATATTTTATTGTCTGTTTACATGTGTTGCTGCACTGTTTGTGTTCAAACTGTTTATTTTTTTTACGTTAAAATAGTTTTTAAAAATCTGTTGCTTTAAGGTTTAATTATCAAACATCGATGCTAGTTTCGTTAGCCCATCTGAGGCGTTTTGCATTGTGCGATAGCATTACGCTAGCAGACTTTTATAAAGCAAAGTTTATGTGGTTTGATTAAATAAACAATGTGTAATTATGTGGTTTAAGTTTAGTTTGACAGTACATTTCAACAGGGAGTGGCAATAAACAGCTTCAAGCAAGCACCTATCAGCCAAACTGCAACTTGACGTGAAGTTCGCTGCCACCCTCTAGCACTTGTATCTCAAATTTTTGCTCGCAACTCAAGACAAGATAAACCGGTCGAGCGTCAGCTCATATCTTGAATAACTTGTAAGTTAGGATACCACTATATTAGAAACAATTGTCAGTAGAATGTAGTGCAGTTCCACCGAACTGCATACTACAATCACAATAATAAACTTTGTTACATGAATACCTCTTTTGTCACGGAAGACATTCTTATACAGATTTGGGCTCTCATTCGGGTGTACTTAATTCTGTAGCCAGTTAGAGTTAATGGCAACACTCACGTGCCAACTATGCAAAAATGGACATTGTTTTTGGAATCACCTTATAATTTCCTGATTTCCTAAATGAACAAATTATAACATGTACTTGATCAGAACATCTACAGAATTTGAATGTAGCATATAGCTGTTTTAGTACAAAATTTAAAAAGGTTATTTTTTCTGGGAGAAAAAACAAAAATACATATTAATAGTGTATAAGAAAATACGTCAGTCACTGACCTATGATCAGTGAGGATGCAGACAGCTGACGGGTGGCTGGAGCAGTAGGCCAGGTACAGAGACTTGATCTGACACATCACATTCAAGAAGCATCCGGCCAGCCGCTGTTGGCCCTCTGGGACTCTGCAATGACAAAGTCAAGGCCAGACGATTGGAGTGACGAGGGAGAGCAATAAGAAGAGAAAACAGAAGAACCCTAAAGGGGCCATCCACATTTTATGGCTGCGACTTACTTTGTACATTCCTCCAAAGAGACACACAGGCCCTGCTGGAAGGTGAGAATCTCTTCCAGGTTTCCACACAAGGTGGCACTGTCTGCACTGCTCAACCTGCAGACACAAACATTTAACAGGAAAGTAACTCAAAGGCATCCAAATAAAATGGGTAACTGTCAATTTTTACTGTCAATTATATACTGAACAACACCCGGTTTGATAATTCTCTATATACAGAATACAGTGGGTTTCATTATTTTTATTATCTTGCATAGTTGTCATTCTACAGCGCCCCTAAAGTGAGATGGGGAGGGGGGGGGGGGGAGAAACTTGTTTCTCAATCGATCGAATGAGAAACTTTCTCGTAATGAGAAAGTTTCTCGTTACAATGAGAAACAAGTTTTGTTTTTGTTTTTTTTCCATGTCCCTTTAGGGGCTCCGTATCATTCTGAGAAGGGGAAAAAAAATAAAAATAAAAATAATCACTGTACACAACTTTGCAGCCAACTTAATTCTTACAGGATAATCAGGACTGAATTCACAACGATTCCTTGGCTGATTTGATATTTGAATGGTAGTGAAGGAAGTGACCAGTGAGAAAAAGCCTTCATGGCTTTACCATCTCTCTTACTTATCGCTGGCTTTTAACGGTCGCAGGTAACCACTCAGCAGCGTTTGCAGCTCTTTGACGAACTCTCGCTCGTGTTCCAAGATGTCCTGCACCACCTGCAAGATTAGAAGCACAAGAGACAGGGTGGGTCAGAATTCATGACTTGGCTGTTCGTCACATTTCTGAATAAGCTTATTTTCCTATTTTATTTATTTTAATTTGTTACTTAAACAGCTTAGCTAATTTCATTTTTTATTTAAAAAGTCAGAGTTAGCTTTGGCATATGCTTTCCTTGGCTTGGAGAAATATGTTCAATATGTGAGATTGTTTCCTTAAACAGACATCACTGAAGTTAGCTGAGTAATGGGTGCAACTTAGAGGCCACCAGCACCCACGTGAAAAGACTATTGCTACAACTAAAGGGACATTTTTTTGGACAAATATAAAGATTAAAAAAATTGTTTAATTTAAGAGCTGATAACTAGCATTTTCCATGGTTTTCTGCATTATAACCAAAATCACTGGGAATACAATTAAGCTTAAGCATGTCAAATAGGACAAAGTATTATGGAATCAGCTGCAATTTTGTCGTTCATTTTATTCTTAAGGTACTACTGTATACTTTTAGTGGTAATAGGCATTAAAATGAACAAGAAATTGAAGAAACAAGGGAGGGTTAATATTGTTTTCCATAACTATGTATGTTTTATACTCACCACACTATAGTAGCTTTTGGTCAGCTGAGCACCTTTAGGAGACACTGGTTTCTCTACAGGGGAGATATTGACAATGAGAGTCTTGCAGTAAGGCAGTGTGTCCCAACAGTTGTACAATGAGAGAACATCATGTGTGCCATCGGAAATTATAAAATTTCACTCGACTGGTCTGAAAATTCTTATTTATTGACTACAATGCATGTTTTCTTTGTTCATCTATCTATGCCAGTGACGTATAGTACCAAGAAAAACAATTAAATGCTCTTCCGCTAGATGGCAGAACGTCCAATTGAGCAGTGTATCCACCTGTTGCCATTCATACAACGGAATATTACTGTAATTTCTCGTGTATAATACGCACCCCCCAAAGTTGACCTCAAAATTCTGGAAAACCCTTCTACCCATGTATAATGCATTTTGACAATGCATGATTTTGCTTCTACCCATATGATCAAAACATGAAGTATTATCTGTATTTTATTTTTTTTCAAATAATTATTCTGAAGTTAAAAACTTTATTTGAAGTTGTAATACATTTTATTTACTTATTTTGAAATTCACAGCCCTACTTTTATTTAGTTAATGAGAAAACACACAGTTGTGCTCATATGTTTGGCAGAATTTGTAAGATGGGTACAATTCTTTAAAGAAAACATGAAGGGCCAGGCGAAACATATAGAATTTTATTTTAATGGGATTCAAATTAAACTGTCAAGCATTATCATCAAACAAAACATAACCATAACGATATTCATGATGGTTGTTGTTCAGTCATCCATCCATCCATCCATTTTCTGAGCCGCTTCTCCTCACTAGGGTCGCGGGCGTGCTGGAGCCTATCCCAGCTGTCATCGGCCAGGAGGCGGGGTACACCCTGAACTGGTTGCCAGCCAATCGCAGGGCACATACAAACAAACAACCATTCGCACTCACAGTCACACCTACGGGCAATTTAGAGTCTCCAATTAATGCATGTTTTTGGGATGTGGGAGGAAACCGGAGTGCCGGGAGAAAACCCACGCAGGGACGGGGAGAACATGCAAACTCCACACAGGGGGGACCGGGGATTGAACCCGGGTCCTCAGAACTGTGAGGCTGACGCTCTAACCAGTCGGCCACCGTGCCGCCCTTGTTCAGTCATAACACACAATATTTTTTTTTTAAATCACAATATTTCACAAATTCTGCCAAGGAATATAAATTTATGAGCACAACTCTACATATATGCAGTCATACGTACCCCTGTCATACTGGAATTAAAATTTAGGCTTCACCTTTTTCGTAACCTCAAAGCGGCGGTGGCATATTAGAATTAAAGTGTACAGCTTTTTCACAACCTCTAGATGGTGGCATACATTTATAAAATGTTAAAAGTTTTTTCCATTTTCCACTATACCCATGTATAATGAGCATGATTGACTTTTGACCATTTTGGGGTTGGGGGGAATATGCATTATACACGAGGAATTACGGCTTAAAAAGGCCCAGATTTCACATTAAGTACATTTGTGACTAATGAGATGATCATTATTTCAGTATATATACCTTTTGTGAAATTTTTGTTTGGCCGTGTGCCGTGAAACTTTTCTATAGGGGTCCTTGACTTACGAGTGCCCCGCCTAACAAGTTTTTCTAAGTTATGAGCTGTGTTGAAAGCAAAATTTTGAATTACAATCAAGTTTCCGATACGCTGCCGCTCGAGTCAAGTGAAAAAAAACGGAGCGTGACAGTCACCGATGCACTTTCATCAGCCATTTAATGAAGGGGACAACCAGCCAAACACACAAATACTAAATGAAAACATTCGAAAGGAGCATGGAGAAGAGGCTAACACTGAACTCACCGCATGGAAATTACTTTTGACTTGATTATACTTTTTTTTTTTTTTTTTAACATTCTCATTCAAATTTTAGATTTACAGTTTACATTTTTCAGTTTAATCTATTGGGGATTTTATTTTTGACAGAAGAATACATTGATAGAGTACAACGATTTACACAATTGGTCACAGAACAAAAACTCAAGTCAAGGTACCACTGAATATATATATATATATATCCATCCATCCATTATCTGAGCCGCTTCTCCTCACTAGGGTCGCGGGCATGCTTGGAGCCTATCCCAGCTGTCATCGGGCAGGAGGCGGGGTACACCCTGAACTGGTTGCCAGCCAATCGCAGGGCACATTGAAACAAACAACCATTCGCACTCACAGTCATGCCTACGGGCAATTTAGAGTCTCCAATTAATGCATGTTTTTGGGATGTGGGAGGAAACCGGAGTGCCCGGAGAAAACCCACGCAGGCACGGGGAGAACATGCAAACTCCACACAGGCGGGGACGGGGATTGAACCCCGCACCTCAGAACTGTGAGGCTGACGCTCTAACCAGTCGGCCACCGTGCCGCCTATATATATATATATATATATATATATTCATATATATGAACATATATATATGTATATATATATATATATATATATATATATATATATATATATATTCATATATATGAACATATATATATGAATATATATATATATATATATATATATATATATATATATATATATATGAATATATATATATATTCATATATATTCATATATCTATATTCATATATATATATATATATATGAATATATGTATATATATCTATATTCATATATATATATATATATATATATATATATATATATATATGAATATATATATGAATATATATATATATGAATATATATATATATGAATATTCATATATATATATATGAATATATATATTCATATATATATATATATTCATATATATATTCATATATATATTCATATATATATATATTCATATTCATATATATATATATTCATATATATATATATATATATATATATAAATATACATATATATAAAATATACAACTCACCACAGGCCTTGACCTCGCGCACGTAGTTGCTGGGGAACCAGCCCGTCTTGCCGTTGAGGTTGCCCTCCCACCAGCCGCCTTCTTCCTGCCGCATCACGACGATGACGTCACCTTTGACAAACGACAGCTCATCCTCGTTGTTCTGCTTGAAGTTGAAGCGGGCCTTCACCATCAGCTGCCCGCTGCTGCTGCTGCCATTTTCTGACATCTCCTGTCAAGTGGGTGGTCACATATTAGAGAAGGTCCAATTAAGTTCACTTGTAAAGGTTACAGTGAATTTAGATTCATCCTGAAATTCCAATGAAAAGCCGAATATCCCTAACGTTTTCTGAGTAGTGTATGTGAGCTTGTAACAGAACGAAAGAGAGGATGCAGAAAATACCGCAGATTTGGACTGTCTCCACAGAGAGCCCTTGGACTTGGCACAGGAGGTCGTGTGTGAGGACGCAGTCTGACTAAGTGATTGGGCGCCGGACTGCGGACATGACCTCTCTGCAACACTATCTGTGGACACACAATATGCAGCCTCAGTTATCTTGTTTGTTTGCCTTGTTCAAACTGGATAGTCAAGAACCCTTGGCATCGGATGAGTGTGTCTTCTTGACACACCTAAAATTAATCATCGACATCTGAATTTCTGGCCTTTGAGATGAACTGATGTCTAAGATTTTTGCCATTATTCTCTCCCTTTTAACTTATTACATTGTACAGTGAGACGTCATATGAAGCTCCCCTATTGGCGCAGCTCCAGAGTCGGCATCAGCGCAACTCTTTCACAATAAATGTTTGATTTTTTTTTTTCTGTCGACAACTAATTCACTAATCCATCACAAAACATGCAAAAGATCCCGTTATTTTCTTTCTCATTCGCACCATGAATGCTGTGGCACATTTTTTGACAGTTAAAAAGTAGACAGGCATCTACAGCAATCACAGCCTGTCATGTTTGATCGTCCTGTCCCTTGGCTTTGTCTCACGACCATTCTATTTTGTCCACAGTGGACTGAAACAGTGCTGGCGTGGTTGGCAGGAAAATAGAAAAGCCTAAAGGGTTACGAGCATACGTTGTAGCTGATTGCAGCTCATCTCCACTATCACTGTGTCATGATCAAGACAAATAAACAAGTAGGAATGTCCAAAATGGATGTCCTCAGAGTCATTTAGCTGTGAGTCTGCAGCAGCGTATCGTGATGTGCATGGGAAGCAGATTTCCTCTGTTAAGAAAGCTGACGAAATAATAACAATAAACACTGAGGCTGAGTGAGCAGAGACTAGTTCTACCTACTGGAGCAATTAGCCCCTAAGCATTGCAAGGCCGCGGTAATGCTAAACATTTTAAGTTGCGTCCTTAAAGTAGGGAAGGTAAGCGCGTCTCTCTCTCACTCTCTCTTTCTCTCTCTTTCTCACTCTCTCACTCTCTTGTCTCTGTCCCAAGGCGATATCAAGTTTCACATTATTAATTCCGTGTTACACAAAGCCCTCATTTGAATGGAAAATGAACCAAGCAGGATATTAGTCAGGGCGCATCGAGCTCGGCAGGAAAATATGCCACCCAGCAGGACACAAACACACACTGTCACACCAGCTGGCCTCTGCCAGTAAAGCCAATCAGCTTGATCAAACGTTGCATGACACAAATTGAGCAACACAGATTGTGTTGTTGCCTCTTAGCCCACCAAGTGGTACAGTTTGCCGCAGTACAGTTTGAAATAGCAAAACCCTGTGCTGATTTTTGTTTCCCTATGAACTGGTCCATAAGCTGCATGAGAAACAAAAATAGTGTACAGTACAAACATAGCAGTCAGTTAATTAAAAAAAGAGGGTGAATGTAAACAGTAAATATGTGGTGTTCTTGCCTGTCCTGTATACTTCATATCATTTCAATTCAATTGAATTGACAGCTTTTAATGTTATTGTCATGTTCACAATAAATGCCTCTCATAAAAAGCACAAAAAAATCTTCCACATTCAATTTAATAACTTACTGAAAGATATTGCTAAAAGTGCGGTTAAAAAAATAATAATAAGGATGATGACGTGCATGTAGTTCATAGAAATGGACTGTCATGGGTCTATATCAGCCAAAAATGGTCAGGTAAAGATTGGTTATTTTGGCATCCTTGGCACTGTCTGAAAACAGAAACACAAAAAACTTGCACCAGCCACCCCTTCCAAAGCATTTTAGTGTTTCTATTCTATTTATATACCCAAATACAATTTTTTCTTGGTTTCCTAAGCCCATATCACATTTTCACCACATGTGTTTGGGAGATTTTAAGTGTGTTTTTGCCATTTTTAAAACAAGGCTGAACTTTTTGTCCATAATTCTAAAATGTATGCTTGGCGCAAACACTGCACATCAGCAAAAAAGAAAACCATACCTGCAGTGATTCAAATAAGAAGGTCTGTACACTTATGCAACCACATTATCGCGGTTAGTTCTGTTCATAGCCCCTTCCAAAAAGATTTTTTTTTTCCAAGTGAGTTCCAATTGTGGTTATAGGTCACAGTAATTGTAGCAAACGTTTTGAAATCTTGGGCTCATGTTTTTATATTTTTTAAAAATGGTATTTCAATAGGGGTGTTAATCTTTTTATATCAACTGTAGCTGCATCCTTTAGGAACCATGCCATCGTAGTTGGTATTGCAACACCACGGTGCCAAAATTATGTTATGATTATTATTAGAAGGCTGGCATTTTGAGTTTTCTAAAAATGTATCTTCATTCCTGTTGTTTTTCCAAATCAAGACTCCAGCGGGTCAAGCTTCACAATTTAGGTGCCATTATATTACTGCCAATGGGGTACCCAAACAGAAGTTTAAAAAACAAAATAATTGCACCACCTCACCAAAAATTATTTTACGATTATATTTAAGTCACGGTGGAGTAGTTTACTCGCCTGACTTCAATTCCAACTCAGTGAATGTGAGTGTGAATTGTCTGTCACTTCATGCGTCCATGCTAGGACAGTATTTGAAATCATTGAAAAGTGAGTGTTATTATTTACAAATGATTTTGTTCTTGAGGGGGGCGAGCCCATGAAAACAGCAGAACCTTCCAAGAAGTCATCATGACCTCTGTGCCGTTTTTTTTTTTTTTTTTTTCCACAATTGTACAGCCCACATGAATAATTGATTAATTGTGGAAAAACTGTTGAAGCGATCAATGATGTAAAATCACCCCGGCTTTGTTTGCAAAGCAGCGGGATGCCGGAAGGTCAGGGAAGGACTGCACAGCTCTTACCTTGTGTAGCAAAGTTGACGGCCAGCAACGTGGTCAGGACCTTGCCAAAATTTTCCCCGCTGTACAGACACTCGGGCTCAAACCCCTGGATAAAATACAAAAATAAATGATAAATCAGTTCAAATATATGTCACAATTAGAAACATGGGGCTGTACACCAAATAATCGGACACACAACGGAACACTCACAGGATTTAAATGAGCCACGGCCCTACACAACTACAGGCACATTAAGGATGACCCATATTCTGTGAATTAGCAGTCCGTAAAACAGCCAGACACCATTATGATTCACTGCACATGCCGCTCTCTTGCAGAGTCTCGGGCAGCTATCTCATTTCCTTTCGAGGCTACAGTTTCATATTTTGAATAAAACATTTTAAATATAGAATTTGAGTGGTGCAGCTTGAATCCTAAGTTGTGTTAGGACCATCACATCTTGTCCATCATCATATCCTGCACTGAAGCGTACACATCCATACATAGAGCTATGTAATAATATTGCTGGTGTCATATTAGGTAGGACATTGTCAAAGTTTGTATTAGGGGTGATTTCATAGAAACAAAATCTTGCATTCTGATATTGGTATTTTCAGTTCATAATAAATATGCTCTGTGAGATGCATTTCTTATGAAAACACTACATGGAACTATTTCCACTAAAAATATTCAGACTTTTAATCAACAAATTTATCATGAAAAAATGTAACCATCACCGCACAACGAGTGACAGGGCCAAACGTGACTGAACTGGACAATTGCGCAGCGCGCCGTCGACAAACCCATTGGTGATGGTGTATGTGCTGTGAGGGAGCGAGGACAGAAGAGCGTGTCGCATCGCGAGCGGCGTGGCAGTGACGTTAGAAGGCGCATCCAATAAAATTCCTGGGAGGCTGCTACGCAAGCACTTCCAAATATGGGCAATTTTGCACCAGGGCGCTGTCGTCTTTGTACGCTTCCCCCGCGGCCAGACACCAAGAAACCAACTTGCTGCAATGACAAAACTTCAACCCTTAGTGTTCTTATCAAAAAACACTGTTTTCAGGTATGACACAGGAGGGGCAGTGCATTTCGGACCTGGCCCTTAAGTGGGGGCTTAACCTGACTAATCCACCTCTTACCACCACCACTATCACGTTGCAAAATAATGTACAAAAATGCAATATAACTATGCGTGGCACTACAGAGAGTAAGAGAGAGACAGAGAAAGGGGCATTTTATGTATTTGAGGATGAATACCATTACTAAAGCAAGAAACATAACCTTTATCTCCCAATACAGTACATGACAAACAAACAAGTCCAGACCTCTACACCACATTGTAGCAATTAGTTGACCATCAATATTTATCTAATAACATGAAAAAAAAACATTAAAAAATTCAAATAAAATACAT
The DNA here is from genome assembly GCF_024500385.1 of Phyllopteryx taeniolatus. NCBI lineage: Eukaryota > Metazoa > Chordata > Actinopteri > Syngnathiformes > Syngnathidae > Phyllopteryx > Phyllopteryx taeniolatus. The sequence continues at coordinate 23,813,207 of NC_084511.1, read as the reverse complement.
CACACTCACCAGAGATGCTTATTATTTTTAGACCAAATCCACCCTCCTTTGCTCCTCAGAGCTATACTTGTGTTGTGAAGTCAGGGCTACCCATTAGTCAGAGCTAGCTAGTCCTAGAAGTGAAGCCAATAAACCCTAGCCCATGCAGAAAACTGTACATTTATGTCCTGATAACAAATGATAAATGTCGCGCAGCTGTATGTATTGAAATAATGTGTTAACTAATGTACTATAGATTAACCTGAAGTCCTTGTCATGTCTTTTGCATTGGTGCGAAGTACAAATTTGTCGTACTTAAGTAGGTTTTTCAGCTATGTGTACTTTACTTGCATGTGTATTTTTTTTAAAGATATTTTGCTTTTACCAATATTTGAAAATGGATATCTGTACTTTCGACTCCCTACTTTGTCAAAATAGGATTGATATTTTTTTTCACTGTGCCGCCGAGTCCGGACTTGTTACTGTTAATTAAGTACAGGAGTTGAATCAGTATGTGACCTTTCACCATTTTTTTAATTCATTTATTTATTTTTTACACAACTCTCTTTACTTCTACTTAAGTACAGAGTGTGAGTACTTTTGCCACTGGTTCAGAATAATTCCATTTCACATCACTTTTACTCACCTCGGTGTGCGATTGTAATACCTTCAAGTAAATTAAATAAATGCGGCACAAAGTGACGGGTCATACAAAAACGTGTAAAACATACATACATACATACAAGATCTCATATGATGCAAAAATGTGAAATGCAACAGCCCTAATTTGACGCATATAATTCAAGTACGACCATGACTACACATACTAATAAATCATCCTATTCAGCTGAGAAAAGTAGTAAGAGGTCTTGAGCAGTTAAAATGGTGCTTCCTCTTTGGGAGTGTCAGTGCAGAAGTGAAAACAGTATGACTGTCTTCTTTGTGAAGGAATTGGATAACCAGGCACTATTTGCTGCGGTGGAAGGAAGAAGAAGAAAAAAAAGACGATCACGTCAGCGACCAAAAGATGGGCAGGACTGGCTTGAGGGCCTAATACTGGTTGGCCACGAGCTGCTGCTAGCTGCACAAGGTCTAATTATGGGCTGAGGGGGACCTGCCAGACAAAAGCCAGCAGAGTATCGAGCGCTCCACGACTCCACTGTGCACCGAGTCAGGCTGGCACAAAGCATATGATGTGATTCAAGACCAGACCAAGATTATTTATAAAGATGGAGAGTTGTGTGGCACACAGCGAGGGAGAGGAAAAGTCCCAACATCTGCAACACATTCCCTCTGTGATACTTGGGGCATTCTTCAAAACAGACCAGGACACTTCAATAAAGTCTTCATAAACTTATATACAGCCATTGAAGTTACAATTTTATTCAATATTTCCACTCCATTCCTCTTTGCTTTTAACCTAATGCTGCGTTTAAGCTCTAATGCAGTGTTTCTTGATAGTCTACATTATTGTACTTTATCAAAACATACTTTTACAGTAGTAACATAATTTGAATAGAATATGAATAATTAAACACTTTGTGCATCATGATAATTCAATGGCCATTGTGCCGCTCATTGAGGTGTGTGCATCTTGGCCGCTGGGGCAACTACAATACATACAGACATAAATCGATTTGATGATAAAACATAGGAGAATACCGTAGGAACTATGCTTCAATATTGGTCATTTTTCGCAGAGGATAAAGAATATATGCCTGTGAGCATTATTGTATCCCCTGTGAGCATTATTGTATCCCCTGTCTGCATGTGTTGCTACCACTTGTTGTTCTAAATTTTATAATTACCACAATAATGATGCTAGTTTCGTAAACCCATCCATGGCGTTTTGCATTGTGTGTTAGCATGAAGATAGAGGTCTTTCTCACTTCCAAGTTAATGTCCTTTTCATAAACCCATCCATGGCGTTTTGCATTGTGTGTTAGCATGAAGATAGAGGTCTTTCTCACTTCCAAGTTAATGTCCTTTTCATAAACCCATCCATGGCATTTTGCATTGTGTGTTAGCATGAAGATAGAGGTCTTTCTCACTACCAAGTTAATGTGCTTTGGTTAAATACATATGTAATTCTCTTTGTTTAATGTTTAGTTTTAAAATAAAGTTTAACAGGGAGTGGCAAAAAAAACAGCTTGAAGGAAGCACTTGGCCTCTTTTTTTAATTCTTCTTCACTATCTGCCAGACTGCCACTTATGAAGTGACAGATATCCCTGCAATGAGATGCACAATTCATGGAATTTTAATCGTGATCACGATTTTGCTGATTTAAAGCTGGAGTATGTAGTTTTAAAAAAAAAAAAAAAAAGACTTTTCGTCATGTGTTAAAACGGTCTCTATAACCTGCAGTCAAATAAAATTATAATGTATAATCTAATGCCGCTAATAACAATTTTATTAATTTGAAACCGACTAGGTGTGAGGAGAACTAGCCAATCAGTGGGTGTAGAGATAAGAGGCATGGCCGAAGAGGTGTCAATAATTTGCACGTTAATTTTCACAATCATGGCATTTTTAGGCCGCCGCACACCGGGCGACGGCGCTCAACCCGAAACAGAACTGGCGCGAAGTGTGTGTGGTTTGGCGACTGTTTTCATGAGTCCCCAATCAGTCTGTCACTGGTTTTGCCGCGATTTAAAATTTGAATCGCCATCTTAACGTCGCAACAGATAAGCTTTCCCTCACGGGGAAAACACATTTCCGGGTTTAGCAAGCCACGCCGCATCAAACCATATAAATAGTACTGCATATAAAGCATCAAATATTGTTTTACATCAATACTTAACACAATGTTCTTGTGGATGAAAAAGCTAAGTTTGTGACCAGAATGTACTTGAACGTATGTACACGCTGGGTACTTTCAAATGAATGGAGCGAGCGAGCCACCTTTCAAACATCCAAACTCTTTGCTTTTATTCTCACCAACACCCTCTCTCTCTTTATCAACCTGCTTCTTCCTTAACTATTTATCTCTTTGTGATTTAAGGAATGTGATTAAGTACAAGATCCTGAATACACAACATCAAACGCCTATACAGGCTCGCCGGGCATCCACTTGTGCAATCGCTCATGTGCGGGGGTGTGTCGGCAACGCTACACGATGGTCCGGTCCAGTCGGGTACGACCACGTCGCACAATGTGCGGCAGGCCTAAATCCGCTTTTGTTCAGTGGTCGACTGAGAAGGTGCAAGCATTTTTGTCAATACTGGCAGAAGATGAAATATAGCGGATGGAAGGCGCGACAAGGAACAGAGCGGGGTCAGGCCATTCTAGAACTTGTAATGGAAAAGCAGCATTAGTCTTTTATTATATACAGTATTTACACACAACTATGAATATATAACAATTCATATTTGATTGATTGACTGATAGAAATAGAGAATTTTACTTCTACATATACTAATTTATGAATGCTGACACGCAGCGACATTGGTCGACATCGCCCCCTGGATAGCCTCCTGGTTGCAATTATTTCTGGTCACAGATTTTTCTGTAACACCGGGAGCACAGAGAGGCAAATCACAACTGTCAACTTCTTTGCAGTTTCCGACTACGACTGACCTATGGTCAAGCAGAACAATGGCGCAATACCCGTCCTTGACAATTCAAAACAGTGCACCGTATTGATGGTTATTTTCCAACGAAAACTCAGTGCTTTGAAGCCTAGTGGTGTTGCCTTTTCATGTATAAACTGTAATTGGTTCCATTGAGTTGAACTTTGCGATTTCACTCTAATAGCATATTAATAGCATATAGAGAGGCAGCCGCCCCGCCAGATGTAGCAGCAGACATTCTGACAAGCAAGTTCCTCAAGCTCCGACGGTTGCCTGGTTGATCCTGCCAGTAGCATATCTACAGTATATAATCTCAAATATTAAGCCTGGGTGGGTTTTCTCTGGGTACTTTGGCTTCTTCCCACATTCCAAAAATGGTACTGGCTATATTTAAGGGAAATGTTTGATAAGACTGACCCAAAATACGCAGTTTGATTTTAAAAGGTTTGTGTTTTACAACAATATTTGGTGAAAATGAAACATTTTGACAAGACAACGGCATTTAAGAACTTATACTCGGTCTGGGGGAAATGGTATGAATGCATTCCTTGCAGCAAGTAAAAGTAAAAAGAGGTCAGAAAAATACTCAACAAAAGGAGATATTGTGCCTGAAAAATCTACTGAAATCAATTAGTTTTACCTCGTTACCGCCTGACAGACAGCACGCCTGTTTATGAGTTTCACTCCACATGACGTTCTGGGAAACCCGATACAGTACAAGTAGGCTGAGCGGATCACAACACAACACAAGCGAGCGGGTCTAAGTCCACTCATGGGAGACCGGCACCTGGGGGCTAACAAGGCTAAAGTCGACGGAGAAACGGTGGAAACGTGTCGTTACTTACCTCAACTTTGACTTTCAAGGACGAGCATCCTCTCAGAAACTCTCGAATGTTGCCTATGCAGTCGGCTTCGGTTCGGGGCTCCGGGCAGTACTGAGCACGAACACACGGGATATAACATTGCAGCACATTTGAGAACGAAGGGCACGTTATACTTTTTGTTTGTTTGTTTGTTTGTTTCAAACACAGCGACTCGAAGCTAACGCCATTTAAAGTCCAGTTATACGTGGTGGTAGGAACGCGAGTTTATGAAATATGGAGTCTTTCCGCGTCCCCTTCGTTGAAACATAACCAATAATGACATCACCATCAAGCTACCACTAAGATAGATTTGTATGACTTTCAAAATAACTTCAAGTTCCGGTATTAAAACAAAAGGTGTCGCTGTTTCGATTCAACCATACTGCAATTGATATGCCAACAGCGGGAGATGTAATATTTTAAAGACAATGGGAGGAACAATTCTTCATGATTCGCCTACAGCTCATTTTTGTATGTTTATTTTTTTTGTATCCGCGTATGTATGTCATGAGACTGATCTTAACATTCACAATCTTGCTCATTACATTGTGCTTGTTGTCGTGCGTAAATGCAAAACAAATAATAAATAAATAAAATATTTCCAGTATTATTGTCGTACACTTCCTGTTTGACACAGTCTTCCTGTTTGACGCCATCTTCACAAAAGAGGTTGAAGGAAGGAACCGGGAAGAGGCTTCAAAGAGGAAGTGACGAAGCCCTGCAACTTAACTTTACCATCTTTTCGTCTTTTACGTGCAAAATAAAAAAAACACTAATAATAATATAACTCATGAAACACGTATTTGCTCGTGTTTAACTGTATTTAGCAAGCCGAACGCGCTTCCTGGTTGGGGGCTGCATGCACTACAGCAAAGTCGAAAATGCGGAACATTATAAAAGTATCGACTTCTTTCAGCAAACAATGCCAATTAGCTTTATCTCATAGTAAATGTAACATAAATATAGACGAAACGTCAGTTGCAACTTTTCAAACGGGCGGCCTGTGCGTCTGTGTTCACATCAAACCCCTCCCTTCTTGTTTGCTATCGGATCACATTATGTTAACTTTTTTGGGGGGGGGGTGGAGGTCGACCTTTCTACCTTGGCGGTGAAGCCGGGCACAAGCCTCTCCACCAGCTTGCACAGGACGAGGCCATCCTTCAGCGAGGTTTTCAAGAATTCCTCCGGGTCGGCGATCTTTTTCTTGGGGGAGCCGAGCACTCCCAGTGATATCAACCACGTTACGGTCTGCTCCTCGGGGTTCATGGCGCCGTCAGACGTTCATTGCCTTGGCGGTGGTCCTCCTTCCACCTTCACTTCCAGTGGTTTGGTTCCGTATCGTCGTGCAGTGCACCTCGTAGCCCCGCACTTCTGCTTGAAGTTCGGCAAAGAGGTGGGGGGTGGGAGCCGGTTGTGTTACTACATGCCAAAAGTGATGATCACCCCTACTGGTAAGCAGGCACCTCAACAATAAACAGGAGTATGACTGCACTGCCAAGTACAGTGTACAGTTGCACCTTCGCTTCCGAGTTTAACTCGTTTTGTGGCCAAAATCGTAACACAATGTACTATCAGTTCTTTTCATTGGAATTAATTGCATTCCGTAACAATACAGTTTTTGAATAAAGAAAACGAGCACTGTATTGTATAGAAACAAAATGTGAGAATGTAAAGCAATAAACTGGTTTCATAATTACTGGCTGTTGGGACAAGATGAAAGTCACAACAGTGTGTACTACTCTTCCAGTATTCCTGGTAATTTGCCGATTCTTTCCACTGTAACGTGGTTTTCAGTTGACTAGGTTGGAAAAAAAAATCTATTTACTAAATTTGAACAGGTGATTAGGGAGGTTGCTTGAGCAGGCTGTTTTTTCCCCCGGCCAGGAACTGTCAGATGCACAGGTCATTGTAAGCAGGTGTCTTTCCACAACTCGCACCTCTTCTCCTATATCATATGAAGCAAATGCAGCAGAATCTCTTTGTAGACGTTATGGTTGATTGTCTGGCCCACATTAAAGTGGAAAACTCAGTTTACACAAGTGACTACTGGCCACTCATGTTTGAGAACTGCACCATTTGCACAATTGTCACTGCACCATATCGTTGCACAATTAGTCACTTTAAACTGCTCTTAATTGCTTAAAGACTGCATCATTTGCACACTTGCCATTATATTAGTACTATCAGACTAGTGGTACACTTTCATTGCTCACTCTGCACGTTTTTAATATCCTAAATGTCTATTTCGTCGTCGTTGTACTAGAGTGGCTCCAAATACTGGCAATAAATTCCTTGTGTCTTGTAACATGCTTGGCCAATAAAGCTGATTGATTTGTAATACAGTATATATTTTGTGACACCAGTCTTTGAACATTTCTGACACACCCTGTACATCTGTTCGGCTTGACTTATCCAACATTGCATGTACCGATGAGCACCTGCCGTGCGTTTAAGCATTCAGGCCGGACCGAGTGCTGCCACCACTACCGCAAATAGCACTTGGTCACTAAATTCCAACACCGTGGGGTCCAACAGTGTATAACAGACACCGCCACCCCTATGGTTAATGGTACATGGGCACATAACTGTTGCAAATCAATGTTTTCACTTCATTCAAGGGGACGAATCTGAAGCTCACGTCTCAATATTTGCCTAGCAACATGAAGCAAAAAATCTATAAAGCAACTGCTTGTATAATGAGAATCTCCTAATTTGGGACACCCTTTAAAAGTACCACTGTAGTGTTTGTAGTACTGCTTGCTGCTGCCTTACTCTCTAAAATTGCAGCGGGGACTGGAAGTGAATCTTTGATGTGTCAGCATACTGTATTTTGCCAATATACAACATACTAAGCTGCTTCAATGTTGTCTGTCAACTGTGAGCTCATATTTCCCCTTAAAGACTCCTTTAATAGACTTTCATCCAACCATCCATTTTTTTTGGTCTTCATTACAACCTTATCCTCCCTATACTGACTGACTGAGACAGGGTTCACCCTGGACTGGTCACCAGCCAATTGCTGGGCACACACAGATAAGCATTGACACTAACGTTCACATTTATGGACAATTGAAGTCTTCATTTAACCTAAGATGTATGTTTTCAGAAGTGGAAGAAAGCCGGAGTACCTGGAGAAAACCTATACGAGAATAGGGCGAACATGAAACGCACGGCAGATTAACTATGTACCTTCTGCCATCTAGTGTAACAGCACTTGTTCTGTCACTGTACATAGAGTTGAAGTACAATATTTGTAGTAAATAATTTTCAGAACATTTAAGTGAAATTGGATAAATTCCCACAGCATACAGGATGGAAATCACTGCACGATATTGACTGTTATTGAATGGCCCAACCAGAGCCCTGACTGAAACCCAATAGAGCATCTCTGGAGCGACCTGAAAAATGGTGTCCAGAAACATTCACCATCCAACCTGACAGAACTGGAGAGGACCTGCGATGAGGAATGAATGGCAGAGGATCCCCAAATCTAGGAGTGAAAAACTTGTTGCATCATTCCCAAAAAGACTCATGGCTGTATTAGCTCAAAAGGGTGCTTCTACTATATACTGAGCAAGCGTCTGAATACTTATGGCTGTGTGATATTTCAGTTATTTAATAAATCTGCAAAAATGTCAACAATTCATTTTTTTCTGTCAATATGGGGTCCTCTGTGTACATTGAGGGGGAAAATGAAAAATTAATATAACTGTGAAAAATTTAAGGGGGTCTGAATACTTTCCATGCCCCTGTCAAACTTGAATCCTCCAGGCCAGTTCTAGGCCTCTGTAATTTTTGAGGGGCTGTAGCGCCTTTGTGAGGAGTTGGGCTTTGGAAGTGGGGGATGACAGTTCAAGTTTTCATTACCGTTTTTGTACTATTTTTGGCATACGGTAACACAACTGGCAGTTTATAGATTAGTGATTTCAGTCACACCTGCCGTCTGACTACCATAACGTCATAGCTCACAATGAAAACAAATGTAAGACCCCTGCACTCAAAAGATAACTAGACATCATTTAACAATTGGTTATGAGGCGTGAATTGGTGTGTAGATTCTGTATATTTATCTCAACCCGTTATTCTGTAAAATGTTCAAGTTTGGCGAGCTAGTAGTTTGACAGGAATATTTTTGACATCGTAGCCTGTGAGCTAAATAAGCTTGGTGGGTCCACAATTTGTTATTCGTAGTATTGGCCATGGTTCTTCCTCCCTGGTGAGATTCACAAAGAAGTAGCTCTAGCCAATTTTGCTCACTCCAGTTAGATGACAATCATGGGAAAAAGTATGACAATTACTGAAATGTACCTTCATTGCTCACTCCAGTTAGATGACAGTCATGGGGAAAAAGTAATCACATGACAATTGCTGAGGAAATGCATCTTCAATATAGCTTTATTTTTTAAATTCTTCCTATTATGTATGGTAGCACTGAGCTCATTCACTGCATCTGGATGGGTGGCAAAAACTGGGATTTGCAAGGAGCACGTGGCGGTTTGTGTGTTCAGACCTTGAATATCGCAATTTTCTGCTTGGATACTGTATCATTACAGGCCTAATGTTAACGAATATTTAGCATGTTATGTAACAAAAAGATCAGAATGTATGACTTATTTGGTTGTGTATAGAAAATCACTTAATTCTTTTAAAAAATAATTAAAAAGAAATAAAAAAAAGCTCAGCCTTTGAGCATTCCAAAGCTTTTACCCATCTTCTGTTGGGACATGCTGAATGAGCGAAGAGAAAGCCATTTGTTTAGGAAGACTGTATTGTCAATGTAATCGAAAATCAGTTCAATTTTGAAGTTATTTTCTTTGAAGTTTAATTCTTTCAGTCTTTGAAACAAATACTTAGCAGCTCAGGTTTTTGTCATTTATTCTAAACAAGATTTGGAGCCAATCCTCAGCCTCTTCATTTTCCAGAAGTTTTTCAACCAGTTGTCTCAGCCCTGGGGCAGCCTAAAGGACAATAGGGATTCACAACATTAATGCACACATACATAGATACTGACTACTCTAATTGATTGTCTCAATACCTGCACGGACTGGAATGTGTTCATATTTGGTCCACTGGTCTGAGAATCCAAGGTCAGTTGGTGCCTAACAAGGAATGTTTTCCTTCAAGTGTGTTCATCCTGCAACAAGACGATAAAATTAACACCCTGCCATTATCTTTATTTTGTATTCATGAAACATAAGTGATCCCGCAAGTCTTTGGTCCCACTGCCTTTTCACTTGAAGGATTGTTTCCAGTTTGGTGGTTGCAATGGCGGCGCTCTTCCAGGTCTCCTTTGTTTGAGGAAAAGGTTTTGAGACTGACAATGGACGATCATTTTAATTTTACATTGACAAACAAAGCCTTGAATATAGTTTTGTCTATGGTATTTAAATCATAAGTCAACCTTGCTTGCTTGCTTTAGACAAGTACTTAGTGTAAAAGGATCTCCATTTTCAGGGCTCAGCTGGCAAAAATCTTGTGGGCAAGGGACAAAAAGTCTTCGCTTGCCTTGGAGCTCGTTGCAATTCTGACAAATTCAGCTACAGTTAAAAAGGCACATTCAAGTTGACATCCTTTTTTTTTTTTTCTTTTTTTTTTTTAGTCCTTTGAGGCACTACTGTCTTGAATTGAGTGACGATTGCAATACAGGAACAATGAAAGGCATTTACAGATGTGAAACAAAGAGGTTTGCTTTGCTTACCAGCAGTTGACTATGGGTTCTTGTAGGATAGAAGCTTGCATTTGGTTGCTCTTGCCTTTGGTTTTGTCGTAGCGTGCCATCGAATGGCTCTAGGATGATGGATCCATTTCTGATGGAACTACATTGGAACATTTTGAGAGTGACATTTGCCTAACCCTTTAACACAGCAGTGACCAATTTCTCTTTTGAGTGAAGTTCCAGAGCAGAGACTCACCAACTTAACTTTACAGAGAACTTGTTCAACGAGATAGTTTTTTGTCATTCATTTTCCAGGCCTTTGGTTGTTATGCCTTGTTGGAATATTGATGCTCAGTGGTCAGTGTACAACTAAAAACTTTATTAGAGTAGGAAAGCCAAACTCAGGGCATTGTAGATTCCAGAAGCACTGAATGTACAAAAAAAACACTTGGTAACTGTACCATTACATGAATAAGAGATAGGGGGAAAAATAAAAATAAAAAAATTGGAAAAAAAAAGTGAACACGAAAAATTGGGAAAGTCAAGATACATTTTAAAGCTAAGACTCAATCCACAGATTTAGACTTTTTGTCAGACTTCTCCCACAACACTTTCAATGCTGCGTGAAGACTAATATCTGCTTTAGAGAGACTTCCATGTCCATTTTAGTATCTGTTGCGAGCCATGCCCCTGTCCGGTCGACTGCCTCCACGGCCACCGCGTGGCCCTCCGCGGCTTGAACCATACGAATCGCGAGGAGGGTATCCTCTCTCGCCAGGGGGAGCAGCCCTCTCCTGCCTACCCATTCGCTCGCCACGGGGAGATGGATACGGCTCACTCCGACTGCTGTAACTGTCACGCCCGCCATAGCCATCTCGGGAACTGCCTCCATAGTCGTCGTAACGACCGCTTCCGCTGCCCCCACCGAAGGACGGTGGGGGGCCCCGTGAAGGTGGGGCGCTGCGAGAGTTACCTGCAGGGTCAACGGGTCAGGTAATTGGCAAGGTATATTTTACACAATTTTTTTTTTTGTTCTTGCAGGTTTGGTTCTCATTCTTTGCCAATACATTGAATTCTGTGATGTACCAATTGTACAGATGGGCAGATTTACATGTCACCATCTGTTGGTGGTGATGGAAGTTCTAAATTGAACACATTTGTTGCAGATATTTGGGGCGGTTAACATCCAGCCACTTTGAGTACTCAAGTTATTTGTTTCAACAAGAAATCTGAGGCCACTTTTCCTTTTAGAGCTCCAAGTTTTCAGGGTGGTCTTGATGGTTATTTGGGAAGGAAACTCCTTGAGGGAGAGCTTTGATCTGCAGCATTCTGTTTTGTGGACGTTTCCAAGGACTTTTTCTGGCTCCTTAGGGTAGTCAACTCTGGCCATAACACAATTTGAAGCACTTTTTTTGTTTTTTTGAGAAACACAGTGGCAAGAGATGCCAATGCTTGACAAACTAACAGCTGAAAAACTGCAACTTTTGTTGGCACAGCAAAGTGTATGAGAATATTTGGAAAGTGGTTTCCTTTGGGTTGTTCTTTCTTGAAAATGAAGGTTGGTTATGCAGCTCCTCTTCGTGCCATTGTGTTTTTGTTTTATACCTGTATAAAAATATCTTACCGTAACCATCAAACGAATCTCTGTACGAGCCTCCGCCACCACCACTGCCGCCGCTCGGACGGTCCATGTAGCTTCTGGAATCCCGTCCTCCACCATAGCCATCACGGTCACTGCAATAAATACAAAATGTCATTTTGTCATCATGTGGGATTTGGCTTAGCTATGCATCCAAACTGAGGATTGATCAGATTTGTCAACTTTACTAATGCGCGTCACCGTTTAAAGGCCGACGTTGACCAATAGCAGGTTTTTGGCATCTCATCTTCCCATCAGCCAATTTACGGAGGACTTTCAACTCGCCAGTCTGTTGCCATTGTCTGACCATAATGCTCTGTGGAACAGTACATCGTCTGGCCAACAACGCGACAGTCTTCAAACATTTGCATGGGTCCAAGAGTATGACAATAAGATGGCTGTGCATAAGAACAGTGCTTAGCCTCACATCGCTAGCTTTGGCTAGTCCGATCGCCGCTGGTCTTAAAAGACTCATACCATGGACTACATTGCTGAGGACGAGGAACGAGGGGAGAGGCGCGAAGTTAAGCTTGATCTTCAACACCAAAATGTTAAGGCCCATAATTCATGGACGACAACTGTGTTAATTCATCATACTACACAAACCTCAGCCTGGCTAGAATGTCCCGTTCTTACAAAATGCTATGCTATGACACAAGATGAGACCAGCCAGCTAGAGAGAAAATATGCACAGGACTTATACTAATTACAAGTATATTCGGCATACTGGTGAGTTGTATTTTTTAACATTTGTTTCTAAGCCATCCGCTCAAAATAAGGGTGCAGTCCCAACCTGTGTGCGCTGATGGAAAATATACTCTCTTGGAAAAATATCAACGTCATCAATTAATCGACGACTTTGATCTAGGCATGGGCCGATTACAGTGTTGCAAGGTATAAAGAGGTTGTGAAAAGTAAAAGGATTCAATAACTGCTAAAACTGCCCGTTTTTTTTGAGCTATTTTTGTGAGTCCCAATACAATTGGCTGCTTGCAAAGGCAAGACTTAGGCAGGTTGAATTTTATGCACTTTTTTTGACTGCGTACAGTCCGCATAGACAAAGGAATAGAGCGGCAGAATCTCTCTCATCCACTCTGGCCGTGTCCTGCCCTTCCTCCTCCTGAGTCCACCCACAAAACAAACCCCACACCGCTCACGCAACTATTTCAGCTTTTTACCATTGTGTAATTTGCACCTTTGAACTAAAAAAAAAAATACATGCAACTGTGAACACCTATGTCTGCCATTTCACAATAAGTGTTTTAAAGTTGTGCAAGTTGCATCTGTGTGGGAAAAAAAATGCATATGGAATTGCAGCTACAAGGCATGCAATAGAATACCGTATGCAGGAGTTGCCTTTTGACAGCTGTATTTTTAAAGGCAAAACATATGCGAGTTTACAACAGCTACACAGTTCACCTTGCCGGGGCTGTGTCGATCGACTTATGTTCAAGAAAAGAAAATTAGTGCATGAACAATCTTTTCAATTAGACAACGAGTAGAGTTTCAGAAGAAATAGTAACCAACTAATTTTATGAACAGTTTGACCACAATAATTCAAGAAGATTTATGCATCTCACATAAATCCCATGTCCGCATTTAAGATTACTTATACAGCATGCCACTTTACTTTTCATACTGCCATGCAAGATTGAACGGGGCCCATAAATTCACGTTCGTTAAAAATTTTAATGGTAAATAAAAAGTTTTAACTCATGAATTTAGTTGTAATTTCATTTATTGCATATTTAGAAAGCAGCTACATTGTTTAAATCTAGTTTAGTCCCTTGTATGACAAAGAACGATGCATGTTTACAAATGTTTTGTGTGCTTGAGCATTTACTTTTCAGCTGTTGGCAAATACTAAGCGGCTGCAAATGGAACTTTGTATTTTAAATAAAAGTAACAATGTACCTAATATTCTGTATTTTCTTTAAAATTGAAATAGTTTGTGATCAGTGGGGGAAAACGTTTACTTACCGAAATTTGAAAGTTTTAATTGCAATACCACCAGAATCTGATACCGACCCATGCCTATTTTTATTACTAAAAAAAATATATATATATATATATATTTTTTTTTTTTTTTTTTTTAAATCTTTACTTGTTCACCCTTACCTGTAACCCCTGGACATTGAGCCATAGTCATCCCGGGAACTGGAGTAATCCCGGTATGAATAATCTCTTGGAGGTGGTCCATAGTCCCTTGAATCTCTCGAGTTATAATCCCGACTGGAGTATCTGTCAAAAATTAATTGAATTCAAGATAGTAACTGTTAATGAGTTTTTTTTGTTTTTGTTACCCCAAATGAACATCTACACACATGGTAATATGTATCAGGCTACAAATGCAGTTGAAACATGAAGAGCTTCAGTATAAAGGCTTCTTTATACTTGTGCGCGCATTTTGCCTTTATACTCTAGCGCAACCCACGCGCGCAGTTTTGAAAATGTATTGGCTAGGACATCACAGGGTGGAGTTTCCTCTGCTTTTTTTTGGCCATTTCCAGTAGCCGTTTTTACTTTACTTTCCAGAACAAAGCAACAACAATAGCGACCCTGGAACAGTGTCTGCTAGAACAAATGGACCTAGAGGAGTTTAATTATGCTGCAAAATCGATCAAGGTGGCTGCGTAGGTGGTATGTGGAACCCAGGGGACCGCTGAGTACGTCATCACAGCATGTGACTAAAACGGACCAATTGCGGGAGATCTCCGCGGCATTCTACGCGCAGCAACAATTTTTACCTTGTGCGCGTCAAGTGACCCATAGGGGCCGCGCGGCCCAATGCGTCGGTCACGTGATGCAATTCGGCCGCGTGAGCACGGGAGTATAAAGAGGCCTTAAGTGGTACAGAAAGCAGGTGGGTGGAAGATTTCACGTGCCCTACCCATCTTTTGAGTTGTAATGGTCATCTCTAGGTGATGGATAGTCATCCCTTCTGGACATCATGGAGTCTCTGCGAGGGGGTGGACCATATGGGTCCCTGTCCCTTGACATTGGGGCTGAAAAGCAAAGTGATGAGACATTAGGGCTGCATGAAAATTTGTTTGCGCATCGTCATTGCGATGTACGTGGGCGCAACAGTCACATCGCAGGGTCTGCTGCAATGTTGGTGTACTGTAATATACAGTGAATTAACTAATATTAAAAGTGACCAGCAGAGGGACCGGATTGGACATGCTAATAACAGTAGCACCCATCTTACAGTAAATTATAATGCTTCAAACAACACACGCAGCACCCCAGAGTGTTTACTTATCTCCTTGTATGATAACTATGAATGAGGACACAGGAAACAATGCATACCTTCTGCATATTCCTATTTCGATCTGAATGAAACGACAGTAGGCGGGCACTCTGCGTGAGTGTGCAAAGTGTGTTCAGTGACACTGTGTAAATCGGAGTGAATGTGTTGTTTCGTAACACAGTACATCAATTTTTACATTACTAGAAAAATTATTTGTATAAGAATACTTTAGTTAAAATACTGTACGATCACACTGTGATAATACTGTTTTGTAATACAAGAATAGATAAATGATTTTAATAATAGTCAGCCAGACCTGCGAGGAATGAAAAGTTAATGAATGTCATTTCACCATCATTGCTGTCATACTGTGTTTTTGTTGACAAAAGTCCTGTATCGGTTTTCAGTGTTCCTACACAGATTTCAAAATTCCATACTTTTTCAAAATTCTAATTTCCATACGCATAGGTAAAAACATTTTAATATTTTGTGACTTATGAGTAGAGATGTATATCATTCTGACTCTTTATATGGCATTATGCCGCCAAATTTCCAGAAGATTAAAAGGGATGATAAGGGGTCCTTCGCCAACCAGTTTTTATAATTTGACTTTCTGAGCCAATTGTCAGAGAATTTATATCTACCCATCACGAGTTACGTAAACGATCAGACAAGATCGGATGCATATAAATCAGGGTTAATGCCCAACGAGGTATACAATTATCAAGAATTAACAGGTGACGTGAACCAACACGCAGCGGAGGACCGTTGCCTCCGCCAGGTCCATTAATCCCTGGTAACTGTACATTATCATTGATCGAGCTGTGTATAATTTTTAGATATAATTTTTTGTTTTAGAAAACAGCTTT
This sequence comes from Phyllopteryx taeniolatus, assembly GCF_024500385.1. Lineage (NCBI taxonomy): Eukaryota > Metazoa > Chordata > Actinopteri > Syngnathiformes > Syngnathidae > Phyllopteryx > Phyllopteryx taeniolatus. Next base: position 23,797,381 of record NC_084511.1, on the reverse strand, counting down.
TGTAACAGTCTTGGAAACTGATATTTTTTCCCATCCAGTAGTTTCCATTTTCCATACTTTTCCTGACCTGGAAATTGAAGAAATCAAATTCCATACTTTTTGTACGTAGGAACCCTGTGTATTAATTTGTGATTTAAGAATTAAAAAATGAATGAATGGTTGGCAACAATTGGGAAAAGAAATGCCAGTATTTTGAGGGTAATAACCAGTCAAACATTTTTTTGGGGGGCGGGGGGAATAGAATCTAGAATATGATTGAAATAGTTTGAACTACGAGTCATTTACGCGAACTACATTTTTGGAACGATGAACTGAACTTTGAACTAGTTTGCGTAGAAAATGAACTTTCCAAACATTGATCTGTTTGTACTGATTATTTCGCAATTATCTCTCTCCACCCACACCCACACCCACACCCACACAGAGAGTACAGAAAGTATTCAGACCCCCTGAAATGTTTCACTCTGTTATATTGCAGCCATTTGCTAAAATCATTTAAGTTATTTTTGTTCCTCAATGTACACACAGGACCCCATATTGACAGAAAAAAAATTGAATTGGTGACATTTTTTAAAAAAGAAAAACAAAGGAAAACTGAAATATCACACAGCCAAATGTATTCAGACCCTTTGCTCAGTATTTAGTAGAAGCACCATTTTGAGCTAATACAGCCACGAGTCTTTTTTGGTAATGATGCAACAAGTTTTTCCACACCTGGATTTGGGGATCCTCTCCTCCTTGCAGATCCTCTCCAGTTCTGTCAGGTTGGATGGTGAACGTTGGTGGACGTCATTTTCAGGTCTCTCCGGAGATGCTCGTTCAGGTTTAATCAGGGCTCTGGGTCCTTCAGGTTTTTTTTTTTTTTTTTTTAATAAAGCTAACTCCATGCGGGCTTTCATCTCTTACTCTTCCGTCGGGCCACTCTGCGATAAAGCCCCAACTGGTGGAGGGCTGCAGTGATGGTTGACTTCCTAGAACTTTCTCCCATCTCCCGACTGCATCTCTGGAGCTCAGCCACAGTGATCTTTGGGTTCTTCTTTACCTTTCTCACCAAGGTTCTTCTCTAGGAATGGTTTTGGTCGTCCCAAACGTCTTCCATTTAAGGATTATGGAGGCCTATGTGCTATTAGGAACCTTAAGTGCAGCAGAATGTTTTTTGTAACCTTGCCAGATCTGTGCTTTGCCACAATTCAGTCTCTGAGCTCTTCAGACAGTTCCTTTGACCTCATGATTCTCATTTGCTCTGACATGCACTGTGAACTGTAAGGTCTTATATAGACAGGTGTGTGGTTTTCCTAATCAAGTCCTATCAGTATTCCTAATCAAGTCCAATCAGTATAATCAAACAGCTGGACTCCAATGAAGGTGTAGAACCATCTCAAGGATGATCAGAAAAAAATGGACAGCACCAGAGTTAAATATGAATTTCACAGCAAAGGGTCTGAATACTTACAGCTGTGTGAGATTTCAGTTTTTCTTTAATCTGCAAAAATTTCAACGATTAATTTTTTTTTCTGTCAATATGGGGTGCTGTGTGTACATTGAGGGGGGGGGGGGGGAACTTAAATGATTGTAGCAAATGGCTGCAATATAACTGAAAAACTTAGGGGTCTGAATACTTTCTGTACCCACAGCATAACAGTTTTAAACAAAAAAAAAATATATATATATATATATATATATATATAGGCATTTGTTTTCAATATCATGTAAGCCCTAACAGACTTGCACATTTGATCTAAAATACACTTTACACAGAACAATGCTTACGTCTGTTCATGGGACCAGATTGAGCAGATCGTTTCGGTGGAGGGCCTCCATTGCGCATAGGTGGTCCTCTCTTCATCGGAGGGGGACCTCTTGACGACATCCCCTTAAAGAAGGGTTCTCCATTGTCGTCATCATAGTAGTCTGCAAGGACAAGAAAATATATATTTTTTGGCTTCAACAACAAAATCGATTTCAAAAGTCAAATTTATTGATTTGTTGTGTCCTGCGATTATGTCAGTCACCAGCTGCGTCATGTGACTATTACATCAGCCACCCCTGTGCTGCTGTTGTGTGCCTTGTATTGGGAGTGTTGTTCCTGCTGTATGCAGGTTGGCCTCTTGGGGGCAGTGTGGTGCAACCACAACTTCAGAAAGCCTCAGACCAGAAGAAGAAAGTTATGATTGCAAAGCATACAAAAATTTACAGAGGAGGAAGACTATATGTCTGTGAGTACTGTTATATTACCCGTCGGTATGAGTTACCACTGTTTTTGTGTGTGAATTTTTTTTGTTATTAGTTAAATCCCTTTTGAGCTGACAAATGCTTATTTTTGCTATGCAGTTGTGTCTGGCCAGTGGAGTGGCCACCTCAAACCTATATTGACGCTGGCCCGCTACTTAATAGTTTTAAATGACAAGTGAGAGCCTTCAACTCTTCAACCAGTAGTACAGATGGTACTACTGGTGAGCAAGCTAGCCAGCCCGCAGCTACCTCGTAAAATCCAGTAAGCTGGTAAACTCCTTCCGCCGCAAGTCACCTCCAGCTTTTTTTTGGTTTTGTTTTCAAACACACATTACCAATGCTGCTACATTTGTCAGAGGAATAAAACCAAAAATTTCCGAGTGACGTCACATATGATCGTCTCAATATTACAAGGGTATGTGCTTGTGTGTGTGGGGGCTATACTGCTAACTGTGAAGATTGCTTGCTTAATTTGTGTCTCGTTTTCATTAACATACAGTTACGTGCAATGCTTTTAACAGTTAAATCTCTCGGTGTTTATGTTATAAACACACACACACACACACACACACATTAACCCTGTTTATAGGGTATAGACGAAGATAGGTGCACAGTTGAAAAGCGCATTAAGTGCAATGATTGTAGTAGTAATGATTTATCCATGTTATGTTTGGGACTGATTTTAAATGGGTAACTGTTTTGCTAGTTGTGGAACGGTAGACGACTGGTTACAGCGTCTGCCTCACAGTTCTGTTAAAGACCAGGAAAGACTTCGGACGTTCCGCGGCCATGTGCTTCACAGAGACCTGTCTTTGCGATGCTCCCCGGCTTCCACATTCATCGAGCGGACCGCGACATGGAATCATCGGGGAAAACAAAGGGCGGCGGGATATGCCTCTATATCAACGAAAAATGGTGTACGGACGTCACGGTGCTCAGCACACACTGCTGGAGTAGCTATTCTTAAACGGTAAACCATTCTACTCGCCACGTTCATACTGGCTGGAGTCTATATAACGCCTCAAGCTAACACGAACGCCACATTGCTAACGCTCGCCGATCAAGTCAACGAAATTGAAAAAAAAAACACCCCGACTCACCCCTCATTATTCTTGGGGACTTTAACAAAGCTAAACTCAACCACGAACTCCCTAAATACAAGCAGCACATCGACTGTCCTACCAGGGAAAATAATACTTTAGACCACTGCTACACTACGGTAAAAAACGCATACCGTGCTATACCTCGTGCAGCCCTGGGCTCGTCTGATCACTGCTTAATTCACTTAATACCGACGTACAGGCAAGAACTTAAATGTGCGAAGCCTACAGTGAAAACAGTCAAAAAGTGGACAAATGAAGCCAAGATGGAACTTCAAAGCTGTTTAGACTGCACAGACTGGAGTGTCTTTGAAAACTCAGCTGGCAGCCTGGATGAATATACGGACACTGTCACATCCTATATCAGTTTCTGTGAAGAGGTCTGTGTACCAACAAAATCATTTCGCACATTCAACAACAATAACCCGTGGTTCACTGCTAAACTTAAGCAGCTTCGCCAAGCTAAGGAGGACGCATATCAGAGGGGGGACAGGGCCCTGTATAATCGAGCTAGAAACCAGCTGACTAAAGAAATTAACATTGCAAAGAGGATCTATACAGCAAAGTTGGAAAATAAGTTTAGCGCAAACGACTCTAAATCAGTCTGGCATGCATTCCAATGGCTGACTAATTACAAGCGACGATCCCCCCAAGCTGAGAACAATAGCACACTAGCCAACGACTTGAATACCTTCTACTGCAGATTTGAAAAGGGACAGTTTCACACCACACACCCACCCGGCCGCACCCGCGACCACAATCACACATCTGACCTCTGCGTTAACCATCCATGAACAGGATGTGAGACACATCTTCAAACAACAAAAGATTAACAAAGCAGCAGGCCCGGACCACGTGTCCCCATCCTGCCTCAAAGTCTGCGCGGACCAGCTCGCTCCAGTCTTCACTCAGATCTTCAACAGATCTCTGGAAATGTGCGAAGTTCCATCCTGTTTCAAACGCTCCACCATCATTCCATTCCCCAAGAAACCTGCAATCTCGGGACTGAATGACTACAGGCCTGTCGCTTTGACATCTGTGGTCATGAAGTCCTTTGAACGTCTCGTGCTGGACCACCTCAAGAGTGTCACAGGTCCCCTGCTGGACCCCCTGCAGTTTGCCTACCAAGCAAACAGATCTGCTGATGATGCAGTCAACATGGGACTGCACTTCATCCTAGAAGACCTCGACAATGCAGGGACCTACGCGAGGATCCTGTTCGTGGACTTCAGCTCAGCGTTCAACACCATCATCCCTGAACTCCTTTCATCCAAGCTTCTCCAGCTCAGCGTCTCACCTGCCATCTGCCAGTGGATTTACAGCTTTCTGACGGGCAGGACACAGCAGGTCAGGCTGGGGGAGGCCACCTCATCCACACACAGCATCAGCACTGGGGCGCCCCAAGGTTGTGTCCTCTCTCCGCTGCTCTTCTCTCTCTAAACGAACGACTGCACCTCAGCGAACCCAACTATCAAACTCCTGAAGTTTGCAGATGACACCACTGTCATCGGCCTCATCAAGGACGGTGACGAGCCTGCATATCGACAGGAAGCGGAGCGGCTGGAGCTGTGGTGCGGCCGACACAACCTGGAGCTGAACACGCTCAAGACTGTAGAGATGATCGTGGACTTCAGGAGGCATCCTTTGCCACAGCTGCCCCTCACGTTGTCCAGCTGCCTTGTGTCAACCGTCGAGACCTTCAAGTTCCTGGGAATTACAATCTCCCAGGACCTGAAGTGGGCGACCAACATCAACTCCGTCCTCAAAAAGGCCCAGCAGAGGATGTACTTCCTGCGGCTTCTGAGAAAGCACGGCCTGCCACCGGAGCTGCTGAGACAGTTCTACACAGCGGTCATCGAATCAGTCCTGTGTTCTTCCATCACAGTCTGGTTTGGTGCTGCTACAAAAAAGGACAAACTCCGACTGCAACGGACAATCAAAACTGCTGAAAGGATTGTCGGTACCCCCCTACCCACCCTTGAGGACTTGCACGCTGCCAGAACTAAGACAAGGGCGTGCAAAATCCTCTCGGACCCCCCCCACCCCGGTCACCAGCTCTTCCAGCTCCTTCCCTCAGGTAGGCGCTACCGATCAATGCAAACTAGAGCTAGTAGACATTCCAACAGCTTCTTCCCTCTTGCAATCAACTTCTTAAACAGCTAACCTATAATTCCATTACAACAAGCTGGCAATTTTTTGACTTGAGTTCGTTGTCACATTTCTGTGGGGCCAATTATCTATTACTCGTGCACTCGCTGTAGTTGTCTCGCCATGCTGCACTATTTGCATATACTGGCCACTCATGCCAGAGTAGCATCTGCTCCATTTGCACACTGATTGAGGAGTATCCGTAACATTTGCACAACTATTGTCCCAGATTATCGCACAAATCGTCACTTTAAACCGCATACACTCCTTGAAGTCTCAGCGCCCTTTGCACAATGGTCATTGCACCGGACTATTGCGATATTAGTCATTCGAACTGCTCTAAGTGCGAGAGGACTCTGCATCTTTTTGCACAATTGTTTTTTGTCAATATCTTTATGTCTCCAAAGTGTTCTGTAAATTGACTGTCTGTTGTACTAGAGCGGCTCCAACTACCGGAGACAAATTCCTTGTGTGTTTTGGACATACTTGGCAAATAAAGATGATTCTGATTCTGAGGACCGGGGTTCAACCCTGCCTGTGTGGATTTTGCATGTTCTCCCCGTGCCTGCGTGGGTTTTCTCCGGGCACTCCGGTTTCCTCACACATCCCAAAAACATGCATGGTAGGTTAATTGACAACTCTAAATTGCCCGTAGGTGTGAACGTGAGTGCGAATGGTTGTTTGTTTTCTATGTGCCCTGCGATTGGCTGGCAACCAGTTCAGGGCGTACCCCGCCTCCTGCCCGATGATAGCTGGGATAGGCTCCAGCACACACGCGACCCAAGTGAGGAGAAGCGGCTCAGAAAATGGATGGATGTTTTGCTAGTAAATAATTTGCAAAATGGTGTGAATAATCATAAACAGTACTTTTATATTGTGGTGGTACACTTCTGCAATTACTTAAATGTATGTCAATCATATGCTAGTGGCAATACTCAAAATTCAGTGGTTTTCCCAGAGGAAGCGGTTTCGGAGCCCTCACTATAACAATTGGAACCTCTGAGTCGAACAAATGATCAAATAAAAGTAAAGCCCTTGATTGTATTTAATTGGCCTGTCTGTCTGCCACTGCTTGTTTCATTCCCCCCCCCCCCAACAGTAAAATATTTAGCAAATATCTCGAGTCACTCAATCTTTGCTTCATACGAAACTATGGTATGCCATGGTCATGCTGTACCTCCTCAAACAATGGTGCGGCCAATTCATGGCTGATGCAACCAACTGAAAAAGTTGGTCGCACCAGTGCTACTAGTGCAAAAGTTAGTGTAGAGAACTGGTATGAGGGAGGCAGGTCAGACTCCGTTTCGACATGGATGAATAACTACCTTTTTAGTACATCTGTATATGCTTTTTTTTTTTCCATTTATTTACCATTAATTTTTCCAACAGCTCAGGTCCCTTATAAACTAGGTATCGAATACTCGTGGACAACACCAACAATCGACATCTGAAGGAAAGGAAGAAGGGGAAAAAAAAAGGGATCTGACATTGAGTATGTCCTCCACATGTATAGATTCCACAGGTACGTGATCATGTTAAAAAACATGTTAGCAGCTTGTCGTGTAATGCAATTATGGTTAGCTTCACCACTTATTTGGAGCAGGAGCGAGAGTCCAGTGTCTCATCAGCCAGACTCCGCAGTGGATCGATAACACACAGGAAAAGCAATCGCAGTAAAGTCTGAAGAGAAGCTCGATACGCGGAATATTCACAAAGAAGCCATTCACGTTGTATTGCGACACAATGCAAAGAACATGATAAACGGTATGGATGTGACAGTTTCCCAGTCTCTCGTGTCACGCATACACTCCATACAGCTGTGAATGAAGGCCTGCTTGCTCAAAAAAAATCTATCAGAAGCCACAGCCATAGGACTTGGAGAAAAAAAAGTTGAACAGTTTTATTTTGCACTTTACTTTGAACAAATATTCGAGTTGGTAGCTTTATTTTGCACTTAATTTATTACAAATGCATCCTCAACTGAGCGAGTTGTTTTATTTTGGACTTTTAACTCCCCATTGCTTTTACCAGAAACAAAGGGTATTTTTTTTTTATTTATTATCTGTAATTGTGTTAATTGCAATTTTATGTCAAAAGTACCAGTATCGATACTTGGTATCAGAGAGTACTCAAGTGGGGAGACAGACCTCTCTGTGCACTTATGCAAAGCCAATTTGAAATAACGTCCTGTTTTTTAATAAAGGGATGCAAATGTAAGAAATTATTGATAATTAAAAAATAATCATTAGTTGCAGCCCTACATACATTTGACGGAAATTTAATTCTGGATCCTGCAAATCATTTACCTCTGGATGGTGGGCCTCTCATTCCACCTCCCCTGGATCCCCGGAGGCCCCTGGGTGGGCCACGACTGCGAGAGTGCATGGATGGGGGTCCTCGCCTGCCTCCAGACTCAAACTGAGGCTTGGTAGCCTGCTCCACTTTGATAGACTTGCCATCAAGAGACTGTGGCACACAACAATGAGAGCCCCCACCCCCCTCATTTAAATACCAGTAAATGTTTTCTTTAGAACTAGAATGCATTTGTAACATTTCGAACAACAATCCGTACCTTTCCGTTCATCTCACGTGCTGCATCCTTTGCATCTGCTGGATTATCGAACGTCACAAATGCAAACCCCCTTGACTTGTTTGTTTCACGGTCTTTCATCAGAAGAACTGGAAATACAGACAAATTGAGTAAGAGCAGTGATATGGTCTACCGTCTGAAAACGTAAGAGGGCATTGCTCTCTGTTTTGTTTAAAGTAGAAAAATAACTGGTGTTTTATAGATTTAGCACAACCACTTAACACTGCTTTTTACCAGTACCGTATTTTCCGGACTATAGATCGCATCGGATTTTAAGACGCACCCACTTTGTGTAGAATTTTTTATTTTAAACATACAGTAGCTGCACCGGACTATACGCCGCCGATATATACACATTGTGAAATTAGATATTTGCACAGAAAGACTTCGTAAATGTTTATTTATATACCTTGTTTCCGGCAGTAAAAACATAACAGAAAAGTCATTGTTTTTATTCATCCTCCTCCTGTTCACTGAAATCACTCAAGTCTTTTCAGTGTCAAGAGTTGAACTTCTCAGAACATCTCCGTCACACACCATTTCAGTCTCTCTGTCGGTCTCAATCTCATTTTCATCTCGAGACACAGTTACCGCTGAAGTTGTGCTGTTCTCCTCACGTAGCAGTCCAGCCTTTCGAAGTCCGTTGGTGATCGTAGATTCTTTCACACTGCTCCACGCTTTTAAGATCCACCGGCAGACCTCAGAAAAGGATGATCTTCGCATGCGGCCAGTTTTTGCGGAAGATTTCTCGCCGCTGATCATCCAAGTCTCCCACGTACCTCAGAGTGCCGCTTTAAAATCATGATTCACACTGATCTCCAGTGGCTGCAAAAACTTTGTTGTACCTCCAGGAATCACAGCTGGAATTGAGTTTGATCTCTCGATAGGTGTTGTCACAGAATGTGTTATACTGGCCCTCATACTGTCCAAAACAAGCAAAGCTTTTTTCCGGTGAAAGAAATCCTCCCAGACTCCTACTGTAACACTCTGTCAGCCCTTCAGTCATCAAGCTTTCCATCATCCACCCTTTTTGTTAACTTTCACAACTCTGCCTGTTGGGAGTTTTTCTTTTGGCATAGTCGTCCACTTAAAAATCACCATTGGTGGAAGCTTTTGTCTGGAAGCGGTGCAGCTCAAAACACACGTGAAGTGCATTCTCTCGTGGCCAGTTATGTGCAGCAGCTCCATTTCCCTCCTGGATGGACAGATCGATGGCTCTCAACTTAAAAGCTCCATCTTACCCTTTTATTGTACTTTCCATGACTAGTGTGAAAAATAAAAAAATATTTTGCATCTGCGCGTGTCGTGCTGCATTTTGCGTTGAGCGCGACAAAAACTAACGTTGTCGTCTTCTACATGTCTGCGCATGCCCAAACCCTAGTGCATTATGGGAAGCGGTCATGTTTTAAGCATTACATTCGAACAAGTTCTTACTTATTGCACCCCCCCAATAGCCGTTAGCGGGGGAAAAAATCCATATTTTAGCCGCATCGTTACACAGGGCGCAGGGTTCAGAGCGTGGGAAGAAAAGTAGTGGCTTGTAGTCCGGAAAATACGGTAAGTAAGCAGGCAGTAAGTTTGTCACTGCATTCCCGTGGTCTAGTTCAATGTTTTCCAACCTTTATTGAACCAAGATATATTTTAGTTTAGAAAAAAAAAATAATAATTAATTGCATCAACTGAAAGAGCATTTTATTGGTCTCCCTGTCATTATATGTCCCTTGCAGAGATAGATGAACATAGATCACACGATTCAGGGATCTGGGTGAACTTTTTGCACTAGAGCTCCCAAATCTCAGGCGTTGGTTGACAATGATTAGGAGAAAGGTTGCTATATTGTGTGTCCATGAGACCAGGTGGAAAGGCAGTAAGGCTAGAAGTTTAGGGCCAGGGTTTAAATTATTTTAGCATGGTGTAGATGTGAAGAGAAATGGAGTCGGGTTATTTTAAAAGAAGAGTTGGCAAACAATGTCTTGGAGGTGAAGAGTATCAGATCGAGTGATGTGGCTGAAACTGGAAATTTAGGGTGTTAGGTATAATGTGATTAGTGGCTATGCCCCACAGGTAGGGTGTGACCTATAGGTGAAAGAGAAATTCTGGAAGGAGCGAGACAAAGTAGTTCTGAGCATCCCAGACAGAGAGAGAGTCGTAATTGGTGCAGATTGTAATGGACCTGTTGGTGAAGGAAACGGGTGATGAAGAAGTGATGGGTAAGTACGGCATCCAAGAAAGGAACTTGGATGGACAGATGGTGGTAGACTGAAAAAAGGAGGCAAATGGCTGTAGTGAAAACTTTTTCTCCAGAAGAGGCACGAACATAGGGTGACCTACAAGAGCGGAGGCATAGAAGCATGCATGTGGATTACATCTTGTGCAGACGATGTAATCTGAAGGAGGTTACCGACTGTAAGGTAGTGGAGAGTGTGGCTAGACAGCATAGGGTGGTGGTGTGTAAGATGACTCTGGTGGTGGGGTGGAAGATTAGGAAGACAAAGGCAGAGCAGAGAACCATGTGGTGGAAGCTGAGACAGGACGAGTGTTGTACAGCTTTTTGGGAAGAGGTGAGACAGGCTATCTGTGGACAGGAAGAGATTCCAGAAGACTGGACCACTACAGCCAAGGTGATCAGAGGCAGGCAGGAGAGTACTTGGTGCATCTTCGGACAGGGAAGGCGAGAAGGAGACTTGGTGGTGCAACCTCACAGTACAGGAAATCTTACAAGGAAAAAGGTTAGCTTAGAAGAAGTGGGACACAGAGGACCGAGTAGAGGCAAAAGGAATACATTGAGATGAGACATAGGCCAAAGGTAGAGGTGGCAAAGGCCAAACAAGAGGCATATGATGGCATGTATGCCAGGTTGGACAGTAAAGGAGAAAAGGATCTATACAGGTTGGCCAGACAAAGGGATAGAGATAAGGATGTGCAGCAGGTTAGGGTGAATAAGGATAGAGATGGAAATATGTTGACTGGTGCCACTAGTGTGCTCGATAGATGGAAAGAATACTTTGAAGAGTTGATGAATGAGGAAAATGAGAGAGACGAGAGAGTAGAAGAGACAAGTGTGGTGGACCAGGAAGTGGCAATGATTAGTAAGGGGGAAGTTAGAAAGGCATTAAAGAGGATGAAAAATGGAAAGGCAGTTGGTCCTGATGACATTCCTGTGGCAGTATGGAAGCATCTGGGAGAGGTGGCTGTGGAGTTTTTGACCAGCTTGTTCAATAGAATTCTAGCATGTGAGAAGATGCCTGAAGAATGGCGAACCGGTCTGCTGGTGCCCATTTTTAAGAACAAGGGTGATGTGCAGAACTGTGGGAACTATAGAGGAATAACGTTGATGAGCCACAGTGGTGAGGCCAGCAATGATGTATGGATTAAAAACAGTGGCACTGAAAAGAGAAGAACCAGAGCTGGAGGTGGCAGAAATGAAGATGTTGAGGTTTGCTCTCAGAGTGACCAGGTTGGATAAAATTAGAAATGAGCTCCTCAGAGGGACATGTAAGGGTCAATGTTTTGGAGACAAAGTTAGAGAGAGCAGACTTCGATGGTTTGGACACATCCAGAGGAGAAATATAACTTAAAAACTAAGGTTTGGCACAATATGCAAGCTAAACTTCAAAGTAAACTTTGATCCAACGGGATCAAAGCAAAAGTTTATTTTCGTCATGGCTTCGTGTTTTGTTTCCATGACTGCCATTTTGTTATTGCACTGAGTGACTACTTTTTATTCGTTATAAATCAGACAAGCTAAACCAAATGTGATCGCCGAGGTTATGCTATACTCGTACCGGCAAGTTCCTTCATTACCTCTCGCTGTGGCTAAAAGAGACGTTTTTTTTTAATGGTACATTGTAGCTTTTGTGAAGGGATAATAAAGTTTGAAAGTGTCCATTTGTCTCATACCTTGAACAATCCTGCCATATTTGCTGAAGTACTGTTCCAAGGCCTTCTCGGTGGTCTCGGTATTCAGCCCGCCGATAAACAGTTTGCCTGGTCGGTCTGCTTCGGCCATGCTGCAACAAATCAACCGTCAGAGACAAAAACGTCGAACGAATATTCAACGCGGTCGTTGTTTTTAGAAGCGCGCACCATATTATGAAACTATCGAGACATTCGGCGTAACCTACCTTCTTTGTGTTGTTGAATACACAAAATGGCGATATAGCGTGTTTGTTACTCGACTCACGAAACGTCGCAGGCGACTGATTAGTGGCGTGAACGACAAGATAAGAATCACTCGGCCACTTAATACGTTATAAAATAAGCTAAAACACCTCGCTATGGTTCCTATTGATGTTAATGTGGCAGAGAAAGGAGACACAAATGAAAAAAGGGCGCTTTTCAACAGAGTGCTCAAGCTCCACCCCTTCTTCTTTCCGTCTTTTTCCGGTTTGGATTTGATTGGTGGTTGGCAACCATGTCTAAGCGCATTGGCGCCACCTATCGGACTGGAGTGTGGCTCACTGGAAAGACTCGGAATGTCTGTCCTTTTTTAATTAAAACGTTCATTCGTTCATTGTTCCTTTTATGTAATCAACTTGTTCGGAATTCAGCCACTGAGAAGGACAGTGGATTACTATTTTTTTCGTTTTTAAGATAAAAGCAGAAATTAATAGAAAAGCCATATTTTTTTTGATGAATTTAAATTAAGGTGTAGTTCCAATTTTGAAGGGCAGGGGCAGACCATTATTGCGCTTTGAATGTATTCCGCAGTTATAAGAGGGTGTGCACACTTGTGCTCCATCATTATTTCAGTTGTTTATTTTTGTCGTATTGTTTATTTGAAGTCTAAAAAAATTGTTTAGTTGATAGGTCACAGATAGGAAAAATCACTCAAGATTTCAGGAAGAAAATTCTGGACTTGCACAAGTCTGGTTCATCCTTGGGTGCAATTTCCAGATGCCTGAAGGTGCCACGTTCATCTGTTCACTTCAAACAATTACATGCAAGTATAAACACCACTAGAATGTCCAACCATCATATCAGTAGGAAGGAGAAGGTTCTGTCTCACAGACTTTAACATGCTTTGGTCCAATACGTGCACATCAACCCAAAAACAATAGCAATAGATCTTGTGATGAGGCTGGGTGAAGCTGGTAAGAGTGTGTCATTATCCACAGTGAAACGAGTGTTGTACAGACATGGGCTGAAAGGCCACTTTGCCAGCAAGAAGCCATTACTCCAAAAGATACATAAAAAAGAGACTTTAGCTTGCACATGTACAAAAAAACAACAACTGAATTGTTGGAGACGTGCTGTGGTCTGATCTCTGATGTAAGTAAAATTGAACTGGTTGGCCATATGAGCATTGTTACTTTTGGAGGAAAAAGAAGGAAGTTGTAAGTTTGAGAACACAATCCCATCTTTGAAATACAGTGGCGGCATCATGTTGTGGGGTTGTTTTGCCAAAGGAGGCAGTGGTGCACTTCATAAAATAGACGGCATCATGAGGAAAGAACATGATGTCCAAATACTGAAGCAACATCTCAAGACATCAGCCAGGAAGTTAAACCTTAAGCGCAAATGGGTCTTCCAAATGGACAATGACCCAAAGCGTACAGTCATCCAGTTCAAAAGCAGCAGTACCAAATACTAATGAAATGAATGTAAAATTCTGACGTGCCTTTTGATTGTAAAGTGAATGCAAAAGGACGCACCAAGGAAGGATGTAATTCTATTCTATTGTAATTGTACTCTTATTGCGAATGTCGTGACGCTGATTTCCTGTGCGAGTCTCCTGACCTAGTGAAACGTCACTGTGGTGTTACTGTTGGTAGAGGAAGGCGGACATTGAGGCTAGCTTTAGCTAACGTCGCTGCGTTTCGAGAACCAGCAATCCTTGTTCCGCCAGCGCAGCCTTTCTCCCCGGACAAGAAATATAGACTTTATACTAATTTGACGCCAGGGGGGTGAACATCGACGACTCGCATATAAAATGAGGAGGCGAATAGAGTTTCAGTTTGGTTATTGGGTGCTTTTCTTTGTATTTAATTCGAATTTCTGCCCGTGCTCGGCGTTCTATCTTCCGGGTTTAGCTCCAGTTAGTTTTTGCGAAGACGGCAAAGGTGGTGACGATTGCCAGGTAGGAAGAATTGATCACGTTCTCGTTTCTTCAACGGTACAATGGGTTTTTGGCCGAATTGGACACTTTTAACCTCTGATGGTTATCAATGTTTACCTTGCTAGTTAACGTTAGCTACATTAAGGCCCCGACTATTGGCTGCAAACAGCACGAGCATTGTGTAGCAGTCATTGCTGTTTGTTGCGCTTTTGCATTCACTGAAGTTCTCAAGTTGTATAGCTAGTTAGCAAATGCACGTACGATGACAATACGTATTTTAAAGTAAACACAAGATTCACTTTGATGCGTGAAACAAAACAAATTGAACCAATCCAAATTTTCATTTTATTTTACATACCATTGAAATTTTTTCTTAGTTAAGTCTCGAAGGATCATTGAGGGCAAGCACTCGTTTTCAATGATATCGAGAGGACAGAAACATAAAAGAACAGAGCAAACATGAAAATCAGCTGCATTCAAAAGGCAAAATAGGTCTCGAGCATTAATAATTGTTGAGTTTTTATGATGTTGGGTCATCCTCAGCAGCAACAACTAAAATAAAGTGTTTCCTATAACTGGCAATGAGTCGTTCACATCTCTGTGGAGATGTTTTGGCCCACTCTAACTTGCGGAATTGTTTCAATTCAGAAAAAATGGAATCCTAAAGCTTTAGAAATGGCTTTTGTAACCCTTTCCAGACTGATAGATGTCAATAACTTTATTTGTTGACTGTGCTGGGATTTCTTTGGATCGTGTCATTTTGTTGCAGCTTTTTTTGTTTGTTTTGTTTAAGATCTTCTGTCTGACTTGATTTTGTCAGGACAGATTCTGTTGAAGTGATTTCTTGATTGAACAGGTCTGGAGGTAATCAGGCTTGGGTGTGAACAGTGAAAATTAACCAAAAATTGTGATTAGCCACAATGACGTCATGATTTAACAAGGAGGGTAATTACTGAAATCAACATTTAATAGCATTTTAAGTTCACTTGGGATATATTTGTTTATTTTTTTTTTGATGATCTTAAAATGGGAAAATATGCAAAATTCTAAGATTTTGAGACTGGGGGGCAATACTTTTTCACAGCGCTGTATATCTAACAGTATGGTGGCCTGTTGCCTTTCAAGACTTTGTAAATGAAGATGAGTAATACTGAATAATTCACACACAAACCTTTAGCACCATTTGACAACCTGATCTTGTCCTTCAGTTGTGACTATTGTTTCATTACCCCTAAATGAGACTGATATACAGATGTTTTGCTTTCTTACAGACACAGATACAGCTGTTTGTCAATCGCCTGGATTCCGTGGAGTCCGTCCTGCCTTATGAATATGATGTGTAAGTGACCCTTTTTGGACTTTCTAAATGCGTATTGTCCAAACATGTATCCTTATCCTAATCGTATATGATCCATTTGTCAAAGATTCGACTTTTGCAAGGATGCCAAAGAAATGAGGCCTTCGGAGAATCTTGGACAGGTGTTGTTTGGTGAACGTATCGAGTCCTCGCCATACAAGGTGGGTGTTGCCCGAAAACCTAGGCCTTTTAACTTATGTAGCTTATTTTAGACACCAATTAATCTCCCTTGTGTCTCATCAAAATGTGGTTCTGATTCACCATGTCTCTTTTGTAGTTTAACTTTAAACAAGATGTGAAGTGCAAGGCGGTGTGCAAAAAAACGTACAAGAAGGACAGCCAAGAGGACACCGCTCGACTAGATTTCATCAAAATGGGAATGCAGCTCAACTATCAGCACCACTGGTTTGTTAAGTTGCAGTTTAACCAACCTTATCACAATACTTTGTTTGTTGACTTTTGGTGATAAAAAAATGTTTGGTATTTGAGTGGCGCATGTTTTTGTTGTTTCAGGATCATTGATAACATGCCAGTGACATGGTGCTATGATGTGGAAGAAAAACGGCAATACTGCAACCCCGGTTTCCCTATTGGTTGCTTTGTTAATTCAGATGGCCGACCTAAGGATGCTTGTGTTATTAATGTGAGCTGTGACTACAATTTTACATTTGTTTTTTGTTTAATTGGTATACAGTAGTGATGATGAGATGAAGCCTCATGAGGTATCGTACCATTTTAAGCAATTGGTTTGGAAATGGTTCATTTGTTGGAACTTCATGTGCACACAAAACCACCTGCTAGCCAGGTGTATAGTCACATGCAGCTGTAGCTTAACCACATAATGCGTGATGCATTTAATTTTTGCATCTGTTTTGACTCTTGGGAATGACAATGAATTACAAACAAAAAAATGTATGACGAAATAATTTCTCGACATGAAGTGCATAATATATTTTTGAATGCATTCCCTGTGCAAACAGTTTTCCAAAATGGTAGTATCATGATGTGGTAGGTTGTATAATGTTTTTCTGTCACTTTCGGAAAAAGGCATTTGTTTACGCACGCATAGGACAGTGAAAGTGTTCGTGGAACCAGGTAGAGGGCACTGAATTGCTTCTGTAACTAGGACAATGGCGTATAGAACAGGGGCCAATTATTATATATATATTTTCAGAAATAACTTTCTAAACACAACCTCTTAAGTCTTTAAAAACACCCTTTTGCATGGTAAAGAAGATGCCGCTGTGTACAAAAATGCAAGACCAGGATAAAAAACCAGGGGTAGCCTACAGCAATTGTTTCCTCTCACAGTGAGGTGTTGTTATTTTACCCTACTTCCTTGGAACACAAACACCTCACATTTGAATAAAATAAGAAACGGAAAATAACAGTTTTTGATGTATAAACCTCAAGCCTCTGGAGTAATGTTAGGTTATCCGGCGCAGTGCTGCCCGAGGCCCAAACAACTCACCCGACCACCGTCCCCTGGGTTGAGAGTCAAGCGCACCAACCTTTGGGCTAAAAGCCCAGGCTGTTAGTTTGGCGGCCAGCACCCTCTTTTTTATTTATTTATTTTTTATTAAGGATTCCGATGAATTACGTTTTCAGTGAGAGATGTCATCTGTTACCCTCACTCACTCTACTCCCCAAACACTATAAACACTCTCCAAACTCTACGATACAAAGAATAAAATCTTGATCAAAACCATGAGCTGACCGCAACTCTTATCAAAAAGAAAAAAACAGCTTGAGGGGTTAATATTGCTGTCAAACCCGCTTCAAAATTTGAAATGCTTTCCAAATCGGTCACGTGGTACAGCTGGGCAGCAAGGTTTTGGATGTTATCGTTTCCAGCCCCTCCCCTAAATGAATCAAGCCTGGAAACGCACTTTATGGAAATGCCCCCTCAATTACCCGACACATGCTTCAAATCCTCGGCACAGCTCGTAACATTAGTAATCAAAGCTGACACCCAAAAATATTTTTTAACGCCATGTGTTGAAGTTTTTTCAAATTTCCAATCTTAATCTTTGTAACTTTTTTTTTTCTTTTTTTTCTTTCTCTTCCCCCCCCCCCCCCCCCCCCCAGGCCGAGTTCCACAAGAAGAATACATTTTACGTCTTCAACCACGTAGACATCAAGATCATTTACCACAACGGAGCAGATGACGGCTGGACAGGAGCTCGGCTGGTTGCTGCCAGAGTGGAGCCCAGGAGGTAAACATTGACAAGTGTTGGATATACTTTGGAACCTTGAAGGACCAACGCCAATTTTTCTTTACTTTTATAAGAATTTTCCACCGCAGGAAATAAAAATAACCTCCAGAATATAACATTAGCCATCGTAAAACCTATATCAAATAGAAGAAAAGTTGTAGATGTGTAATTTAACTTTAAAACTAATTAGTGGCAGCCAATCTTACATGTGTAAAAGAAAAAAGTTAATTGCGCGATATTAAATTAATAATAAATTGTTTTACTCATGTGCTCTTAATGACAAAGGTGCAGAATGAGATTACTGCTTGTGCCTAAACACAACTGATTAAAGGCCTTTTCACATTGCACTAAGCACAGCCCAATGCACCGTCGACCAACCCATTCATTGTGTATGTGCTGCCGTGACACAATGCTGCGATGTTCAGCGGCACGTGGTGGGCGAACGGCACCTCGGAGAGGTGGTGGAAAAGTGATTTCAGTGTGACAACAGCAAGAGATTTTGGGAGAGTTATACATTGAAAACAAAGAGCATGGGGAAAGTGGTCTGACTTTTGAGGCATGGTTATCGTACGGCTTTCTAGGTATATTTGGTTGGTTTTCTCATTTTCTGTTCCACTGTATTAAGTACAATCAACTTGTAAGATTGTTGTAAGCCACAATACAGTCAGGTAGGAGCATATTTAAACATGTTGTATTTTTCCCCCCTTAATAGTATCAACCACGCAGATGAGAAGAACCCAAACTGCGAAAGTACCACCCCAATGGAGGTGCCTAACCAGTTTGACAATGACATGTCTATCGTTTACACCTACTCTGTCACATTTGAGGTAAATCTTTGGACTGGATTTCTGTTTTTACCTTGAAAACATTGTGAACATGTGTTACTATTATGGGACATTTCACCTCCTTTTACAGAAAAACAACACGATCAAGTGGGCTTCCCGGTGGGACTACATCCTGGTCTCTATGCCGCACACAAACATCCAGTGGTTTAGGTAGGAGCACATATTTCATATTCATATTTAAACACCTGTGTTGCTGGTTGCCAACGCATATTCTCGTGTAATTTCATTGTTAGCATCATGAACTCCTTAGTCATCGTGCTCTTCCTGTCTGGCATGGTGGCCATGATCATGCTAAGAACGCTGCACAAGGATATTGCCAGATACAACCAGGTGGACCAGGTACAAGCATCATCCACACTATTCATGTACACGCATCACTCAGAGGGTCAGGAAAGTAGTACAGTAATACCTTGATTTACGAGTGCCCCAACTTGCGAATCTTTCGAGTAAAAGGAGCTATGGGGTAAAAAAAATTGGAGCAATTCGTAAATGGTCGCCCCCTTTTCATCGGCAAAATTGGCATGCCTCCCCGTGTCTTGGTGTGACGTCATTGGCAGAAGTGGAAACCAAATTCACTACGTAGCCAGTGTAGAAAAATTTATATTGTATATATTGTAGCTGTCAGGCAGAATCCCACCCATCTCTAAAATGACAACTTTTCAGGGGAAAAAAAACAACTACAGCCAGTGCATAGCTAGTGTGGGAAAAGGAATGCACTATACAATAAGGTGGATAAAGTGGTAGTAATCAGTTATTTTATATATCGTTGCTGTTGGGTGGAATCCCACCTCCTCCAAAATGACAACTTTTCAGGAAATAATAATAATAATGAAAACGACAGCTTTTATGAGTTACCAAACAGTGATTTGTTCAAGTTGTTATCAGACCTTAGTGGTATCATACACTGTTGCTCTCTCACATGAACAGAACAACCAGCACCCCAAAATGATGTTCAGTCGCTAATTTAATATGCTGAAAAATCGCTAATTCATTAGAGTGTCATTGATTAAAACTTGTGGAAATTAATCACTTAGCTCAGGTGACTGCTCTCTGCAAGAAGGCATTACAGCGATCAACTCTAACAAAGCAAGCCTACACAAATTTAGCCAACCTCACTATTTTCACTAGTCTAAAAAAACAATAAATCCATATTTGAAATATAGGTGACGATTACACCCCAGGATTGCTTGTGAGCATACCAAATATTTAAAAAATGTGTGTGTGTGTGTGTGTATATATATATATATATATATATATATACATATATGTGTGTGTGTGTGTGTGTGTGTGTGTATATATATATATATATGTGTGTATATATATATATGTGTGTATATATATATATATATATATATATATATATGTGTATAATGCAATAACTGTCCCGTGGTAATGTTCTTGACAAAATTTTTGAAAATTCAGATTTGGATAAATTTTTCCGGAAGTGAATTTCTATAGGTTGGGAGCTCTGCGTGTCGATCTATTCATATTTTTGGTTATAATGTTATATCAAACACATAACCTGTGTCCTAAGGCTAATGAAATCAACTTTTTGCTCACAAATCAAGGCAAAAAATTGGCCAAGTGACAGCTCGGACCTTAAAATACTCGTAAGTGAGGGCACTCTTCAGTTGGGGTACCATTTAGCTTCACGCCAGACGGCGCTGTTGTCGGGTCGCATATAATTATCTGATTGCAGGATTCTGTGTTATTGTGTGAGAGCATATACAGTACAATAGCTCTGGAACATTCGCTGGGTTTCATGTAAAAGACATGCAGTTGAAGGTGGAATTTTCCGTTTGCTTCAATTTGTACCACATAGTTTTCCTTATTAGGTTTGCTGTCATGACACTGTAAACTTGAACGACCAAACAGTAAAGCAAATACTTTATTTATCTAGAGTTCATCAGTTGGTTGTGGCCTTGAATTGGGTGCTTCCTTGAAATCTAAAATTGACTCATCTCTTGGAGGTGGAAGTCCCCCCCCCCCCCCATTATCAGTTATTTCTGCAGTGTGAAATGCTATGAGTCTGAACATGTTGTCACATTTCACAGGCAGACTTGATAAAGCTTCCATCGACCGTGCTGAAATCAACTCCCTTTTATGTAAGCCTGCTCAAAAGCAAACATTTGTGGTCCTTCAATCAGGTGTTTGGGTGAGATTGAAGCACAAGCACACACACACTTGAGAGGAATGTAAAAGGTGGTGTGACTCCAGAAGACTAAACTGTACATTACAAAGTGTAGACTGATTGGGAGTCCTGACACACCAAATTTTACAGCTTTTGTTCTCAGTGTTCACCTTTTGTTGCTTTGCTGGCAAGTTTCGAGCCACCAGGTACAATTCACTCCGTGGTGGCTGGTTAAACTTAAGCTTTTTACCCCGTGCGTGTGGAATGCTCTGTTGATATACCACCTTGCGTTCCCCTCTTACAGGAAGACGCGCAGGAGGAGTCTGGTTGGAAGCAGGTGCATGGCGATGTGTTCCGCCCGCCCAGGAAAGGAATGCTGCTCTCCATATTCCTCGGACAGGGCACGCAGATCTTCATCATGACCTTCATCACACTCTGTAAGATAACACAATATATACAGACTAATTCACAAGGTAAACAGGCATAACCAGAATGGCAAGCCAGAATTCTGTCAGACCTCATAATAGATACAGATTAATTTCACAAGGTAAACGGGCAGAACCAGCAAGACGGTGTGTGAGGTATTAGTGGAAGCCACTGACCCCCGTAAAGTATAGCCACTGTTGTCAAATTGCACCTCTCTGAGAGTGTCAATTAAAACAGAGCATTAATACAGTATGTCCAAAGAAAAATGTACTCACTCTAACTGGCCATTAATTCAGTGTTCACCAGTATTTCTGGGGGATAGGAACCGAGCCATGCAACAAATAGCGAAAATCTGAGTAATTGACGGTGCCCCACTAAAGGTCTGTAATTGCTTATACAGTAGACAGAATGGCAGCAAAGCACATTTGTCTTAATAAAACTTTTCAACTCACTTCAACATACATTGTAACCTCAGTTTTCTTGTTTAAGCCATTCTAAAAAAATCAGACTAAAACCGATTCGTACGAGGACTGAAGCAATATTTCCAATAGGAAATAATGTAAACATCACTTTTACCTTTTATTGAAGAGTCTTAATGGCGTAAGAAAGATGGCGAGGAGGGGAGCGGGATAAGGAGAGGTTATTTTTTTGGAAGTGGAATCCACGATTGTTGTACTTTGCTACAAGGTTGTTGTTTTTTTTACTCTATGGTGTTTCTCATCTTTATTGCTTGGAACTTTCTTTGGCCCCATGGCAGCTTATTGAAAACCCTCACTCTAGGAAAAAAAACTTTTAAAATGCTTCCGATGAACGCGTAGGGTGATGCTCACTGTCGGTCACTCAACGGAAACACTAAGTTGCGCATACGCATGGGATGCTTTGTGTGTGGCCTCGATGAGTGGCCGAGTCAAGTGGGCAGACGGATGCGTGTGGTATGGACTATTTTCAACTGTACAAAAACCGAGTGGATGTGTGAAACCTAGGACAAAATACTTATCAAAGTATAAAAATAATAATAATCATGATGATAATAATAATAATACTAATAAAGTGATACAAATAAATAACAATAATAACTAATTCATTTATAATTTATAGGCGCCTTTCTTGGTACTCAAGGTCACCGTACAAAGTTAAAAGAAATCAATACAATAAAAACAGAACATGGGGGGGTAGGGGCAGAGCGGTTGAAGGCTTTGTCCCCCACGGTGGACAGACTGGCAGAATGGATGGAAGACTAAGAGCTGAGAGTAGGTGTGGCAATGTGAAGGTGGACCGAAAAATAATGGTGGGGCAAGGTGATTGATGGTCTTGAAGGTAAAGATCAGTATTGTATATTGGATGCAGTATTTCACAGGGAGCCATTGGAGTTGTTGGAGGGCTGGAGTGATGTGATGAATGTAGACGGTCCTCGTGATGATACGGGCAGCAGAGTTCTGGAGAAGCTGTCGTTTTTGCAGTGACTTGTGGGGGAGACCATACAGGAGAGGAGAGAGTTGTGGTAATCCAGGTGGGAAGTGACGAGGCTATGAACAAGGACAACAGCAGTAGGTTAGGGGTTGGACTGAGACGATTTATATTTCGTAATTGAAAGTATGCAGACGGTGTAATGTTTGTACGCTTGGATGGAGTGTGGGGTGTCAAGGATGACCCCTAGACTCTTAACCTGAGGAGAGGAGGAAATGGGAATTATCAAGTGTAATGGACAAACTGTCAGTTTTGGCTAACATGGACTTGGTACCTATGAGTAAGATTTCAGTTTTGTCATGGTTGTAGAAAGTTGGATGAAAACCAGTGTTGAGTTCAGAGAAGCAGTCAGGGAGGAAGAGCGGCCGTGGGTTTGGTGGAGAGGTTGAGCTGGGTGTCGTCTGCGTAACAGTGAAAGTGTAAATTGAATTTACCTATTTAGAGGAGGGGGCCCAAGACGGAGACCTTGGGCACACCAGAAGAAACGGGGACGCATGGGATATAAATGATTTCATTTGAACAAACTGGGTGTGGCCGGACAGATAAGAACTGTGTGTGTTTAATGCCAATGTGGTTGAGTCTGATCAGTAGGCTGATGTGGGAAATAGTATATCAAAAGCTGCACTCAGATCAAGAAGGATGGTGAGTATGCCAGAGTCAGCTGCCAGGAGGAGGTCGTTGGTGATCTTGATGAATGCTCTTTCAGTGCTATGGAGGGGGCAGAAACTAGACTGGGATTGTTCATAGAGCTTATTGGAAGTGAGGTGGGAATGGAGCTGGGAAGCGATGGTCTTATTCCTTTTTCAAAATTTTTATTCATTTATTTTTTTTAATTTTTTTTTTTAGAAAGGAATGGGAGGTTGGAAATGGGACGAAGGTTATTGAAATTATTTGTATTTAAACTTTTTTTTTTCCCAGTATTGGGGTTATGACTCCAGTTTTGAAAACTGGGGGAGCAATATCTGGAGAGATGAGTGGATAATCACAGTGATGATAGGGACTAGGGACACTGGAGTCAACCAGAACAGTAAGGAAGGGGTCAAGTTGGCAAGGTGTGAGGGCTTGGAGTGATGGATGATTTCTGAAATGTCGATGGCAGAAGGCAGAGTAAAACTTGAAACTGAGTGTTATAGATGAGAACAAGTGGGAGGGAGTGGATTCCGATGGGTGTCAAATGTTGTCAATTGGGACAATATATCATTTGGAATTGAGACATTGTCTTCCGATTTCTTCTTTCAACTTTTTGACTGTCACTGATTTTGTGGCGTGAACCTTATCTTTGAGATATGCCTGTTAAAAAAAAAATCCTTTGGCGTGAGGACAGGGGTGCAGGGAATTCAACACTACCTGGATAGCCAAACTTCACCTCACGCCGCCGCGTTTTCACATTTCCAGTGTCCGTTTATGACAGCTTTTCTTTCTTCAAAAGTGTATCATATATTTGCCATTGTTTTAAGGTTATTTGCAGCTGAAACAAAAATATAAGTAAGTGGCAGTCAAAGTGTGATTAAATTTTAGATACAATTGAGAAAATGTGACGATGAGCTGTTCTCCCTCTGTAGTCCTGGCCTGCCTGGGCTTCCTGTCCCCAGCCAACAGGGGCGCTCTCATGACATGCGCCGTGGTTCTTTGGGTCCTGCTGGGCACCCCTGCCGGATACGTGTCGGCGCGCCTTTACAAAAGTGAGACGGCTGACGAAACGCTTAAGACAAGTGATTTTGCGTCCCTTCTTGTTGTGATGTCCTGTTACTTTTGTTGTTTTATTTCAGCTTTCGGAGGAGAAAAGTGGAAGACCAACGTCCTGTTGACGGCGCTCCTATGTCCGGGGTTCGTTGCTTCACCAAAAATGGTTCCTCTGTGTTTTCACCCTTGACTGTCCTTGTGTCAGCATTCCCTCACCTCCCCCTCTTCTGCAGTATTGTGTTTGCCGACTTCTTTCTGATGAACTTGATCCTCTGGGTGGAGGGGTCCTCGGCAGCCATCCCCTTCGGGACACTGGTGGCAATCCTGGCCCTGTGGTTTGGAATTTCTGTGCCACTTACATTCATCGGTGCCTACTTTGGATTCAAGAAGCCTGTACGTATCAGTCTTAATAGAAAATATAGTGGACCCTCTCAGGTTGAACACAAATTCTGTAACCCTTGTCGATGACCGTTTTTCCATAAGAAATAAACGATCAGTTCCAGGGTCACACTGTCACAATCGTAAAAGTTGTATTCGAAAGTGTAAATAGAAGCTAATGAAGACGTAAAGACAATACAGTGACCCCCCCCCCCCAACACCCCCCCCCCCCCCCCCTCTCCACCGCGCTGCCAAACGCGAAAATCCGCAAGTAATTGACTCCCACCCAGAAAGGTTTGTAATTGCCTATAGATGCCGCAAGATGACAACAAAACACAGTTTTTTTCCTTGGTGTTTTTCTAAGGCTTTGGCCTGGCTAAATGAAGCTCCTCCCCTCATTTCATTTCATTGGCCACTAGATGGCGCCAAAGCAATGTTTTATATTTGACATGGCTTTGGCCTTGGCACTAATAAAATTAAATTTGATCTGATAAATTTCAAAACAGTAACATGCAAGGGTTTGTGTTGCCAAAAGGCCAAAGGCAAAACGCAGTTATTCCTTTGATGCATGCACCAAAGCTTCATGCAAGCTTTTCCCCAAATTTTCTTGAAGTTCTGTTAAAATTGCAAATTTTGTAATTAAACTGTAGAGGTCCCATTGTAACTCCATTACAAAATAATTTCACATGCTTATTTGCATTATTTTTTCTTCTTCTCACACCCATCCAGGCAATTGAGCAACCAGTGAGAACGAATCAAATACCACGTCAAATTCCTGAGCAGTCATTTTTCACCAAGCCCATCCCGGGCATCGTCATGGGCGGCATCCTGCCCTTCGGCTGTATCTTCATCCAGCTCTTCTTCATCCTCAACAGCATATGGTAACCAGGCAGGGCACAAATTCTCACTTCGAGTGCTCTCTACCTGTGATGTTTTAAAACGAGCTCGGTGTCAAATGTTTTCCACCTGATAGGTCTCATCAGATGTACTACATGTTCGGCTTCCTGTTTCTGGTGTTCATCATTCTGCTCATCACGTGCTCCGAGGCCACCATTCTGCTCTGCTACTTCCACTTATGTGCTGAGGTAAGTTTAAAACAATGTTGTACCATGCTGTCACATACATTTTGGTGCCAAATGAGTTATGATGACACAGTAATCCAGATGTGATTGAAGCATAGACACTCATCTTAAAGAAATTTTGCAAAATTTAAGTTATGAGCGCCACATGGTTCCAGGAAACTTCAAAACAATTAGCAGTTTGGGAGATTATGAACAATTCTTCAAAAAGAGCCTTCAATTTGTTTATTACCACTCCCAACTGGAGTCCACTGTACAACTAAACATAAAACAAAGAAAATCGGACGTTTATTTTAACCACAAAAGTCCGTTAGCTTAATGTTAACAAAGAATACAAAATGCCATAGACAGCCTAACGAAACTAGCATAGATATCCTCGTGTTATAACCCTTTAACCAACAGATATCTGAACAGGCATATAAAATTATATATCTCTGCAAAAAACAAAATTTGACTGCAACTTACTGAGCAGTTGTGACAGACGAATGTTCCTTAAAAATTAAATGTGTACTTATTTCTGTTTTATATTTTAAAATGTATTATAGTTAATTTACCATTTGTTTAATGAAGTTAATAACAATTAAGTGTATCCACATTTTTCAAATTTTAAAGTTTTCAAGTAATATTAGTAAAAATAATCAATTTTAGATTTAATATTTTGTAAGGAATATTGGTTTTATTGTAAGTAAAATGTATTGCAGTAAAAATGAAAAAAGTACTCTATAAATATTTTAATTTAACCATTGTTTAATACTTTTTGGAAAAGGCATGTCTGTAATTGTTTATTTTAGTAGTATTCTTAATTTTATTTAGAAGACATCAACTAAGTTATGGAGTGTGATCAACAAATTAAAAAATGAATACATTTTAATGAACCAATTTTGTTTAAAAAAAAAAAAAAGACAATGTCATAAATACCTATACTGTGTCTACTAATACATAATCTTGGTGAGTATTCTGTATTCCTGATTTGTCATCTTTGTCATGCATGTGCAGGACTACCACTGGTGGTGGCGTTCCTTCCTGACCAGTGGCTTCACTGCGGTCTATCTGTTCATATACGCCGTGCACTATTTCTTCTCCAAGCTGCAAATCATCGGTGCGGCCAGCACCTTCCTCTACTTCGGATACACCATGATCATGGTGCTCATCTTCTTCCTCTTCACAGGTGAGCCCCGGTCATCTGTTGACACATCAAGCTATTGTTCTGTTGTATGAGTAGCAACAGGTGGCTAGACAGGTTACTTGTACCCTCTAGTCGAAGAGCATTTTAGACGAATGAGAGATGATAATTTGTCGCAAATAAATCATAATTTACGGATTGAATGAAATTGGAATATTTCTCACGGCAAACCTGATGTTCTCTCACAGCACTGTGTGTTTGCCAAAGTCCAAAAGGGGTGTGTCGTAAAGGGTTTTTGATCCTGGTCTTAAATGTAGCACCAGGAAGTAGTTTCAGTACTTGTGAAACATATTGTTTGCTCTTTATTGAGTCAGTGCTGTTAAAGGCTCAGTCACGTGCAATCATGCAATAAAATCCACGTGTAAACTTTGCATCTAGGGCTCAATCAAACAATATACCTTGGAAAAGACTTTTAATTGACTCTGTCTAACCGGGTCGACACCATTCCTCCATTCACTATAGGTGCTGTTTATACCAGTGGTTCCGTAGCTTGGCGGTCCGCAAAGTAATTTGCAATAAATTATTATGTTGTGGACACTCAAAAAGATCCTATAAAACTGTCTTGCGACGTCAACAAAGGATTACCGTTGTGGTAATCGACACGTTTACAAATTAACGTACTGTGTTACAATGGACACACACACGACGACGATAACATGCAGTCGCCGTAGCTAATTGGGGTGCATATGCCTGTTTGCGTCACCAAGAATTTAACATCTCACCACCTTCACGTCTGATGGTGGAAGACGATCTGCTGCACCACTGCATCACTGTAGGGCCAGATTAAAAAAAAAAAAAAAAAAAAAAAAAGTTACATGTTGACATTATCTTAAGACGGAGCTGCAAGTTGCGAAGGGGTACGAGATGTCAAAAGATTATCACTGGGGAATAATCCAAGCCAAAACATTATCACGTTTCCTCCTTGCTTCCACTCTGCAGCTAAATAATCCTAATCTTCGCCATTTTCCAATGTCTATTTTTGTCTTTTTCATCCCGTCCTCAACTTTGATCTCAACTTAATTCGCGCTTTGACTGCAAAGCTCACAGAGAGATAAGAGTGACTTCTTAACATTAGCAAATGAGTCAAAATGAAAAAAGTGATACACTGTCTTTTGGTTTAAAGTTTGAGTTGAATGTGTATCTTTTTAGCTGGAAAGTAGCAAAAGTTTGAGATACAGTATCTCGGAAAAGGGAGTACCGTAAAGGGATGTAGTCACTTTTGTGGGGTACTGCATTAATTGTAAAAATATATATTTTTACTTAGTCTTGCTCTTTCCCAATACTGTAATACAATTCCCATATTAGGAGTTACAAAAATAGTATTTCTTTTGACTATACAGTGTAATAGGCGGAAATTAATCTGCACGCAAACGTACCTTTGTGGCTGACTAGTTCCTTCTGCACTGTAGCATTACAGCAATCCATTTTTAACAAAACAGGCTTCCTCAAATGTATCTAACTTAACTCTTTTCACTCGTTATTTTCCAAAATACATCCAGACTTTCAATCTTGAGGTGACATAATTCCACAAGGCTGCCGCAGGGTGAGGGAAGTGGCAGAGTTTTACAAAACTTCTTAAGCAGTTTAAGAGTTTATAGATTTGTTCTCTAGCTATTTTCGACACTCTAAATTGGTTAATATTGCGTCAAAAAAAAAATAATTACAATGTGGGGATGGACCAATAGTATCGATTTGTGGAAATAAATAGGAAATGGACCATTTTTGGACATAAGGGGTTTCTGCCTGACGACGACAATATGCAGATTTAGATTCAGATTTAGCACCTGAAAATAGAAAATCCAATTTAGCATTTCACACTTACCTCATCACCTTCATTAGTCTGGTCTAGTTTGTACTCTATAATCAACACTTTGCTTGAGTGCTTAATTTTTTTTTCTCTTATCAAATGTTAGTGCCTGTCCTGCTGCACGTTCCTTATGTTTAATGAGTTTTTTCTTTTCCTCCTCAGGAACCATCGGCTTCTTTGCGTGCTTCTGGTTTGTAAATAAGATCTATAGTGTGGTCAAGGTGGACTAGAGGACGGAGGGGAGGGAGAGAGAGACTGTTGTGGCTGTCCACGTGATGGCAACATGTTTGCAAGGCCCAGAAATGAAACCATCATTCATCACAAGACCCCCAAGGGAAGAGCCCGTCCTCTTTTTGTGCTTTAAACCTCTGTCCTTCAATAGTTTTCTTTTGCGTTCACTCTTGACTTCTATTTGGAGTGGCACCATTATAAACTAACTTGGGTCCTCGTTGTCATTGTGAACCTTTTTTTTTTTTTTTTCTTTTCTTCGGTGGCATTAAAAAAAAAAAAAAAGAAAGTGTTTTAGTGGCATTTTCTTTGTTTCTAAAGAAAATTCAAAGATGTTAGTTTTCATTTTCTTTTCCCTTCCAGCTAAATGTTTTGGGTCTTTTTTTTTTTTTTTCCTTTTTAAAAAAAAATGTTTTTTTTTTTTTCTTCTTCTCTCCTCTGTACTCTAATGATGGGAGGAAAAAAACTGCTTGTACATATATTGTATAGACAGAGTGAAGGAAAGAATGCTTACTTTCTGTTCTCATTTTAGGGCTTTAAACCCTGAACTATATCAGTCTATATTGTAGTTGAGAAAGCATATAAAAACACTTACATTGTTGCTGATACATGGCCTTTTTCTCAATGTATTTATATGTTTTCATTGAATCAAAGGAGAGTGTCCGCGTCATAGATTTCTGCTGGTCAAGCGGCAGCATGTTCCAAAATGGAGGATGTTTTTAATTCCATGTTGTTTAAGTCATTCAAATGAGAACCGTCTGAATTCACTTAACTGCTTTTGTTTCCCACAGTGTTTGGTTCAGTGGGGGTGGGGAAGGGGGATTGTCACCCACGGTGATATGTTTTGCAAATATATACAATTAATACATCGTGCTTTGTATACGCCTCTTGAATGTATACTCAAACATGGATACATTATGTATTTTCCTGTTTTCCCTCTGGTTTGGAAATGAAGGCAATTTTAATTTCTCAGCTCCTTTTCTTGCTCACGAGCAAAATGCAAATATTCCACACTAGCTATAAAAATCCTATTGTCCCAAGTATTTAACTAAATAATTGTGTTTTGGTTATAGCAGGCCATCACTGCTATAAGTATATAAAGTTTTTTAAAAAAAGATATTAGACAGCTAACTTAGTTATACCTCTGGTGTTATTTTTTTGAATAGCTAAAAATGGAAACAAAGCAAATAGAAAGCAATTTAGTTTGGCTGTTTTTTTAATCTATGTTGGGATGTATAAAAGCATATGTAACAATTAAGCATGAATATATTACACAACTTTTTCTGGTGGTGTTGGAAATAATACAAGACCACGAAAATACAGTTTTAAGTCACATTTCAAAACAACACATTGGTTGTCTAATGTACACATTACAATGAAAATTTCAAATGAGTGGTTACAGTGCCTTGAAAAAGTATTCCTACCCCTTGAACCTTTCACATTTTGTGACCTTCCAATCACAATTTTTTTTTTTCATGTGACAGACCAGCACAAAGTAGCACATATTTCTGAAGTGGAATGAAAATTCTGTTTTGCAAAACTGAATATAAATCTTAAAAGCGTGGTGTGCATTTGTATTTATTCCCCTGCACTCTTATACTCCTAAATACAATAAATTGCCTTCAGAAGTAACCTAATTAGTAAATAGAAGGCTGTAAATCGTGCACTCCACAAATGTGGCCTTTATGGAAGAGTAGCATTAATAAAGCCATTGAAGAAATGCATAAGGAGTCCACTTGGCAGTTTGCCACAAGATATGTAGGGGACACTGCAAACATGAGGATGAAGGTGCTTTTTCAGATGAGACCCACGTTTTTTGGGGGTGAGGGGCCTAAATGCCATGCATGCTACTGTATGTATGGTGGAAAACTGAAGACACTATCACCTCTGTGAATCATGGTGGATGCTTTTCTTCAGCATGGACACGGAAGCTGGTCAGAGTTGATGGGAAGATGTATTGCGCTAAATACAGGTTAATCCTGGAAGAAATCCTGTTGGAGGCTCCTAAAGACTGGGATGGAGATTCATCTTCCGGCAAGACAATGACCCTAAAAATAAAGCCAGAGCTACAATGGAATGGTTTATAATAAATCAAAGAATATTCAAGTGTTAGAATAGCCCAGCCAAAATCCAGACCTTAATCGCATTGAGCATCTGTGGCAAGACTTGGAAATTACTCTTCACAGATGCTCTCCATCCTATCTGGCTGAGCTTCAGCTATTTTTCAAAGAAGAATGGGCAAAAATTTCAGTCTAGATGTGCAAAGCCAGTAGCGACACCCTAAAAGACTCGCAGCTGTAATTGCAGCAAAAGTTGGTTCTACAACGTATTGACGCAGGTTTTTTTTCCTGATTTTTATTTGGGTAAAATAATTATATATATATATATATAATTTCCGTTCCATTTTAAAGTTATGCAGTTCTTTGTGTTTTGGTCGATCACATGAAAAAATCGAAATCAAAAAACATTTAAGTTTGTGATTTTTAAAGTGGAAAAATGTGAACAAGTTCAAGGGGTACCTTTTCAAGGCACTGTAAATAAATACATTAATAAGGCTGACATTCATAACCGCTCATCAGTTATCTCTATAAACACACAGGAACTTTTATCTGAACACGATAGCAGGAAATTATTCTTGTCTTATATAGCTGCTACACCTTTTAAGAAAAAAAAGTTTTAAAACGCAATTGTGGGAGTTACTGTATGTACAACTGCTGCTTTGAATTATTCAGAATAATTTTTCACTTCTTGGACTGACTGAGCACAACAATCTCTTGACAGGTCGAGACACGACAGCTAACTAAAACTACATATTTATGTTGGATATCATTCAACATCAACAGCAATCTTGCACTAACAGACCAATTATCTTGATATTGTAAAGGGCAGAACATGCATCCATCTCAATCTTGCAATAACACAAATAAGTAATCCCATATTTCTTTAAAATGTCACATTTGTTACCTCATTAGCACTGAAAAGGAACAGATTATAATACTGTATGTTTATTGACCTCAAGTTTATTATTTATTTATTACCTCAAGTGCATCATGTAGCTTTCGCTATCATTTAAAACCACCTAATGTCCTTCACATCATCCCTAAAAGTAAAGACTGAAAAATTTTCCTGGTAGAAAACAAAAAGTTATATTGCTCCTTGGCCAGTTTGTGTTGATGGTTTTAAATCAATTCAACCTTATTTTGTGATTTTTTTTTTTTGGGAGAGGAGGGGGCGGGTGCTCAAGGAATCAAGCTTTGCATGTGCCACACAAGTAAGCAACCCTTTTTTTATGCTCGAGTTAAAACCAATTATGACAAACCTTTATTGTACGGGTCCATTGTGTGTATTGACAGGTACAGTGAATCACCCTTTGTTTGTTAAAAGGCGCTTTGAAACAATTCTTCACTCACTCAACCAGATTTATTCCAAACATGAGGACTACAACACAGTACAGGCTGTGTTTTTTTGAAAACACACCCTGAGTCGACTGGCTGGAGGCGAAGCCTGTCCGTCGCTAAAATATTAACGATGACGGATCGACGAGCAGGATGGCCGTGAGATTTAAAAGTCCAATATATTGTACTTTAATAGACAATTGGAGACGTTTACATTTGTCGAGAGATGCACTCTGTCTA
Organism: Phyllopteryx taeniolatus; assembly: GCF_024500385.1. Lineage (NCBI taxonomy): Eukaryota > Metazoa > Chordata > Actinopteri > Syngnathiformes > Syngnathidae > Phyllopteryx > Phyllopteryx taeniolatus. The sequence continues at coordinate 23,764,818 of NC_084511.1, read as the reverse complement.
AAGTGAGGTACAGTACGGCTACATTCACACAGATTTTTAACATCTTAACTATTTTTGATAATGAATCGAGGTTCAGGTCAATTCTTAATGGGCTATTGTTCCATTTGACATCACAATGAGAGAGTCTCACTCAGCTGAATTCTGTGTTCCCACACATGAGGATTTTTGCTCATAAATATTGAACAGGTTTACTATTCACGATTTCTGAGCAGTTTGGGAAGGAAAAAATCCCTCTTAACACACACCACACCACATGATAATCCCTCACTATAATCTTTCAGAGGAATCTGAAAATCTGTCTTTTTCTTATTTTGATCGCAAGTAAAGAAAAATGCTCAAATTTGGCCCGATTGTCAGTATACATGTACCCATCTTAAGATGTATTTACACGATAAGAAATAGGCGTATAGTCTAATTCTGTCCCTCGATGTACAAGCAGTGACACACCGGTACCACGTCAGGCTTGATTGAAAGATTGTACTCCGAGGTAACTCTTTACTCTTTACCTTATCCACAGCCCAAAAGGTAAAGGTGTGTTTCTAAATTCAAAAGTGAACGGTATCTTACCAAGCAATTGTACTCTTAAATGATGGACTAAAACCCTCAAAATAAAGGGTTCTGCTAATATTTTCACACATACAAGACACACAAAATGTTAGAGATATTTGTCTTTCAGGTGACATTTCCTAACCTTTTCAAAATGTTTGAATGTTCATGTCCGACCGTTCAAGATTTCAGTCACATTTTGCACAACTTGCCATTCTTTACCAAGGAGCTGTACGGCAGAATTCACAACCAATCATTTTCCAAGAATGATACATTTCTGTGACTTTTACGGTCTCTTTGTTGCAAACTGCTGATGACACTCTGTGAACGTTCTAAGGTCAGTGGCCCGATACCTCAGAGAACATCCTGAAGCATTGCAAACAGTTGGACGTGTTTTCAAAGGTTAAGAGAAGGTAAAATTAAGTTCACCAGAACAGTTATAATGCATTTTAAGTTCTTCCTAACATTTCACCTGAAAGACAAATATCCATAACTTTTTGGGAGTGGTGTACAGTATAGTTCTATAGTACATCTGTATACATAAAGCCATTGCCAGTCCAACATTTGACCTCTTTATATACTCTGCTTGTCATGGACAGTGGGCTCCCGATCCGAGTTGACGCTGGTCGTGGTGGTTTCCTTGTGGCTGTCCCTCGACCTCCTCTCAAAGGTGGGCGAGGACGACGTGGTGCACTCCTCCCACGTCTGCAGTGGAAAGACCCTGGCGGCTAGGCTGGGCAAGTGAGGGTGTGCCCCGGCGCGGCCCTCCCTCGCCGTGGTGTGGCAGGTCTCGGTGGCCGAGCTCTGTCCCTGCTTGCAGAACATCCCGCAGAGCAAGGCGAGGAATTCCTTCCGCACGCTGCGGTGCATGTATCCGTAGATGTACGGGTGCAGGCAGCACTGCAAGAAGAAGAGCACCAGGGCCAGAGAGGACAGCCAGGGGGGCACATCTGCTCTGGCGCTCATAGATATGGTGTTCAGTACGCTGTAGGGTCCCATACTGAGGATATATGACGCCATGATCACAAAGACGACACGTGCGGCCTTGCAGTGGTAGTGGAAGCGTCGGTGCCTCACACGAGTGGGGTACCCCTTGGCCAAGGAAGGGGCATCCGGTGAACCCGCCTGCTGGGGTGCCGAGCTGCTCTGTCCTTGCAAGTCTGGAGGACAGGTCTGGGAGTAGGATCGTGTCTGTATGGGGTGCACCAGGGCATTCTGCCGCCGAGCCGCACGGAAAACCATCCAATAGCACCCGAGCATGACGAGAACCGGGAGCCAGAAGGAGAAGGTGGCTACCACAATGGAGTAGGACAGGCTGTAGGACCACACCACCGAGCACATCTTGTGATGGTGGTTAAAGTTGATGGTGCCCCAGCCGTACAGAGGCGGCGTGCTCTGCAGGAAGCTGAACACCCAGGTGCAGATGATCAGGTTGGTGCCTAGGTGAGGCGTCATCCGGGTGGGATAGGACAGAGGATGGATAATGGCCAGGTAGCGGTCCACGGAAACAACGATGATGGTATTGACACTGGTAAATGCAAAGAGATGCATGAGCACCACCAACGCCTGGCACAATCGGGCATCTAGGGGCCAAACCCCTGGCACAGTGGCCGCGATGGCGAAGGGCATAACCAGCACGGTCTGGAGAAGGTCGGCCAATAGGAGGTTGAGGACGAAGCGGTTGGCCACATGCAGGAGCTGAGGCTTCCGCTGGAAAACCAGCAGCACCACCACATTCCCAAACAAGGACACGCAAACGATCACAGATATCAGCATAATCTTGAGAACGCTGTTGGCTGCCGAGCTCCACAATGGATCTCGGCCAGGGAAGTCGTAGTCCAAATGCCTTTGGGCGTCGGATACATTGGGGCCAAGGCTGGGCGCCTGAGAGCATGGCATCGTTGGCCTCACCCTGCCTGCCTGCGGTGTCCTGTCTGACCCAGTCAATAAATTGTGAAAAACAAGGGAGACATTTCAATTCCAGGCAGACGGAGAAGGTTTTTGGGTTGTATGTTAGGATGTCTTTAGACACTTCATCTCACAGTCAAACAACATGTTAGGTAATCAGCTGGACACCGTCTTTCAAAACAGGTCAAAGAAAACAGCTGTTCGCTTACGTGACAACGAGCCTGAAAATGGGGACGTCTGAGATTGACTGTTTTCTCGTTTCAGTGCAGACAATGCAATTTGTTTGTCTGAGGAAATGAGAATACATGACAACTAAAACACTAATGGACAACCAGGTCGGTATTACAGCGTTTGTGCTTGTAACCGCATTATAGTAAAACCTTCCATCCAGGAAGTGTATTCAAAAGAAGATTTAGGATAGGTCACATCACCAAGTATTGGCTCGGCATGCATATTACAGCATTTTCACTCTGTTTTTAGGGTGAATGGAGATATGTTTGTCAACCCTTGTCCACGAAACGTTTTGCTTTGGTTGTTGCCATTTAAACAAACCCTAAAACTCTGCTTGTGTGATTTAAGGTCTTGTCTGTTGCTGTTCCTGTGACTAACAGGTGATCAGTCCAGGGTGAATCTGCCTCTCGTTCTTCCAGTCAGCAAGAAGCAGCCTTGAACCCTTAATAAGCAGTATCAGCAAAATGATGTTTGAATATCAGTTCAACAGTCTAGATCCACATAATGTGAGAAGAGTCCTTGTTGGAGCATCTCATGATGAGGTCCATGAAATGGCCTTATTGTAGGTCATACATGCAAAGGTTCACATGAACAGCATTTTCACTCAGTTATGATCATTTTGTCAACATTGGTTTGAAACTTTCTGTTGTTACTTGGTCCCTAAAACTGCACTTAGGTGTGAATGTCTGGTCTATGCTCCTGTAATTGACAGATAATGAGTCCAGGGTGACCCCGCCTCTTTCTCACCCAAAGCCAGTAGGAACCAGCGAATAAGCAGTATATATAAATCATTAAAAAATGTTTTAATATCAGTTCAACAGACTAGAGCCATAGGAAATGAGAACAGTCCATGTTACGGCATCCAGATCCAAATGCCCTCTCGTAGCTCACATTTACAACACGTAAATGTGCACAGCACTGTTGCTACAGCATTTTCACTGGGTTTTGATCCGTATATGAAATTACATGTTTATACTTGGTCCCTAAAACTGCAATTATAGGTATGAATGTCTGGTCCTTATTCCTGTGATTGACAGGTAATCAGTCCAGAGTGATCCTGCCTTTTGCCCACCCAAGATCGGCAGGAACCAGCAGTGGGCAATTGACAAAAAAAGAGGTTTGAATATCAGTTCACCAATCGACATCCATAGTATGATGCATGAATAGTCCATGTTGCAGTATCCAGATGCAAAGGGCCTTCTTGTCGCTCACATCTGCAGCATCGCACACGCAAATGTCCACAATGGACGCTGCACCACGCACCAGAGAACGTCTTTATCCCCTCAAAAATGACGGTGGAGCAATCGGTTCGGGCTCGACGGCTCGGTTCTCGTGTTTACCACCCGCCACACCCCCACCCCACCCCACCCAGCCAGCCCCGAGCTCCTTCCCCAACCTCCCCCGCCTCCATTTCGGAGCTCCGGTCGATGGCAGCGAGCAGATGCCGCGCGTCTTCACCGCTGCGGGGGGTCTCTCATCCAGACGAGCACACGCTGCCTCTTTCGGATTTCACGCCTCATCAAATATTTCAGATCGGATCCGCTTTGCCGACTTAACGGTCGTCGCCGAGGTGTCACACATCCACGAGCGAGGACACCTGCAATGATGCGAGCAGCGAGGACCCGCTGGAAATTTGTCACCAGCCCCCTCCCATCATCCAGCATCCACCCCCTCCTTTCTGTCTGTGCTGCCACGCTTTACACCATGTCTGACACTTTATATTGTACACGTCATCTCCCCCTTTTTTGTGTGTGTGTGATTTAATTTGGTCTTTGTTATTCTCATTGTACAACAAAAGCAACATCGTCACTATTATATAGGGCCATTCCAGAAATGGAAAGTTAAAATAATACACAAAATCCAGAAATATGCACTTGTGTAAATTAATTGTCCTGATCCCAAAATGCCCTAAATATTATTTAATATACCAAATAGCTCTTGAGCAGACCCTATAGGCTTTTTACTCTTGTTCCTCCCTCTTGCTGAAACAATTGTACATCTCGACTATGACAGACAGTGTTAAGAAATTTCATTTTCTACGCCAACTACTTCAAAGTTCAGTTCACAAATTACACTGCACTTTCATATTTCATAATTCAACATTTTGAAGGAAGTTCACCTTTCCAAAAATGAACTACATTTATATAATATATGTTTTTCAGATTCTTTATTTGATCATTAAAAAAATAAATAGAAATGTACGGCCTTTGGAGGACATACATACTACATACATACTAACAACTCAAACAGATTATTTGCTGTAGCCTATACGAGTGTAACAAACAAAAAAAAGTCCTTGTATTAAGGTGTGCTGCATTGATGATTTCCACTAATCAACACTTTGTAATGAGCTGTTTTCATCTCAAATCCATCAGAAAGGCCTTTTGATGTAATGGATTCAGACTGCAAATGACATGCACAAAGGAGCGGCGCTTGCAGTCTCCCGTCCTTTTACGTTCTGCTCTATTATGTGCACTATGGTAATAGTGCTTCAAAGGGACCTGAAGCGTAGATGCTATTAAACTGTCTCACACAAACAGTACAGTATGGCATTCCTCATTTCCTGCCAATCACTGACACCTATTGGTCAACACAATGAAACACAGGAGAGCAGTAGTAACCATCACTTCACTCTCACTGCATGAGCACTTGTCCCCTAACACATATTTTTACTTGAAAAATTCAAATTAAATGCATTATTGCTAGCATTGATATTAAGGGAGGACATACTATTCGTATGTCACAATGATCAAACTCTTCCGTTGCACAGATAAAAATGCTCACTTTTCAGAGGTAGTGTTTGAAGCCAGGAATATTGTTTCAAAGTAGGGTTTCAAATGTAGGTTTCAAGCCACAGTTAGGGGTTTAAAATTAGGGTTTCAAATATTTGGTTTTGCGCAAACTAGTTCATTCATGCAAAACGTCCCGAAACTCGAAACCTCATTTGCCTTTACCAACTGTAATCGAAATAAAATGCCCAATTTTAACGTACAGCGGTGTCCTGAGATACGCGTGCCTTGACTTACGAGTGTTTTTTTTTTATATGCGAGGTGTCACTTGACCGAGAACTTCTACTGCTAGATGGCGGCAGCAAACTTCACAACATCCGGCCACCATCAATGGACACTGGTAGTGGAAGGACAATAACAATCGGTGGCGCTAATGTGACTTTTAAGCTGCTTTGCTAACCGGAGAACCCGCAAAAGAAGAAACACAAGGAAGGACAATACATGAGGAACAGTTATGTTTTGTACTCATGTTTTCTGTTTGCAGGTTATGTGGAGAGCAAATGTAATTACTGTACATTTCTATACAGTACAATACTGTTGAGTGGTCTGATCTCACTCCAACCAGATACCCAGTCCATACATTTGTGTTTCTTCTGAACACTTTGTTGAAGGTAAGCCTTTAACAGTTAGCAACGTTAGAAAAAACATGTTCCATACCGTACTGTACATACAGCAGGCTAAATGTCCATTTTCAGTGTTTACATTTTAGTTCAGTACTCTTAAGTAGCACTGATTTATAAAATGCACATCTTACATTGGCTATCGGTTGATTGTTGCCGTGGTATTATATTAAACATATATACACGTCAGAATTGTAGGACTCTGCTGACTCCCACTGTGCTAAACACCATCTAGTCTTGTCAAAGTCATTGATGATTTAGCTAAAGTAAGCCAAGCTGTCAAGTATTCTGGGTCATTAAGTGAGACAGATTTGGTTTTATTTGCGAGCTAGGCGGCGAGAGACGTTTGAGTTGTCGAACACTTTGTCATTGTGTTATTTCTTCGCCACGCGTCCAAAGTTTCTTTATACTCTCTCAATATAATAGCCCTCATCTTAGAACATGTAAGGAGGACTAAAGAATAAGAACGAACGCGAGTCAGCTCGTCTTTCCCTTTCAAGTCGGGCTTATCCTCCCGATGTGATGGCGGACAAACAAATACCGATCACGTGATCGAAAACTATCTATACTGAAATAATGATGATCTCATCTCAATATACTCATAAATGTAACATTTGTTTGTCCTGCCTGTCATTATACATCACTGGCATAGATAGATGAACTAAGAAGCATTATTTGTTGTAAACAAATCATCCTTTTCCGACCAATGACTTGAAATTGGTTAATTCCCGCGGCACACCTGATGATCTGTGACAGCACAGTGGTTGGGAATGACTGGGTTAAAGAGTGTTGGGAAAAGAACTGAACTTGACCTGAAGCTGACCTGAAAATAGAACCCTTTCCCTATGGTTGACGTCCTCTCAGTGAGAAATGGGTCAAACAAGTGCACGCACACACTTAAACGTATATGATGGAGTGCATGCAGCAAAGGAGAAATCTTTGTGAACAAAACAGATTGAGAGCCAGCGTCACGCCATTCAAAGGCACTCTTTCATTTCCGAGCACAATAGCAGTTGTCTCCCGAGCCCAAACAGTTTAGACGTAATTACTAGTGTTTTCCCCCCAGAAAGGTGATTACTCCGCCACACTTGGCCGCCATTGTCGCTGGCCGTGCACTCCCACTCTTCAAGCTGACAAAAGAGGCGAGAGGGAAGTGCTTTAAAGAATTTCAAAGTATTTTTTTTAAATTTAGTTTTTTTCACAACCTTATTTCAGGAGATTAACTTGCAATGAGGGCTACCTGCCACCGACTGACACGTTCCCTCCGTGTATTCAGAATGTGCATAGCTGCATGAAAGCGAGCGGTGAATGGGTAGACTCACTACAAAAGATAACAAACCTCAAGTGTAAAGAAATAGGGTGTTGTTTTCTTTCTATGGGTGGCTTCCATTCACCGCCAAGGTCATTCCTTCTCTTTGAGCAGACACTCCAGCGCACAAGGCCTCAATGTAATTATTTTAGGACATAGGAGCCATGTTATGGTGCCAAAGACAGAGCACTCCTGGCCTTACCACTTTAATTCAGTCATTCTATTTGACTGACACCCCCCCCCCCCCCCCCCCCCTTCCTTTTTTCAACGTCACACATCAGTGGACTCAACATAATCAGGAGGCTCCTCAGTGTATCTTTTGGCCCTGTTTTTAAAATGTATTAATTTTTATTTTTTAACATATGTATCTCGTATATTGTGGATAGGAGGATTTTAGGGATGAGGTTGTATTCAGAATTAACCGGATGAATCTCATTGTTCAAAGTTATCAGTCAGGATGAGAGTACAAAAGAATTTCCAATGTGTTAAATATAACACAGAAGACAGTCAATTCTGGAAAACCCTTCCACCTATGTATAATGCATTTTTACAATGCATGAATTTGTTTCAACCTATATGATCAAAACATGAAGTATCTGTATTTTGTTAGTTTTTTCAAAGAATTATTCTGAAGTTAAGCACTTTATTTGCACACATAATACTTTCTTTTTATTTACTTGCTTTTATTTTGAAATTCACAGCCTTAGTTTTACAGTATTTAGTAAATGAGAAAACACACAGTTGTGCTCATATGTTTGGTTACCCAGGCAGAATTTGTAAGATGTGTACAATTCTTTAAAGAAAACACATTTACTTTTTTGGGATTCAAATTAAACTGTCAAGCATTTCAGAAAGCATGATCATTAAACAAAACATAACCATTGAGAAATTAATGATGGTTGTTGTTCAGTCATCAGTCGTATTAAAAAAAAAACCAACAACAATATTTTACAAATTCTGCCTGCGTATGTAAACTTATGAGCACAATTGTACATATATGCAGTCATATGTACCCCTGTCATATTGGAATGAAAGCGTAGGCTACACCTTTTTCATAACCTCTAGGTGCCATACTAGAATGAAAGTTTACAACCTATTCATAACATCTCGGGGGCGGTGGAATATTGGAATGAAAGTGTACATCTTTTTCATAACCTCTAGATAGCGGCATACATTTATAAAATGGGAAAGTATTTTTAATTGTCTCCTATACCTATGTATAATGTGCACGATTGACTTTTGACAATTTTGGGGGAAAAAATGTGCATTATACACAAGAAATTACGGTACACACCCAGTGAAGAATTGCGGGAGCAGCAGCATCATTCTTTGGAGTTCTTTTTCTTCAGATGGACCTTGAGTGTTAGACAAGGTGGAGAATATTATGACTGTTCAAAATATCACCCTGTGTCAGAAAACCCTGGCATTTCAACAGGGGAGTGTAGACTTTTTATATCCACTGTATGTAAGTACAATGGTGTAAAATTTTCAAGTTTTGTAAAGTTTCACAGCCTATTTGCAAAACAACCATCTGCGTGCATTAACACAGACTTGATTGGTGAATTGTGGAACCCGAACCATTCACCATCAAAGGCAGATTAGACTGCAACCACCCCCCCCTCAACCAGCCCCCTCCCAATCCGATCCTTTTCATTGGGCCCACAGAGAGAGAAACTGCATGTGTCCTCACTTGCTATATGTGAAAATTGCTCATTCCTTTATTTCAGATGGGAAAGCGGGAGCTGAATGGATTTGCTTTAATATAGCAGAAATGGGATACCACATACAGAGAGTGTGTGCGTGCATGCGTGTCTGTGTTTGTGTGTGTGTGTGCACGTGTGTATGTATATATGTGTGTGTGTGTATGTGTGTAAAGGGGGTTTAGACTTCTTTGCTTTTTGCTCACATAGTGAAAAGACCCTGACAGGTGTGCTTTTGTACACTCTATATATAATGTCTGTGTGAGAGTTTGTGCGCTTGCAGATGTGAATTAACACAGATATGAACGTGTGTGTGTGTTAAGATGCCACTCCCTGGTTGAAGCCAAGGGCCTTCTCACTTGTGCGTGGTGTGGTTTTAGAGCAGGCCAAGATTTGATGCTGACTAAGTACAAGTGAGAGCTCATAATCAAAGTGTACGCACATTTCAAATTGGCTTCTTTGGCATTCTCTTTAATCCGGAGTGGCACCGGATCGAAAGCCGCTCCCGTATTGGATATTTGGTAAGCAAAGTCTGCTTCTGATGCTTAAATTTGGGCACCAGTGCCATGTTAAGTGTGTATGGTGTGTGTTTATGTGTGTGCCCTTGTGTGTTGTGCTGGGGGCCATGGTGGGGGGAAGTGCCCCAAGAAAAGGTCAACCTCACTTCATAATATATCATACAGTTGGATATTTTACAGTGAAATACCTTTTCTAGTTGTAGTTGTGTGGCTGTTCAAAAATAATGAAATTAATACAATTTTATTTATTTTATTTTACAGTTTAATTTATTCTTTAATTGGAAATCTTTAATCAAGATTTAGATAGTTGACTATCTATTTTGAAGAGTAGGAACTTGTAAGGCATTTCCGTCTTTCTATTGAATTGTTTCTGTGAGCATTTTTTTAAAATATACATTTTATTCAAAGGAAATGTACTTTAATGTATTGTGTATAATTAATTGAATTGAATATATTTTATAATTGTTTGGTGAATTAGGGATCAGAGTGTCGATATGGACGGGTTTTTATTCTTTAGAATAATGTATTTTTTAAACATACTGAAAAATTATGTCACATTTCTAACATAGAACCAATATATATTGAGCTTCTCTGATCTGATCCACAAATTTAACATTTTATGTAATTCAACTTCCCTGTGTAACATATGTATATATATATATATATATATATATATATATATATATATATGTTTTTATTTTTTATTTTTTGCTACATTTCTAATATAGAACCAGTCCATATTAAGCTCCTTTTATCCGTAAACCACAAAATATATTTACACATTAAATGCACATTATGGATGGGTTTTGTCTTAGTAATGTGACAAATGTAATGTTTGGATATGTTTTTAAAGTCAACTCAACTTTATTTATAGAGGACTTTCAAAAACAACCACAACTGTAACAAAGTGTAAATAAGATCAAACATAAAACACAACAACAATAACACCAATAACAACAACAACAACAATAATAATAATAATAATAATAATAATAATCGTAATAATAATAATCATAATTAATGATTAATTTACTTTAATTTATTGTGTAAATTAAATTATATTACATTTTTAAGATCAATATGGATGGGTTTTATATTATAAACATGACATCTATTTTTATTTATATAATTTTTTAAACTATACTATTAATTTAATTTAATCTATAGTTTAACTTAAATCGGAAACCCCAATTCCAATGAAGCTGGAACATTGTAAAACAACAAAACAGACAAACAAAAACAAACAAACAAACAAACAAAAACAGAATACAATGATTAAAGATCCTTTTCAACCTATAATCAATTTACTACACTACAAAGACAAGATATTTAATGTTATTGTTTTTTTGTTTTTTTTTGCCAGTATTCTCCCATTTTGAATTTGATGCCTACAACACGTTCCAAAAAAGCTGTGACAATGGAAACAAATGACAAGGAAATTTGATGAATGCTCAAAAAAAAAAAAAAAAAAGAACATTCCACAGGTGAACAGGTTACTTGGAAACAAGTGAGTGTCTTGATTGGATATAAAATGAGCATCCCTAAAAGGCTCAATTGTTCATGGGATTTGGCGAGGTTCACCACTTTATGAACAACTCCATGAGCAAATAGTCCAACAGTTGAAGAACAACGTTTCTCAACGCACAATTGCAAGGAATTTAGGTATATCATCATCTACAGTCCATCCATCCATCCATTTTCTGAACCGCTTCTCCTCACTAGGGTCGCGGGCGTGCTGGAGCCTATCCCAGCTATCATCGGGCAGGAGGCGGGGTACACCCCGAACTGGTTGCCAGCCAATCGCAGGGCACATACAAACAAACAACCATTCGCACTCACATTCACACACCTACGGGCAATTTAGAGTCTCCAATTCATGCATGTTTTTGGGATGTGGGAGGAAACCGGAGTGCCTGGAGAAAACCCACGCAGGCACGGGGAGAACATGCAAACTCCCCACAGGCGGGGCCGGGAATTGAACCCGGGTCCCCAGAACTGTGAGGCTGACGCTCTAACCAGTCGTCCACCGTGCTGCCCATCTACAGTCCATAATTTGATATTATGGACTATGGATACATTTCTACACGTAAGCAGCAAGGTAAGCAGCAAGGTCAAAAACCAACGCTGAACTTCTGTGACCTTTGATCCCTCTGGCGGCACTGCATTAAAAACTGGCATCATTGTGGAAAGGATATTGCCATGTGGCTTCAGGAACACTTAAGAAAACCATTGTCACTTAACCCAGTTTGTTGCTACGTCTACTAATGCAAGTTAAATCTCTACCATGCAAAGTTCACTATAATTGGGGTTTATACATTTTTATTTTTAGAAAAGTGGCATATACTTTGGATTAATTTTTAATGTATGCTTTTTAAAACTATATTATTACAGGTTATTTGCTCTAATTTATAGTGTAAATGAAATAAAAACATTTATTTTATCGATCAGCGATCAAAGAAGTTCAATATGGATGGATTTTTTTTATGGGTTAACATGAGTTTTAAAAAACGTTAAATTATTACAGGGAAGTTATTTCAATCTATTGTGTACATTAAATAAAAATAAATTAAATCACATTAAAAATATAAAAAAATTAGATTGTAGATGAGAAATCCGATGAACTCAATTTGGACAGACTTTTATGTTAGAAATTTGACAGTTTGTAAGTATGATGGGAGGTATCATACTGGACCTCTATATAGTTCCATATCCGGCCACTAGATGTCAGGATTTGCCTTGACATCAGAACTCTGCCGCTCCCCTCTTCTCTTCTTTTCCCCTTCACCAGTGTGTACCTGAGGGGGGTAAACTTGTGCAAGGCCTCCACATGCTATGACAGCTTCCCCAGGAAGCTCTGCTGACATTTGCCTCACTTAATGACACAAGCTAATTAATCATTAGCTGTCCCCGAGGTATTGCAGTTAGAGGGGCTTTGTCGTGCCTGGGCCCAGCGGGGGGTACCCGGCCTCGACATGTTATGTATGCATAACTGCCTCGTTTCCACACCGCGACATCTTAATTCACCGTCGTTTAGCTGCTTTGACTGAATGCCGTTCTTCCTCTTTTCAGCCCTTCATCGCGGATAAAGTGTAATCTGCTCAGAGATAGCAGCGGCACCTTAAGTTTCCTGTCAGCTTTCTCGTGTAATACGAAGTCGGCTGTCTGTCCCCCAAAACCCGAAGGGGAGCGCCTGGCCTATAGTGTCTGCTGTCGAGATCACTACTTCTAAATGCAACACAGTACAGTGTCCTCGGTTGACACGCACCTTTCCCAAGTTATGAAGTAGCACAGTGTTTTTTATTTGATTTGATTGTTTTGTATGTGGCGGCACGGTGGACGACTGGTTAGAACGTCTGCATCACAGTTCTGAGGACCAGGGTTCAAATGGAGTTTGTTTCTGTGGAGTTTGCATGTTCTCCCCGTGCCTGCGTGGGTTTTCTCAGGGCACTCCGGTTTCCTCCCACATCCCAAAAACATGCATGCTAGGTTGATTGAAGACTCTAATTTGTTCGGAGGTGAGTGCAAATGGTTGTTTATTTATGTGTGCCCTGCTATTGGCTGGCGACCAGTTCAGGGTGTACCCCGCCTCCTGCCCGAAGATAGCTGGAATAGGCTCCAGCCCGCCTGCGACCCTTGTGAGGATAAGCGGCTCAGATAATGGATGGATGGATGGATGTTTTGTATGTACGTATGGCCTAAAAGTGTTTTTCATACAAAGACAGTCGTGCCTTGACTTACGAGTGGTCCAATTTACAAGCAGTCGCTTGGTTGTGTTTTTCCAAAGCTCAAGTGAAGCGAAAAACAAAATGCCCTCGCAGTGGCTGACGCACTAATACAAAATGAAAACACTCTCAAGGAGCATGGAGATGACGCTCATACTGGACAAACCACGTAGTAAATGGCCAACCTAACTGACTCCAACTCCTGACATCACTCACTAGGCCACACCCCTTAAAAGGACACATTAGCAAATACACTACACTATGTGTGTGTGGCATTTTTGTCTTAATTACACTTTAAAAAAAGTTAATTTCTTTACATCGTGTTTTATTATATTTGTATTGTACAATGCAGTAGTATTTTCTCTCTTAATTTTTTTTTTGAGGGGCTCGAACAGGTCAAGGACTTTTCACTTCATTTCAATGGGGGCAAATTGATTTGATGTATGAAATGAGCTAGTTTGCGTGGTAGTATAAGAATATGTGTTCGCATGGCACCAGTGGTGGTTCTATGGGGAGACTAGGGGAGACCAGTGCTTGGTCACCCCCCCACACCCCCACCCCCCCACCTCCCAGTGTGCAGTGGCGGCACTCTCCGAGGGGTGGCACATGAGTGTCGAATGGATTTAGAACGCTGAAATGTTTTTCCGTGTTCTTTTGGGGCTGGTCTCGTTCGGCAAAATGCTCTGTCAGCACCACCACAAGCACTTCTGTTTTTCCATTGAATTTGTTTTTGTTTTTTTCTTTTTCATTCCTGTACTCTTACTGAACTATAGATATCATTGTCACTTTACTACTGAATCATTATTTACATGTTCTTGAGTATTTGAAATGCGTGTGAGTGTGTTTCTTTACTACTCTATTTGTGAGGTTAGTGATGGACTGTGGCGCGACATAAGAATATGACGGACGCAGCGCATGAAAGCACTCTATTACTGCCGTACTTACTGTTTTTCATTGAATTGGTTCATTCTTATGGCCTACAAGTGTTTTTCATACAAATATTGACTTTAATTATGACATTTTGGGGTTATAAACAGAGCACAATGAACTAGTAGCGCAACAACGTAAGAATACTAAATCACGTGGGACACTCAGGTACTGCCAAACTTTTTTTTTCATGAGAATTTATAAAAATCTATATTTATGGAGTCTTCTGGCACTTTTGCGTTAGCATTAGCATAATTTTGCTCTAACTTACGTAAAACAAAAACAAAGAAACAAAAAAACACGACTATTTTATGTCACAAGCATATGCAATGAAGGCTGGGTGCTAAAATAGCTCTCATAAAAGGATTTGACCATTGGTGGATCACAATGCTCATTATTTCCATGCAGTAGTGTTGTTGTAGTTTGATGTGGTTTGCTGTAGCTGTGCCTGAATAAAGTTGGCGGAATATTTGAAATCTGTGCGTGTGTGTGTGTGTGTACATGAACCTGAGCTAACAAGGCCACAGAGGTCGCGAGTAATGATCTCTCATGGGGTGAAATCTTCTCGAACTTGGCTTTGACTCCAACGTGAGTGGAAAAAAAAAGCCTTTGTGAAATGTCGGACGGAAAGGAAAGGTGCCCCCGCAGCATCAGCGCACTGGGCCCTCATCACGTACTGGGGGCATGAGTGCCGGGTGGTGCATACGTGTTGCATGAGGGGAGGTTTTTTCGGGGAGGAGGTGCCCTCTCTGATGAGAGGCTGGGCAGCGGGGGGGCTTTGAAAACTCTTCAAGGTTTTGGGATGAGTTACCCTTGTGATCCTGTGACCCCCTGACACCCATTTGGTCGCCCTTAGTCTTTGTGGTGTGATGGGAAAATGGGGTGTACATACTGTGTGCATATGGATCACTTACCAGTACATGTGGACATTATACAGTACACATATGAAACAAATGTGCACACCTGCGGACAGTATATGGTTACAAATATTGCACAAATATGCTGTATGTCTACAAGTTGTACATTTGGATATATGTATTGCACACGTGGAATAAATGCAACGTACATGTGGATACACATAAAACACATATTGTGTGCTGTACATGTGGACACAAGACACACATCCTAACTATTATTTTATTTCTGTATCCATCACACACATGCCTGAATATAGTGTACATTGTGGAAAAAGTTTTGGAATTGTTATCTTGGTCTTGTTATTATTATTATTTTTAATATCACAAAAACCTGGGATTTAAACAAGGGTGCGTAGACTTCTTATATCAACTGTATGTGGAGTAAAATTTCAGTAAGGGCTCCACTAAGAGTGGAATTAATAAAATCTCTGCTGTGGTTTTCATTCATTTCCTATATTTAAAAACGGTCAGTATCCTATGTTTACCCCATCAAAAATAATATCTATGATTTAAAACAGGTTTCTGAATTATTCCATGACCCACATGGGCCTAATTATTGATATGCAAAGAATAATTTGCGAGGCTTCGGTGGCCCTGCTGTGCAAGGTATCATTTTATATCGCTTGGATACACAGAAGATCTTCAATTTGTACTTTGATCACGGCTCTGGTTTCACTTCGCCATGAGCCGCCATTGGAATTCTGCATGTAGAGAACAAATAGAGGCAATACTACCGCAACGGAGATGTGAACAGTGGTAAAAAATTAATTATGCAAAATCATACACAACTCTCTAAGCCACTCTGTCCAGCAAATATACTGGATTTGTATTTTATTAGATTCAATATAATATTTTATGATGTATTTTGTAATTGTATATTATGTATTTTTACCACTTTAAAGTACAAATTATTGCATTTGTTTTAACACTTCAGTGGTCCTGTTCTCACGAGCAACGCCCGGAGATGCCACCAAGCCCTGTACAAATAATAAAGTAGTAGAGTAGCGTAATGGGTAGAAATGAAGTATGCTGAAGTGATACATCTTGAATAAGAGAGAAGCTTTGTCTGTCGGGAGGAGCGAAGTTTAGCCTGGGTTGTTAGTGGAAGTTAGTCTTTGCCGCATGTACTGTACATGTACATGCGCACTTCGGGTGCTTTTCTTCGAAATCATATAATCTTTAAGTGATTTTAGGGAAATTTTCTAGAATGAGTTAGAAATTGTATTGAAGTGTTTAGGATCATAGTATGTGGTATATTTACAGTTTAAACTATTAATATATGCAATTAAAGAGATTTTTTAAGGGGGTGTCAATTACTTGATCATTGATATACCTACTATAAACTTATTGCAGCAATGTTACATGGCAAGAGAGGACGGGTCTATTTATGAAACATTTCAAGCGATTTTTTTAACTATGTAAAATTATGCAAATGCTTTTGTAAAAAATAAATTTAAAAAAAGACAAAAAAAAAAATCTAAATAATCTTAATAATCTTGATTTGATAAGGGTACTTGCTCACATTGTCTGTTGCCACACCCGCCAAGAGTAGTGGCAATGCATGGACTGCTGCGATTTTACATAGTCCTCTTCTTCACACAGATGTTTCCATGCAAAGCTGTGAGTGCGCCGCATTTAAAGGGAATGAGAAAAGCCGCTTTGATTGGACAGGGTTGAAGTCGGCTGTGATCATGCCCCCAACAGTACACATGTCCCTCTTTTCGAGTCCACTAAATTACCAACACCAGGTCTAACCCACTTTTGTGCAGTTACGTGGGACCACCAACAGAGAATGCTCTGCCCCTGCCCAGCTACCGTTGAGCAGCTAATCATCTGATAAATAAAAAAAATTAGTGGATGAATGGAAGAATATTTAAATGAATTCTAAAATGCACAGGCAGCAAGTGGACTGAGGCTAGAATCTGAGTTATATGCTCCCTCATACGTCCTCCAGTTAAGAGGCGAACAGTAGAAATTCGAGCCATTTGGAGACATTTAAGGGAGGACTGGCGGACTCCAAAATGAAGTGCATTACAGGAATCCAGCTGGGAAATATTGACAGATTTGACAGATGTTTGGAATAGACAAAAATACCATATAAGGAAAACCACAATTTATGTAAAAACAAATATCCAGAAGAAGTGATAATTGCCGCAAAGATATTGTGTAAATCTCCTAGATTTTATTGCATCCATAAAACTTTAAAACACTCTCTTGCAAAATGAAAAAAAAAAAAAAAGGAGTTAGCCCACTCTAGTTCTCAGTGGCTCATTTTGTTCTGGGGGCCCCATAGTGAATAGCTTTTTGATTCCCAACTAAATTGACAGGACAGCATATTGCTCATAAACAAGCTGACGCATTCAGATGCAATGATAAATAGGCCACAATTTGCCGTAATCTTCATCCCGCCACGAACCGGGGCGCATCCTTCCCACGGGAACCTCATCTGCAGGCCCGAAAGTCACGGCCCCGCCCCTTCCGTCACTTCCACCGCCGCTCGGTCTTTAAGGCAAACATGGGCCCACGCTGGGAAGTGGAGTCGGCTGAGCAAATGTACCTGACGGAGGCAGCACTTGTGCCCGGAGAACATATTTAACAATGCACACTCAACACCTGTCCTGTCTCGGCAGGGGGGGGGGGGGGGGGGGGGCGTCGGGAACAGATGAGGGCGAGTCGGGTCGATGAGACAAGAGAAGAGGAGAGGAAAGCAGTGGCGGCCTATGGCATATCCCACTAGTGTGCTGAATTGCTCATGTTCAAGTATGCTCTTTGTCCTCACTAGTAAGACAACTCAGCATACTGTACGTGTAGATTTGACAAGGGTGCACTAGTAGAATGACTGTCTTTCTAGTGATGTTTTTCCACTACTTCCTTCCACTACTGTATGACGTTTCTGCACACCAGTAGAATGACTACGGCGCGCTGGGAAAGGTTAGGGTTAGTGGAGGACAGTCTTGGCAATAACATCACTAGTAAGACAAAATTGTTCCACTTGTGCGCCCAAGTCATTCTACTAATTCGCTGAATTGTCTTACTTGTAAAGACAAAGAGCCTACTGGTACATGGGCAATTTAGAGCACTAGTAGGATATGGAATACATGCTCAGGGGGCTTTCCATAGCGGCACACCTCCACCTGGTTTAACCTAATTCAGCTCTTATGACTCCAAGGCACTTTCTGTGATTCCAGCTGCATGATGGCCATTCCGATTGACATTACAAGGTCTTCCCTCTGTTGTTTGTTTATTGAAAGCAACTTTCCCGTTGTCCCTCCACAGCCTTGTCCCTGTGGCTGTGTCCGAGGGTGGAGCCATCTCCCGGAATCACACAATTACATCTGGCACAACTCTGCATGAAGGAACGCTTTAAGAGCCTTTGTGCGTCCCGCCTTTGAAGATCTGCCGCCTTCTTTCTTCAGTTTCCCCTTTTGTACCCCCCCCCCCCCCCCCCCCAACCCTTCATCACCCTCTGTTCTACAACCCTCACAGTCTCATAACCCACCCCCCCTCCCCGCTCAAGACACAAGACAGAATGTGATGTGTCATCTCTCTCGCCACACAAAGCCCCAGCGCATTGGACACACCTTGGCGAGCATAAAAGCTTAACAATCGTGAGTGGGCTTGGACACGCAGAAACAGTGCTGCCAAGCCCGATAAAGACGCTTCAAAAGTCGGCCTATTGGATATTAGTGGCCCTTCTTCTCTGTTATTTCTCATGGAAATAGGCATTGCTGTGTGTAAACAATTTAAATTAACATTGGGACTAACATGATCTCGAGGACCATAAATGCACTCTGCTAATACATTCAATTTTGGGAAAGTTCATTTTCTACGCAAACTACTTCAAAGTCCAGTTCAGAAATGTTTAAATGAACTAGTTCAGTCCATGTAAAGTTAAAAAAAAAAAAAGGTTGATTGATTTAAAAAAAAAAAGGATTCAAAGGTTTGGACTTTTAAAGCCACTCCCTGCTCTCAAACGTTGTGGGCATGTTCACTGATTGTGTATAAACCGCGCCCGCTAAACTGTCAACTGTCAACCATGTACCACTTCTACGACCTGGAAAAATGAATGCTACTTCGTCTAGCATGTTACACATACAGTAACTACATGTTTGAGCCACGAAAATATATTTATACTCTATATAAAACCTCCCACAGGATCATCGCGGGGCTTTTCCACCCGGGACAACGGGACGCTCTAAAGCAGCCATGGATGCCCAAAGCCCTGGTCTACACACTGGCTCTCAAGTTGGACTTAATGAAAAAAAAAATAATCCCCCCTCCTTGCTGTTCCATCTTTCTCTGTGTGACATGCGTGGAACCACGGCTGACAACGAGTCGCTCTAAAGCGGCTACGCCAGCGGGCTATCTGAAGGAAGAGATGCATTTTCGGGGTGTAGGGATAGCTAGCTAGCTAACTGCACATCGCAACGGTGCTGAATAATGATGCGAACGAAGGCAATCAAGTTCTTAGATTGGTGGAGGTGGGGGCACGCATGCAGGACCCCAAAGTGCAGCATGTGTCGCTGTTTTAGCCACGCCCCAAAAATCAGGAAAACTGAAATGATGAAAAACAATTTAATGCTATCTCTCCACAATCTGATATATATGTGGAACATCACGTGACCAAACTCGGAAAAGAAGTTAGCATCATTCCTTTTTATGCTGCGATAACGAGCATAATTACGTGTTGACGACATGATGATTTGAACCTGAACTTGCTAAAAAAAATTCTTTATGGCTGGTGTCGTCAGACAAGTACAATACTTGTATATCCTTTATATATGATATGATATATGTAAACATGAATAAAGCCTAAACATTATTGTCATCTTTGTCATTTTTGTCATCTTTTTTGCCCTCATCCCAACTCACTCTCTCTCTCTCTCTCTCTCTCTCTGTCTCTCTCTCTCTCTCTCTCTCTCTCTCGCGCTGCCTCTCATTGAAACAGATGGCGTTTTATGCTGGGCACAATCAGGACTATTCAGCGTCAGGCTGAGCAGGCCCTCCCCACCTGCGCACAGTCCAATCGCAACCTAATGAACACATTTGGGGCAGTTGGGAGCAGTCTGTTCCAAATTACTCCCAGTTGGAGCTGAGGCCACAGGTAACTCATCCTCCTCCCTTCCATCCCCCCCCCCATCAAACTCTGCGGCTTCCCCTTTGTGACAGCTCACCCGCCTCAGCATCACATATCTGCTGTAGAGCTGTGAGCTTCCAATCTTAATCAAATCAAGACTAATGTCGGGGGCCGCTGTCAGCATTCCAACACAGCGGCCGGGGGGCTGAGCACGCAGTGGCAGGCGTATATGTTACAGGCATGGAGGTCTGGATTGACAGCTAACGTGTTCAAGTGTCGGGAGCTCAAGTGGTTATATTCGATATGTCTGAAAGTACACTTTTTCCATATACTGTATTTGAAGACCCTATGTACAGCAGTTGTTGGGATCAGGGCCAGCAAGGCCTTCCCTGCTGACCTAAACACTATCAGAGGCTCTCACCTACATTTATCATCAAAATTGTAAAATTTCTTTTTCCATGAAACTGTCTTGATTTATTCCCAACACTCTATTCTCATCATTTCGTAGTGTTTCTCTTAACTGCACTGCTTCCAGTACGTATATATGGACGTTAAATGTTTCTTGTCCAATCAGAGCTCAGCCTCATTGTGTTGTCATGTCACTCTAATCTGCCCAAGTCATTCAGAATCAAGTGCTGGCCCATTTAAATTCAACTATGTTAACAATGGGACTGTTTCCTGAACTAATCAGATTTCAAATTTGGCCTCCCAGGGCCAATGAACTGGCTCTCAGTGATGTCAGGATTTTTACATCCTCTGATTGGTTGGTCAGAGCAAAAGTAGTAACAGCCAATTAGCAAGACACATCTAAACTGTTGCCTCAACTCATCCCCGACTCGTGTCTCGTTAATCACAACATCTCCATAATTATATTAAATTAGAAAGAAGAAATTAGCTATGCACACACAGATTTGTGTTTTCATTAAAATACAGAGCATTGAATTATAAGTCAATTTGAATGCAACAATCAACAAAGAATAATTAGAGTTAACAGAGGATAAAACAACACATCTTGCATTGCACAAATCAGTAAAAACTTAAGAGAACCTCATTGCATCACTTATATTCCTGGCATAATAACTTTCTTTTAGAATAACATGAGAATTACATGAGAAGATTGTGACAATAACTTTAAGATAGATTCAGACCCCCCTCCCCCCCATTAAAAATCAGGACTCTATGGCATAAGTACCGATACCGACATTGCAGCCTTGAGTTTTGGTTCTGAAATAATGATAAATAATTTGCTTATTTTTTTGGAATGGCATGTTAGAAAAGGGTTGATCAAGTGATATTACTCAGAGAACAATAATAAGCAACACTAGGTCTATAAGGTCTTGTTGTTAGAGTTAAAGATTGACGTTAGTGCACTTTCATTCTGCGTTCTCGTTAAGGTATGTATAGTAAGCAGGCGAGGGTTTTTTGTTGTTGTACATGGCAGACAGTTGACATCAGAAGTGTGCTGAGCCTCCGACATTGTGATACACCGTCTAAAATTTCTGGGGACAAAAGAATCTAAACCAGGGTGCATGCCTCACCATGTCCCATCAATTGCAGCGGGCCCTCCGAAACCGCAGGGCAGCCATCCGTCCCCACGTGGGTGTCCATCACTGGATTTGACAGGAGCGCTGGCCCTTTCCACACTGTCCCTCTGGTCAATCTGCACCTCAATTGGCACGGTGCTGGTGAGTGAGGCCTGCTCCTTCTGCCGCATGTCAAAAACAACAAAACAAAAAAGAGCCAGGAGCCACAGAGGAAGTGCAAATATCCTCTAATGGCCTTGATCCAGATGGATGTGCACATGACAATAGGCCCCCGTGCCTGCGGTTTGCCTGGTTTTGTCAGTGAAAAACGCAGCGGCCACCACAATGACACAGCGGAATTATGCATGCGGGCCAAGCACCATTGAAATGTTAAGGAGTACTGCCAGTTGCTATTATTATTAAGTTAGCTCTTTCCAAGGCAAAGCGCATGTCTTTTGAAAGGCAGTCTTTAAGACAATGGGCAGTGGTGAAGCGGTAATGGATTCAGTAGGTAACCATTTCTCTGCCCATTTGCTTAACATAGGCCCTCAGTGAATGCAGCTTGATGGGATTGCCTCGAGTGGGTGTTTTGTGGGTTTTGAATTGTATCACTGAAGATTGATGAGTGCTATGACGTCCTTACGGTTGTCTTAAGGTGGATTGAAGAACGGGAGTGTAAAATATTCAGATGCCCCAGCATGACAACGACTAAACCAGGGGTGTCCAAACTTTGTCTTCCAAGGGCTGCACACAGAAAAGGATGCAAGGGCCAATTTGACATGCTTTACCTACCCTGAAGCGCATCTTACAGAATGACATGTGATTGGTGGTAAACTAGCAAGTAAGCGATGAGAACAAACTTGCACCTTTCGCCATTGAAATGAATGGAAATGCCATTAATCCATTCCAGCACCCCAAAAAATGGTGGACGGACAACTGGTCGTCTGAATAAATTTAACTTTTTTTTTTTTTAGTCAAAGTTATCAACTAATATGTAATATGTAAATGTAACAACAAACTTTTTTTTTTTTTTTGGAACAAAAAGCTTCTCCACCATGCAGGTTGTGGCTGATGCCACGAAGGAACTCTCTCTGTCTGTCTGTCATTTTGTCTGTGTTGACGGCAACTACAAGGTTGTGGCGATGAATCTGAAGTGCTACGTAGGTTCTCTTCACACGCGTTGTTGGGTGGATGCCACATTCCTCCTGAATCAGACCTGTATCCACAGTGGAAAGTTCAGCTTGGATGCATGTGATGAGTTTCCACACTGTTGGGTTGGCCTGGCCCACAAAACTTGAAAACTTGTTGCTCCATCCATCGCGAGTGTTGTTAGTTCTTGGCTGGTTGTTGAGGTCGGCATGGTGCACGTTCCAACGTTCAGGTTAGAGAATTGGTGGACTGTGATACAGGCGAACTGGCTTGATGACTTCAGACGGGGTGGTTGTTGTTAGCCCATCTATGGCATAGTGGAATTTTTTAAGACAAAATTATGTGGTTTGGTTAAATACACGACATGTAATTCTCAGTTTTATGTTTAGTTTTAAAGTAAACTTCAACTGTTAGTGGCAACAAATGGTCCCCTGGTCTGTCCTAAGCAGTCTTTGAGGAGGCCTCCCGGGTTTTGACTGTCACTCCCACGGATTGTCTCACTTTGTGTGATCCACACTTGCCGCGGTTCTTTCTTTTGTGGCGCGCAATCACACCAGTGGCAACTAGAGAGTTCATGCCGCTTTTAACTGCATGTTTGGCTTGGCCAGGGGGTGCCTGATCTCCCTCTGCCTGCGTCAGGTCACGGCGAGAGTGACCACTTTGTGTACAGCTGCGCCGTGTTTGGCCAGTAATGTAAAACCAGGAATCCTTTGAAACACAAGCAACGGCTCTTCGTGAAGAGGTTGGGAGTTGACTCATAGTCACGGGATAAAGTTCCCTTTGGATGTGTCAGGGCAGGTCAGGAACACGGAGGGGAGATGTTTTTCCTCCTACACTCTGGCAGCTGTGGGATGCAACGCCCAATATTATCAGTTGTACAATTTTATCTTGGGATACGCTTACATGAAAACTACCTAATAGAAATATTTTGGTGTTTATACATTGTTAAAACCATCTTGGATCTCACCGACCGACCTGTAAAAATGACTGAAAAAAATATGGTGACATACATGCCAGGCCAGTAGGTGGTGATATACCTTGCATTAATAGACAATGCCATTCAAAGGTTTACTCAGAAATGTCCCTATTTTTTAAATAATATTAAATTAATCAGAAGTACAGTTGTCGATTGTGGATGTGGTAAAAAACAAACAAACTGTGCTTTTCATTAAAAAATAAGGAAACTCTTCGACAGTGAATCCCCACTGTATTGAAATTCATCTTTCGTGCCCATGCTATTTAAAACATTTGTAAGTGATGTCTTTTTTTTTTTTTTTTTTTAATTGCCTTTACAGTCTGAATTAAGAGGTCTGCTTCTTCACTGTAGTACCATGTTATGCCACAACACGCTGGCCAGCACTGAGCTCTACTGGAAAACATTTGGCCTAATAGAAGAGTAAGATTTGATTAACTAAAGAAAATAGTAAAAAAGACATTACAACAAAATTACCAAGACAAGCAAACAATGTCAAGAATAGAAGAAGAAGAGCAAGAAGACGAGGGAGAGAAGGTCCCAAATGAAATATTTGAGAAAATGTTGCTGTTTGCAGTGTTTGCAGGTGTTTCTGCTCCGTTTTTTATTAAAGTAGCAATTTGTCTGAATGTTTATAATTACCGGACCATTGATGGTAATTTCTGCCTGTTACTGAATTTGTGATTATATGTTAGCATAAAGCTAGCAGACAAAAACAAAAAGGCTTGATAGAACATTTTAGCGTTTATATATACAATCATTAATTCTCTTTTTCAGTATGTTTTGTTTCTATGTGTTGCTGCTCTGTGTATGTTAAAGTAGCAGTTGTTTGAAGGTTTCTAATTACTGTAACATCTATGCTATTTTCTGTTAGTCTGTCTATGGCGTTTTGCCTTCAGATTTTTGTTATTATATGGTTTAGTTGAACATTTTGGTGTTTAAATATACAATATTTCCTCTTTTGTTTTATCTGTTTTACACTAAACTTCAAGTGACAAGTAGTTCCAACTTGGAGAACTATGTGAGAGTCTTCTTTTTATTTCCTCAAACTGATATTATAAATAGTCTCTCATTTTTTTTGATAGCGAGAGTTACAAAGACGCTACGAATACTTACTAGTTTAAATGTGTTTAAAGCATGCAGGAGAGATACAACTATTACATTTTGTCTCATTTGCTTGAATTGTGATGCAATCATATTTTCCTCATTATCTCAGATTTTTCAGCTTTTCACTTGACTGCGACGAAATGGCGGTGGTCTTATGTGTAATTAAGCTGCTGTGTTTGTCATAAAATGACAAATAAAAATTGGTTTGTGTGTAACAAATGGTGACTCGTGTAGTGGGAAATGGAAATGAATGTTGTTTGGACATTATTCCAATGTTTATGGATCTGCTTGTATGTGGTTGACTTTTGGGTATTAAAAAAAACACTAAAGTGCCTCTGGTTATATTTGCTGGGGTTTGCAATGTTTGCACAATGCAAAAACGCTTAGTTCACCGTTGACTTCAGGGAGGTCTCGCCTCTGGTGCTACTTGTTGGGAAACAAAGTCGAGGGGGGTGGGGGGGGGGGGGGTGAGTGGGTTTACTGGTACCTGCAGCCCACCAGCTCATGTAACATGATGTGATCCGCTCATAGTCCCATCATATTAGAGGATTTACTTCTGGGGCATATCGCGGGCATAATGCAGGGGCAGCACTTTGAAATGGGCGGGCAATCACAGTGAAACTGGTTTTGGCAAAGCTACACTGATAATCTCTTAGCCCAGATATTGCCCACATCTCCAACAGATGTGGATCCATGCACGCAAGGAGCAAGAGGAGCAAACAATGATGCCTAAGTAGCCTCGACGGGATTATATACAATTATGATGCCCACAATGAAGACTTTAGACTCATTTGATAATATTTTCAGAC
This sequence comes from Phyllopteryx taeniolatus, assembly GCF_024500385.1. NCBI lineage: Eukaryota > Metazoa > Chordata > Actinopteri > Syngnathiformes > Syngnathidae > Phyllopteryx > Phyllopteryx taeniolatus. Next base: position 23,738,993 of record NC_084511.1, on the reverse strand, counting down.
TGAAAAAGATGTTTTATTCATATAGTTCAGGCACATTATAAGCAGTATTTTCGGATGAATGACTGTTTGGGTAGCAAATAGAAATATTTCCAACGACCCTCTCCATATCCTAAAGCGAATTTAACATAGCTATCATTAAAAAGTTGCCTATTTTTGAGGAGAAAAATAAAGACGTAAGAATAACAAATGCATATTTTTAGAGGAAATTAAGTTTTAATGTTAGGAGGGTTGTAATGTCCTAAAATCAAGTTTTTTGGGTGGTTTTTTTTCATCTTTACAAAAACAAAGCCCTACAAACTCATCATCTCATCAGGATCAACTTGTAAAATGATGTTGTAAAAAGATTACGTAGGTAAGAAGTCATACTTTCATAAGTGAACTTAAAAAATACAGTAACTTTATTCTCGTAATATGAGTGAGGCCCTTTATTCTGTTAAAAAAAAAGAAAGAAAAAAAAAAAGTCGTATCTCAAATCATCTTTCCATATTGAAATGAATGGAAATTCATTCATCCGGAAAGCCATTAAGCCATTAATGTGTTTTTATTCATAAAAATAGCATTGTATAATATTGCACTTTAAAAGTTATGATGTGATTATATAGAATATTAAGAAATTAAACAGTTTGTCCTGCATTTTTTGCTTCAATTCAATGGACTTTGTGCTGCTCTTTCTGGTGTGCGTGCCTTGGCCACCTGGAGGCTGTATAATACACCGACAAACACACAAAGAAGAATTTCACAACTGACTCAGCAAACTACAGTAATATTAATCATTTTTTGCATAGGCTAAAGACCTGTATAACCTGTGAGTATTGTTATATTATCTATCTCCATGTGTTGATGCACTGTTTGTGTTCAATCACACGATCACAACACATTCACAACACAGCTTTTAATTGGCCCATAGCTAAGGTCACGGGAAATAATTTGTTTATTTTTATTTGTTTTATTGGCACGTAAGTGGGTCATTATTTTGCGGACCCCCATGCTCCAGTTCGCGCACCACCAAGGGTGCGGAGGCCCCAGTTTGAGAAGCAACGATCTGGTGGCATGGCCCCAGTCATATCTATGGAGATGAGGCACCATGTTGATGACTCTGTATCTATGCTAATATGGGGATCAGTCGGCTCGAAGAGTCATCTGGCTCGTGCCACCTCTTTATCTTATCAGCCGACACGCCTCAGCGCCGCCTGGGCTGTCACATACCTGGCATGCTGTGCACATGAAAAGAACGCCCCACTTCCTCCTTCCCCTCACCTCCTCACCTGACATTTGTCTCTTTGAGCTGCGGAGTTATCATTTTTGGGAGTGTGTTTAAGATGAAAATGATCTCGTAAAGTTTTTCCTTTTGACTTTTCCAATTATTTTATATTCTTGTTGTTAAACGATTCCCGTTCACACCAATCTGTACGATGCATGACATACCAGGTGCATTTGTGACTCTAAAATTTGCAGTGAAGCTTGGCCACAGTTTGAGTTAAAATGAGTTTGTATTTATCGAGTGGGGTTATTCTGTCTTTTGGAATACTAATGAAAAAAATACTCCATCCTTTGAATTTCTGTATTCCTCATTAGGGTCGCAGGTGAGCTGGAGCCTATCCCATCTGACTTTGGGCGAGAGGCAGGGTACAATTTTGAACTGGTTGCTAGACAAACAGCCCTTGATACTCACATTCACACCAATGTACATTTCAGGCTTTAGGCATAACCTGGCATGAATGTTTTTTTTTGGAATGTGGGAGGATGCCTGATTACCCGTAAAAAACCCACAAGCTCAAACATGCTATTTCCACACAGGAGGCCCTGAGCCAAGATTCGAACCCAGAACCTCTGGACTGTGAGCCAGACATGCAAACCACATCCAACTAATGCCACTAATGAAAAAATAGTCAACATTTTAATATTTTATACATTCATATCCCTGCAATCAGACAGTTTTGCAAAAGCTCTGGTTGCCCTTCCCATTAATCGGTACCCAAAAAGAAGCTCTCACTTTTGTTTGTTATTTTTGTTGATGACCCACCATCCAGATAATTGTATTGATAAAGTGCATGAATCCTTTTGGAAATGGATCTTTTGGCCAAAATGTAAAATACATAATACTGATAGTATCAAATCTAATTGACCCCATTTACACTCTTGGTTCTTTCCTGTGCCATTTGCAGCTAAAAGACACCCATTCAACAAATATAAACAAAATAACTTTAACTCAACATATGGCCAGAGACTTACAGTAATTGTTTTAGCAAAAACTGTTTGCGTTAAATGCAGAAGTGGTGTTTTAAAGCATCATAAATGTAAATATGACACAAATGTTGTCATACACTGTGAAATTCCCTTGTTAATGTGGAAAAGATAGGTGAGTTGTTTAAAAAAAAAAATATATATAGTGTCATGTAACAATATCTTTAGTCTCATTACTGTCCAAAACTGCTATCCACCCATCTGAGTATCCCATCTTACTGTAATACAGTATATTGAGTCACCTCTTTACTATAAACAGTCATATCCCTAAAAGTTCTGTCTTTTTGGTCAAGAATGGCCCAGTCCAGACAGTAAATCCTGACTTAGTGTAACCCTCTGAGCCCCCACCTCCCATCCCGCACTCCCCCTTTTAGGGTCTTTGTCTCCACTCTGCTCCCTGGCATGATTATTTCTTATCATGTATTTATTTGTTTAATCCTCCCCTCCCCCCACCACACTTGGTCGGCCTCTCCTGATGCACGAGCTGCCTGTCTGGCAGTGGAATCCCCCCCTTCCCGCCCTCCTTCATACCGACCCCTCAACCCCCACCAGCCTACTGCCCCAACCGAGCTCCACTGCTGCCACAATGACGATGCTGCTGCTTGCAGAGGCCTCAAAGAGACCCTCACACTACCCCCCACTTGCATGTGGCCACCACTATGGCTTGCCTCTACGCACACTATAAATAATGGATGCATTAGAATGCATGAATATCTTTTTTTGGGGGGGGGGGGGGGGGGGGGGGGGGGGGGGTATGTGTATGTGTATGTGTGTGTGTGTGTGTGTGCGTGCCTTAATTCATTATTAATCCCCTTCGAGGCAAAATGGGCTGTGGCTCTTATAGAGCTGGTGGGCCTGGGCTAAAACCTGCTCCATCTCTCAAAATTTGGTGCAGCATCGCCCACAAAAAAAAAAGAAAACACATCCCAATCCCCCCCCCCCCCCCCCCCCCCCCCAGCTCTTAAGTACTTGCAATCTACTCTGTGATATACAGTACATCTGGAAGGGGTGGGTAATCTGAATTGTTTTTTTTTCGGGGGGGGGATTGTGATACTTTTTCCATTAGACAGATGACCATCACCCAAAAGTGGTGTAAAAATGTGCCACAGTATTAGGTACACTGAATGTGCACGTCAAACTCATTTTCATCTCATTTCACTGGCCACGTCATACTTCTTGAGTCCCTCAGATGGCTGTTGTGACTTTGAAAACCAAATAAATGTAAAGTGCTGTCATTTCGTCAAATATTATATTAATTGTTATACACATTGGGGCCTTGAAACACAAATTAAATTCTTTCCATTATTCAAAATATTCAAATCTCAAATTATCTTTCCCCATTGAAATGAATGGGAATGCCATTATTCCCTTCCAGTCACCCCCCAGTTATAAGTGTATAATGTACATTTTTTAAATGTACTGTTATCTACAGTTTTTGCCATCTTTTTTGCTCCAACTCAGTGGATGTTGTGCTGCTCCTTCTGGTGTGTGTGTGCGTGTCACGACCACTTGGGGGCAGTGTGATACTAACATACGGTTATATAGGGAAAATCACATCTAAGCTCAGTAAGCCACAATAATATTAGTTAGTTCTTCACAGAGCATACAGAATATATTCCTGTGAGGATTGTTATATCTGTCTACATGTGTTGCTTGACCGTTTGTGTTCAACCTTATCTCAAGGCACCACTGTACAGTATATTGTTAACAACAAATTGAATTTGAAAGCAGAAATCAAGGAAAATTGTGGCGCTCAAATATTTAAGGCTACAACTATTGTTTAATTATTGTTAAAAAGGGATTTTGTGAAACAAATGCTTTTAATATATATTGAAAGTGAAGAAAAATTGCTATTTCGGTACAGATTGGACACATTTTGCTTTAGTGGGCGTCATAAAGTGATACGTGTCTGTACTGTATGTACATATACATATATTGACTGTATAATGTGTATGTTTTGCTGTGTGAGTCCTTTCTGTGGAAGTGCTATATAAATAAAAGGGACTTACTTACTGTACTGTTAGAAGGGTATTCATTTAACAATGTGTTTCAAACATATTTCAATTAGGGCAGCTGTGGGCATTTGATGCTGCGGCCTGTGTCGAAAGATGTGAAGGTTTGATTCCCGTCGTTGGTGGTGTGTCAGTGAGCAGCAGTGTTCGTCTCCATGTTTGATGTAAAAAAAAGACAAAAAACAAAATCCTGCACGCCATATTTAGCGAGCGCACACTCACACATGTGGGCGTCTTATTAAGCATTAAGTGTGTATTTATGTTTATCTTGCACACTGGGAACACCTCGTCACACATTGAGGACATGAGATCTAACAGACGGGTTAGAGGTTACAAAGCTTGTGTGTGTGTGTGTGTGTGTTTGCCAGAGATAAATTTCCATGCCTGTAGTTGTGATTCAGAATTTAGAGTGTGTGTTTGAAAACATTACTGAAAGGTGTGTTTTTATTTATATGTAATATATGTGTGATCTTACATCTCTGCACCACACACACACACACACACACACACACACACACACACAAAGCTCCTTTTCCACCGCTAGGTCGCAGTGCCTGCCTCTTGCCTGTACTTGCATATTATAACCCCTCTTACTCAGCCAACCAATAGCAGGCCTTTAAAGCAGAGTCACAACCAATCAGAAACTACTACACTCCACGCACGCACGCACGCACGCACACGCGCGGCTGTGTCATGTCCTCTTGTGCACACACCATTCACTCTTTTGCATGCCTTCATTTTTGCTGTTTGCTGTTCATTAAGAACGTAACTCACCCATAGTAGCATGAGCCTTGTGCTAACACTTTAGCTATAAAAATGTGTGACAATGGACAATAGGGTGTGTCGTTAACCCTGACATTTTGTGACTTAAACGTTGAGGTAAATACAGTTTTACCATGACAAAAATTTAAAAAAAGGATTTTTTTTTTGAGCAAACACATCTGGTTGTAAAGGACAATTTCAAACTAGTAGAAATACAGTACATAGATTTTATTTATTGCGGTACATACACCCCCAAATAACAATAAAGTTAACATATAATTACTTATAATGATATAATATGAATAGAAAATGGTTAATAAAAATACACAAAATATTGAAACTGCATAATTACATGTAACAAAAGTGAGTGGTATCCCCCGCACCATACACCCATATACAGAATGTTTTCCTTGAAACTGACACAAAAGGAGATTTACAACTGGAAACAAAAGCTTTAAAATGTTCCTTAATAAAATAATTTAAAAATAATTTCCTTTTATTAACACACTACTGCATAAGTTTCCCAATTTTTAGATTTAGTGTACTTTTTGTGTCGGGGTCATGGGGGAATCATATCATATTGCTTGTAAATGTCTTTTCCAGCCAATAAAGTTTTGCAAAAATGTTTAATTCAGAAAAAAACATGAAACATTTTAGTTTTCTTTACCCTACAGAAAAAAGTTTTGCATAACCCAATCAAATAATTTAAATGAAGAATGAAGAAGAATGAAGAAATTTGGATTGTTTTGTTTTATTTAACCATGTTTTTTTTTTTTCAGTGAATGAAGTCACACCAGTCCTAATAAAATCTGTATTTCACATCATTATAATAAAAAAAAAAATTCTAAAAGCTTTCCACGTTAAACTCGCTCACCGACAGGCTGGCCCTCGTGTCAAAGTCCTCGGCGCTGCTGTTCATCATGCAGCGGGGGTCTGCCCTGACACATGGAGGACCCGACTTTCTGGAATGTTCTCCAGCCTGATGTTTTGGTCTCGTGGTCTTCAGTAAATTGTCAAGCCTTGTTGTGAGAGCGGGAGGCACCACACTGTGCTCGTGAACTTCTCGCAACCTCTCAAATTCCTTCTTCCACGCAGGAAATTGAAATATTGTGCACTATTGGCATGCCGGTGGTCATCTATCACCTCGGCGTAAGCGGCATGAGAGAGTAGACCCCGTGTAGATCAGAGATGGGCTGCTGGGTGTGGGTTCAAAGGTAAAAGAGCAGACGCCAGTGTGAAGGAACTCTTTCCATCAAGCGCAAGTTGTGTGTTGCCCATAGACGGTTAATTGGGTACGCCAGTGATTCCCAACCACTTGTATATCAAATACATTTTCCCCATTGAAATTAACTGAAATGCAAATAATTCGTTCCAGGCCCTCCATGGAACAACCACAAAATTTTGCTACGTTTTTTAAAATATATTTTTTTAAAGTAGGTCTGTATTTTAATATGTAAATATAAAACCTTATAAGAGAATGTATAAAAATAAACTGTTACAATGGTTTCTAATGGTTCGCACAGCCACCTCGTAGTTTTAAGGTTGAGGGTTCCGATCCGGGCTCCTGTTTTCCCCTGTGGACTTTGCATGTACTTTCTGTTTCTGCGTGTTTTTTTTCCCCGGACACTCCGGTTTCCTACCATTCCAAAAACATTCATGGTACATTTGTGTGCCTTTAAGGGGCGTGGCCGAGTGAGTGATGTCAGGAGCTTTGACTCGGTTCGCCATTTATCACACAATTAGTTCAGTGTTAGTGTCTTCTCCATGCTCCTTGTGAGTGTTTTCATTTTGTATTTGTGTGTTTGACTGCTTGTCCCATTCAATGAACGGCTGAAAGTGCATCGGCAACTGTCGCTCAACTGTTTTTTTCCACTTACCTCAAGCGGCGGGATATCTGAAACTTGCTTGTAATTAAAAATTTGGCTTCCTAACACAAAGCAAAAACATCAACCAAGCGACGGCTCGTAACTCGGAAAACTCAGAAGTTGGGGGCATTTGTCAGTCAAGGCACCACTGCAAAGACTTTTTTTGACATTTTGATTTGGCAGTGTGTCGTGAGTTTTCCAATGTCAAAAATGTGCCCTGGCTCAACAAGGGTCGCATGGGCAACACTAATATCTCATGCAATCTTACAATTTCAATTCCCGGTGAATTCGCAACTTTTGGGGAAAAATATTTCACATCAAAGTGGCACAAAAACTGGAGGTCACATTAGATCAGTAAATCAACCGAGGGGGCATGTAAAGCAAATGTCAAACTCAAGGGACAAAATATTGAAAACACCTCCAAGAATGATGCAATGCAGTTCTACACTAGTGCAAACTAGTGAAGGGAGGAACAACACTAGTGCGTTAGCATTGTGCTGAGCGCACAAGAGTGAAACCCCGTATTGGTGCGTGTATCGCTTTAAGAAAAAAAAAATCATGTGACCGATACAGAAAGTGTGTCATTTGGATGTGCCGCGGCAAATTGTGTTGATAAGAAAACAAACTGATTTGTTGGGTGCAGTTTTGCTGTTGCTGTTGGATTTTTGCTTTTTTACAGTACAGAGAAGGTCAGAAGGAGCTACATTGTGTCTTTGTAGATCTAGAGAAAGCCTATGACAGAGCACCCACAGAGGAACTGTGGTACTGCATGCGGAAGTCTGGAGTGGCAGAGAAGTATGTCAGAATAATACAGGACATGTACGGGGGCAGCAGAACAGTGGTGAGGTGTGCTGTAGGTGTGACAGACGAATTTAAGGTGGAGGTGGGACTGCATCAGGGATCAGCCCTGAGCCCCTTTCTGTTTGCAGTGGTGATGAATAGGCTGACAGATGAGGTTAGACTGGAATCCATGATGTTTGCAGATGACATTGTGATCTGCAATGAAAGCAGGGAGCAGGTGGAGGAACAGTTCGAAAGATGGAGGCATGCACTGGAAAGCAGAGGAATGAAGATTAGCCGAAGTAAGACAGAATATACGTGCATGAATGAGAGGGGTGGTGGGGGAAGAGTGAGGCTACACGGAGAAGAGATGGCAAGGGTGGAGGACTTTAAATACTTGGGGTCAACCGTCCAGAGCAATGGTGAGTGTGGTCAGGAAGTGAAGAAACGGGTCCAAGCAGGTTGGAACGGGTGGAGGAAGGTGTCAGGTGTGTTATGTGACAGAAGAGTCTCTGCTACGATGAAGGACAAAGTTTATTAAACAGTGGTGAGGCCAGCCATGATGTACGGATTAGAGACAGTGGCACTGAAGAGACGACAGGAAGCAGAGCTGGAGGTGGCGGAAATGAAGATGTTGAGGTTTGCTCTCAGAGTGACCAGGTTGGATAAAATTAGAAATGAGCTCATCAGAGGGACAGCCAAGGTTCGATGTTTTGGAGACAAAGTTAGAGAGAGCAGACTTCGATGGTTTGGACACGTCCAGAGGAGAAATAGTGAGTATATTGGTAGAAGGATGATGAAGATGGAGCTGCCAGGCAAGAGAGCTAGAGAAAGACCAAAGAGAAGGTTGATGGATGTCGTGAGGGAAGACATGAGGGCAGTTGGTGTTCGAGAGGAGGACGCAGGAGATAGGCTTACATGGAAAAGGATGACACGCTGTGGCTTCCCCTAAAGGGACAAGCCGAAACGAAAAGAAGAAGAAATGTAAATAATCTTAAAAACTGTTTGAAAAGTTTTAAAGTTGACCTAAACGTACCTTTAAATACTGCTGTGATGGTCTAATACTTACACTTTAATGAGCTGCGAGTTTAGCGTGCTTCCTTTTCCCACCTCCGTTACGATTGGATGCCATAAAGAAGGTCTGGAAAAAAAACAACAGTGTACTGTACCAAAATCATAATCGAACGTTCGAGAGATGAAACGAGAGTAAACTCGAGTGAACAACAGACGCAGATATGAATAGTTAGAAACGACACGCCCCTTTTGAGCTGCGTGCCTACGGCGACGCTAAGATAATGTTCATGCATTGGCTTCGATGGGAACGTCGCCCCTGCCAACATGGCCGCCGCTTCCATATCTCGGCTGGCCGGATCTAGTCTTCATATCTGTGACCACAGCGGCACAACCCGGAAAATCGGGTACCAGTCGCTGTCTGGTGATTGTGCCATTAAACAACAGCAGTCAAGGACAATTTAGTCTTCAATCAAGCTAACATGCACGTTTTGTGAATTTAGATTATTGCAGTTTATTGAGGAGTGACCGTTTCCATGTACCTCCGTATGTCTGTATTATGCTGCCCCCTGGTGCCCAAGGCGCTCACACCAGAAGGAGCAGCACAACGTCCATTGAATTGCAGCCAAAAAAAGGTGTCAAAAACTGTTTAATTCTTTACATTGTCTTTAATCACTGCATGTTTTCACACAGTAGAATATTATTGAGTGCAGTTTTGATAGTTTTATTGAACTGAGTGTCAATTGTATTTGTCCAAAGTGATGTTTCCGCCTTCCACGATTGAATAATCATGACAAGGAAGTGCAACTGGCAGGCGTGATGACGGAGGTGGATGGGGGTGGGAGTGGGAACGATGTAGATGTCAGTGTTATATAAAACGTATAGCACACAGCTAGAATGCGCCCGCATGGACGGGATGATCCTTTTGTGTCTTTTTCAGTGGTTTTTTTTTTTTAAATATTTTTTTAAAAATCTCTTCTCCTCTGCATCTCTTCCGCCGTGAACTTGTTGACCTTGGAATGCCCCCTTCCCACGATATCCCCAGGCACCATCCTTACAGGAAGTGACATCAATGGGACTAAAAAGTAAAAAAACAAAAAAAAAAAATTTCAAAAATAAATAACATATCGCAGGACGGAGTGTGTCGGATGTCCAGCACTGGATTGTTGTTGTTTTATTTATTTATTTTTATTTTTAGTTTTTACGACGGGAGGATGCTGGATGAAGGATGATGCTGAGTGGAGGAGCCAGACAGACGTGCGCACTGGAAGCTGAGTGAGTCGCTCTTTTTTTCTTTCCCCAATTTTGTCTCCGATTCATTCAACTTCCCATATGGCCGCACTTTGCGCATCTCTCATGTTCGTCGTGATGAGAACTGTCGTAGCAACTAATAATTTTGTTGTGTGCCATAATAACGAAGAGCATCCTCGTTTTGACTGTGAGGTGGAGGATGAGGAGGAGGGATCATGATGAATAATCCGCGCGCGCATTTTGTTTGAACAATCTCCTCCGTCTCGTCCTCAGAGCATCCAAGTTGCATGACAGTCCCGTGTGCGTCTCGCCATGCATGCGGATGGCGTGTTTTTATTCGCCCTCCGTGTGCGTCTGCCTCCTCCTCCTTTTCCTCACCGGGGAGGAAGAGTCAGCCAGACCCTGACGTGCACCCAGACAGAAAGTGCTGCAGTCACGTGATGTCTGCTCTCTCATGTTAGGGTATCTGCAGGCTGCTCGGCACGCAGCACCATCACATTGGCAACAAAACGGAAAATTAAAAAAAAAAAAAAAAAAAAGGATTACAAATTTTGGAAATTTATGTCAGGGCAGGCAGCATGGTGGTAAATTTCCAGAACGTTTTCAGATAAATTTTGCAAACACTGAAACAAGCATGAAAATCAACATTTTGCTTTGTCATAAGAAGACATGCAAGCCAAAAGCATGACAATTCAACAGATTTATTTGTAAGTACCACTATATCAAGTTATAAATATTCTATTGAACACTCAATTGTTTTTCCTTGGAGATATATTTTATACTATATATTACTCAACCCCAACCCAACCCATTCAAAAATTCACAAAAATGCACCCCTCATCCATCCAAAAATACAAAACGTTCATAAATATAAAATGAAACCACTTGCAAGGAGCTGCACACTCACACGCAGAATAACACGCCACTCCAGTCCATGCTGTCACTCACTAGCCCGCACCCATTAAAGGCAACCATCCAACAAACAAATAGTACAGTGTGTACTGTAATTGCACTTTTTATATCTTTACATTATCTTCAATAATGTGTCATAAATGTGCCAGCGTTTTATAAAATACAATGTTATTTTTCTTCATATTTTTTGGGGGGGGTAGTCTAGAATGGATTAATGGCTTTTCAATTAATTAGAATGGGGAAAATTGACTTGATATCCATTGTTCCTGCGCTATATTGCTGTTCGCCTATTCCGAATATTTTTTTTCATATTCATATCGTGGATAATTCGCCATATTGTGCGATTTTGAGTGGATGCTGCAATTTCTTTTTTGTGTTAAATGTTTCCGAGCCTAAAACATTGAAAAAGAATTGTTAAAAAAAAAGAACAATTCATTAAAACACATTACAAGGAACAACTTTAAAACGTGTTTAAGAGTCTAAAAAGTGTTTATAAGAGTATGGTACAGGTTAATAGGAGTGTGGGGAACAGTAAAAAGAGTCTGGAGAGGTTCATATGGCTTTAAAATATGTATAAATAATCCCCCAAAATATGTGGTCGCTACCTTGTGGATTTCAGCTGTTGCGGCGGTGGTCCAGGAACCTAACCCCCTGCAATAAGTCAAGGATTCATGTACCAGTGAACTGATTTTAAGAGCTTGGTCACATAATGACTTAAACATGATAGTTAAGGTACCATTGTATTAAAAGTTTAAACCCTAAACGTACCACAAATTATGCTCCCCAAACAGATTAATATCATTCATATTATTCATATTACAACATTACCATATAAAATAAATGGCTTACAGATGTTTCGATTTGAAAAAAAAAGGGAAAAAAAGGACATACACATGCAGCCAAGAGTCTTTGTAACTTCTACTAACAACCGAGATTACACTTAGCTCCTACCTCAACATACAAAGTTCGTAATCAGTCAAGGTGCATCACTTCAACATACTTCCTTGACACCAATTGCTACTGTCCTATTAGCCAAGGCTTTATCAAGGGAACGCTATTAATATGCGTGAGGTTCTAATAATTTTTAATGTCCTTATGCCATTTATTTTTGGGGCATTTTTTGGCGAACCTCTCAACATTCACACGCAATTTCTGATGAAACGTTATGAAATTAATTAAAGATTTAGTTTTACATTTTTGGAATGTGGGATGAGGGCGGCGTACCCGGACAAAACATGGGAACTCCCCTCCACAAGGCCGGAGCAGAAAATCTGCTTGATTATACGTGTTAACTTTAGTTAAGGTCCTCAATTGAATTTCTCTTTGCATTCAAATTTGATTTCTGAGCAAATTTATATTGCAGTTATCTTGTATCAGCTGCCCCGAATAATAGAACGCCACACATAAATAGCTATGCACGTCTGAATAAAATCTACACTCAAAATTGTTTAACAGCCTCTTCAGAGTCAATAAAACGGTTGCCCCCAGTGGAACACACAACCCCAAAATGGAAAAAAAACTTTGGAGGAACCTCAGCACCTGCTGTTCTGCGGCACTTGGGCCTCACTGGAGAGGTCATATTTAACTGCTCATAATTATTATTTATGGCCTTAAAGAGGCACGGCTTCCACTTTCAAACCGCTGCCCTCGTATCGCTCTCACACGGCTACCGCTTGTGAGCTGCTTTGCGCCTCGTAGCGTGCCATATTTTCGGTAGCAATTGGATTTAGAAATGGGACAAAAGTGGATAATTGCAATACAAACTTTCAGTCAAGAAAGCTGAAAGTCATGCATGAAAGTATCTATCTATCTATCTATCTATCTATCTATCTATCTATCTATCTATCTATCTATCTATCTATCTATCTATCTATCTATCTATCTATCTATCTATCTATCTATCTATCGGGGAGGGGGTGGTCGTGGTGGGCTAGCTGGGTGGGGGGTGGAGTGGGCTTGGGACCTCCCTGGGTCCTGGGTGGTCGTTGGCGTCCCCTCGGTTGGGTCCCCTAGTGGACGGGCTCGCTGACTCCCCCCCCCCCCCCATTGTGGGTGGGGGGTATCTGGGGGTGAGGGGGTGTTAGACTCACCCTCCCTCTGTGCGCCGGCACAGCAACTCCGTACACCAATTGACTAACATGCATGTGATATTGTGTTCATTCACTGAAAAGTTTGACTGAAACTATAGACTTGAATTACTTGTGCTAGGATCACTAATAACACCACAGGTTATACTAACATATCAACTCACAGGTTCTTACAGGCGTTTAGACACTAAAAAAGAATCTCACCGCACTACTCACCAGTAACAGTGCCTTGCTCATTTTCCCACATCCTGTGCTGTCCTTCTCTGTCCTCTCTTATCTGGTTCTCTTGGTTATTTATCGCATGTCTTTACCGGGTGTCCCCAATCTCCAAATAACTGTTGGAATTTTACTTATGTTCAAATATCAAGACTGTCTCGCTATTGTTCTGCTGTGGTTTTCACTCCTAGTCCCCCTGTCCACTCTTTCCCTCTGTCTGTCCCGCCCTAAAAGCCTTTTCTGTCCGGCTGCATTTTCAATAAACAACAGAATAATACAAAATTTGAAAAATAAACAGAGGGAGTATTTTAAACTCTGCTGTTGCAAAACTGTTCCAGCACAAAGGCATACAGATCTACCATTCTGCAAGGCCATGCAGCTGAACAGGACAGGTTATTAAAAAAAAAAAAAAAAAAAAAAAAGATTACTTGTGTGTGCGTGGAACTCAAACTGCTGTTGCCCGTCCGCCCGCCCGCCCGTCGGTCCGCACTGATAGCTTCATTATCCGAGGCTTGCGTGTAGACGCCAGCGCTTAATCTCCCCGGGTGAATGGGGCGGCCCGCGACACTGGAAATAAACGCTTGGCTTCCACTTACGCACTCAGTCATATTAGGCCAGAGGAGACGGAGGTGAGGAAACGACGCACGAGCTGGGCCTGCGAGAGGCCAGTTTGAGAGTAATTAGGCGGACTGGACCGATGGAGCAGGGGCGTATATTCTCTGTGGTGACAGAGCGCGGGCGGGGGGTCTATTGGCGCTCGACAGGTGCAAAGGGGAGCGGGCGTCAGGGGCTCGCAGAGGAATGGAAACCAGAGATGAGGCCGCGCTACATCATCTCCACATTCTACATGGTCACATGCTCGCCGCTAGCCTCTTGCTGCCTTACATGCTACTGTGCATGTGTGTGTGCATGTGTGCGTGCGTGTGTTTTTGTGTTTGTGGGGGTCAGAAGATCAGCGTGTTTAAAACCGCAGTGGTCATCTGTCGTAGCGCGTCAAGCTCACGCTCCCACAAAGAGCACTTGTTTTGTGTGTCCACTACTATTATACAGCACCCCCGTGAGGCGCTTTGATCAGCGGGCTGTAAAAGCAGCGGTGAAGAAATGCCGCCATGATGGGTTTTGACATATTTGATGCTAAAAGTTGTCACATTGATTCTTCTGTGCAATTACATGGAGGCATAATCCACGAGCCATTGCAGCGTCCGTTATGGGAGGAGAATTGGCCACTGTGTGACGTTTTTTTTTTCTTTTTCCCCTCTTCTCTCCGTACTTCCTGGCTGTTCTGCTTGAACTCAATAATCCTGGTTACAGCCATTACAAATCCTGCTGTCTTGACGTGAGACCCCAGACAGGAGACAGGATCTGAAACTGGCTTTCATTTAGCATTCCTCTGGGCTTTATAGGCAGGTGTTTAACATTACAGGCAAGATATTTATTGGCTAACTTTAAAGGCAACCTTTTGTTTTTGTTGTTGTTTCTTAGCTCTCAATTAGGAACAAACACGATGCCCGCACAACGGATGCAAAATGCGTACAAGTACACTCATAAAAATGACTACATATGTTGTCTATATGAACCCTTGGGCTGGCAGAATGGATGCTAGCTGGAGTGCACAGGTCCACATCCCCTGAATGGTTACTATGGTTACGGTGGGGTGTAACCGTAAAATACAGCTTATGTCCACAGATACAATCAAAAGCCAATCAAAAGCCTGAAGAAAGTAACTCATGGAAAGGGGCACTCAAACATCTACAGTGTTACATTCCAGACCAACACGCAATAGGTTAAAAGCTCCGCGATACAGAGATCATTTAAATATATATATATATATTTTCACAATAGTTTAAACCTTAAAATACCCCTCTCACTCGGGGTTGATACGGATTACTCGACTAGTCGACAAGTTGACATTTAAAGCTTGAAGTTGACTAATCGCTAAGCAGGTTTTTTGGCATCTCGTTTTCCAACGGGCCAGTTTACAGTGGCCTTACAATCGTGTTCTTTTGACGCTCAAATGGATAGTGCGCTGTAGTCGACGAGCAGGCGAGCCAGTACGTTTTGCTGAAGTACTCACAAACAACCTAACCCGATATTTTTTACATACCTATGAGAAAATTCCTTTCACAAACCAGATGATGGAGTTTCGGTTCCCAGTCTTTCCAGTTAGAAGTGGCTACCATACAACCAGGCAGTCTTACGATCTTTTCTATTCGACTACTTATGACATCCACTAAATTTAGCCTCCTTACCAACAGGCTCGCCTGGAATTGAAAAAAATATCTAAACCTTTTTTGACATACAGTATATCTCATGTCGCAATTTTGTCATTTTCAGTTCAAGTCAGCAGTAGTCAGTCACTTTCTGCTACCTGGAAGTATCCTGGCACCTGTAGTTTACAAACATCATAAAATGGTCTAAAAAAGAAACAAGCGCATATGACGATTTCTTCCTCGTCATGCGTGGGGTCTCACATTTTAAAAAGTGGTTAAAAGATGTTAACAATGAGTATGTGCATTTTTGTAAATACAGTTTTCAGTACTCAAAATGCAATTTACTTGTGTTTTTACAGGCCAAAATGTATTGAAAATGTTCCATTAAAAAAAAAAATATATATATATCCTTCCTCATACAGATATGTCCGGTTCGCTACTTGATTCCTGACGGTTACAGCAAGCGGCGAGCAGGCCAACACACAAAACCCTGAAAAGAAGGCGTAACAAAAAGTGATGAGGTTTTGGGCATGCTTAGCAGACGGGATTGACTGACCGTTTCCTCACTCGCGGATGTTTCAGAGCGGCGAGAGGTGAAGGTGTTTGTATATTTAACTTTTCTAATCCAGGATTTAGAAGGATCCACTAAAGTCCAACAATGCAGAACTGATGTGCGGGTCAGTAGCTACTCTCAAGCCTAAATCCTCCCGGGTCGGCCTCAGACATAAATCATGCGGCTACAGTGCATCCCGCCTGTGCTCTTCTCATGTTTTGCCATCTCTGAGAAATAAGCCGAAAAGATGATTTGCGATATTGACCACGGTAGTCCGATTAAGACGTATTGCGTTGCCGTTGTGGCAATTAAACACATTCTTTGTTTTGTGGAGGCCATTATTCCTGCCTCTTAATCACCCCTTCCACTTTTATAACCTCCCCAAGTCTTGGTGTGTGGCTGCGGGAGTGTGGTGGTGCTGGCAGGGGGGCTAAAACACGTGGGCAAAAGACAAGGAAATAACATGCTGCCATAAATAAACGTACCACCACGAACAACACACAAGATCTAGGCACGCACAATTCTCTTAACGATAATAAATGTGGCACATTTTTATTGCCATGCTTTAAAAATACTCTGGAGTTGCTGTTTTTTTTTTTTTTTTTGTGTGTCTCGATCACAGATTTTATTATGATTTACGTGATAAGAACTAATTTACCACTGTCATTTGCATCAACCTTTAAAGTCGGAATGTGGCAGTCGTATACCTGGAAATGGAAATATAGTAATCGCAACTCTGTTAAAACATACTGTATGTTTTTCACAACGACTTCAAAATCATTTGATTTGATTACAGCCAAACACCTCACAGTAATTCACCATTTTTTTTAGGTTGGCTATGAAATTTATTGTATCTATTAAAAAATTCAAAAAGCACCAAAACAATTCTTTGACTTCCAACACGGTGGCCGCGGCCATGTTCAGAGGTGCATGACGTCACGAAAAAACTATTATTCATATAACGTTAAGAAGGGATTTGGTGAAAATAATGCTAAAAGTAAAAGTTCGGTCAAAATGAAAAATTAGGCAGACACGATTTATTTGGTTTAGTCGGCCACATAAAATGATGTAGTGGGCTGCATTTGGCCTCGGGGCCTCGAGTTTGACACCTGTGGTATACAGTATACCATGGTATTGTCTTATGTTTTATGTTCAGTAATCAGTACCTGACTTTGTTCAAGCTGAGGTTGTTGTTGTTAAAGTGCTATACATATAAAGTTGAGTTGAGTTTTAACAAAATTATTACATGACATTTGGATTATGAAAGACATTTCCATTTAATCATCAGCACAATGTTACGATCATCATCTGCCAGGCAGCCACAGTTAACGCCAGTGGTCCTCCCACT
Source organism: Phyllopteryx taeniolatus (assembly GCF_024500385.1). Lineage (NCBI taxonomy): Eukaryota > Metazoa > Chordata > Actinopteri > Syngnathiformes > Syngnathidae > Phyllopteryx > Phyllopteryx taeniolatus. Next base: position 23,721,742 of record NC_084511.1, on the reverse strand, counting down.
CGACCATACAGCCTCCATTCTTCTGCCAGCCAAAAAGCGAGGGCTGCTTTCAGAACACGGGCAACAATAAATCGTGTTTTACATTACAAATTGCTTTCAAATCAATAAATATTCCACGTCTGCTGTCTGCAGAATGCGCCCAAAGCGGAAGTGACATCATGAAATGAGACGTGGGCGACAAACGAAGCCATTTTGTACTGTTTATCCTATATACTGTCCATATAATATGTAATATCTTTATTACAGTATTTCATTTTCATTATTTAACTTGTATTTTTATTTGTTTTGCTTATTCAGTGTGACTCAGCTGACCGGTAGGGTGACGCCCCCTTGCGCCCTTATTGACCATCCGCCACTGATGGTTTGTGAGTTTTCAAACGAGACACCTGGGAGCCCAGACGCCAAATTGTCACTGCCGTAGGTGACACACTGTCACACCGGGCCTAATGGCATCATTTACGCAGGTCACGGCCGAGCATACTGTTGGTGTGATGGGAGGGGGCTGGCAGGGTGACACCCACTGCTTGTTTACGCTGCGCATGATGCACCCCCCTGTCAGCAGCTACAATAATTATCACCTCAGAGGAATTTGGAACCCTCGTGTTAAATTCCCTTTGACAAGTCCGTTGGAGGAGGTCAAGGAGGTGGGCACTGTCTCCGAGGGGGGGCATGCCAGCAGTGGGTGCAGGGTGTAGTGCCATGTTTATGTGTGTGTGGTGTCCCAGGGAGACCCCCCACCCCACCAACACCACCCTCCACCACCTGCCCTCACTCATGCAACCTTCGGACCCCCAACACAGCAAACATGATTTGCATGGTGTTTACAATGTAAATTGGTTTCGGAAGGGCTTAATTTCACTCTGGAGAGCACCAAAGGTGGTCTGTGGGCTGAGAGGGGCGCATTGCACAGCAAGTTTTATGTAATACTGGCGAATGGAAAAAAAAGTGACATAATTTTTTAAATGAAAATCAAACATAAAAAAAAATAGCTATGGTAACATCTGATATTAATACTACCACGTTCTGAAGTCCAAGTAAAGTCTGAGTTTTTCATCTGTGACGTATGTATTGCCAAGAGTGCTCATCTAAGCAATCAATGAAATGGTGTTTTTTTCGCATTATTTAGTTAACATTTAGTTGCTCCACTGTTCGCCGCTCTGTTGGTTTCATTTTGACAAAGAGCGAATAGCACTGTCAAGAATCGAGCCGATTGTCATTACTTTGGTTTAATGAACCGAGCTGATGATTGACAATAAAGGTCTAATTTCACTGGGCAAAAAAAATTGCCATTAAACAGTGCATTATGATGATTTTTTTGGGGGGGGTCAAATGTAAAGGCAATGCTTCTTTAAGAGCAGGATATCTGTTATACTTATGGCTATATGTTACAACCAATTGTTAAAACGTGAGTCAAACATAAATAAAGGATGCACAGATACAACATACAGTGATGACACAAAATGGATGAAAATGGAAAATAAGCTTTTCAGTCTGCAGTTCAGTCTTTTATGGTAATACTATGGGAGAAACGTATAAATATCCACTAATGCCAAACAATCCTAATTTGTATATGCACCACATATACCTTCATTGCCACCTCTTGGATATGCCTGAAATGTATCATTCACAAGAAAAATACACTATTCAACAGATATTAACAAAAGTGACAAAAGGTAAAAAAAAAAAAAAATAAACCCTGTATATCAACTTTGATCCATATAACATTTAAATTTAATGTTCTTACTTCACCCGAGCCCATCCCTTCCACAATGTTTGATGGAAATGGATCCCATAGTAACCGCATAATCCCGCTAACAACAAAACAAACAAAAGGTAATTAAAGACCAACATGCGAGTTTTGGTGTCCTCAGTAAACGAGCCCCAGCGCTGTTGCAACTTTGAACACCTCAGCATTTGTGATTTTAATACGCTTGTTTGTCTCAAGCTGTTTTTTAGTGTGCAAGTGTAAATCACTGGTTTACAAGGGAGGTGAGAGTGCCGTAAAAGAAAAAAGGTGCGGATGACTGCGCCAGTAAGCGGAAAAGAAGAGAAGGAGAGAGAAGGTTAGCTTTAGAAGTACATGAAGAGCACAGGTGGCAAAAGTACCGACACGCTGTACTTAAGTAGAAGTGCAAATACTTGTGTAAAAAGACTGCTAAAAGGAGAAGTACGGATTTGACTCCTTTACGGAAGTACAAAGTAACAATTAGTTTTTACTGTCAATTATATACAATACCCATTTTGATAACTATAGGCACAACAACAACAACAACAACAACAAAACAATTTGCATAAAATAGCCAGAAGCTGGTGGTATTTAGGCTGGCACAAGCAATTCTGTTAAATAAAGTCATGGATGGGAAATATGTTGCTTCTCCCAAAATGCTGACATTGACGTTAATGCTCCCTGGTTCACGTTTCTGCATGTTGCTGCTGTCCCTGTTTTTTTACGTCCCCCCTCCCCGCCTTATAAATCCCCAAGATCTCAATCAAGATTAAGAAAAATACATTTTCAAGTAATGTACAGATACCTAAAAATAGATCTACTCAAGTACTAGGGCTTGAACAGACAAGTCGATGTGTCAACTTTTTCCACTCCGCAACGACGGTTAGCGCTTTAAATTTACTCATTGCCAATTTGTATGAAAAAAAAAAAACTTTAATCAGCTAAAGCCATTGAGAACAGCTTCTCATTTACAATGACCTCCTGGAGTCTATTTAGGCTTCACTGTCTTGCCCAAGGACACTTCAACAGCAGACAGTCGGAGCCGGGATTCGAACCGCCAACCCTTTGGTTACTAGACAATCCACTCTACCAATTCGCAGCATTTAATTGTTCTGCCTGGCATGATAACTCACTGGCATAGCTAGATGAACAAAGTTACATTGTAACCATTTTTCTTTTGGAATGGATAATTTCTCACAGCACGTTCGATGATCAGTCACGGCACACTGGGAATCGCTGACCTATTTAATATTTGCGCGGGTGTTTGAGGATAGTTGTCAGGCAATAGCGTCATGAATGAAATAGCGTCAAATGGTTGCAAATGGAAAACGCAATTGATGTCCTGAGCTTATGCATTTTTATGTTCTCCTTTACAGGCGCTCAAGTCTGTCGTGATACTACAATCAGTAGTGCGTCTGCTTTTGATGATGTCACACGTCGGTGCAGTTTCCGGTGTGATGCGTCTGCGGCATTATAGTTCACGTTGAGCTCCGTGGCAGCTTCAAAGCCGGCGAGGGAAATGGAGGATGACCTGAAATGTCTCGCTCATTTTAGCCTTCGCCAGGAACCAGCGACTGCGCTCTGCTCTTAGTAGTCTACTCCAAAACGCTGCACTTCTAATCTTAACCTTAAAGGCAGCCACCTTTCAAAATGAAGTGGGGGTCCTTCACGCGATGTGACAAACCAAAGTATCCCCGCTGTGTCATCAGATCAGATCACCACTTCTCAAGTCAAAAACTGTGCTTGACGACAGCGTTGTCCCCACAAAGTGATAATTCTCGTGTGAGAGGATTTGACAGATAGCTAACAAGTAACATAGAATGCAATGATCTGACCCTTGACCACTATTCAGGACCACTATCTTTAATCAGATATTGGAACTATGGCTCTTGCTCTTTTTATAAGAAAAACTATTTTACGAGAACAAAATTTACCACAAGTGATGACAAGAAAAAAAATCCACAATTCCTCCTTTTACCTTTGCCATCTTGTGTCTTATATCTTTTGAAATAAATAGGGTTCTTTCTCCAGCAAATATAGCAAAAGTCCCTCAAACTTTGTCAATGTTAGTGATAGATCTATACTTAAGAGATACAACAAATGGCGTTATCTGCGATTTATGCACCAGATAACCTTTAAAAATATTTAAAATTCCTGTGCTCACACAAAACAGTAATCTGCAAAACTTTGAAAGCGATCGCTGTTGAAAATTGTGACTGCTAGAGGGCCGAATAGACTGGCAAACCTTTTGAAATCATTATGAGCAAATGTCCTGGAAAGATGAAAATTGCCTGGTATACTGACATGAAAAACACAGTGCTGCAGAAAGTCCGATTGTTTTTTGTTTTTTAGGACTGCTGTACTGGCAAATAACAATAACACCTGTAATCACGGGAGACCATCTTTTAAGAATTCGGACTGCGAGAGCACTGATAGCACTTCCGGTGAAGCTCTTGGCAGTGGATGGGAGATGGGAGGGATAGGAAAGGTCTAAGGGGCTCACTTGACTTCATTCTGATAAGGACTTGTTTGAGAATGCAGTGCTCTTAAATTCTTTTGATCTCAATTTGTATGCTAATGAGGCAGGTTTTATGTATGCATTGCAAAGTGACTGCTCACCCTTGTTTGTTCAGCTGCTTTCATGGTGGCGCCTTCATCCTTCAAACATCACTTTGTCGTTTGCGTTACCCTCCTTCTGAGGATAATCGTGGCCCGTATTGCATTTTGCCTGAGTGTACATGGCTGCAAACTCTCCAATGCACGTACACGTCACTTTCTTGTTTAGTCGGCCGGCATCTCTCTGGTCTTTCGCAGACTGGTGCCTCCCCCAGCAGCTCCGGGGAAGAGCCGTTCATTCACACGCGCTCTCGCACGAGCGCACAAATGTACAAACAGGACACAACTTCAGCCCAGACTGGCTCACGCGCAGCACTCGCTCACTGAGGTGCTCGTTGTAAAAGAAGAAAGAGCAGGATGGAGATGAGAGTCGACTGACTGCCCCAACAAGCAGTTAATCCCCAAGACGTTTTTAAACACGGTCATGTCTGTGACCCAGTCTAGAGGTCAAGCCCTCTTAAGCCCAATTTTCACCAGGCAGTGCACTTTTCCTGCAGTTCTGTTGTCAAATGCTGTTAAAAGTGCAACATAATCAATTGTACCATACCACCTTTTGGCAGACTGACATTAGGATTCAACCACAGTGGTAGGGTAACTAAGGCCTAGTACATCAATAGGGATTTTTCTTTTTCTTTTTATCTGTTACAGAACCCACACATGAAAATAAAAAAAATAGGCATTTAACAGTTTGGGTCGTACTGTGTGCGGGGTGCTGCAGTAATCTCAACACAGAACACTACGCACACAAAAATTCTATTCCACCACCGATCTCGAATCGAGTCCGCCAAAACTGAAATCTCGCAAGATCAAACGTGATGTAACAAAAACGAAGAAGAAGAAACATCTCAACGCAACGTCGAACAGGACACACAAGAGGAGGAAATGATGTTGGCCTTGGGATACATTTTTATGGAAAAATCCTACTAATACTAAAAAAAAAAAGTTCTTTTAAGAAGACATTCATAGTGTGTTGCTCCATTTAGCAAAGCAAAGCAAATTTGTTTATATAGCGCATTTCATACACAAGGTAACTCAATGTGCTTTACATGATTAAAAACATTTAAAAACAAAGAAACAAAAAAACAGCTTAACATTAAAACAAAGAGCAAAAAAATAAAAGTACAATTAAAACAATGTACAGTGCAAGAAATATCATTTAAAAGTGGAAATGCTCTAAAAAGCATGAGAAAAAAGAAGAGTTTTTAACCTGCTCTTAAAAACATTCACACTTGGGGCTGACGTCACTTCTGTTGGCAACTTATTCCATTTGTGTGCAGCATAATAGCTAAATGCTGCTTCAACATGTTTGCTTTGGACTCTGTGCTCCACTATTTGACCTGAGTCTGTTGATCTCAGAGCCCTACTGGGTTTATATATCCATTAGCATTTCTTTCATGTATTCAGGACCTAAACCATTTAGTGATTTATAGACCAGTCACAGAACTTTAAAATCTATGCTAAAGCTCTTTGTTCAGGTCAGAACCTGAGCTGCAGAATTCCAAATGAGCTGCAGTGTTTAATGCTCTTTTTGGGGAGTCCAGTCAGAAGACCATTACAATAGTCAAGTCTACTTGAGATAAAAGCATGGATGACCTTTAGTCGAGCAGTTAATTGCAAATATAGCAAACATTGTTCAAATAGTGATACAAGCATGACATTTGGTACATGTACCCCACTATAGCCATATAATCCAGTCTTCTTTAAATTACATGCGAAATTCCAAGATGACGACCCCAAAATTAAAGATGTCCACCGGAAAAATTTGTTTTTCCTTTATAACTTGAAATACATTGATTTTCAGCCCCATAGATGTACTAAAGTTGAATATAAAATTAGGTATTTTGGATATTGTGGTACCAAGTACATGTATGTATCTGTTAGGGTTCTTGAGATACAGTATCGAGGTACTTTTACAGACTCTGGAGAGCAAACAAAATGGTTTATGAACCGTAACTTTGAAAATATATATTTTATGATACATAAAAATATTCAAGGTTGATTTAAATAGGGCTATTGCAGACATTTGGGTACCAAAAGCATGTCTGTGGCTATTATAGTTCTTGAGAACTTTAATACAGCACCCAACTTTATTTTCAACTTTAGTACATTTATGGGGATTAAAATCAATACGTTTCCAATTTTAAAGGAAAAAACTAATTTTGGGAACCAATTATTTTTTTTGGAACCATCTTGGAACTTTGTGTGGCCAGCAGTATTTTTGAAAAGAGTGGAATAGGAAGAGTACATGTACGAAATTACCTGCTTGTATGACCATTTGAATGATGCTTTCACTTACCTGTATGTGCGCCACTATTTTTTTTACTTCTCTGCTCTGGTTGTGTGCATATGTGTGTTATCTCCGCAGCATTGGCACAAAAAGGATGTGCAGGCTGTCCTTTGTTTTGTAGCACTTATGCTATGTGTCTCTAAGCGATGTTGCTCTGATAAAGTACAAACCAAACCATCTGGATTACATTTGCCTGCTGTGAATGAAAGTCTACTGGGTTAGAAGTCAGTGCGGCTGGGGGGCCTCAGAACCACCGACGCAGTTAGCAGGCTGCGGCCAAGTGACCGTGGTTAAACGGCGATGGGGAAGAATGGGAATGATGGGACCGCACGCTTGCTTTTCCAGGTTTCCACATCCCGAACCGTCATTGTGACACACTTGTCAAAGCGATCAGAGCAGAGCATATGTGCGGGGGCGGATTGAAGTGTGTACAGGAAGTCCTTTGACATCAGTTCATTCATCCAGCACCTGCAGCAACTACTGAGACTGTCACAAAATAGGCAATCATTTTGTGGCGATTGTGCACTTTGAGCAAAGTAGGAAGCGGATGAACTACGTGAAAAACATGCTACAGCAGTGCAATGTCATTACATATTATTTCTACAATATGTTTATTATTGGGGTTGGCAGGGGTATCGAACTGTACTGCGTCATATTGACAGTGTCTTGTGTAGCTAAACCAAAATATTAGAAACAGCTCTCAATATGATGGAGAGCAGTTTTATACTATTGCTAACTACAACGTATTGGGGCTACATTTGATTTTTAAAATGGACTAATGGGCCAGTTAAGTGACTTCAGAGATTTGTTTCTAAATACATTATACATGTTTGAAGGCGCCGGCACGGTGTTCGACTGGTTAGCACATCTGCCTCACAGTTCTGGAGACCGGGGTTCAAATCCCAGGCCCGCCGATGTGGAGTTTGCATGTTCTCCCCGTGCCTGGGTGGGTTTTCTCCGGGCACTCCGGTTTCCTCCCACATCCCAAAAACATGCGTGGTAGGTTGATTGGAGACTCGAAATTGCCCATAGGTGTGAATGTGAGTGTGAATGGTTGTTTGTTTGTATGTGCCCTGCGATTGGCTGGCGACCGGTTCAGGGTGTACCCTGCCTCCTGCACGAAGATAGCTGGGATAGGCTCCAGCACTAGTGAGGACAAGCGGTAAAGAAAATGGATGGATGGATGTTTGAAGATGATTGCTGAAAACATGCGCAAAGCGAGAGAACTATGTACAACGTAGTACCAATTGTGGAAATATCGCTTTAAATTGTTTTCACCAGTTCAGTTATCCTGAAATTTTTGGGACATGGCTAATATGACGCCACATAACACTTTGGAGTCTGGCATGAGTTGCCCCTCCCACACTATATAAGAACTTCGTTCGCATTAGTGGTTATTTGTTGCAGTTGCTATGAGCAGTTAGCTAGCTGGCTATGCCTACACCCTGAAAATGCATTTTCCCTTCAGAAAGGCGTGGCTGGCCTGGCCGCTTTAGAGCGCCTTGTTGTCGGCCGTGTATGTGTGCACGACACGCAGAGAATGGTGGAAGAGAGAGGAAGGGAGAACTTTTTTTTAGTCTTACTTGACAGCCAGCACGTGGACCGGTACTTCGTTCTGGCGTGGCCGGCTTTGAGCGCCTCATTGTCATGGCGTGGAAAAGCCCCGCGACAACCTGGTGGGATATATTCCAGCCAACGGAGGCTTTAAGTGGACATATTTTCGCAGCTCAAGCATGGCGTTATATGTAGGCATAAGAAAGATGCCAGATGAAGTAGCATCTAACTTTTCCATGTCATAATAGAGATATTTGATTGACAGTTTACAGTTGAGTGGGGTGTGGCTTCAGCGCAATCGGCGAACACGCCCGCAGTGTTTGAGAGTGGAAACAACGGCGTGATTTTTCATGATTTTGAAGCCTCATTTTATATACTTGCCAATTTTTTTAATCATAACAATTTGGTAGAGTTGTTAACAATACTCTTCTCTGTGGTGTGTCAAATAGACACACATATTACAGAGCGTGTCATATATGGCCCTAACTTTGCCAAGCACTGCATTAACATCCCTGATGTTATCCATTATAACTGAGAATTATCTTTATAAAGGAAGAATTTTGGTACAGAGTGCAGGTGTACCCAATGTTGAATATCTGAGAATACGAGTGAAGAAGTATGGCCTGGAGATGAGAGGGTCGTGGGGCCCGACGATACAAAGCCCCCATTGCCTGCTCCTCCATGTGGAAAATGTCAGGAGAGCCCAAGAAGGACAGGAGGCAAGGCAAGAACCAGCGGTGGGAAGAAGAGGAGGGGGCGGAGGGAAGACAACAATTAGTGGGATCTTCTAATCACCGAGGCAACACTCATTGAATTGACATGTGAAATGTGAATTTGTCCAACAAGTGGATATGACAAAGGAGCGGTCATCTGAGGTCTGCTGGTGGAAGCGGCAGCTGAGGGTTGAGGCCAAAGTCTTTGTTAGAAGTACAACTGTTCTTGGGTTGGGAGGTTGCTCTCAAGGAGATTATAACCCCTTTATGCCTTTGACCTCTTCTGGATCGGGAACATCTTGGTACTACCACACTCCACGACCTTGTTCTTTTGAGGTTATGTTTGCACAACAATGACCTAACAAAAACAGAAACGCTTGCATTTGATAAATATTTTGTGTGTTACAAGCATACAAACTTGTCTCGAAGTTGTTAAAAGAATGAAAAGGCTTGACCATAGTTAAAAGCTGCTATTGAAAGAAGCCATAATTCACCACAGAATTAATCTCCTTCTCCATTTTAAAATCCTGGTTAACTCTTATACTAAGATTGGCGACAACAGGCCTCATACAAGGCATGAGGGGGTTAAGAAGTACTGTAGTTGGGCATTCGGGGCACCACTAGTTCCAAGGAATATAACTTCTGTCTACCGTTGTTACAACTAAGGACATTTAGGGCCATCCAAGCTATTGGTATGATATTGGCTCGGTAGTAAAGCAAGTGCTGAACACAAGCACTTGGGTTGCTTCTCTCCGGTGGGAGGTGCATTTGAGTCAGCATAAAAATGAAATTAATTGCCATGCTTATTAATAACAGCACCGAGGCAGAGTAGGTACCAAAAAAAAAAAAAGAAAAACAAACAAACGAAAAAAAAACGGCCCCAGAATGGAACCCTGGTGCACTCCGTGTAAAAGGCCATCTTAACTGATTTTTAAAATGTGGGACACCCCACACATGATGAGGATGAAAACGGCAAGTGTGTGCTTACTGCTCTTAAAGTGTGTGATGTACTCAAGAGGACCAACATGAAACACCACACACATAACGATACATCCACCGAGAGTCGTAAGTCTCCTATCACAAACCCAATGTCTCACGTCATTCCAAGCCTGACATGTGAGAGGCAGCATGGTGCGACAAGGCATCTAGACTGCTGAAAAATACAAAGAAGAAATAGTAGCAGAGGAAGAAGAAATAGAAGAAGCTAGTCCAGGGGTAGCCAAAGTATGGCGCGAAGGCCACGGCCTGCTCATTTATTAATGGTCCACCGAGCAAGAGTCCTGTTATCAAGAGTTACCAAGAGTTATCAAGAGTCCTGTAATATTTGTATAATTTTGTTTCCCCCCTATAATTGCTTGACTAAAATGCATGTATTCATTGATCTCATAAAATAATGTATTTATCGTAAATGACTAAAAATGTTTGTAAAATCCACAATTTAACATTTTTTATTGATTATATCATAGCAATTATTGAATAATTGGTAAATAATTCATAACGAATTCTAAATAATAAAATACAAAAACGAACATTAATTTTATGATCATTTGTTAAAATAAGAAAAATATCTATTTATAACTTTAAAAACACATTGACAAAGACCGTAAATAACATAAAACAAAATAGTTTGAAAATAGATTGTATATTACATAAAGGTCAGAACTTTTTCCGAGCAAATTCGGGGGGAACACACACGCACGCACACACGCACAAACACACACACACACACACACACACGCACACAAGTGTGAGGATTGAGTGTGACCAGCCCCGATAATAAAGAGCGAAGCAGCAGACATCACGAGTCCTCCAGTATTCATAAAAATTAGCCATTTATATAATATTTTTTTTTTTTAACAAGAAAGATAAAAGTCCTCCAAATGGAATGGCTTCCTCCTTTGCTCATCTTTTCCCACTCTATACTACTCTATTTCATTACATTTGGCCAGGCAGGTTTGTAAGCGATGGACAGAAATCAATATGTTTTTCAGTTCAGAAATCATCACCTCTGTTGGCCAGCTGGTGCAGGAAAATAAATCATCTGCCACCCAATAAAATGTGCGAGACTTTGCTCACAGCTGATTTCTTAGGAATATTAGAACATACGCAGAACATGTGAAATTGTTTACTTTGCACCAGTCCCCATAACAAGCAGCAAGCACCACTAATAGAATTTTTAACACAAACATGCAGTAGCCTGCAAGTCATACATCATGGAGACTGAAAGTTTGATTGATGATGATTAGTTTGTCCCATTGATTTGGCTTTGAAAAGTGCAACGCATATAAACTGTTGTAATTCCTGCACCGTTTACCTGATTTGGATGTAAATACCTTCAAAATAAAGCTGAAAGTCTGCAATTAAAACACATCTTCATTTAATTTTTAATTTCTTGTGCATGTGAGCCAAAAAGATGAGAATTGTGTCCATGTCCTGATATTTATGGACCTGACTCTAGGTTGCAATCAAAAAGACGTCAGGCAAAATGGCTGCAGGAAGGACTTAGTCTATTTTAAAATTAAAAACCCCAACTTCATCAGAAGGATCATATTTTTAAATCTCAGGTTTTTCAGTTTTAGGTGGTTAAGACCCAACAATGTCCAAATAGTAATTTTATAAAAGGAAGCCCAAGAGTGCTTGTCACTCAGTCTATCCCCGACATATTTGGTACTTCCCAACTGGAGCATTACCATATAAGGAGTGCAAATTGAATAGCTCAGGTTTGCTATTTCCTGGTTGTGAAATGGAAGCCAGTCACAGGCTGCTAGGCCACAGGTAAGAAAATGTTGTAATACAGAAAATCAAACTTTTGTTGACTTTTAAGCACAACCTTAACAATAAAAAACCACACCATGCCTCAGCTGGCAAAGCACCTAAATCATATAAAAGAAGGTTCTGGAAGGCCAGAATTGTTTCGAATGCTGAATATGGTTTGACAGGGTTCAACATTAATGGTGGCCCTATATCCTGGGGCCAGTCCACCACGGTGTCAGGCCACCACCTATCTATAGACACTAGCCCGACCAGATCTGTACGAATTTGTAAGTCACCGAAACATTGCGCTTAGTTGTAATCTCAGTGCTAAGTAAACATTTTAATAATTTTGTAAAGGATTTATTCTTTGAAGAAGGCCCTAATCATGCAGCTATGGTGAATCTTGATAACTCACTACAATGCTTGTGCAGTGAACCGTTGCTGTCTTCAGGTTCACTGTCTTGCCCCCACTATATCGCGGCTTTTTAATCGATTGTTTAGTTTTTTTTTTTTTTTTTTTTTACAGAATACGTACAAGTCTGAGTTTGTTGTATTTATTTGGCGCTGATTGACAATAAAAGTAGCCTTAATATCTTGATCACCAGGAAAAAAAAATATTGTCCTATCACTATTTATTTGAAAATGTCCTAATGGTGTTGAGATAATTAAGAATTCTGAAAAAAATTCCTCTGTCTTATCTATCTTATTTTTTTTTTTTTTATAGCAAACAGAACAAAAAAAAAAAAAAGTGGCAAATAACTACAAATGTCCATTACGGAGGACATTAAAAAAGCAACAACATTCAAATACTATTCTAGAATACAGTTAAAATAATTAAATTTTTAAAGGTGTTGTTAAAGGACTTTTTAAAAATATAACAACAACATTTCAAGCTGAATTTAGCTCAATAAAATGTATTATCAAGTGGTTAATTGAACTTGACTGATGATGCCATTTAACATCTTTGCTAATTTCCTTATAGCCCGACTGTCGTTTTGTAATTTACGTTAGCATTAAGCTAGCAGACGTTTGTTATATGGTTTGGTTGAACATTTTGATATTTTAATACACAATGTGTAATTCTATTTTGTTCTAGGTGTCAGTTTTAGAGTAAACTTCAATTGGGAGTGGCAGATAAACAGTTAGAAGAAAGCACGCTTTGTCTCTTATTTGGAGAACTCCGCAAGCAGGTCTTTTTTGTTTCCTCAATACCATAGTCTCCTATTTCTTGACAGCGAGATAGGGACAACAGGCGCAAAGGAATACTTTAAAAAGTGTAATATTTTTTCTTGTGTTATAACAAATCTGTGTTTAAAACGTGTGGCACGTTATAAAGGTATATTTGAAGTGGTCTCTCTATATTGCAGATTTTCACCTATGATGGTTGGGTCTGGAAAATATACCCCGGCTTCAAACAGGGCTTCACTGTACTGTACAGTATAATGTTGCAGTAGTATCACCACTCCCTCCACCAATGATACAAGAATTACTCAATTAGTAAAAATATGTGCGTAGCTTGTCGGACCTAGCACGTTTCCCAAATGCCATCGTGTTTTTTTGTTGTTGTTTTGATGCGTCAGCATAGCAACAGATGGTTTCGTTGTCAGAGGTGACTTTGTAGAAGTGGCGGAGTCAGAGGAGACTTTCAAGTGATTCCGTCAGCGTAATCCTCTTCTTTTATGTGGGCCAAATCTCTGTGTGAGAGTGGTTCTGTTACTTTGGCTGCTGCTATTCTTTCTGCAGCGCTTGGCTTCACTTACCGTCTCACTACAGAGTTAGGTTTTCCATCAAATGGTACAATACAGCAAGTTCAGTCCAGGTCAGCCACGATACCGTTTATAACAATAGACTTGGTGTGTTTCCATCGTGGCGTGTAGAGGGAGGGATCAGTTTCCTTAGTAGCGGGATTTTACACAGCAAGCCTGTATCTCGACCCAGAACAATTCAGACCCATGACGACACCAGCATTAAAAATGTGTACTCTCACTGTAATTCCTTAGTTTCATTATAATCATCTCATACCAGTTATGTAATGATGCACCACTCTGAAGTTTGAGGGAAAACATGTTTTTTCTTTTTTTTAATGGTAGTCTTTTGCTCGTACTAAACAAAACATCAGGCATAAATCGTAACTGGTTGAAAAAATGGTTGGGGGGGGGGGAAAAAAAAATCATAAAATCGGTTAAGCGAGGTTCACGTATACCGATAATCGGGCCGATTTACGAATGTCTCTTAAAGATTATCCTCAGTAATTATCTTGTGGCGTGGGCTGTGTTAAGAGTCATTTTTCTACTCCGATGTGCGATATACAGGCCGATAGTCGTTAATAGACCGAGCGACTGTGCCCTTTATACAGAACAACAAACCCGAGTAAATGTGCATTTTACCCAGCTGGGACAGGTTGCTTAAAAGGGCCTTTTGTATCTAACCAATTATTTCAACAAAAAGGCGGAACTTGACACTGTAAACAACAACCGAAGACATCAAGATTTTGTATTTTTTTTGCTATTGGTTTCTAGAAGACAAGCTATACAATCTCCAGGCTGACACGTGTCTAGTACTTTTAACTACTGTACCACTATAACTGGTACCTCGACCAAAGGGTGCCAAAAGGTGGTATGGAAAAAGCTCAGTAATATTCGTGCCCTATACCAGTGAAATTCAACGTCACTTATTTATTACATGTAATGTTTTTGTTCATCTATTTATGCCAGCGATGTATAATGACAAGCAGAGTAATGAAATGCTCTTCCCCTAGATGGCAGAAGCCATTAAAACGATTTATTAAATCAGGGTTTAGCGTCAGCTTTGTAGGCAACTAAACAAGCCCAGATTTCACACGAGTAGTAAATTTGAGTAACTTGAGACAAGATCATAATTATTTCAGTATCCATACTTTTTGTGACATTTTTGTTTGTTGGTATGACGTATTTTTAAATGTAAAATGTACCTTTGTGCAATAAAGTTCAGGAAACACTGCCCTACTCAACATTTTGAAAGTGTAAACTCTAAATTCTGGACCATACCAAATAGCTTTAGTGACCGAAGTTGGATTTTATTTCAAAAACAGGTCACGCAGGCTCTCACAAACCATGTTTTCACCAAGCAATACTACGTACTTTAAGTGTTGTACCACGTTGTGCCGTAACATACCGAGCAGCAATGACTTCTACTAAATGAAGATGCAGCGTAATTAAGGGAAGAGGCAAAGAAGGTCCGCTACTAAACTGCAGAAATAGTCATTTGTCCCAAAGAGCAGACAGAATGTTTGACTGTGAGTAAAATTGTACGGTATGGTTTGGTGGAACGTTCTGTTTTAAATATACTGCATACCATTGAATTCTTTTTTATTTTTTATTTTTTTTAATTTTTTTTATGTATTGCTGCTCTGTGTGTTAAGTAGCAGTCGTTTGAAGGTTTGTAATTACTGTAAAATCTATGATAGTTTCCATTACCCTGTCTGTGGCGTTTTGCAATATATGTTAGCATTAAACTAGCAAACGTTCGTAAATATATGGTTCGGTTGAAGGTTTGGTGTTTAATTCTCTGTTTGTTTTATGTGTCAGTTTTACAGTAAATTTCAAATGGAAGTGGCATAACTTGAAGCAAGCACGCTTTGCCTCTGATTTGGAGAACTGTGAGTGAGAGCGTGAGACCTAAAGGATACTTTAAAAAGTATTACTCAAATCACTAATACAACTGCTACAGTTCGTATCTGTATGGTAGGCTGCCAAAAAAGGTACAATAGGAATTGTTTATAGTGGTGCCCTCCTCAAATATCAAGTTTGGGGCTTAATTTAAACTTGTTTTTTTTTTTGCTATCCTTCTTAGTAACGTGATGATAGGATGCTACTCGATTGAACATTTTATGTTATTACCAGCAGACGCCACCTTGCTCTCCATTTTAGGCCCTGACAGGCTGCTTGGATTAGGTCCAAGAATCACAGCTGGATTGTTGTGTGCACTCTTGTTGAGGGGGGTCGAATTGGGGTCTGCGTCTGTGCCATTTGATTGGCCCCACTGGCACCGCCGCCATGCAAGATGCTGATTGGATGGATGGATGGAGACTAGCGTGCAGGTCTGTGCGTCTGCCGTGTAGCTTCGCATCTCTGAGTGCCGGTCCGAGCTGCACACATCGGGTGCATTTCAGATTAGAGCCAATGCGGCCGTGCGCACGTAAACGTATGTGTGTGTGTGTGCGAGGTGGGCCTTGTGTGGCTGAACCGCTCATCTGTGCAAGAGCACATTTATCTGCCGTGAACAAATGTGCACTGTCTCCACTCGCCGAAGTGATCACTGAATGGATTTTCCTCTCCCAGACTAATACGGTAATTAATTATTAACGGCAGATTTGACTCAAGCATCCCGGATCGATGCGGCGGGGCAGCCCACTCTTGGATGGTTAAGCCCGTGAAATACATGAAATACATTTTCAAACCCATGTGAAGACCTTTATGGGCCAAGAAACCATATAAGGCAGTAGAACTGTGAAGAAATATGATGATGATAATGACAGTTATGATTCAGTATAATGAAAGAAAATTACTTTATATTACACTAGTATATACATAGTAAAGATACTGTACTACAAAAGTCAGATTGGGTCATTCTGTATTGTTCATAGAATGTCACTGTACGGTGCACCTGTTTATTGCGGGGATACGTTCCAGACCCACCCGCGATAGGTGATGATAATCAATAATATAGAGAGACCATACAACAAAACATTCTTTCAAAATAGTTTTACCCGTGCCACATGCTTCCAACACACTTCAAATATTAAAACACACCTTTTGCAGCATTCCTTTGCACCTTTTCTCACTCTCTCACTGTCAAAAAATGGGAGACTATTGTATAAATTTAATCACTTGGTAGAGAAGAAGATTCAATCTCACATTTCTCCAAGTAAAAGGGCAAAGTGTGAATGGTCAAGCTTTTTTTTTTTTTTTTGCGTCATGTAGTTGTAGTTTATTCTAAAACTGACACAGAAAGAGAAAGGTGTGGGGTCCTAATGGTCCATATTTCACTAACAAGTTAATTTTATGTATATTTTGCTCAAGAAAATGAAACTGGCCATCATTTTCAATAATATCACTTCATTTTGGAGCACTTGGTAACTAACCAATTGCCCTGCGGACGCCCGTTTTTCATTGCCAAAATCAACATGTCCCCCCATGTCTTGGTATGACATCAGTGGTAGAAGTGGAGAGCAAATTCACTTGCATAGCTGGTGTGGAAAAAGGAATAAATTATACTATAATGTAGTAGTTTTCAGTCACTTTTTTATATATTTTCACTGTCAGGTGGAATCACTTCACCTCCAAAAGTCCAAAGTTTTAGGGGAAAAAAAAGTATTGGCGACACTGCCTTGCCAGTGTGGACAAAGGAATGTACTTTACTATAAAGTTGCAGTATTAACTCTTACTTTATATATCGTAGCTGTCGGGCAGAATCTCCTCACCTCCAAGTTGTACAAAATGATAACGTTTCAGAAAATAAAAAATTTAATAAGAATAATAAAAAAATACAGCATGCTTGAGTTTTCAAACACTGCTTTGTTGAAGTTGGTATTTAATACCTTATATTGCTGTAATTTATCGTTGAGCTCTCATATGAGCAACAGCTGTTACACATGAACAACAGCTAGCACCCCAAAATTATGTTCAATAACTGATTTAATAGCCTGAAAAATCGCAGATTTATTCGGGTGTCATCGATTTAAAATGGTAAACATGGCAGCCGCCGCAGGGACAGTCTAAAACATTTTTAACGTAAGCATAAAAAAAATAATGTCCCAAACCAGTCACCAATCACTGCCAAAATGTACATGTACATCTCTATTCATGGCAGCTTTAGCCTCTGAAAATATTACAACGATGGGCCCAATATATCAACATAGTGAGAGCATATGGAGAGGAAAATGCTTAAACGTCCATAAAATCTAAAATTTCAGGCCTATTGTTCTGTTCATTTTGGTAACGATTGATCACAATTAAAAAAACAAAAAAAAAAAAAAAAAACAATATGGTTGCACCAGTGTGCATATGCTTATAACTGGGAATGTGGTTGTGTTCAGAATTAACCAATCACATTCAACTTCATGTTAAATGGGAGCCAGCACACACCTGGCACAATTTAAAGTGCCTCTGAATAACCCCAAATAAAGTTATGTTTTTCTTGTAGGCTTTTTCTGACATCGGCTTTATGGAAGGTTTTACTTTTGTTAACACTGAATGCTATTTGGAACTGCTCAAAATTGCTTCCACCTTGTGTAAAGGCGCAGCTCCAGCTCAAGAAAAACAGGCCCAAAGGGTGACGCTGCCACCATCACATGCGTCACAGTAGGTATGGTTATGTTGTTTAGTTTTACTTCCCCTTGACAAGATTTAAAAAAAAAATAAAAATCTTCGATTGAGTTGTACAGGTTATAGGCCAGATCGATAGTCGAACACGTTTTAAAATGATTCATCATGATTTCATTAAAAAACAATTTTTTTTACACAAAACATGAGAACATGTGCGTGTAGACACTTTATATCCACGGAAAAAACATGTTAGGACAGCTCTTCTAGTGGATCTCATTAGCTTCTGCAAATGTAGCCAATGAAGTGTTCCTCGAATCGAGGAAACTTAAAAGCTTGCTATTGAACGTAATATTAAACTTGTACAGGAAAAAAGGCCCTTTTTTCTTTGGCTGCCGTCTTGTTGAGAGAGTGGAGGTGACGGGTGAATAGAGGCGGGAAAACAGACCAGACGGAAAAGTTAAGAAGCAGTAGAAGTAAGAAAAATTACCTGTATGATAGACATTTTTGATCCTCCAAACCTTCGTTTCATTTGTCAGGCACACATCAAATTCAACCCATATGAACACGCATAAGCATATTCACATATATTTTTATGCACACATGAAACGGTCACACTATCATTCCCCCCCATGCAACACAATACTTATACAAACCATGTCAGCGCTTGTCAAGACCAGATGGCTCTCTTCTGCCTACCTGTCAAAAATAAAATAAAATTTAAAAGTCTTCTTCTTAGCTTAGC
Source organism: Phyllopteryx taeniolatus (assembly GCF_024500385.1). Lineage (NCBI taxonomy): Eukaryota > Metazoa > Chordata > Actinopteri > Syngnathiformes > Syngnathidae > Phyllopteryx > Phyllopteryx taeniolatus. The sequence continues at coordinate 23,703,045 of NC_084511.1, read as the reverse complement.
TTAGCTAGGAACCATCTGGCTCAGCAGTCCTGCTCCCTCCTCACCAAACTCTTGTCACTTTCAAAGCAGGTCAACGCTTACCTGGCACTGTTGTCTAAGCGAGCTTTCCATCGACGCGGAGAGTCCCATGCAGTAGTGTTTCTTTATATGTGTGCGCGCCTCACAGATGGTCATGGGAGGAAGAGGAGGAGGGGAGATGGAGAGAGCTTGTCTGAGGCTTCGGCAGCTTTGGTGACTCTCTGGCGTGGCGGTCTGTCTGCGGGCATATGTACTGGCACAAACACGCACACAAACTTGCTCATTGGGCTGTGGCTTGGCAACATCGCACCGATGCGCTCCTTTGACCTTGTCATGTGTCACCGTTGCCGTTCGCTTCAGTAAATGATTATTTTGCTTAATGATAGGTGTGATACAAAGAGAAGAGGCAAAGAGGGGAAACGGAATGTTCGTATTCTTGGAAACACAGTTGTCACAATTTTTGGTTAATGTCAGGGCTTGTGCCTGATTGCGGTGCAGCTGTTATTTTATTTATGGGTTTTGTTCAACTTTTACTGAGCCAAGGCACATACAGTGGTACCCTGACTTACAAGTTTAATTTGTAACTCAATATATTTCCATATCAAATCAATTTTCCCCATCGAAATGAATTGAATTGCCATTAATCAATTCCAGTGCCCCCAAACAAAGTCCTCTTTGGATTTTAATAATTTTTTTTTTTAGCTGGTAAACTCTGGTAACTTCAATTTTTGTTTTCAAGTTACGACTAAGTTGGGGCACTCGTAAGTAAAGTATAGATTTTGAAATGATGATCAATTGACTCACTAATTTACTTCAGGTGAAATCTTTCTGTTATATGAGGTGGTTTGCACAGGTTAATTTTACCTTCTTCCATCTAGTGGAAGAGCGTTTAATTGTTCTGCATGTCGCTACAAATTGCTAGCATAGATAAACATACATTTCGTACAATTTCCACTTTTCCAAAATCCCAACGGAAAAACATTCCTGCTGTCCGACCCCAGTGTCACGAACCTAGCTGGGCAAAACTCAAACCTCGCGGCTGTTGTTTTCCTTCCTTGGTCACCTGCGTATGATGATCATCGTATCAAAGAGTTCACTGGTTTATCTTCCTTACAGGCTGTTGGCTATATTTGTAGGCTTTAATAGTCGAGGGAGTTGTTTATTTCAACTCTTTGCACCTCTCTTAACAGGAAGCCGCGTGCCCTCAATTGGATTACAGCTAATTAAATACTCCACAGTCAACAGACAGAGGTGTCACACTCCCCTTTGCCCCTGCCTTTGTCTTCTTACCATTCCTCCTTCAGGACACCAGAAGTTATAGCTTGATTTTCTTCAAACAGCTGCACTTGACACATCAGGTACATTGGCACACGAGTCTCATGAGAGTCGTTACAAAGATGTTTTTTGAGTGACACAACTCATTCACTTCCAGCCATTTTCAAAGCAGAGGTCCCTATATTGCCAACTGTTTTGAATGATCTTTCAAGACCCACAGAGTATTCTTTTCCGTGACATTATAAGTAGTAATGTGACTTTCCAAACAGTCTGTCAAAATTCTGAGTCTGGTTGGAATGACCACTTTAACCTGAGTGCAACGCATCAAGAATTTTGAAAATTGGATGATGCATTCGGAACAGATTTGTAATTTTTTTTTGTGTGTGCTGGAAAAATTGTCTTTTTGTTGATCATTTTTATGTGATAGCATCCATATAAAATCGGGTCCCCCCAAAAAGCATTCAATTTACAGTGAAACGGTATAACTTGATTATTTCTCAACATATCTTAGACTCTTTTATTTCGTCTGATACTCGGTGAACCCCTTTCTCAGATTGGCTGACAAGTTTCAGTTAAAAATATACATCAATAAGCTCATACGGTTCACAATTTAAAACATATTTTTACGTTATGCTCGTCATCCGCCCCCATTTATTTCACCTGTGTGACAGCAATGAATGTAAGCTTCGCTAGTTCATCCACAGTTGCATTAAAAAATATAAATATTGTTGTAAAACAACATACAGTATGTATACTTTTTTGTATTTGTATGGCTGAGACTCGCTCGCTTAAATGCTGCAAATGCCGTGTGGCCCTTCAGCGCGAGTTGAGTGGGTGGCTACCAACCAAGATACTTCATAGACCACGTCACAACATCGCGATTACAGATGCACCCGTTTTGCAAGCCTTATGCCGTTTATTACCTTAGCATCGACAAACGCGTATATGTCAAACTTAAACCGTGTCACAGACTCTTTTTGACCTATGTTATGCATAAAACAGTAGGAACATTTTTTTAATTTTGATGGCGTGGGACCTTTAAGTTGGTCAACTTTGAGTGATGGCGTTCTGTAGCGCAGGGGCGTTCGACACCTCTGTTCCTGAGCACTTCACAGAGGTTTTAGCTTTTGAAGTGTTGGTACGCAGTGATTAGCACGGGGCTGTCTTTACACCGCCACCGGGTGCTCTACCAGGCTTCCATAAATGGTTTGCTAAGGCGCCTGTTGCCGTAGTCGTCATCCATGTGCCAGTCAGGCTTATTTTATAATTATTATTTTTTTAACCACTCAGCTTTAGTTATTCCTCAATAAAGCCTGTGCCTTCTGCATCAACCAACTGTTGCCCAACTGTGCCCCTCAGACTGACTGCGCTTAAATCACCAATTGAATAGAATTGAATTGCTATGCACCAGAATGGCCATGTCTGCTTTTCTGGATGCTTAGAGACAGAGAGCAAGCTGACACCTTTGGCTCATGCCTGCATTAATGCGAGATATTGCTTCAACAGAAATGGATCACAATCATAAGCCAGTGACAATCAGTACCACCACAGACAGCTAAAATGAGACTAAATTGGACTATGTGCTTTGTTTCAGTAGCCTATACTGTGGATCCTTCTATTTCCCAAATCACTACTTTTCTGAAAAGTAAACAAACAAAAGAAAAATCCATCTTGCTTTAGTTTCGGAACATGGCGTTGTTCTAGTTGGTACCATATACTGTTGCACACTGTTGTTTAAAAAAAAAAAAAAAAAAAAACCCCACCCCAAAATTGTTCAATCGCTAATTTAATTTGCTAAAAAAGGAAAAAAAGATGCTAAACGCTATTTTATTACTCCGTCATTGATTAAAATGATTCACGACAAGTCTGCGCTCACGCACCCCCCGACCAGACAAAAAATGCTTTAATACTTTGCAAAAACCAACGATTGTGGTTACATTACCTTCCCACTCTATCTCAAAGGTCTTACAGCCATGAGTGATGCAATAAGTATAACGATAAGCTGACTAAGCACTTTAATACTTATCATACAGTTAAGCGCTCAAGAGCGTTAATACATTTGTTGTTTCAACCCTTTCAACTGGTTAATAATGTGTAAAAAAAAAAAAAAAGAACGTGTTGTGGGGACAGACCAATAGTATTGATTTGTGAGTAATTATGAAATTGATCATACTGGACATACGAGGTTTCAGCCCCTCCTGCGGCAGCGTAACATTTTACTGTACTGCCATTGTTGGTCTTGTTCTGTTTGACCTTTTCTGTAAGTATGTAGGTTAGGCTCAGTTCAGTACGGTACATACAGTACTGTTGCCTTTGTCTTCTTAATTGAATTAATTAGCAAATTACACCTTGTCTCATTGATATGTCACATTATTTACATGCAAGCTGTCCGGTGTCGGTTGGATCAAAGATAAAAGATTGATGCATGGTCCTCGTTACCGATCTTTCTCTCAACCACAAACTCTGTGACAATTGTTCTATGTCTAAGCAATAACCTTACTAATTTTAAACCCTATTGTGTACGTGGGGTATAGTTTGAGTTCAGATTACACCTGAGGAGCAGACTGATGCTCATTGTATCAGCGAGGTCAGCGGTTTATCTTCCTTACAGGATGTCGACTATATCTGTAGGCTTTAATAGTACCATAAGCTGTTTATTTCGAACCTTTGCACCTCTCTTAACAGGAAGCCGTGTGCCTCAATTGGATTACGGCTAATTAAATGCTCCAAAGAATCAACAGACAGCGGTGTCACACTCCCCTTTGCCCCTTGCCTTTGTCTTCTTACCGCTCCTCCATCAAGACACCAAAACTTCTCCTTCTAGCAGACGCTTCATTGGCCAGTTTGCCCGTTTTGGGGCGTTACCCATCACAGATGTGCGACCGTCTCTGTGTTAAGATAATCATTGGGCCATTAATGGGGACCAAAAGGGGACCTTTAGTGACATGTGATACCTGCCTGGGTGTGAATGAAGGCGTTGGGTCTGGAAAGTTATGGGCACAAAAACCAAAACACCATAAAAACATAGGCTACTACCATAACGTTGCTCTGTCTCTAGATACGCTAGTACCTGTCAGCCCATTTCTTTGGTTCCTCTGACCCAGTGTCACACGTTCTATCATCAAGAGACATCCTTTGCAACAGTTTTTGATTGGAAAAAAAACGATTCAAAACAGTGTTGTCGTGGCTCTTCTGTTCAACACGGCATTTTAAAACCTGAAAACCTTTCAGACTTTTAAAACTGTATCACAAAGGTGGTGGAATTGATTAGTGTTTTATCAAGTTGAATAAAGCAACTTTATTTCAAAGTAACCAAATAACACCATGGAATTTATAATTTGTTTTGATCATAACATTGCTTTCTTTATATTTGATTTGTTTCATGCTTATGGCTTGTGGCCATTTGTTCAGTAAACAAAACAATTACAAACATAACCATGTGTGCTTCCAGGTGAGCATTTCGAAGGGTTTAAAAATGAAAACATCCAAACAATATTGCATGTAAAATGTACTTTGTACACAACGCTGTACAATCACAACAAGGAAACCAGAAACAACCTTTCATAGATGATATTTTGTTGTTGTTGTTGCACTAACAAAAAAACTAAACCTCATTAAAATTGCTTGAGAAATGAGCAAGTTAGGATTTATTTTCAATGTAAATGCATCGCCTCTGATGGGAATGTTGCCCACACCAACGTGGCTGCCATGTAGACATGTCACTTAGCCGGGCTGCTATGGCTAGCTAGTTTATCTTGTCTTTTATTCACATCTGTGGTTTATGCAACGAATAACTCGCATCAAACCCATCCATTTGTCAATCGCTCCATTTTGTTGTAGTGTATACGCTCCAGATTGGCCACGTAACCAATGTGCCATGTGACCACGTCACAAGAAATACACTGATGTTTGGCCAACTGGCCCATGTGAACGAAATACAGCGGGTTTGGATGCGGAAGTAATGCGGACAAATCGCCGGTTGCTCAGGATTTGTCAAGTTGGTACGATTTTAAAGCATAAATAAATAAAATAAATAAAGTGGTGTGAAAGGAAATCTGCATTAACTCGTTAACGTGTTCATGTCGACAGCTCTAATAGCCATATAAAAAAGTATCATATTGAGATACTTTTATTCGGGGGGGGGGGGGGGGAACAGTTGACAATTTGGATGTATTCATTTTTTTCTTTTTAATGCATTGCCGAGGTATCAGATCGGGACTCTGTATTGTATGACACGCAAACTCAAGTGATTCGGATTTGGGTGCAAAAAAAAAAAAGCCCACTGCTAACTAATTACTAACTAAATACTGCTAACTAAATACCTTCATAAAACCTGCTTGGGCTGGAGAGAGAACGTGTTTTGCGCAACAGTTTTTCCTGGGAACAGACAGCAGACACTCTTGAAGTCCTTGTGCTTGTTATTGTCACTCTTGTTGTGGGTTTTCCAGAAACTTCTAAGAGCTTAATGGTACACCTCTGCCTCCACAGTGAGTGACAGTGAGATCCAGCAAAAGGAAATCTCCCTTGAATACTGAAACATCAAGCATGCCGGAAGCATAAAGAATCTTACTCATCTTTGTTAAAGCCCTCTAAGGGTTCAAGAGATGCCGAAAACACTTTACACACATACACAATGCAGGTAGTGGGCGTGTGATTTCCTAAAATCCTTCATGCATTCTCACAGACTAAAACCTTTGAAAGACTCAGGAGAGTTGTTGACATTTTTTTTCCTCTCCATTCTTTTTTTCTTCATTGCGCTTTCAGTAAGCGCCGTTCCTGTGCCCGTATACATGATTGCATCCTAGTACAATCAAAGACTTTTCCCTCCTTGTTTCTACTGCCCTACATTTTGGAGGTGAGATGCAGACCCATCAAGGAGGAAGCTTGTATTATCCTGCACAGGCAGCACAATTACGGAACAGCATTCGCCAAGTGGTACAATTTAGTTTGCCACAGTATGGAATGCTTAACATCTTCCGCGGCTGTGCAGGTGGGATGGAGATAGGTGCGTCAGCCTCGTTAATACTGTGACATCATGGCATCGCGACAACAGTAGCCTCACTCTTCCCCCACCACGCCTCTCATTCATGCACATATATTCTGTTTTACTTCGGCTAATCTTCATTCCTCTGCTTTCCAGTGCATGACTCCATCTTTCTAACTGTTCCTCCACCTGCTCCCTGCTTTCACTGCAGATCACAATGTCATCTGCAAACATCATGGTACCCGGGGATTCCAGTCTAACCTCATCTGTCAGCCTATCCATCACCACTGCAACCAGGAAGGGGCTCAGGGCTGATCCCTGATGCAGTCCCACCTCTACCTTAAATTCGTCTGTCACACCTACAGCACACCTCACTACTGTTCTGCTGCCCTCGTACATGTCCTGTATTATTCTTACATACTTCTCTGCCATTACAGACTTCCGCATGCAGTACCACAGTTCCTCTCTGGGTACTCTGTCATAGGCTTTCTCTAGATCTACAAAGACACAATGTAGCTCCTTCTGACCTTCTCTGTACCTTTCCATCAACATCCTCAAGGCAAATAATGCATCTGTGGTACTCTTTCTAGGCATGAAACCATACTGTTACTCGCAAATACTCACTTCTGTCCTGAGTCTAGCCTCCACTACTCTTTCCCATAACTTCATTGTGCGGCTCATCAACTTTATATATAGTTCTATAGTTCCGACAGATCTGCACATCACCCTTGTTCTTAATAATGGGCACCAGCACACTTTTCCTCCATTCCTCAGGCATCTTCTCACGCACTAGAATTCTATTGAACAAGCTGGTCAAGAACTCCACAGCCACCTCTCCTAGATGCTTCCATACCTCCACAGGAACGTCATCAGGACCAACTGCCTTTCCATTTTTCTTCCTCTTTAATGCCGTTCTAACTTCCCCCTAACTAATCATTGCCACTTCCTGGTCCACCACACTTGCCTCTTCTACTCTCCCTTCTCTCTCACTTTCCTCATTCATCAACTCCTCAAAGTATTCTTTCCATCTAGCTAGCACACTGCTGGCACCAGTCAACATATTTCCATCTCTATCCTTAATCACCCTAACCTGCTGCACATCCTTCCCATCTCTATCCCTCTGTCTGGCTAGCCTGTATAGATCATTTTCTCCTTCTTTAGTGTCCAACCTGGCATACATGTCATCATGTGCCTCTTGTTTGGCCTTTGCCACCTCTACCTTTGCCTTATGTCGCATCTCAATATATTCCTTTCGCGTCTCCTCGGTCCTCTCGGTGTCCCACTTATTCTTAGCTAACCTTTATCCTTGTATGATTTCCTGTACTCTGCGATTGGCTGGCAACCAGTTCAGGGTGTACCCTGCCTCCTGCCCGATGACAGCTGGGGTAGGCTCCAGCACGCCCGCGACCCTAGTGAGGAGAAGCGGCTCAGAAAATGGATGGATGGATTTCCTGTACTGTGAGGTTCCACCACCAAGTCTCCTTCTCTCCTTCCCTGCCAGAAGATACACCAAGTACTCTCCTGCCTGCCTCTCTGATCACCTTGGCTGCAGTGGTCCAGTCTTCTGGAAGCTCCTCCTGTCCACCGAGAGCCTCTTCCTGAAAAGCTGCACAACACTCGTCCTGTCTCAGGTTCCACCACATGGTTCTCTACTCTTCCTTTGTCTTCCTAATCTTCCTCCCCACCACCAGAGTCATCTTGCACACCACCATCCACCGTGTCTCGCCACACTCTCCCCTACCACTACCTTACAGTCAGTAACCTCCTTCAGATTACATCGTCTGCACAAGATGTAATCCACCTGCGTGCTTCTATCTCCGTTCTTGTAGGTCACCCTATGTTCGTGACTCTTCTGGAAAAAAGTGTTCACTACAGCTATTTGCATCCTTTTTGCAAAGTCTACCACCATCTGTCCCTCCAAGTTCCTTTCTTGGATGCCGTACTTACCCATCACTTCTTCATCACCCCTATTTCCTTCACCAACATGTCCATTACAATCTGAACCAATAACGACTCTCTCTCTGTCTGGGATGCTCAGATCTACTTCGTCTAGCTCCTTCCAGAATTTCTCTTTCTCGTCTAGGTCACATCCTACCTGTGGGGCATAGCCACTAATCGCATTATACATAACACCCTCAATTTCAAGTTTCAGCCCCATCACCCGATCTGGTACTCTTTTCACCTCCAAGACATTCTTAGCCAACTCTTCTTTTAAAATAACCCCGACTCCATTTCTCTTCCCATCTACACCATGGTAAAATAATTTAAACCCTGCCCCTAAACGTCTAGCCTTACTGCCTTTCCACCTGGTCTCCTGGAAGCACAATATATCAACCTTTCTCCTAATCATGTCAACCAACTCCCGAGATTTTCCTGTCATAGTCACAACATTCAAAGTCCCCACATTCAGTTCTAGGCTCTGTGCTTTCCTCTTCTCTTTCTGCCAAAGAAACCGCTTTCCATCTCTTCTTCTTCTTTGACTTCGACCCACAGTAGCTGAATTTCCAACGACGCCCTGCAGGTTGACGGCGGCGGTGGCGGACGATCCGGTATGGAATTCTTTGGAATTCTTTGGATGAAAACTCATATTTGTTTGGCAAAGTTTCAAGCTGGATGCCCTTCCTGACGCAACCCTCTGCATTTATCCGGGCTTGGGACTGGCCTACGGTTTGCACTGGCTTGTGCCCCCCATAGGGCTGCATTTGCAAGTTGAATAGTTTAATTTCCAGAATTTCTTTTATTTAATAAAAAAAAAAAAAATAATAATAATAATAGTTTTTTAGAACAAATTGCACGTTATTCCTATGACAGTTTCCATGCACCGACTGACCTGTGACTTTATGATTGAGTGGGCGGATGGATGCAGTTGTTTTCAGCAGAAATAAATTGTTTATTACTCCTTTAGGAATCGTGCCCTTTCAAAAATGACGGAATCGAAGAAGTGGAAAAGAAAAAACATCCCAAAAGTTGGCAGCGAACCGTGCTAATAATACTTGAAGGATGCCCACAGGTTGATATCTTGCCTTGCCATCTTGGGATTTTTATTACTTAAATATGTAATAACAGCTGCACATTTCACTCAGCAGTGGCAGTCAAAGTGCCCAAAAAAATAAATAAATGCATATTTCAACATACGCCTTTTGGAGTCTCTTTCAAAGAACACGTGACACTTTTCAGAAAAGTGTTTTTTGTGTTAACAAAATGGAAATCTTGATTTCGCCAAGCTAATTATAGCTTGCAGCGGGTTGCTCGGCAACTTAATGACGACAGACAGCAGGGAGTCAAGAATTTAACCTTTGGCTGGATGAAGCCAAGAGGTGACATTTGATTTTCTTTTTCATATAATTTTCCCCCCCCTCCTGCTAAATGTAATGATATTTTCTAATGGTTTTGTTAGCCTTTTGTGTTTTGGATTTACGTGGATTTGTTTTCCAGTTGGCTTTATGGTGCAGAAAGTACGTGATGGTTATAAGTCGACCTGTAATGCAAAATAGAAGATATGACGCTTGATTTGATTAATCCCACAACAAAGTACGAAATGGATGTAGAATATTTCTTTAGCGTCTGCTGTTTTTGCTTATATAAAGGCAGGCATCTTCTGGTCATGGGGCTGAATGGCGCACCGCCAAAATAGTTTTTGAAGTATCTGTGAAAAGCCTCGTCTTAATCCATTTCATTTGCTCTGCTACCGCAAGCCATTTGTCCAGCTTCCTCTCCTCTCCCAATAAATAAATACAAAAAAAAAAAAACCACTCCGCTCCACCCAGCTATTGCGGGAGTTTAGTTTGGTAGACCAGAGGTGCAATAAGTGAGAAGCAGACAGTTGCAAAAAAAAAAAAAAAAAAAAAAAGCCATCTGGTCGAGGATGTGTGTAGAAAGGTGGGGGTGTTTGTGTGTGTGTGTGTGTGGGGGGGGGGGGGGGTGTTTGGGTGGGGGGGAAGAGGAGTCGTGCTGGGCAATCAAGATGACGGACAGCAGTGAGGAGTGTTTTGCGGGCTCCCACGTACATGCAAAGTAGTCCAACCTGTGAGCTTTCACAGCTCCCTCTGGCACTCAGGTAAACACTGAGGGGTGGAGGTATGCACAGGACCCCTCCCCTTTCCCACCTCGCTGTGTATTCTTGTTTGTGTATGCTAATGTCAGCCTGCTCGGGTGAGAAAACCTGTTGTGATTTCGGCCATGTCTGTGGCCGCTGTCTTTGTATACTCGACAAGTAAGTTTATTTTTGCCGGTGCTAGATGAGAGGAGTTGAGGTTAGCAGGTGAAGCAAACAGCATTTATTTTTCATGAAAAGCCCCCACCCTGTACCCCCACACCCAAAAAAAACAAAAAACAAAAATCCCTTCTTGGATTCGACACAGACTCAATTGTAAAGATACTGTGAAATGCGAGCACAATTGTTCCTCTTTGCGCTGAGCAAATATTATAATCCTATTCTCTTATGCTTTTCCATCTTGCCCTCTCCCTAATGTTCACCCCAATGGTGGCCCCCTTTCCCTGAGTGAAAACCCCTTCGTGTGTGTGTGTGTGTGTGTGTGTGTATGTAGGCTTCATTTTTCACTCTCCCTTTGGGGCTCTGTTGTCAGCGGGCAGGCCTTAGGAAGTCTTTATTTCTGCCAGGCTGGGCCTCTTGCGTTCCTCCACCCTCTCCTCCCTCCGTTCTCATGGATGTCGTCCCCCTCCCGCTGCCCAAACCCAGCCCCACCTGCTGGGATCCTGATCTCGGGCCGGGGCAGGGCTTCGGCAGGGGGACAATTACTGCTGCTATACCCCCGCTGCCCCCCCCCGCCCCAGTCCTCTCCTCCGGCTTTGATCATCTGACCACATGGAATCATAACAGCTGACCACATGTTTCAACAGACAAGACCAAGGAGAAGAAGAGAAAGGAGGAAGAGTTAGAATGGAAGAAAGGGGGGGGGGGGAAAGAAAAGCTGCCCCCACTCTTGCACACCACTGCCACCTCTTTTCATTAGAGATGAGCCCAAAGTTCCATGCCACTTAGGATGGAGGCTTTTCAGCTGGTTAGCGCTAAAGTTTCCTTTTGATGGCAACCATTTGGATCAAGCGTTCTTATCGTCTACCAGTGAAGTTGGTCATCAAATTGCCAACACTTTTTATTTTTTTCCTCTCTTTTTCTCAGGGTAGTGCCACCAAAAGAAAAGCAGTTTCAGGCAGTCTTTTTTTTTTTTTTTTTTTTTTTTGAAGTGAGTGAGTGAGTGAGTGCTAAGTCTGCTGGTGCTGCCGGCCAAATTGTCCCACGGCCAACTGGGCTCTGCTGCTGCTGTCGTGTTCTGCATAGGCACTGTCTGGCATTTTCTCAACCTTGGGCCCCCACTGCTTTATTCACACAGCTTCCCTCCGCAAAGTCACAGGCTTTTCATGTCAACCCCGCCTGACGTTACCCTGGCAAACTGGCCCGATCACCGTGTCGGATCACGTCTCCATCGCAAACAATAAACAACACAGGAGCCACTGAGATGCTGGGAGGGGTAATTAAAGGTGGCTGTGTGTCATCACAATGCACTTTTTATTGTCAAAGTAGTAAGTTTGCACATGATTGGTGATCCACCGCTTGTGTTACGTCTCCCATGTTTTGGGTATCGCTTTGCCGGATCCGTGCCAAGAGGCTTAGATGGAAACTGACAGGGCCTGGGGAGCGAGAGGAGGTAGTTTGCTTTGGTCCGCTTGTCAGGGATGGCCTCTTGGATTGTCCCAATTGTGGAGGAGATCACTTAACCACATTAAGGAGCGCCTGAAAAGAACCTCTTCAAGCCCGCGAGAACGGGCCTTGTTTTGACTGCTCCGCCACCTCGCATTGTCGGCCCGCAGCTCGCTGTCGCAGCACCTCGTGCCACATGCGCATAAACACGTCTGTCCGTGCGAGCTAGGAACAAATGCATACGGATAGCAACGAAACCAAGACATATGTATTAGCTTTCTTTTACAGTACTGTGCCAAAGTTTCAGGTGGGCCAGTGTCTGATTCCGACCGATATGATAACCGTGAGCAAAAATATTGTGGTTTCACTGTATCACGGTATTGCAATTAAAACTCTAAAATGAATTGTTTTGAAATGTTTGGGTCAATTACTTTTTCCCCATTGAATCCACTCTGCAGGTACATTCGTTAACGTGAGACGTATAAAGAATTTAATTTGCCCCCCACCCCCCAAAAAAATCCAAATTTAAGTTAAAGTAAAGTTTCTCAGAAAAGAAGCAGTCATACCTCTCTCCACTTCTCTGCTTTGTAAAGCAACGTCACAGCGGCAAGAACTGATGTTTGAAATCTTAGTTAGCTAGGTAGCTGCATTGGTAGCGAGTCTATAGTATTTAAAAGGCTAGTGGATAGGTCAGTTAAGAACCTGTTACATTTTGGTAAGAATCTGGCTAATGGCTGCTAGTTATCTGGTAAGGCCGGTACAAATATTATTTTTTTTTTGACAATTGTGCAAAAAGATGCAGAGTCCTCTAGCACTTAGAGCAGTTCGAATGACTAATCGCGCAATAGTCCGGTGCAATGACCATTATGCAAAAGGCGCCGAGACTTCAAGCGAGTAGTGCGATAATCTGGGACAATGTTGATTGTGCAAATGTTGCAGATACTCCTCAGTCAGTGTGCAAATGGAGCAGATGCTACTCTGGCATGAGTGGCCAGCATTGGTCAACAACAGATATGCAAATAGTGCAGCATGGCGAGACTACTACAGTGAGTGCACGAGTAATATATAATTGGCCCGACAGAAATGTGACAAACTCAGACAAAAAAATTGGCAGCAAGTTGCAATGGAATTGTAGGTTAGCTGTTTAAGAAGCTGATTGCAAGAGGGACGAAGCTGTTGGAATGTCTACTAGTTCCACATTGCATTGATCGGAGCCGGTGACCGGGATGTGGAGGGTCCGAGAGGATTTTGCACGCTCTATTCTTAGTTCTGGCAGCGTGCAAGTCCTCAAGGGTGGGTAGGGAGGTACCGACAATCCTTTCAGCAGTTTTGATTGGTTTATCAATATTGGTTTATCTGAGTTCTATTTTTTAACAGTGGACACTAAGTGTAGCTACGATATATAGTAGATATGAATTATTTTGGTATTTAACGAGACAAGTTATTTTCTTGGATCCCTCTTGGATATTGTCTTGTGATGACACAAACACATACTTGCGCGTTTGTGCAGTCGCTCATGAAACGCGTTTAATTGAATTTAGATAAACATGAAACAGTGACTCCAATTGCCCCTCTAATTAATAAACGCTGTTAGAGAGAAGAAAAACAAGAATGAGTCACTGCGATGCTATTTTTACCAGCATGTAATTGTAGTTTGATGTAGTTTTATTTATTTATTATATTTTATGATCTGTTGATAACCCACATAACATCTTTATGTTTGTGCTTAAACATAGCTGTATAATGTAGTCAGACTGCTTAAAGTGGGGGTGAGGGGGGGTTTGTGTCGGTTGGCTGGGCAGGTGTTGGTGATCTGTTTTGGTATAAATTCACCTTTCCCCTCTAAAGGTAAAGTTCCAGTAGTTAATCTACATTTACACGGACTCCTTTTACCACCTTTTCTCTGGCCATTTGTGACTCCCCCCATAATCATTTTAGTATTTATTATTATTTTTTTTAAATCTGGCAGTTAAGAGTAATTAACGAGCGGTGCGACGTCGGCATCGGGCGTTTCGGGCCCTTGATGAAGCACTGAAAGGCCTTGTCGTCGGCACGGCCACGTAATAGTGTCAGGATGCATTTTAAAGTGCAGTTATTCAGCGCTTTACACGGCCTCGTAAAGCGCCGACATGGCTCGATAATGAGAAGCATGAATAGAAACTCTCGCAGTTGCCTCTGGCCCTGTGTGTGTGTGTGTGTGTGTGTGTGTGTGTGCGTGTGCGTGCGTGCGTGCGTGCGCGCGTATGCGTGTGAGCATGAACTTGTAGAGAGGGGAAGAAAGGAAGCCAGCACGAAAGAAACGTCCACACAGCTGCTTCCTAGTTAACCCCTACGAAGATGTTCAATGCAGTAAGGGGAAACTTTCTTTTTTTTTTCAAGTTTTGTTTGCTACTAAACAACTTGATAAAAAGATGCATTATGACCGAATAAGTTTATTTTCCATCTTGGGTAAATCAACCTAATCCAATACCTGAAGAAAATGAAGACAGCAAATTTATAGTCAGGCTAAAAACATCGGTCCAATCAAATCCTAGATAATAAATGCTAATGAAACTTGTATATGTTATAACATCATCTGGAAATAAACATCTCATTTTTTTATTAAGCTACAAAGTTTGCACAAGAGTTGCACACAACTTCAAAATCATAAACGTTAGCACACGTGATAATGCTAATGGGAGAGGTATCCTGGCTCGTCCATCATTATATTGAGTATTATATAACTTGTTTCTTGAATTTGTTGTTTTAAAATGTTTTGAAATTGTTCAAAAATTATTTTGGCGATAATGCTGTTAGGCTAATAATATTGTTGCTTTAAATGTGGCTCTAACAGAAGAGTCCCCAGGTTCTCTGTTGTAAAAAAAATAGCAACTGCAGTGTGGATTCATAAATATCATATTTATTCACAATAGCAGACGTGTCAAACTTATTTTTGTCACGGGCCACATTGTAGTTACGATTTCCCTCAGAGGGTCGTTATGACTGTGAAATCATAAATATGTTAAATCACCTCATTGTAGTTTTAAATATACACAACAACTTGATGGATAACTAGTTTTAAAATCAGAAGTCAAGGATAATACTTTGTTTAACTGTTGTTCAAGTTACTATAAAAAGGGGTTTGGTAACAAAAAAATGCTTTGCGATATCTCAATGTTATTATTACATATGGAAATTTGTCATATTGGTACTGATTTTAGCAAGACAAATGGAAGTTCATAGACATAATTTGCTTTCGCGGGCCACATACAATGATGTGGTGGGCCTAATCTGGCCCCTGGGCCTTGAGTTTGACACCTGTCCCATATACCGAAAACCTACACTATTTCCTAATTCTTGAAAGTCTTTATTCGTTTTTAAATGAAAGCACTGTTTGTTTCAGTGATGATAACATTAAATTAATCAGACATAAAGTCAAGACACTGGCTAACGTGGTTAAAACCAAATACTTTTTTCTACAAAAAACTTTTGAATGGTAGTGTGGTGTAGAACTGCTGCATCACTTTGGGAGATGTTCCTCATTTTTTGTCCCCTAAATAAGGTACTTTAATATTAGAAACATTTGTCAGATGTAGTGTAAATTCTACCACACTCCAAACCGCAACCACAATTTGATACAGCCTTAAATGAAATGTTGACATTGTCAATCAAAATTTAACATTGTTGTTAAGGCAGAACTTTATATGCTGCACTTGCACTGGATCTTGTTAGACAACAATCTACCTTCGTGGGTGTGCATAGGCTGTGGTTAAGTGGCCGCGTGAATGAGTGTGTTGTTTACACCCGGCAACATGGTGAGCAGCGTCAGAAAATCTTGCGCCGGCACATCTTCATCCTGGTGTTCTCGCCGCGGCGGAATATAAATGACGACGCGATGTGGAGGTGGTAGCAGGCGGGCAACACTGAGTCAGAAGCCGTCTGCTTGCAACACAGCAGGTAGTCCGAGGGCAGATTTGAAAATAACTCAGCCTTGCGAAATTCAAAGCCGCCGCCAGAGCTTCATTTAAGAGAGCGGCTCACTTCCATTTATTGTAAACTATATGACCCTGGCATGGATAGATGGACAAAGATACATTACATGTTGTAATAAATAATCCTTTTTAGACCAATTAAGTGAAATTGAAGGATTTCCCGCAGCACACCCAATGATCTGAACTCAAAAGTGCCGTGGAACAGTGGTTGGGAATTAATGGTCTAGTTAAAACTGGCATCTTCTCATTTTGCCACCGGAGTGACACAACACTGTATAGTGCTGACTTCTATAGTCATAAGTCGATTTGGATGTAATTAGGATCACGGCTTAAAAAAAATAAACACCTGTGTTAAGTCCATGGGGTTTATCGTTTACTGTGTATTGTTAAGAGAAGGCGCACTCGGTAACCACCATACTTACTGTTTTTTCATTGAATTGTTTTTTTTAAAATTGTTGTGGCAGTGTCCCCACCCACTCCCACACCCCCATACAGTTACAATGCAGTGCTGTACTTAGTAAGATTTGTTGTGTTACATTGCGTCAATGAAATGGGCGCATCACGTGCTGACTTGAAATACTTAGTCGCTGGTTAGGCTTTGGAAGACAATGGAAAAAAAATTCTGAATGCAATAAAAATACAATAAATTAGTACAGCTATATACCATGAATAGATAATGCATGTGTGTATGTTTTTGAAACTGTGCTCCCCTGATAAAACCCTTGGCCCCGGCCCCCTTACCCCCCAGTAAAATTGGTCTAGAACTGCCACTGTCTCAGTTTTCTGTCTTCTCCTGTTACTTATCCACCCTACATCATTACGAGACAGTGTTTAGCCGCGCTAGCTAGCCAGGCACAACTCATAGCTGACATGGATTCTGAGGAAGTTAGCTGAGGACCTAACATTCCTGTCACGGTTTGACAGAGACGCACTGGTTTTTTTCATTTTGTTTTTTTGTGTGTTTCTTTTAATCAGCTTGAAGTGGTTTTAAAAAAATTAAAAAAAAAACTGCCTCCAGCGTTGTGGTCAAACATGCTTAAAGCCAGGACATCATCATCAAGCATTATTATAATTGGTCGGTACAGTCCAAATCCATACCATAGGCCAAATTTATACCGGGTACCATGTATACCATATTTACCCTGGACCCCGGATCGATTTTCAAGGGGATCTATATTCCATACTACACCGGAACACAGCGTTGTTATAGCATGTCATTTTTGTATCTCTCGGTTGCTTCCTTGTACCCTGATCATGACTGAGTAAACAGACTATGTAATGACATATTACAACTCGTCTTCTGAAAAGTGTCTGTTTTCTGACATCTTCCTTCTTCTGGCGTCCACGGCGACGGCGTGTAAATCAGTATTCCGGTGCAGGGAGGCAGTTGATGGGGCTAGGGCCAATGAGTGTGTGAATTACACCCGTGCATAAAGCTGTCCTTGTGTCCCGCTGGCCAAGTGCTTCAGGGAAGCTGGAAATGATCGTAAATTAAGCAGCACTTGGCTGAGCAAATCATACAAAATCTGGAAGGATGGGAGGGGGTTTGGGGGTAAAAAAAAAAAAAAAAGACAACCATTTGGAAGCGGTGACCGTGGAACCGGCAGCGGGGTTCCCATATAACGGCTCACAGAGGTGGAGCATCGGGATGTTCTCTATCCGGGCGCTAGACAACATAACAGACTGCAGGCGGGCCTCAGGTTTGGGCTGCGGTAGTACCGAGTAGTGTAGTGCTTAAGACCACACTCTCCGTGACCAAGACTTACCCACGAGCAGAACTCTCCGAGTCAAGACACGACCGAAACTGTTGGGAGTCGAAAACGAGTCATGAACAAGACTCAGACGAGCCGAGATCGAGACGAGCTGAGACCATGACTAGAACCAAGACCGTAAAAATTCATTTAAAGATGATGATTCCGAGACCGAGACAAGTACAAGATCTTCAAAATGTGGCCTCGGACCAATCTCCAGTGTTACAACACTAATTCGGAGTATAGTTGGGCTTGACCGCTGGTCCCCAGCTGATGCCTTCCACGAGAGATGAATTATTCACTCACTTGTCAAATCAATAATGACCCGGTCTTTAGTGGCCTACTCTCTGCATGCCCTACTTATTGGTTTTGGGAGAGAGGAACCAAGAAGGGCGGGGGGGAGTGTAGTAGTAGGGGTGCGTACATCATTTTTGACAAAAGCTTGATATGTGCTGGAAAGATAGTTTGGCAGTTTGCATCCATAGCGGTGGGCACTCAGCCCCCTCGCTGGGATGAATTGGCTGTCATTTGTTGCCGTTTTGAGGATTGTTTCTGGGAAAATTGGAACTTTGAATGGACCACTAACCCCCCCACCCATTCTCCTCTCCACTAGTCACACACATGCCCCATCGTGCACACATATGGGTGCATTATTAATATGGCGGTTTTGTTCAAATGGAATGTGGCGAATGGAGTGGTGGGGTGATGTTGCCATGGCTTTCACAGGGGGCATGGGCATGTTTGGATGGCACGCCCAACGCCCCCATGCCCGCTGACTTTGACCCCCCCAGCCCTTCCCACTCTGCTTCCGTTCACGTGTCACTCACTGTCTCCCGGTCTGTAATTTTCCGTCTGCTGTAACATTCGCGGGGCACGTCGCCACCCGGGGGGGAACTTTTAAAAATAAATAAAGAATTAATTAATTAGCACCCACGCCGTTCCCTTCCCCCCAACAACAATCTCCCTTTGTTGAGGTCCCGTCAATCTCTGAGCGCTCTGAGAGATGGCGAGAGAGCGGAAATAGTAGTGAGAAAATCAATTGGATAAAAATTAAAAAGCATCGAATTTTTTTTCTGTCCCTGAAATGCTTTTTACTTCTCCACCATTGATCAGGTCTAATTGGACAGCCTTTCCAGAATATCAAGCCTGTGTGCGTATGTGTGACATTTGCTAATGGTCGGCTGCATACATGATAACCACTTGGCTTGAAGACAGAACACCATGAAAGGCCGTCACTCACAGCGCAGACAGTTATAATTGCCTCATGATTGTGTGTGTGTGTTTTGTACATATGTGCCCACACTTTGGGGAGGCGGGGTTGCGGGGGGTTATGTTACTCTAATTCCGAGCCATGTCCTCGCTGGGTGCTCGTGCATCCCATGTTACTTCTGGTATGGTGTTTACATTGGGAGAGCTGTAGCAGAACCACCTCATTGTCCCCTTTAGAGGGTTGTCATCGTCCACTTACACCCCCCCCCCCCCCCCCCCCCCACGCCCCCGCCCCAACTACCCCTCCTTAAGCGGTCTCGCCTGGCTACATGCGAGGTTAGCAGCCTGGAACATCCTTGTGTTCATGAGCATTGTGTACACTGAATCACGTTTAAGCCCTCATGGAACAAGAACTGAGTCCAGGACAGAAGGTGGGCTCAGAGCTGGTTAATTTCCTCCAAACAGGAAGTCAGGGTTAAATTCTAATTCATTTCACACGTCAAATACCTAGAAATTCTGTCACGATATGACCGCTCTTGTGGCAAACTGTATTCTTATTTAGCTTTAAATTCATGTGGATTCATCACTAATTTTAGCCCCACCAAGAAGACTTTAGATTGCTTTAAAAGCCTTTCTAAATACATTATACATGTTTGAACATAATTGCTGAAAATGTGCAAAGACTGAGAAGGATGGAGTACTAAAATGTGGAGATATAGCCTTAAACAGTTTTTGACCATTTCAGTTTCCCTGATTTTTATTTTTTTTGGGTGTGGGTAAAACAGCGACTATTGACAGACTTGGGCTTCCAGCATGAGTTCCCCCCTCCCTCACTATATAAGATCTTGAGCGCCTTCGTTTGTATCAGTATTTATCCAACGCACTTGTGAGTTACATAGTTTTTATGAATAGGCCCATTTCTACCACTACAGTGTGCAGTTAGCTAGCTAGCTACAAAATGCCTAGGTGCAAACAGCTAGGTGCTGTTATTAAAAATCCCAAGCAGGAAGGTGAAGTCACGGACAAGCCCGCCGTCAGTCCACCGGCTGAGAGGAGCCCCGGAACCCTGTTAGCTTGTGTGCTATCTGGTGGCTCTCGCCTGCGGTGAAATATATTCCAACTACCGGAGGCTTTAAGCGGATATATTTTTCACGGCTTAAACGTAAGGATGTGTCGGGATAAAAAAGATGCTGGATGAAGTAACATCTGGTTTTTCCAGGTCGGAGTAGTGGTATTTGATTGACAGCTGAGTGGGGCGTGGCATTCAGCGGACACGCCCACAGCGTTTGAGAGCAGAGACAAGAGCTTGATTTTTCACCATTTTGAAGCCTCATTTCATATACTATATATATATATATATATATATATATATATATATAAATGTGCATTTATTCTGTTGCTTTTGTCTGCGAGGGACATCCACCATAATAAGCAGGGTTGAACGGACAGCTTTCTCGTGTTGATCAAAATGCAGCACTTATACCTCTGTCAAGAAGGTTTTCATTATTAGTTGGCAGAATTATGCAAACTCTACTACTGAATCAATCGATTTCCATCAAGGTTTATGACGAGCAGTAACCTGCAATTTGGTGCTGATCCTAATTAGGCGGAGGTCTACGCTCTGTGCGAGTGAGTAGGGTGGTGTAGTTTTGTCAAAATCCTATGACATTTCTTCTGGCCTCTTTGGAAATCAAAATCTCCTAATATTTAGAGCACCTTTCATCAACATTTGAGGAAAACGAGAGAGATGAAAAGGTGCTTCCTTTTGAACACAGGAAACTTTTCCTAACCGCTGTCATTGCGCAACACCAAGTGTTGCTGACGTTAAGCCTCTAGCCTGAAGCTATTATTTTCCGAAGATGAACTACAAAAAGCCTTCCTTCGATTCCTGCGTGCTTGTCGTATTTATGTCAATCAGATTATCGCCAACAATGCAAATCACTTAGGAGGCTAAACCTATTTTAATTTTGTTACAGCGTAAGTTATGGGCTACGAAAAATAACTATGATATTGTCTGATATTACCAATCTACGTTTTTACTTGTGGTTTCTCGCTTTTATTTTGCTTCTGTACTCTCGAACTTCTTTGGTAAACTCAGTAAATTTGGTTGGCGGCATGTTGCTTTAAACATTACCGCTGTAAAGGATTATGGGTAACATCCTTTGGTAAAGCTTGCTCAGAAGTATCATAATTTCTCGTGTATAATGTGCACCCATGTATTATACGCACCCCCAAAGTTGACCTCAAAATTCTGGAAAACCCTTCCACCTATGTATAGTGCATTTTTACAATGCATGATTTTGCTTCTATGATATTTGATTAAAACATGAAGTATTATCTGTATTTTGTTATTTCAAAGAATTATTCTGAAGTTAAGCACTTTATTTGAACACGTTATCCTTTATTATTATTTACTTGCTCTTATTTTGAAATTCACAGCCGTACTTTTATTTAGTAAATGAGAAAACACACAGTTGTGCTCATATGTTTGATTACCCAGGCAGAATTTGTAAGATGGATACAATTCTGTAAAGAAAAGATGGACCAGGCGAAACACATTTAATTTTATTTTAAAAGGATTCAAATTAAATGGTCAAGAATTTCAGAAAAGCATTATCATCAAACAAAACATAACCATAAAGAAATTAATGATGGTTGTTGTTCATGCATCAGTCATATTAAAAAACAACAAGTATATTTTACAAATTCTGCCAGGGTATGTAAACTTATGAGCATAACTGTACATATATGCAGTCATATGTACCCCTGTCATATTGGAATGAAAGTGTAGGCTACACCTTTTTTATAACCACTAGGTGGCGGTGGCATTTTGGAATGAAAGTGTACAGCTTTTTCATAAACACTAGATGGCGGCATATATTTATAAAATGTGAAAGTTTTTTTCCATTTAGCCCTATACCTATGTATGATGCGCACTATTTTTTTTTGGGGGGGGGGGGGGGGGGGATGCGCATTATACACGACAAATTACGTTAACCTAGTTGCATTGAAGCACCTTTCTGAAGCCTTTATAGAATTCATACAACCTTTCGTATAAGTACATAAGTTCATGTCATCTCGCTAGGATAGGATAGGAATGGAAAGTTCCTAAGCAAAAATAAGAATCTGAGGAGGCACTTAGCTTGTTGAGAGGCACTTAACCGATTGGGGGTGTAGCGTTGAATTTTGCTGAGACATTTGTGTTTACAATGCAAATTTTGTTGATGATTGAAATAAACTTTGGTTTCCAGTATTTGTTAATTTGGTTAACTCTGCTAGAGGACGTTTGGTGACATTTTCCATGGATCCAATGGTGGTCTGTGTCATTATATATCATGCCAAATAACATATAGCATTGAACATACACTGTATATTGTACATGCTGTCATTATATGACATCTTGTATCATCAGGATTGCCCCCCCCCCTCCCCCCCCCCAAAAAAAGCACACCTCCCTTATTTTTAATTTAGTTGGTCCGATGTCAAGTGTGTACTATTATTTAACAGGTTAGTGCTATTTTGGTATGTCAGTGTTGCACTTTAACAGTTTTCCAGCCATCAAAAGCACTTGTCGCTCCTCTCTTTCTGTTAAGTCTAAAGCACTACATCATGTCGACATTTAGTTTTTTTCCCCCTCCCGAAATTAATGGGGAATTAATGATTCCGTTATCCCCCTGCTGTGCAAGTAAGGGGGGTTTTGGGGATTCTTTTTTTTAATCGCCCAACCTCTAGAAACTGATTGGAGCAGAAAAAATACGCCCAGTCCCCCTTCTGCCAGGCTTCACAATGGAGGCGCTGATTTTTTTGATAGGGGCCTATGCCGTCAGGGGGCCATCTGGAATTAGAAGTGGATTAATAATTTTAAACAAGGCTAAACCGGCTTGGACTGTCTGTCTGTCTGCTCTTTCCAATGCTTAGCCAATAGTCCGTCTGCTGCCCAAACACATCAAAACAATCTAAAAAACACTAAATGCTCCTAATGAAGAGCTTCGGCTTTAGTTTGTAAGCTTGCCAGGGTATGAAAACATACTTATTTAGACATATTTCACCAGGTTCTATGACTAAGAACAAGCCGGGATTAATGCCGACATTTTTAATTTTTTTTTCATTACTTCACGATTACACGGGCCTGAAAGAATTACTGACTTTCCATTGAGTGCTCTATTAACCCCGTAGTTGATCTGCTTTTTAAAAAATTGCTTCTTTTTGGTCAAGTTTGGCCGCTCTTTTTGCATTCTGCATCATTACCTGTCAAAATATTCTGCATTCGAACTACGAAAACAAGAATTCTCAAACATTGTGTTTCCAGGACCTTGACAGCTTGCCCTGTCTGTGCTGTGACAGAAAGAAACGTATCGCATGAGGCCGGAGATGTTGGTCTTGGACGCTCCTCTCGCTCGGACAGCTAAAACCAGCAGAACGTTGACCCCAGTCAGAGTAAAGATTAGATTTTGGTGCCAGTAGGAGTGTTAACTGGTGAGTTTTTGGGATTTTCGGGGGGCGGGTGAGGGAGAGGGATGATCTGAAAGCAGACGTATTATCACTTGAATTTGGGTACAGCACCAGACCTCGGTAAGCGGCATGTAATTTAAGTGTACATGTGTGTGCTTGTGTGTACATGTGTGTGCTTCAGTTATGAGCTTTGCGGTGAGTTTTGTTCATGTATCAAGCAGTGAGGCCCCACGCATCAAAGCCAAGGGGCCCTTGTTTTCTGTCTTAAATTCTCTCTTTAAAAAAAATACACCTTTACAGCAGAATAGAAAGCACTACATTGACAAAACAGACAATAACAGAAATTCATAATTTTCCCTTTTTTAATACAGTCATTATAAAAATGTCCTGTGAATGTAGCAGGGACATTAGCCCCCTTCTGCGCTATTATCCCGGCTGTCTGGTGTTGCAATTTTACACTCCACTGATTCTGACAAGCAGAAAAGAGTGTGCGTGCCCCAGATTTCACCTTATTGAGGTAAAACAGAGAAATCACTCCCAAGACAAGCTAATTCCAAGGCCAGAATTGCCGGAGCGCCCGTCCCCCTATTTCAAAAGCAAACATTGAAAGGAGAACAGTGCGAAGTTGTGCACGTAAAGTCCACTTTGTAACTGTGGAAATTAAACTGAGCTCCAGGTGGACCTCATAAACTTTATTCTCTGTTATTTTACTGCTGAAAACATTGCTTGATGTATTGTAAAATTGAAAGGTCAACTTTGAAAGGTCAACTTTCTTTTGTCTCCTTGAAGTGTGAACGTTGACGTTATTGCACGTTGGAGCCAATTGACGATGTCACGCCTTATATCACATTTTACATCAGCTTCCTTCATGGCGAATGTATGAAACGCATCATGTTTAATGCAGCTGACAGACAAGGCAGCTTTAATGCATAATTGAAGTCCCACAAGAATGAAAACAAAGTGCCTGTGTAGTAGCGTTTCAATGCATTAAACTGTTATTAGCCTCCCCACTCATTGCTATTATTATCTTATGTAATATAGGACATTCTATGGATGATCTGGTACTTTTACAGTAATTATATTGGCCCGCTGATTTCTTGTATAGAATGACATCACAAGAAATATCGCAGATAGAAGTGTTTCATTTCAACCTATAGTTAAAGGCATTTATGTTTAATTTGATATGTTAGGGTCGCTCTGAAACTATAGATAAAATGCTACTTCGATAATGCAGATGCTTATGTTATGAGAAACAACATTTACAAGAATAAAGTAATATTAGGAGTGTACATGTATAAGCTGAGGATCTTCCCAAGTATACAGGTCAAAATCTGACTTTTACTCTCATATTACAGCTTCTTTTTTAAAAGACTTTAAAGACTAATTGTATCAATATTCAGTTTCATCATGACTTGTAACTGACTTTTTTTCTTCAACTTTTACAAGAGAATTATTGTAAAGAGCATACACTTATCAAGTAACACTCGAATGTTAACAAAAGAGGATCAAATGTTTACTTAAAAACATTGTGATATGATTTTTTTTCTCTTCTGTCTTTGCAACTTTTACTTGTAAATTCTCCCTGTTTTTTGTTGTACCGTATTTCCCTAACATGCCTTATATTTGTACCACATAGTTTCCAGGAATTTTCATGAGGAATATGTACTTTTTTCTTTTTTTTTTTAAACCCTCCATCATGTTCGGAGAGTTCTAGCGTGGTCACTTCAAAGCTAATTCGGTCTGCACTTTTTTTTTTTTTTTTTTTTATTTAAATGCAACTTCAGAATTTAATTCACCACATGCAGCTATTTTGAAACAATATCACAACATCCACAAAAATAATAAAAGTAAAACCAAAATAGTTTGACAAGGGATGAGAGGCTATTTTCTTGTGAAAAGTGACTGTTGTTGTTTATTTGAGCAACAAGTGAGGGTTTCCATCAAAGGGAGGTTTTGGGTTTCGGTGTGCATCCCCCCCCCGTGAGGCTCTTCTGGCCCATCAAGAGGAAAGAGGTGTCACGGGTCATCATAGCAGGGGATGGATCGAGTGTCTGTGCAGATGCAGATGAAAATATTTGACTATGATATGTTTGAGCAAAGCGGCTTAGTTACGACCTCCGCTGTTCTCCGCCTGCTGGAAAATGTGTGCTGTATTAGGGAGGGACATGCCAATCACACCAGTTCACACTTTAACATCGCCCTCTGTCCCATTAAAAAAAAAAAAAAAAAATGTTTTAATTATTATTATTACAAAACAACAATCAAGCTTATCTGGGTCCGTTGAATAGCAATCGAGGGCAAGAATGTCGTTGGTTCTCATCCCTGAGAAGCCAAACGGGAAAAGGCAATTATTGTGGCGATTGTCCCATACTGGCATTGAAAAGCTGTCGGCGTTGAAAGGGTTGGGATTGGTTCGGTGGACACCCATGGACCCCATACATTATCCTGGCGTGAGGTCGCTCTGCACCTGGCTTTTCTATCCCCTCTTGTTCTCAACTGGCCCTTTTATACCCGTCTCATTCCTCCAACAACAACACCTCTCCCTCATTATTGATTATATATATATATATATATATATATATTAAAAAAGGACAATGACATTGCTGTGCCAGTAGCAGAATTTGTGATATTTATCCCTTACAACAGAATTGTTCAAATATGATCCAGTGTGTTTGAGCTGCCTTTTTAGAGGAAAATAATATGCATTTAAAAATATGCGTTATATAGGGTAAACCTGTGTTAGAGCAGCTGTTTATTTGAACCTGTGTCACTCGGCAACCGACCTGCTGCAGTTGTTCCTTTTCCAGCAAAACCACACATCATTACAATAAAAAGCACCTCTGATCATGCGGCTTTTAAGGCACAACATATCGAAAAAAAATCATTGCCCTATTTATTTCTGTTGTTGCATGGCTTTTGATTATACTTCATGCTCTAATCTTTTATTCCCTTGGCCCCGAGTGACTGCAGTTGCACGTTAACACACGCATACAAGACACACAATCATATTTCGTCTATAGCAGTCCAGCATTAGTTAGTGTGAGATATGAGTGTACTTATACAGTGCTGCCTTGGGTTACCGTGGGAGGAAAAAATAAAGGATGTGAGCCTTCGGAATTTCTGAAATTTCTCCATAAATTGGTCAGAAAATGTAGCCTGATCTTTATCTAAATCACAAGAATAGATAAACTAATACCACACAATTACTGTATGTATGGTTTCAGATTTCTATAGAAAATAACACGTAAACAGTCACACGACAGGGAGGAAAAATTAAGTGAACCCTTGGATTTAATAACTGGTTGACCCTCCTTTGGCCGCAATAACCTTAACCAAACGTTTCCTGTAGTTGCAGATTAGACATGCATAACAATCAGGATTAATTTTGGACCATTTCTCTGAACAAAACTGTTGTCTTAACAAAACTGTTCAAGATTCCTGGAATGTGAATAGCTCTCTTGAGGTCATGCCTCAGTGTATTTTCTTCTGAAGCCATTCTGTTGTTAATTTGCTTCTGTGTTTTGGATCATTGTCGCATTGCAACACCCATTCTCTTTTGATCTTCAGCTGTTGGACAAATGGCCTCAAGTTTTCTGCAAAATATCCTGATAAATTTGTGAATTCATTTTTCCATTAATGACAGCAAGCGGTCCAGGCCCCAATGGGGAAAAGCACACCCATACCATGTCATCCCTCCACCATGCTTCACAGTTGCGCTAAGTTTTTATTTTTATTTTGGTGTGCTGTGCACACTGCTGTGCCTTGTTAAGAATTTAGTGATTCTGATGCCATGATCGATATTACTTGTTGATCGGATTCCCTATTGAGTCTCTTCGTGTTATTCCTCTTATTTTGAAAGTCAAAGTTGAACCACTTCTGGTGGCGGACTCTAACTTGACGGCAAAGGGTTCATTAAAGAACATTACAGCAGGGGCGGAGGGGGTACAACTGTTACAGGGTCCTGAGCATTTGGGAGGACCCTGGCTATCTGGCTGGGGGCCCCAGCCCCGTTGACAAAAACTTTCTGGAAGGAACTAACCCATTTCCCTACCATGATGGTGTTGTATGAGTGCCCATGATATGGTGCAACGTC
The DNA here is from genome assembly GCF_024500385.1 of Phyllopteryx taeniolatus. Classification (NCBI taxonomy): domain Eukaryota; kingdom Metazoa; phylum Chordata; class Actinopteri; order Syngnathiformes; family Syngnathidae; genus Phyllopteryx; species Phyllopteryx taeniolatus. Next base: position 23,675,633 of record NC_084511.1, on the reverse strand, counting down.
ACATATGCGCAAATCACGTAAATTAGACTCAACAAAACGCATACAAAATTAATAAATGTTTAAGGTACTTTATTTATAAAGATGAACATATTTCCTTAAAGGTCCCATATTTAGGCTATTTAGACCTCCATAGAGTGACTCTCTAACATGGTCTTAGTATAAAAATGTCAATTTCATTTGAAAAAATGGTTTTGTCATACAAGTGTCGAGAAAAGGCTGACAGCTACTTCTGTTTGACCCAGTTTTGTATCCGCTTTGTTCATATTTGACTAAGACCGCCCCCTTTCCTCTGATTGGTTGCCTCTGTGTAGAAGACCCACTTGTGAGAGCAAAAGTGTTATGTTGACTGCTGGCTCGGGAGCGTAAAAGGGAAGGCGGAGATCTTCGCTAGTGATGTAGATAAGCTTGAGACATTCGAATGACCAGATTTCAGGCCTCTCGGCTGAAAAACATCTGGAACTCGGAATGCGTGGACAATTTTAATTCACATTTCACATGTTTACTCAGGCACCGTAGAGACAATATTACATCCCAAATACTAGAAAAAGTTGGTTTGGAAAAATATCTCCCCTTTAAACAATAAATAACTTTGTGGCCTTTTCTACCTACAGTTTATAGTATACTACATGTCTTAGTCCACACCAGCTGTGCAACGAATTTGGTCTCCAGTTCTGCGACTGACGTCACACCGAGACATGGGGGCGTCGATTTTGCCGATGAAAAAAGGGGGCGTTCCCAGGGCTATTACTTATTTACCAATTGCTCCAAAATGGACTGATATTATTAGAATGACTGTCAGTTACATTTTCTTCAGTAAAAATACAGAAAGAGAACTATACAGATAGAGAACTTTTTAGTGAAATGTGGACCATCTTGATGCTGCAGGTCCTTTAATGAGCATTGCCCTCTTTTATTATGCAGAGGTGATGAATATTTGAGCCTGAAAACAAGCAAGAGAGGGAGAGGGTGGGTTGCTCTTAGGTGAACGACTTTTCCCTGAATCAAGCCCATTCAGACTGTAGTTTTTGATGCTGCGATTACTTACAAGTGGGCATATACAATACTGTAGATGAAAACATTTGCGCCCCGGACTGTGTATGTTCGGTTTAATGCGTCATAAAAGACTACTTTGCTTTCCTTGAGCGCAGAGCGCCGGCCCCATTAAACGCACCCAAAGGCGAGTCAATTGCTCATTTAGCATCTCTCTCTCTCTCTCTCTCACTCTCTCTCTCTCTCCCTCTCCCCCCTCTCTCTCTCTCTAAGACGAACTACAATCGGAGAACATCTGCTTGGCTGAGTCTGCCCCCCCACCACACACACACATCCACTCTGGGGGCCCATTAGCGTGGCTGCGTGGGTTTAGAAATTCATCAAGTGTGTTCAAACACTCCCTCCCCTGCCAGATGTTGAATTAACGCTATGCCACTGTATATGAGTTAATCTATCAGATGGTGACGTCAGTTCTAGAATTGCCGCTTTGAGTTTTATGATAAAGAGTCATCTGTGTTCATAGATTGGTTAACTTTACCTCTTAGATTTCTCTTTTGGACGTCATCTCGTCATCAGGGGAGGCTGAAAAAAGTAACCAGCCTGTTTGGACAACATTAGGAGTAAAAATGACAGGTTTTCAAATAGGGAGTAAAAGTAAAAAGTTGTCAAGAAAATGAATACTCAAGTAAAGTGCAGATACCTGAAAAAAATGTACTTAAGTACAGTAACAAAGTATTTATACTTCGTTACTTTCCACCTCTGATAAGGAAGAGTTGTCCTACATCCATTACAGCGCATCGGGTCATAGAAATAGCTTAAAATTTGTTAACATTGTGTATTAAAAGAGACTTTCACTCACTTCCTCGTCGTACTTCACCTGCAGGCTATGCCCTTGTAGAAGCGACGGATTCAATGGAAATACCTCGTAAAGGGGCCCAATGGAGGAATAATTGAACTCGCAAGACAATGGCTTTGCATGACAAAAAAATGAAAGGGTCACATCAAGAAAGCCACATTCGGCACAGAAAGACGCACCGTGGATTGAAGGTATTTTTCTCGGTGCATATTCAACGCGCCGCTGAAGGTGAAATAAGCATGGATAAATGGCAAAGAGGTTCATCAACTTCCGTGCAGAGAGAAAGTTGGATATTTTGTTTAAGATTAGGAACTTGAGTCCAAATGTAGGAGGACTTTGACTTCACCCAACCAGTCAACTAAAATGGAATGATAATTAAAAAGGTGGAATTAATCAAATATGTATGTATATATAATTTTTTTAAACAAATGCAGAAGTAAAAAAAAAAAAAAAAAAAAAAGTTGTCATGCAGTCAAGAAAATTCATCCTACCGCCTTTTGTCACAATGCAACTTCTTAACCACATTTCCACCTACGCATGGATATTTCACAGCTGCTACACCATATTAATACATTTGGTACCACTTAACATTACCTCTAGCCAAGTAAATGGATTATTTTATGATTATTTATGTTATAAATAAACTGCTGTATCGCTTGGCAAATAGTGAGCACCTATTTATCTCCATTTTTATCATTTATTATTATTATTACTATTATTATAGCTTGTTTTATCCGAGATTTAACACCAACGCAACAGACAAAGAGTTGCAGTATTAATAATTTACAAACAACGTAATTATTAACACATTCACTGCCATTGACGGCTTTCGAAGTCAAATATCCATGTTAACCGGGAAGGCTGGCAGTGAATGAGTTAACCACTTTACACAACATCATGCAATGAATACAACATACAGTAGGTGCAAATTCCTCGTGGTCTGACAGTAGACTCTCTCAAATGTTTTTGGACACACGTCACGTGCTCAGAGATCAGCTGCATAAGTGCCCTTGAGCCTTATAATGCAACTTGCCAGCTTTATAAGCCTCACGTACTTACTGTAAGAATAACAACAAATCTTCCTATAGCATGAACTTAAAAAAAAAAAAAAAATTATTAAAAGATGGTGCACATAAAGTAGTGCGTTGGTAACTAATACATGTTGTCGTTGCATTAATTAATTAATCAGCTCCATACAGGGGCCTGTGTGTGTGCGTGCGTGCGTGCGTGCGTGCGTGCGCGTGTGTGTGTGCGCGCGCGCGCTGGTTGCGTGACAAAGGGCGCTGGGGACCTGCTTGTGTCGGGTGATCCTCTTACAGAGCGCGCTCCTCTTCCGCTTAGCTAGCAAATACTCTTCAGAGGAAGGTGGTGGCGGTGTGGGGAAGGGTAGTTTTGACCAATCAATCCGATATCAAACTTCAGCAGGCAAGCCGCTGAAACAGCCAGTCAGTAGCAGACCCTCACTCACTCCTTTTCTCCCCCGGATGGAGATGGTTAGGTGGTGCCAACAGCCAGCTGCCATCATCCGGGTGCCCACTGCCTCAACCTACAAAAAAAAAAAAAAAAAAAAAAAAGAAACTGGGGAGTGAAGACTGTAAATCCGAGACAGACAAGTCAGACAATACACGCACGCTGCAGCATTGTTGTGATAGTCTTTACGCACGTGACCGCCACTGCTTTCTAATCCATTATTGAGAATCAAGCACAAGCTCGAGCCTTTCAAATGTGTGCGTGCGTGTGTGTGTGTGTGTGTGTGTGTGTTTTCCCTCTCTCACTCTGCTTTCTTGGCTCGTCTCCTGCTCCACTTTCTCGTATATTCACGCCGTTCTTTACTGCGTTCGTGTCGATGCGCGCTCCAGTGTTTGTTTTCTTCAGCGGAATGAATACTCTCCATGAATGAACATGTGCTAATGGCGTCTTTTACGCACGGATTTGTCTCAACGATAATGCAGGTCAGAGTGCAGTTAACCAACCCCGCAGAATGACAAAACTCGTCAACAAACAGCGTTGACGCTGTAAAAAAAAAAAAAATCACGTATCCATCCGTCCATTCACGCCTTTTTTTTTCGGCAAGCCGAAAAATGTCGCTCTCATTTGACGTTACTGCATCTGAGAGGAGGAACTTGAAATGCACGACTAGACGAGCCGAGGAAGGAAGGAAGGAAGGGGAGAGGGAGGGAGGCTGCAAGAAAAGCAATCAAAGGAATGATCGCAGTTGCGCGCAACGTAGGGAGGGGAAACAAATGTGAATCATTCTGAAATATTGGCTGGAAAGGATGCTGCTGCTGCTGCTGCTGCGCTGTTTTGAAGGAGAAAGTGGAGCTGTGCTTCATTCAAACCTCATCACCATGTGTTCGTTGAGCTTCTCACGCATAAGCGTGTAAATGAGGAAAACCCATTTGGTCGTGGGTATGGGAGACACTTTTTTTTTTTTTTTTTTTTTTTTTTTGGCAACACGCACACCTCATTCCGCGGTCCTCACTTGCCCGCCCTACATGCACGTTAGTACCGCGAGACCCACCCACCTCTCCTCTCCTCTCTCTTTTTTTGCTCCCCCTTTTCATTGTGAAAACAATACATGGAGAGAAAAAAAAAAGTTGCCATGCGTCTGCAACTTTGACGTGAAATGAAATGTCTGGCACGTCACGGTGGATGACTGCATGCACACACATTAGACCGAGAAGACACTAAGATGGCGTCTCCCTTGGTGTCAAGTTCAAGTGACTTCTTGCAGTCTGACTCAAACAAGCAGGAAGGGAGCAAGCGCACAAACCTGGCGCCGATAATGATTCATAATAATAATAGAAAAATCATCATCTGAAAAATTATTTTGTAGAAGGTTTTGCTTTAATTCCAGTCCCAAAAAAAAAAAAATAATAATAATCACATTTGTTGTCTCAAAAGAAAGCAAATAACACAGTAGCTTTTAAAAACAAGGGACCAAATTTTGCCTGGCGGTATATATTAGCTGATACAGGCTAAGGCATGAATGTGGGCCTTCTCTTGTAACATTTTATTTGCCTCAGTGTGGCACAGTGACACATTTCATGACTAAAACATTTTTTTCCCCTCCTCCTCGGAATATGACCCATATTTCGAAGAAAGTGTTACAACATCACATTCTTGCTGTGCCTTTTTTTTTTTTTTAATTTGTTTTTGTTTTATACAGACTATATTTTCACATTTTTGCTATGTCGATGAGGGGCGGGCATAAGAAAAAGTAGTTGTTTTTTAAAATTAAGGTATAGAAAATAGCATATAAAACATATATTACTTAAATTATGTAATTAAATAAACGTATTTCATATATCACTGTCACGAGGTACCTTTTTTATTATTATTTTGCTTTAAAAGTTAGTGCTGGTGGTCTGAAATTGTTCTCACAATATACTTTGTGTCTGCATAATATTAAATTCTTGAGAATAGGTTACAATGCAATGCTGTAACTCTTTTTGCAATCCCTCAAAAAAAAAAAAAAAAAGTCCCACATAGATCTAAAATTCCTTTCACTATTTTTTTTCAACACACAAAAAAAGCCATTTTGACACGTTACTCACACATTTAAAAAAAACACAAAAAAAACAAACAAAAAAAAACAGCCATCATCAAACTGCTCTAAATGCAAACACCACAACAGAGAACACGCTTAGTTTCCACAGAATTACGTTTAAAACAATGCAGGCTGACAGACAAAAACAACTTTTTATTTTCTTGTGAGAGTTCCATTGTTGCCGATGCACACATTTAAAAACATACTTGCACAAAGACATTGCTGGAACTATTTAAAAAAAAAAAAAGAAAAAAAAAAAAAAGAAAAAAAAACAAAGAAGCCATTGTTGGCGCATATATTTGAGTGCATGGCTCCCAATTTGAAATAAACTGTCACTTCGATTTGGAAATCTGCACACACTCGCCTGTAATACAAAGAGTGCAATAGGCTGCTTTTTTTGTTCTTCTTCTTCTTCTTTTTTTTAAATGCTACAGATTGACATCTATGTCTGATTCTATTAAAGTAAAATATACAAAAGCAAAGTTCAAAATTTGAAGCCAAATAAAGATATCCACACAACCGTTTTATAGCTTCTCAGCTCAACTCCTTCCTACAAGGTCACACATGTACATGTCAATGGTCTCATAAAGAAAATATAGAAGTGATGGGGGAATATCTTGCATCATATATAGACAAATCCATAATATCCATATAAAGTATTTATTATTCGATGCAAATAAGACACGTGTAGGCCTACTGGTTTAAAAAAAAAAGAAAAGAAAGAAAGAAAGGAAAAGACAAAAGGATACAATCGCCATGTTGGAGCTTTTGTTGTTGTTGTTCATTTGTTCTATGTGAAGCTGAGCCCAAACTGTACAGTTGTTGTTAGAAAAACATTCCATAAATATCACTTTTTTTTAACGTTTCAGAACTTATACCCATAATTAAATTACAAATTGATAAATATGGCATCATGGATATGTATTTACAACGGCATATTAACAAAAGGCAACGTTATATCAACGGCAACAATCGTAACCTAATACCACATTATTATTATTTTTTTTTCTCCACCCGAAAAACGGACGTTGACAACAGATTCGACCCCATCAAACAAGGAAATACATTCACGAGTATAATATTTATTTATGATTTTTTTTTTTTTTTTTTGTAATCTTTTAAAATGTGTTCAAGTTCATGACAAAAAAAAAAGACTTTGGCACGTTTCTTAAGACTGAAGTTCCAACAATCAATTGAAAAGGCGAAACAATTGTTGCCACCCTTTTTTATAATAAAAAAGAAAACAGAGTGAAATAATCCTCCCTTTTTATTCTTTTTATTTTTAAATAAAATTTTGAGAAAATACATAAAATGAAAAATAAATCATTTTTTTTTTTTTTTTTCTCCTGAAATGTTTTTCAACTAAAAGGGCGGGGGGGCGGGGGGCACAATGACTTAATCTGAGAAAGTATTCTGTTTTTCCCATTTATTTTCGTTTGAATCCCTCAAAACTGCGGAGTAAAAAGTCCAGTTTTGGGTAATCCTGAGCTGGGACGTGGCCCGCTTGCTTCTGCTTGTCCCATTTTGTTTGTGTATGCTTCGATGTAAATGTGTACATTTATGTGTGTGGAGTCAGGAAAAGTCTTTTAAGGGTTTCAGTCGTATTTTTTTTTTTTTTAAATCCACATCCGCGCGCTCCCTCCACGTCGGGATTCGGCTGCTTCTTCTTCTCCATCTCAAACGTACCATTCGTTAAAGTTAGGCGCCAGCCCCTCGCTGTGTCCGGATGTGTTTTGCACGGCCGACGGGGGCGTTTTCGTGGGGTCTTCGCTGGAGGCCGTGGCCAGAACCGGGGGTGTGGACGACTCGTATCCAGAACTGGCAGCCGGGGACGATTCCGACCCTTGGGACTCGTGAACCTTCAATGGAGAGGAGAAATGAAATGACTTATTATTATTATTATTATTATTATTATTATTATTATTTTAAACTCACTAGACTTAAGTCCGTACTAAACTGACGTGCACAAAAAAAAAAGGGGGAGGTGAAGTTTTGAGTTGTAGTTGCACGCTCAAGGGGTTGCGCGTGCGCTAATGTGTGCAAAGCCTAATGAAGACGTTAATTACCTTCATGTGTTTCCTGAGAGAGCTGGGGTGCGTGTAGGACTTGTCGCACACTTTGCAAATGTACGGCTTGTCCGACGTGTGCACGTGCATGTGCTTCTTCCGGTCGCTGCTGTTGGCGAAGCGTCTGTCGCAGCCGTCGAATTCACACTTGAACGGCTTCTCACCTGCCAGGGAGGAGGACAAGCATATGATGCATATATATATATATATATATTAAACAAAAAAATACGCATACACCGTGCAGCTTTATTATATAAGAGCGTAAGCTCCTTTTTTTTTATTTTTTTTAATATTTTTTTTTCTGCAGAGAGGGGATGACGTGCTACACAACTGGGCTAAACGCAGCTTTTATTTATTCATCGCTCACATAAACTCTCACTTTCGTCAACACTGAAGCAACAGTTTACAACTCCACTCCAACTCTGCGCGCGCGCGCACACACACACACACACATATATATATATATATATATATACACACACACACACACACACAGACATTTCTATCGTGTTTGTCCTTACCCGTGTGCGTTCTTTTGTGGATTTTCAAGTTCTCCGAGCGGGCGAATATTTTCCCACAGCCCGGGAAGGGACACGGGAAGGGTTTCTCGCCCGTGTGCACTCGGATGTGGTTGACGAGTTTGTACTTGGCCTTAAAGGACTTCCCCTCCCGAGGGCAGTCCTCCCAGAAGCAGATGTGGCTGCTCTGCTCGGGCCCGCCGACGTGCTCCATGGACACGTGCGTGACCATTTCGTGCATGGTGCTGAACGTCCTGTCGCACGTCTTTTTGGGCCTGTTCATCTGGTGCTCGTCTATCCACTTGCACGACAGTTCTTGCTTGATGGGCTGCCGCATGTACCTGAAGAAAGCCCCCGCGCCGTGGTGGTGGTGGTGGTGGTGGCTCGGCACGTTCACGCCCATGTTCATGTTGATGGGGTGGTTGTAGTTGTGCAGCTGCGCCGCCGCCGCCGCCGCGCCGTACGGGTCCGTGCGCGGACTGGCCACCGGCCGGTACGGGTCGGCTCGCCCGAAAATGTCCCCCCGCAAGCCGAGATGCATTTGGCCGTTGACGACGTGTCCGCCGGGCGACGAGTGGCTCACTCCCTGGTCGTGGAGTCCCGGAAAGAGCAGATGTCCCGGGGTGTCTGAAATGCCCGGCGGCCCGTGGAGGCTCCCACCCGAAGCCGCCGCGAACAGCCCGTGCTGCGCGCTCGGCGCGGCCGACTCTCCCACGCTGCGGTTCCGGAAGAGAAAGTCCCGCGTGGAATTGAACGCCCCGCCGCCGTACGAGCCCACCTGGCCGCCGTGCGCGTGTCCCAGGGCCGCGGCATAGCCGCCGGCTTGCGGGGTGAAGGCTGACGTCTGGCCGGAGGCGATGTCGTGGCCCACGGGGCTGATTTTGAACGCCGCCGAGTGGGAGGACTCGCTGAACGGGTTGAGTCCGTGCAGGCCGGCGTCCCTGTTGCTGATGTCGTGGTGCCTTGGTGCCCCGAAGCCGCCCACTCCTAGCGACGCGAACTGCGGACCGCTATCGAGAAGCATAGTCATGAGCGTGGGAGGAGGGGTGGGGTGTTGGGGGGGGAAAGGGGGGGCAAAAAAAAAAACTTAGGAGAAAAGAAATTTAAAATCCAGTTTAGCGGAGCGCGCGAACTGCGCCGAGATTTGCCGCACCGTCAAAAAAAAAAAAAAAAAAAAAAAAAAACCCAACAAATCAGCCCCCCAAAACGGGGAAAAATCCGTGTAAAGAGTTGGGAGGAATGGGCAAAAGTCCCGTTGATCGCGCTCCGTGAGAACGAGGATCAAACTTCCCCCCCTTTCCAGGCGGATGATGTCCTTGGACTGATAAAGTCAATCACTCACTCCCAGAGCATAAATGAACTCGGGAGGCAGTGCTACGACAGCCAATCGGGGGCCGGCTCCCCGCCTCACACGTGACCCTCAGCAAGGCCGCTCATTGGCCGGATTTACAGTGATTGGCACCGTTGCCTATTGAAGATGGCAGCTCGTCTCGGCCGCCTCCATTTGATTGGCTCTCGCCGGCGTTATTTTGCAGGTAAATACAAGCCGTCGGAGTTCCCGGCGCCAGTGGGTGGACGCGCAGCCGGGACCCAACTTGGACGCCGCCGACTCCCGAATAATTTGGGACTTGTACACCGTAACGGTGTTGCGTAACGCTATTGACAATTACGACTTAGTCAAAACGCATGAATGAATCAACAGCTATCTAGCTAGTTTTTATGCTACCTTCAGTGACCGTCTGAAATCATAGTTCTTGTCACTAATGAACGACTTTTTACTGTATCCATCCATCTTGTTATATAAACAAAGCGTCTGTCTATCTGTCTATCTATCTATTTATATATCTATCTATAAGTCTGTTTTTCCTGGCATAAATCCAGATAGTGGCTTTCTTGAAGCAGCTTTTTTTTTTCTTTTTTCTTTTGGGGAGGGGGCTATTTTTTCTTCTTCCAGCAAATCTCAATAGGGTGTAGGAGGGTGGAGGGAGTGAGTTGAGGGGTTTAGCGGGCTGCAAGCGAGGGTGGGTGGAAATAAAAGACAGACAGAAAGATGGCAGTAATTGTAATATCCTGAGATTTTTTTGCGCTTTGCCACCCTAAAAAAAAAAAAGGGGGCTAGGGGTGCTGCATTGAGCGTCTTTCAGAGGGTTACCGCTGACTCTCTGCAGGACGCATACAATCTGATCAAGTTCAGAGACGCGTTGAGTGCTTCAAGCGGCGCTTTTTAACCGCGAGCCTTTCACGTGCCCCCCCCGCCACCCCCCACCCCCACATACGCCCCCGACACCCCTCTTATAACCCATACACACATACACTCTCAATCTGTCCCAGGAAGGAGCTCCTCACATTCTTTATTTTTAAGGGAGCTCTCTGTAACCCCCCCCCCCCAAAAAGTAGTTTGGAAAATCAGCCCCTTCATTTGTCGTCCTGCTCTCATCCCATCATCATCCATCCATCCACTCGCCACAACTTTTTCCACCTCCCCACTCATACACACTGGAGAGGTGAGTTGTCTGACTTTTCTGCATGACAGTGAAGGCAGCATGCGTGATAGCTGTATAGTTGTTTAGCCTTGAAGGGACGGGGCTGCATGCGTGATTTTTTTATTATTATTTATTTTTCTAAAAAAAATATTTTTTAAATTATATCTTTTGGTACATAGTGTGGGTCTGTGTGTATATTAAAAGCTGGCACTTTTGCAGCATTATAACGCCAAACCTGCAAAAGTTGGAGCAAAAAAAAAGAAAACAGCAAATGTGATCCATCGCATATAGCTGCACACACACGCCCCTCCCCTTTCCTGCGCGCACACGCACACACACACACACACGCTGTTTGCGTCCCCATCCACTCTCTCACACGCGTTGTCGTGCACGCGCACACTGTTGAGTCCGCCGCTTTTGCAGCGCGAGATTTACGGCGACCTTTCTTGAACCCTCGCGAGCGACGAGCAAGCTGTTTAAGTTCTCCTCGTCTCTCCTCCATATTTTATTGCCTTGTTGGCAGTGCGCGTTCACGAGGCCACGCTCCCTCGCGCCCCCCGAGCAATTCAGAACTATGAGGATAAAAATATGACTTGGGCAGGAGTGACAAGCGTAGGCACGGGAAAGCAACTGGTGCTCATGTAGACACGTTTCAATTCGTTGTCATTATTTGCGAAAATGAAAATTCGAACGTGATCACTGGAGCCTCAAGAACTTTTCCATCACACAAAAAGCAAAGCTGGCACTCAAAATGACGAGAAATATTATTACTATTGCGCTGTCATATTAATATAAAATGTTTACTTATGTGTATATTTGTACACTATAGTATTTAGCATAATAAAACCGATTGTGCCACTTTACCTCCTTTTGAATTGATTTTCTGTCATTTTTTTAAAATTTCATGTTTTCCATATTTTAATTCCTCTCTAGTTCAATCCCTAGAATAAAAGCAAAGATAATTGTTTATTTTCCCATAATTTCACCATGCACCAAATGTAACAATTACATGGTGTGTGTAATATTATATAACAATCTTACCACGGGGTGTGCTGTGTGTAATTTTATTATTTTGTTATCTTGGCTCGGGATTACCTCATCGGGCCGTTTGTGTGGGGGGGTGCCTCATTGCTTATAACATAATCGCATTCCAACTGAGCATGCGCGCTATGCTAAACTATGACAATATCGCAGCGGTGCAATAATGTAGTGCACACCTCACGTGAGCGGGCAGGCCCACCGATCCATGCATGCATGCTGCTGGAATTCAATGGTAAAGCAACGTTTCGTATTGCATTTCGAGTAGATTGCCATTGCAGGGCAATTATTTAACAAATAGATGCTTTGGAATTATGTTCTTGCTTCACAGGAAGCTGCCCAAAATGACTTTGAATAGCTAAATCTAATTGATTGAAAATATGAAGATTTGAAGCAATTGAACAATATTATTGTGGTGATAGATTGTACTGCATCATGCTAAGGGGTGTTTCTATATTTGTTATAGCTGATTTAGTTCCATGAGAGACAAATAGAAGCAGCTCTAAGTGTACTGCTGTACAATATGTCACAATAATAAACATTGTGAAATGAATGCCTCTCTTTAGCGTTTATCAAAAGTGAACCTTATTTGTCGTGTATTGTATTGGATCTCATTGGGTTCCTATAATGAAGAATCCAGTGAGTCAATGTGTCTCATGCCTTTCCTCTAAAGATACAGACACTTGCAAACAGCTTCATACAGTAATGCTGACTGAATGTTGCATTGTCGGGATGAATATATGCACGTTTTGTTGTTGTGCCGCCTAATCCGACTCCCAGGCTGTGTTCACACCCATATTTGCAAAACAGAATTGTCGTCTTGTTTGCGTTCTATTTTTGCGCGGGAGGTCTTTTCGAAGCGCTGTGGATTTCTGACAGTATCCCAACAAAATATGATGCCATTTTGGCTCACTTGGGAATTTACCGTTACAGTAATTAGCATGCAACATTTCCATCCTCTACTTATTTTCTCCCCCTTTTCCCCCTGGAGGCTCATAGTGCTTCGGCCAAATTCACCCTTTTTGTTTTGTTTTGTTTTTTTACACCATTGGTTGTCATTCGGGATACACATATCCAGTTTATAGCTTTATCTCATTTTTTAAAACAAGCTGCTGACTCAGGTTTGCTGTACAGTATAGAGACGGTGACACTGATGGGCTTGTCATGTGGACTTTGCTTTTTGGCTTACGTCATGCATGCATCATGGTGTGCTTTGCCACTGGCCTGTGCACTGTATATACTGTATGTACTCATGTTAGCGCACTTGTGCAGGGGTCAGGCTATCATTTGCTCGCAGGTGTAGTCATCCACACTATTGGTCTTGAGTGACTGCTTTACTGTTTTTTAACCTTCAAATGTGGTGCAGTGATTCTTATGCGGCCTTCCACTAGGCAAACTATAGTTCAGTTGTATTTAACTTTAAGGTTCAATACAGTTGCATAGAAGCTTTAAAAACGGTTTGTTTTTTTAAAATGTAGATGCAATTTTTATCTGACTTTTATGTGCTATACGTTTAAATTGAATCATTGCATTTGTACATTTTTCCCCCATGTCGTTAGCCTATTAGCAAAATTACCAAACTCATGTTTTGTTGTCACACAAAAAAGAGAGAGAGGGAGGAAAAAAACAACAACAAATTCAACAAGCCAGAAAAATCCAATTGCCGTGATTGAACTTTTTCTGATTATCATGACCTGGAATGACTGACAATCTACACAGACATAAAGAAAAACAAAACACAATTTCCAGCAAGCAGATTGGTATTATTATTTTTATTTAACTGATATTGTGACAATAAGTTAAAAACAACTTGGGAAGTTATGGTAACAATATTCAATTGTGTATGTTCAAACTGTTACAGTGGCTCACAATAACATTAAATATACTTTTTAGGAATAAAGCCTTACTCATTTTTGATGAACACTTAGGCCTACTATGCTACTTAATTTAATGACAGTAGTACTTGGAGTGCTGAGTATTTATTTATTTTTGTTTAGGTGGTAATTGGTGTAAAAAGTTTAAGAATCACTGATTTAGTGGATGTAGTCCGCTAACTAGCTTCTTGCTTGATTTATAGAAGCGCCTACACACACACAAAAACACACACACACACACACACGTGAACAAACATTAATGTCAGACACACACACATGCAATTCATGACCAAATTGCCTCAAATGACGCTCTGTATAGAAAATGGATGCATGTTTTTTGTTTGCATCGGTCCATTAGATAAGGGGTGGGGAACCTGCAACCCGTGGGCCACATACGGCCCACAAGATCAATTGACCTGGCCCAATCCGAAACACAAATGAAACCATTGGCACCGTTACAGAAAGCCTGGGAACATTTAGACCTCACATGCTCATAAAATCATAACATTCAATAACTATTTATTTCAATTGACGGTCACCACCACCCCAACCGCCCTTAAATTTAGCATCAATCTCAGAGGACTCTATAAAAAAATAACACCAACCATGAATTAAAGGGTGTTCATAAAATAAATTGTACATGTTTTCATGGCATGGTGTGAAAACAGTGGTGTGTGTGTGTGCGTGTGTTTGCTTTTTGGTCTTAGTCCTCCATTTGTTCCATAGTTACTCCTCATGTACTGAGTTTTGCTCCCTTTGGATGTAACACCATTAATGATTTAATAGGTGCGAAACAGTGTACAAGTCACAATAGATTTGGAAATGGCCTGCCACACAACCAACGCAAATGACGACGGAGACCCTTGCATTTGCTAAAATACTCAAATATGATAACAGAAGTCACATGGACTTTTTAAAAAAACAACAACAACAACATCAATAAATATGCTACAGATTGCTTTATGCAATGTTTAGAAATGAATGAAGTTGTAACTATATGTATAGGCTAATATTTCTGTAATTTTAATGTACACCGTTTTGACTGTTTCCACAAATGCTCAGTTATTATTGTAAACTCTTGTGAATTAATTCTATTGTTATTAAACTTGCTGAGAAGCAATACTGTATATTGGACTGAACATTTTACGGCAGGTTCAAGCTTTTAGTTAACTATAGGCGTAATCCTTATTAGCAGTATGTAAAATAACATCACAAAAACATATATGCATGATTATCCTATTATTGGTACCATCTATTGAGACGAATGTCCTAGCAGCTTAAAAAAAAAAATGGTAATAAATGTCAAATTTTTGACTTGATCTGTGGCCAAAAGGTGAACAATGTTTATTTATTTAGTGTTATTTCCATTCTGTCTAGCCCTTTGAAGTCCAATGAATGGCTGATTGAAACCTTTGGCTTTATTGCCCTTTAATGACCTTTCAACCTCGACTCATTTTCGGAAATACAAGAGGTCAAAGGTTGATCAACACATTAAGCAGGTCATTTACAATCACTTCTGCATGGGCCCCGTACTTTATACTTTGTTGCCCTTTGTCAGATAAAAAAATGTTAAATTATTTTTTCATTTTTTTGCTTTGTCCCTGTCGAGGAACCTCTGCTGGTGACATCATCATAATAATGTAAAGACTCATTTATCATAAAAACGTCAACTCGGCCTGCTACAGGATGAAGGAATTAAATCTTTTTTTCCCCTCCATGAAGCTGGAAAATATTGTCTATTTATGATAGAACAAATAAATATATAAAAATATATATATAGTTCTATATATATTTGTTGAGAATAGTTGGAAAGTTAGTTTGTCAGATTAGCTCATTTGCATTTTTACATAACTGAGCTGTGGTGCTGCTGCAAGAAGCGAGGCGCACCTTTCATGATTATTAAGGATTTTTATGATTCACGTTTGTGTGCAGCACAGGGCTTAAACGTGTTGCTTTCCACCAAGTGTAATATTTTCCATCAACATTTTTCACATATTTCTGCTTCTGTAATAATAATAATTTCAAAAATTGTGCAGAAACCCCCCCCCCACTAGATTTAAGATTAATCTTGCTGGTATTGGCACAACTTTTCATGTTTTGAAAACCTGGAATTCCAATCAGTTTGACAGTAATCGCCCTGGACACACAGTGCCTTATTCTCTTTCTTTTTTTTTTCTTTTTTTTTTGTGCGTGGAAATATTTCCAGAGGAATTAAAAAGAAAAAAAAAATCGACAACAATTGTCTTGTGTTTTGCTCCAGTCATATTCAATCACTGGACTTTGCACACGCTAAACGTTTTTCTTCTTGTGCAGTGGTGGTTTGTCTTGGTGGGCCAAGAAAAGCCCCCCGAGCAATATTTGGGAGTATAGCTGGCACTTTTCAAAGCATTTTCCTCTGCTCGATTTGAAAAGGGTGTCGTGCAGCGAGCGCCCGCGTTGTGCGCCCCACCCCCCCTCCCCCTCCCTCCTTAAAACAGACCCCAGTTGCCTGTCAATCACGGCGCATTCCAGCCAATCCCAAAGCTCGCATTTAAAAAAGCCGCTCTTCCTGCTGTGCTTTTATAGTTAGCGCCGTGGCCTGTTTTGCGGGGGGCACATTTACTACGACGGTATATTGCCACAAATCAAAGAGGGCAAAAGAAAAGTGCAGGCGGAATGGGACTCGCCGCAACTTTGAGCACTCCGGTGCGTCTTTCCGCAACGAAGTTCACGGCCAACAATTTCACATGCAGATGATAAATAGCAATTTGGGAGCAGACCTTCTCAAAATCCTGTCCCGCGTGCATGTGCTTGTGTGTGTGTTTGTGTGTTTTTTTTGTTTTTTGTTTTTTTTAAATCATCTCCAAGTTTCCCGCATGCAAACTTCGCACCCAAACATGACAAGCCTGGCGAGGTTCGGCGGCTGCCCTCTCCCGCGCGGCGTCAACCCCGGGGAGAGGAGCAGCGAAGCCAGCGTGGTGCTGCCACCTTTGGCAGGGGAGCAGTGCACGGGACTCCCCACTGGCACTTCCTTAAAACTCTGCCCCTCGCACTCTTTGCGAGACTACCCCGAGACGAGGTCCAGTGCATACGTTGACAACTCGCTCCCCCGCTTTGCCGACCCGGGCTACTTCGAGCACACCGGCCCCAGGGGCTTCATCCTCGGAGGCGCCATGCCACCGGGCACCGACCAGCTGGCACCGTCACGGGGGAACCAGCATGGCGGCGTGGCGCGGTACCGCGACTTCGCCGGCTGCAGGGACGCCAGAACCGGCGCTTTTTTCAGCAGCTACCAGGAGCAGGCCTCCGGCAGCGACCCCGGCCAGATGATGCTGGGTCTACCTGGGGACCTCCTCACCCGGAGCCACCCGTTCGGGGGCGCCGGGAGTCCCAAGGGAGGCGGCCAGCAGCTCGTCACGCAGTTCCTGGGGCTCTACAAGCCCTTCGTGCACCAGCACCAGCACCGCGGCGCAGGCGCGGGCGCAGGCGCGGGCGCAGGCTCGGGCGCAGGCTCAGGCGGGCACGCGCTCCTCAGGTGCGCCAAAGTCAAGAGCGAGCTGGTGTGCAAGTGGACCCCGGACGCGCCCGGGAGCAAGGCGCCGTGCTCCAGATCCTTCGGGAGCATGTACGAGCTCGTCAGCCACGTGACCGTGGAGCACGTCGGCGGAACGCAGCAGGCCGAGTGCGTGTGCGGGTGGGAGAGGTGCGCCCGCGACAGGAAGCCCTTCAAAGCCAAATACAAGCTGGTGAATCACGTCAGGGTCCACACCGGGGAGAAGCCCTTCCCGTGCCCCTTCCACGGCTGCGAGAAGGTCTTCGCCAGATCTGAAAACCTCAAAATCCACAAGAGGACGCACACAGGTTCGTGCGTTAACCCGTGCGTCATATTCACCTCAATCGAATGTGGAGAAAACGAACTTTCTTTGATAGCTCGAGAGCTTTTCTATTGCTTATTTATATCTTCACCGAGCTGCTCCGTCATTAGATGCCGCGAGCCCACGGTCACATTTTAAAAAAACAACAACAACAAAAACAACAAAAAATATTTTTATTGCCCCTCGTGCAGCATCAGTGTTTATTAGCGTGGACATGACCCCGCAAATAATGACTCCACCAACCTTTTTTTTTTTTTTTTTAAACCCATTTACAACACTTAATTATGATATTTATTGTCTTGAATGATTTATTCATTCATTATTTGTGGCCTCGCCAGGCAGGCACGCTATAGGACAGACGCGCAAATGAAGTGAAAGCAGCGTATATATAGGCACAACTGCACCGGGGGCCGCTCCCACTTCATTCAAGCGAAATTATTAAATAAATCCCGGGACACCGGAGAGCTCGTGACGTGGCCGTTACGCGCGCAGTGCGTGCGCCTCCCAGGGACCATCCCCACCCTCCCGTGCGCATCAGTTGGGGGGTGGGAGGGTGGTGGGGGGGGGGGGGGGGGGGGGGGGTGACATGACAGTGTGGGTAACAAGCAGCAGAGAGAAAGAAAGAGAGAGAGAGAGGCCTATATTGTCATATATTTACATTTTAGTACACCCCTTTTTTTAAATTAATCATATATATATATATATATATATATATATATATATATATATATATATATATATATATATATATATATATATATATATATATATATATGCCTGCACATTATATTACTACATACATGAAAGCTACTGCTGTGGGATTCAAATGACACTGCAGAAAATATACATTTATAATAATTACATTACTACTCACACTATTACTAATATAACGAAGAGAATCGGAGAAATGAAAAAAAAAAAATATAAACATTTTATTTTTCAAATCACGCTGCAGTAAATATACATTATAATAACAATGATACGAGTGCTGCTACTAGTAACGGAGACTATTAATTTTAATTTTGACTTGTTTATTAAAAAATAAAAAATAAAACCAACAAAGCTGCTACAGCAGAAACATAATAATAATAATAGTAATAATATAACCCGTTACGTCTCGTGTAAATTGTTTGACTAATGAAAGCAGGAATTAATGACTTGCCCCATGCTGTGAGTCTTATAGCTTGAAACTACATTCACTGTCTCTTTTTTTTTTTTTTTTTAATGATTACAATAAAAGTCATTCACTTACAAGGCTCTATGAAACCCGAATATGTATTTATGATTATCTGGCCCATGTGTGCAGTGAAATGCAAGGGAGGAAGGAAGAAGAAGAAGAAGAAGAAGAAGAAGAAAAAACAAACAAACAAAAAAACATTGCAACGATTCTCCCTGGCAACTGCGAGGCAACTTGACCTAAATTTACAAGTGAAAGTCACTCCGCCACTTGTTGCGAGCATCCTTTGGGGTGGGGGGGGGGGGGGGGGGGGGGGGGGGTGGGGTGAGGTCTTGAATATAACATAGAAATAATAATATTAATAATAATAAATACAAGTGCAAAGGAGCCCGTCAAGTAAGAGAAAGGTGACGTGAGAATAAGACAAATCATTAGGTACACCTTGACAATCCTATCAGAGCTGTCTTTGCAAATGCTCACTTTTGACTGGCACTGTGTTAGATATGAATTTTAATAATGTGTGAATAAGGATGGAGAGCTGACAATATATATATATATATATATTTTTTGCACGAGGAAGGGAATACGAGAAACATGCACAGCGGCAGATATGAACATAGTTAGTGAATACCTCTCTGCTGCCAGCCGTGCTTTCAAGGCTGGCATACAAGAGGGTCTAACCCCCCCCCCCCCCCCCCCCCCCCCCCCACCCCCTTCCCCTCCCTTTCTCTGCATGTGCACGTCCAGGTGAAAAGCCTTTCAAGTGCGAATTCGAGGGCTGCAACCGGAGATTCGCCAACAGCAGTGACCGCAAGAAGCACTCGCACGTCCACTCCAGCGACAAGCCGTACGTGTGCAAAGTCCGAGGCTGCGACAAGTGCTACACGCACCCGTCTTCCCTGCGCAAGCACATGAAGCTGCACTGCTCCAAGGAGCCCCTGAGCGGCGAGTCCCCGCTGCTCAGCCCCGTCCGCGACGTGGCCCCCGTGTCCCCGGGGAGTCCGGACGAGTCGAGGTCGCAGCCCCCGCTGGACGCGCTGTTGCTGCAGAGAGGCTCCCATAGCGGCGGCTGCACCAGGGCCCAGTCCGCCCAGTCCGCCCAGTCCGCCCAGTACCACTGCGGCCAGGCCGGCCACGCTTTCCCCTCGGCCCCGCACTTCCAGAAAGGCTTCGTCAACGGATGGTACACGTGCCACAGCGGCGTGGACTCCTAACGCCATCGGACTCTCAGTGGACATTGCATTAGGTACACCCTGACAGGACAGAACGCCGTGCAATAAGTTCATCATTTTGCATCGTTCATCTTTCTATCAAGAAGTCAAATCGCCGCTGCGAGATTCAAACAAACTCAGTCAAGGATGGGCCGGTGTCAAACTCGAGGCCCGTGGACCAGATCTGGCCCATCACATCAGTTTTGGTCCTGCGAAATAAAGCAAATCCTCTGCGTCTACGTCAGCGTTCTTGCTCAAATCTGACACAAAATTGCGAATTGTCTCCACTCTGAAAGTCTTTTTGTTGCCAAATCCCTAGCCTTTGAAAATAATATAGGAAAATAGCTGAATGAACTTCTATTTTCCTTGACGTCTGATTTGAAAACGTATCCGTGTATCGTCATAATATGATGAGATGATCATACATTTATACGCTTTGCTAGTCATAACGAACCTGCGAGGGGAACCATAACTGCAAAAAATGAGTTTCGCATCTTCATACAGTATTCTTGACATTTATAGAAAATGTTTCCTTTACATCTCAATGATCATAAACGGATCATTTTACACTTTGAGATCGAAGTGGATCTCACAGCCACTAATGAACTCAACTGTGCGATGTGGAACTATCACCTTCCGAAATGAACGGCAGTGGTGCACAGAAGTGCACAGCACAACCTCTGAAGCACCTTTATTATTATTATTATTATTATTATTATTATTTTTAGCATACCACTTTCATGAATGTATTTTGTAGTGTTATTAAAACTCTTGTATTGGCTCTAATTAGTGCAGGTGTACCTAATGATGTGTCCATAGGTCGAGCACTACGTGTACCTTATTTTTTTGTGTGGTTTTTGTGTTACATATTTAGTGATAAGTTGTGAGCCGTGTTATAATAAGCCCCCCCCCCCTCCCCCCGTGTTTTTTGTTGTTGTTGTTTGCTTTGACACGCCCACTCTCACAGTGGGTGACGGCAATTTATTATTCCCCCCATCCCCCCCCACATTGTGCACACGTCTATTTGCGCACTGTCTTCTTTTTATGATCATGAAAACTACTTCTGCCTTTATATATCTCTGAATGTAAACCCCTTACATTGCGGGGATTGTTTGAATGTAAATGACCAATAATATAACGCCAGAAACATTGTTGTATTGCTCTATCTGAAATATGTTTTTATACCAGATCCTGTTGGGCTTGTGTGTGTAGGCCCTAAAGCGTTGTGATAGTGCAAGGCTCAGTCATTTTCTATATTCTGCATTCCACACGCGTGTGGAACATAATATTAAATGTGCATTTCCACGTGTGTGTAACGTGAGCATCCACTTTAGTGTTGTACCATAAAAGCTGTCTTAAGTATCATTCACTTTTACTGTACAGAAGCCTGTTTTATAATTAACTATGTATTCCACGTTTTATTAAAGTGTCTATATATTCTCTTTGATCAGCTGCGCAGTTATGGTCAACTTCATTAATTTATTTCGTTATTTAACCCCCCACGGAATGTTGATAATTGAGTTAAAAAAAAAAAAAAAAAAAAAAAAAAAAAAAAGAAAAAAACCCAATGCGGAATTACTGACGAATTTCTTGCGTGGGTCTCTCTCATTGGTTCGAACGAACCACGGACGTGGGCGTCAAAAGGCAACTCCTTTAATTCGGTGCGTGGGAGGGTTGAGAAGCCGTGTCGTGACGTCACTACCAGCCACGTGCCCATTGATTATTGATGATTTTCCATTGTTGAATAAATGCACATATAGGCTACACATGAAATGTTTTCCGGCTTGTTTATTTGTGCGTCTTTCTCCAATTGTCTCGTGGAGTTGACAGATTGTGGTTCCAATTGATCATTTGGTAGCGGCGCCCACACACAAACACACTTTGAGCTCCTCACTTTGACTCATGATCTCCCCCCCCCCCTAAAAAAATTTTTTTTTTGAGCCTTTTAACAGAAAATAACTCAATTATTTGAGCGTCAGCTTCACTTACAAGTCATAAAATCCTTTGTCAGTCCCACAGTGGGGAAATCGGAGCCACAATGACAAAGCGTATTAAAATAGAAAGTTGTCTATCTCTAAATAAGAATATAGAACCACTACCACAGAATCAATTTGTCATGTTTTAAAATTGTCAAGGCTTTCGAAAGCAGAATAGGATGATACCTGTTATGCTTTTCTCTGTAACGTTTGTATCAGAGGTCTTCAACCTTTTTTGTTTTGTTTTACACTGTGAGAGCTGTCTTTGACTAAAAAAATAAATAACAATACAAATATTTTTTTCAACATTTCATTTCTACATTCATCTGCACAGGACAGTATTTTCATAGTTGATATCGTTTTGACATCTCTAAAAAAATATATATATATATTTTTTTTTCCATAGAAAAGAGGAGGCATGTCAGTGATTTTTAAAATGTTTATAACATCAAGACATTATGGTCATATCTTTGACCCTTTTTCTGACAACTGGAGAGCCTTGGGTCAAATCCTTCACACCTTTGGAGTTCTACAGCACACTTCACAGCAGTGATGTTACTATCAACTTAAAAAGAGCAAGTGGCCAGTTTGCCGAGCTGATTTGACGTTTCGAGGTGTGTGTGTGTGTGTTTGCGGAGGTCGCACAGGCCACACATTTGATGAACGAGGTCAATTGCCAGCAGCCAAACTTTGAACCTATTGTATGTCAGCATTTTCTTTTTTTTTTTTTTTTACGCCATGAAACAGGTGGATGATGTCTGTATCATTATATGGCCCCGCATCAAAAAGATGCGAGGGTCAAAAGTCTCCTAATTTAACATATCTTTGAACCTTTTGCATACATGGGCTTGACAAAATATTCAAGCATTTGGTTGAGTGACCAAGCACCAGAAAGTATGTTAAAATACATTTTCCTTGCAGTTTATGAATTAACTTTCCATTCATTGCAAGTTTTGACAAGGATCCCCATTAAACCTTTTAACTTCCATACTGTAAACCTTTTTAATGAACGAATGTGTAGAAGTTATTTTCTTCCCAAATGCCAAATTCTTAATCTTGTTTCTAAATTATGTGGATCTAAAGTTATGATATGCGAGACAAAGGAGTTGTGATGAGTTTTTTTTTTTTTTATGCATGCTGAGTTGCTTTTGGGGGATTCAGTTATTATTGATGCACGTCTTGCATTTTTTGGGATCCTTTTTATGAGGCAGTCCCTCAGAAAACACACGCATGCAATCTGTATTGTAGTTGGAAAGTTTCTTCAAC
Source organism: Phyllopteryx taeniolatus (assembly GCF_024500385.1). NCBI lineage: Eukaryota > Metazoa > Chordata > Actinopteri > Syngnathiformes > Syngnathidae > Phyllopteryx > Phyllopteryx taeniolatus. The sequence continues at coordinate 23,652,774 of NC_084511.1, read as the reverse complement.
CGCAAAAAAAAAAAAAGTCTTTAATAAGATCTTAGCTGATTAGTATTATATCAAAACTGACAAAGATATGATGAATGTTGTAATAGTTTACCTTTTTGGTGTTTAAGTAAGGTATCCGAATGAAAAAGCTGCTTGGTTTCTTCTTTTAGTATCAAAATGAGATCCACAAGGGTGCCGTAAAAAAATAAAAAATCTCCCTATGCAAATGTTGCTAAGTTTTATTGCAGTATGTCAAATCTTACCAAGAAGATATTGTTAGCCTAATAGCATAATTGCCTGTTTTTTCATTTTCAGAAAACAAACACGACAAATTCAATAAATCCAGTTGCCACAATTCAACCTTTGCAATCTGAACACATAAAGAAAAAACACAATTTTTTTGGAGCAAGCACATTTGCATTTTTCAAAAATGATTGTGATAGTAAGTTCAAAATGACCTAGGCAATTATGTTATCAGGCTAACGATATGTTAATTGTTTGCTGTCAGGGGTTGGCAATATTTTGCCGGTCTCATTTGGTTGAAGCAATCTTTGTGTTTTTTAAAGTATCAAAACCACAAATGTGTTCCATCACAGCCTTTTGTGTGATATTCACAACTAGAACTCACAATAGCGGTGCTGTAATATCATTTTATGCTTCAAATGTCCCAAAAAACAACCCCTACCTCGCGAAGCTTTTGAGATATTCTGTCGTCATGAGCGTGCTTCAAAAGCTTCGCGACTGCGCGAAACATTTCGGTTCCACGTGACGTGACGAGTCCGCCGTGTGGATTTTCCCAAAGTCAGCAAAACGGGCCACGCCCTTCTTCCCAGCAGGCGTGATCTTCGCTCTGCGGGTTTGCCACTTTGCTGTGGGCCCGCCATCTTTACACTGGGCGCTCTCTGCCTAGCAACGAGCAGCCATCTTGGGCTTTACGCCAAGCTAATGTAAATAAAGCCATTTCATCTCAGGCGCCAATCGGTTGCGTGTTTGAGCCCCAGCTGTGCGTCGGGAGGAAGGTGGTGGACCCATTTGTCACACCAGGTCTTCGGATTTTCTGCATCATCATAACGGCGCGTGACATCTTGCGTAACGCGCGCCGGGCGGCGTCTCCTGGGTTTTGAGGGCTCGGTTGGCGCCAGCTTGGGGAGGTACAGTCATCAGCTTTGAATCTAAGTGATGGTTATGGCCAGGCTAACGGTGTCTTTTTGATTGGATGTATGCCCCCCCCCCCCCAATACGCCCCCACCCCCAACATCCTCAGGTCCTGCCCTTTCATCCGCTCCTCTGTGCTTCCTTTTTTTTGTCTTGAATCTCATCCGTCTCCATTCATCTCGCAAAGCTTCCTGTACATTATCCCCCCCCCCCCCCATCTTTATACATGGTAGCCACAGGTTTCAAGATCCTCTCAACAATGCACCACAAAGACTCTGCCGTAAAATAATTATAAAGCCATTAATAATCCCTAAAAGGATGAAACAATGGAATAAAAGGACGGCATGCGTGTAGCTCACGTCGGCTCCTCTTTGCTAAGGTAATCTGCTCAGTCTAAGCCGGTCTCTGTGTTGACATCTGAAAACAATTAAGGCGCTTGTGTGACAACGTGAGCGTCGCCACTGTATCTGTTTGTTCACCAATCAGACAATGGCACTATATGGTGAACTACAACAATCTAATGCAGTGGTGTGGAAGGTTGGAGCAAGCAAGCCCTTCTCTAACTATGTTGATACACTAAATTCTAATACAGTGGTGCTTGACTAAAAATGACCAGACTTATGGGTTTTCCGAGATACGAGCTGTTGTTTGGTACAACAACCAACAGTTTGACAGATTGTGAACAATTCCTCAAAATAACTTCAAGCTGTTCAATGTCACTCCCATTTGACATTTACTCTCAAAACTAAACAACAAAGAATAGCACGATGTATTTAAAACAACCACATAGCTTCGCCTTACCAAAGTCTGCTAAGCTTAATGTTAACAAACAATGCAAAATGCCATAGAAGGGCCAACCAAGAAGGCTCTATATATGAACACAAACGGTGCAGCAACATGTAGACAGCCTATAACAATACTCACGGGTATATATATATATATATATATATATATATATATATATTCTGTATCCTCTGCAAAAATGAAGAAAAAAAAAATACTTTTGCAGCTTACTGAGAAGTTTTGACCGTTTCCTCCATTTTCATGTATATCTGTATGCCACTATTATACTGCCCCCAGGCGGCCAAGGTGCACATACCAGAAGGAGCTACTAAAAACCCTCTCAACTGTTGCAGAGGAGGCAGGAACTGAGAATAATTTTAGTGCCAGCTTGTGGAGTTGTGGGAATCTGTCATCGTGTTTGTTCCAAAAGACAAGTGCATTGTCAGCGTCAGAATCCTGGTTGACGTCAAAGTATTTGCTTATCTGAGTTCGAATGCTTGGGTCCTGTCTTGAGCTGCGCTTTTTGTGAGCCAAGCGCTTCTCCTTACTGTCACGTTACATGCCACATGCCAAGACAAGAACAAGACTTTTGGGACTCGAGTCCGAGACAAGACCAAGACCTTCAAAATGTGGTCTTGAGACCAAAACCGGTCTTGCGTGTTACAACAGTACTATTTAGTACTGAATTGTGGAGATTTGGGTTTTTATTTTCGTAGGCGATGCATCTGCAGTGGGGCGCCAATGCCAGTGTATCCTGATTGTCATGCAAGTGCAAGGCTTGCTGCGCATTTTTGCCAATTTGACACATCAGTCTGTGCCAAAATGGCCGTTCCGGCGCAGCGAGGTTGTGTCCTTTGTCATATGACTAACCGAGTGACAATTTGGTGGAAGAGAGTCGATTTATGCCTGCTCAGACCACGTCTAAATACTGGCTTAATGTAGACCACTGGTCAAAAGGGATTTTGGTGAATTTGATCACGGCACAAGCAGACAGATACTGAGCTCCACAGACATATTTCAGTGGCCAGCGGTGTGATTATGCATCGTCCTCTTCCACACAGAGATGTCTCCACGGAAGACCGTGAGTGCGCCACATTTAAAGGGAATGAGAGGAGCCGCTTTGATTGGCGGCAAATAGCTAGCTATGCCTACAACCCTGAAAATACATCTTCCCTTCGGATAATCCACTGGTGTGGCCGCTTTAGAGCGCCTCGTTGTCAGCAGTGAGTGTGCCACATCACGCAGAGAGAGGGAAGATTGAGGAGAAGAGTGTTGTGAACATGTTTGCCAAAATTCAAATGAATAAAAGAAGGTGACGAAATGACTCATTGTCTCAGCTTTCAGATGCTGTGGGCGTGTCAATAAAAACACACCCTGAGGAACTTTCAGCTGTCAATCAAATATGTGTCGTCTCTCTCAGCTCGTTCAGAGCGATGCACACGCTTTCGCAGGCCGCAGAGAGGCACTCTGTGGTGGCCAGGCGGCGTGATGCACCGGTCACCCCCTTCTTCTCCTCGCCCTGTGACGTTGTGGGCCACGTGGGGGGGCCCCACGATAGGGACCCTGTAGCCCAAATACCACAAAACACATAACACTAAAGGAAAGATGTCTTTTTTTCACATTGGATATGTGTAAAAAAAATGGATGGATGGATGGATGGATGTAGAATAGCTTGATGGCTAACTGCACACTGTAGTGGTAGAAATGTTATTATCAATACGAAAGTGGCAATTGCGCCGAATCGTCACAGCTGAAGTGAGGGTCCTTATTATTTATATATCGGGGGGAGAGGCGGCACACTTGGCAAATAAAGATGATTGTGATGATTCTGATTCTGAAAGAGTTTAACCCTATATCTCATTTGATAAACTTGCCGAATATTTTTCATTATTCAAATTTGGCAGGGTTGTAAACACCACTCTTCTCTGCGGTGTGTCAAATTTACAAGACACATTGAGACTTTAAAGGGACTTGAAGTAATCACACAGTACACACAGCAATGGAATGTCACCAGTCTGTGGACCGACCCAGCCTCCATCCAATGTGTTCTGACCCTAAATGACGTTATCCACAGGTAGTGAACAGATGAGACATGCTTACTGAAGACGGCTTCATTTAACATGTCATCTGATAACAGCACGTCTTTTCAGGATAATTGGCTCAAGACGTTCCCTTAAAGTGCACTTGGCTCTTTGCCTGTGTACTGTAGGCTACTACTTTGTTCGCAACACATTTCAATGTTGCTTCATGTTCAGGTCTTAGTCACGAGCAAACATTCGTATTAAAATTTTTGAGAGCAAGAAGAGAAGAGATTTGGTTTGTTGTGACATATTTAGGTTCTTGTGCATTTTACTGTCTGGAAATAAACCCAACCAGCAGGGATTGAGTTTACACAGCCATCAACTATAGTCGTGAAAATGACAACATTCCAGCATGCGGCTATATGAAGGTGTACTCGAAGTATCTCCCCTCAAGTAGTGTGACCATATTCTCTCAAAAATGAGCGCCCAATAAGCGGTGGACTCACAGGCATCGACCCCGCCCCTCCTCATATATAATGCATGTTTGTCTTTTTCAAGCATTGCAGTTTGCCCCTGTGGATGGTTCTTAAAAAGATGCCCTTTTTCTTTCTTCCCCTCCTTCCTCATCATTCGTGCCTTTACCCGATTTCACCCAGTGCTTGACAGTAGGTGATGAGGCACACTTTCTGGGAAAACTACTCTAATGGTCTCCTATGAGCGCAGCGACTCAAGATGTACGCTGTGATTAAGTCGTGCCATGAATAAACCAGTCACCCAAAAGGACCTTGACCGTGCTTGCCAGCGTTTTTGATAAGCAATACTCTTTTTTTCCTTTCGGCTTGTCCCTTTAGGGGTCGCCACAGCGCGTCATCCTTTTCCATGTAAGCCTATCTCCTGGATCCTCCTCTCGAACACCAACTGCCCTCATGTCTTCCCTCACGACATCCATCAACCTTCTCTTTGGTCTTCCTCGAGCTCTGTTCCCTGGCAGCTGCATCCTCAGCATCCTTCTACCCATATACTGACTCTCTCCTCTGGATGTGTACAAACCATCCAAGTCTGCTCTCTGAACCTTGGCTGTCCCTCTGATGAGCTCATTTCTAATTTTATCCAACCTGATCACTACGAGAGTGAACCTCAACATCTTCATTTCTTCCACCTCCAGCTCTGGTTCCTGTTGTCTCTTCAGTGCCACTGTCTCTAATCCGTACATCATGGCTGGCCTCACCACTGTTTTAGAAACTTTGCCCTTCATCCTAGCAGAGACTCTTCTGTCACATAACACACCTGACACCTTCCTCCACCCGTTCCAACCTGCTTGGACCCGTTTCTGCACTTCCTGACCACACTCACCATTGCTATGGACGGTTGACCCCAAGTATTTAAAGTCCTCCACCCTTGCTATCTCTTCTCCGTGTAGCCTCACTCTTCCCCCACCACCCCTCTCATTCATGCACATATATTCTATTTTACTTCGGCCAATCTTCATTCCTCTGCTTTCCAGTGCATGCCTCCATCTTTCGAACTGTTCCTCTGTCTGGGATGCTCAGAACTACTTTGTCTAGCTCTGTCCAGAATTTCTCTTTCACCTCTAGGTCACATCCTACCTGTGGGGCATAGCCACTAATCACATTATACATAACACCCTCAAGTTCAAGTTTCAGCCTCATCACTCGATCTGATACTCTTTTCACCTCCAAGACATTCTTAGCCAACTCTTAAATTAACCCCGACTCCATTTCTCTTCCCATCTACACCATGGTAAAATAATTTAAACCTTGCCCCTAAACTTCTAACCTTACTGCCTTTCCACCTGGTCTCCTGGACACACAATGTATCAACCTTTCTCCTAATCATCATGTCAACCAACTCCCGAGATTTTCCTGTCATAGTCCCAACATTCACCAGCGCCCTGCAGGTTGACGGCGCCGGTGGCGGGCCACGACCGATCTGGTACGGAATTCTTTGGATGAACGCTCATATTTGTTTGGCAAAGTTTTATGCCGGATGCCCTTCCTGACGCAACCCTCTGCATTTATCCGGGCTTGGGACCGGCCTACAGTTTGCACTGGCTTATGCCCCCCACAGGGCTGCATTTTTGATAAGCAATACTAACGCTCCTATTGTCATAAAATGTAGTGAGATGCAACAGCGTGCATGCATATAATTCACAACCGACAACCCCCCCTCACCCCGCCTGGAACTTCAATGCCCTCCTTTTCACCAGCAAGGGCACCTCGTAGCGATTGGAGCAAGAACACCCCCTCTTTATTAATTTATTGTATTTTTTCAAATCCGCACACTTGTATCTTAACACTTCTGAGGAATCATTTCTAAATTATCGGTTACAATTTAATGTCGCTGCTTCATTATTCACATTTCACAGAATGCGTTTTTTGAAGCATTTGTTCAAGGCATGTCTGATGCTTTGATCTTCACACCTAAAGAACACAACACCTCAGATTTGACCAAAAAAAAAAAAGGACATTGCAAAGAAGCCCTGTTGTCTTTTCAAAACTATCACATTTCATTAAGCGACAGTTTAGTTGTGGTATACTTTTTGCACAATTTATCAAATCTCTGCTGTTTGAGGTTCGACATGAAAAAAAAAAAAAGGTACTGATCATGATCCAGGAGTTTTCAAAGCGATGCGTAATCGCGAGTGTTTAATTTTATCTGTTGCGGAATGCATGGCGAGGCGGCTGTGTCATCAAGCCTGTGAAGTCCACATCTGAAGGAAGAATTCTGTTTCTGATCCCGGACCCTCTTGAAGTGGGTCCATTTGCCGAGCTTGTTCGAATCAGACTCATCGCCAGATTGAGGTGGATCTGACATGATTCTGTATGTGTTATTTCCTAGAGACCCCCAATGGTACAACTCAACATTGATGGATGTAGAGTAGCTACGGTGAGGTGGGGGGGGGGGGGGGGGGGTATATCCCCTCCCAGCCCCCCCTAACCTCTCCCATGGTACAAAACCTCAGGAATTCCCCTTGGGCCTTTTCAATTACAGTTTGACCAAGCTTTGCACTGTGATGATGTGTTGCTTTAGGGAAGTGACATTAATGAAGAGGACAAATGTGGTGTTGTCCCTAAAGAGCATGGTGCTGGCACAAAGGGAATTTAATGGGAAGAAATTCACGGTAACCTATTGTCATTGATAGTATAAGCCAGGCTGACTGCTGTGTCTTTAGTGTTGGTCTCAAGTTAAAGAACTATTGACGCAAATAGTTTTACCGCTAGCCGACGGCTACCGAGAGCACAAGGGGAGCGCGAGAGAGTAATTAGCGACTAGCGCTGCTTTGAGGAGCCCGGTTGACGGATTTCGGAGTGGCTAAGAAGAAGTGGCGGAGTGGGCGGTAATCAATAGGGCAGCCTGACCTTGTATTGGAGATATGCTAATGGGTATGTGTCAGAGAGGCATGCTGGTAGTGAGCGACAGAGTAGGGGACTCAAGTCAGACTTACAGTATAAGAAGTGTTGGGAAAGTTCTTCTTTTTTACACGAACTAGTTCAAAGTTCAATTCACCTTTCCAAAAATGAACTAGTTCAGTTCATAGTTCATTATTCAAATTTTGAGCTCAGTTCACTGTTCAAAAATGAACTAGTGCTTTAAAAAAAATACAAATTTATTGTATGTTGCTGAGCCTAAACATTCTGGCATTTCGGTTCCCCATTGTTGCCACTCTTTCAGTCCACACTACTAGCCAGCTGCAGCTTTCTCAAAAACATAAGGAAACACTTGTTGCTTGAATGGTCTTTTTTAAAACGAGGAATTAAAACAAAAACAGGACTTTTGTCCTTAATGTGCAAACACATACACGCACCACAATATGACAGGAACGATGGTGAAAGCACATTGATGACTTTGCATTCCTCACAGCTCTGGCTGACTATATTAACAAAATATTTTAAATAAATTAAACCTGACTGATGAGTTGCTTAACCCAAGTACTGGCTAAAGGTGGGTAGACCCGCCGCAAATTGTACTCAAGAGGACTGTTACTTTCAATTACATGACTCAAATAAAAGTCAACAGTAGGCCTCCAAATAATTACTTGAGTAAGATTAAGTATTCAGTGAAAAAACTGAGTAACTGGGGAGAAAAATCTGCTTTTATTTTTTTTTAATTAAAGCATGAACGTCAATTACAAAAAAATTCTAATAAAAGGCATATATTGGCCTACAATATCATGTTAACTGCAACAATAAATGTAATCTTTATAAAATAACATGAATTGAGGCAAATTCTGCCTTGAATGAGCTTTATTTGTTTACACTCATGGAACAGCAAAATAGGCGGCACGGTGGCCGGCTGGTTAGACCGTCAGCCTCACAGTTCTGAGGACCTGGGTTCAATCCCTGGTCCCGCCTGTGTGGAGTTTGCATGTTCTCCCCGTGCCTGCGTGGGTTTTCTCCGGGCACTCCGGTTTCCTCCCACATCCCCAAAACATGCATTAGATTCTAAATTGCCCGTAGGTGTGAATGTGAGTGCGAATGGTTAGTTGGTTGTTTGTTTGTATGTGCTCTGCGATTGGCTGGCAACCAGTTCAGGGTGTACCCTGCCTCCTGCCCGATGACAGCTGGGATAGGCTCCAGCACGCCCGCGACCCTAGTGAGGAGAAGCGGCTCAGAAAATGGATGGATGGATGGAACAGCAAAATAGGCTCACAAGGCAGAGATTACATAGCCGTTCATTTCTCTGTTATTTTTACATTTTCATGAAAATTTGTCACATTGAAAACTCGCTTCTGTGTGAGGTCGTGGAGAATTTGAGTGCGGTCATGTGACTGGCCGGGTCCGTTTCATTGGTTAAATGGAGTCAAACATTCCTCGTAGTTCCGGTGGATTGGTGAAACAGAGTCATGTGACAGCACCATCAGACAAACCAAATATATGAGTAAAATTAAAAGTGGCGAGCTGACTGTAGCTCAGTGTAATGGAGTAAAAGTAGTTTTAAAAAAAAAAAAATTAATTAAATTAAATTTAAATTTAATTAACAAAAATACTCTAATACTAATGCTTAAAATACTACGTCGCTCATTGGTAGAGCACATTACTCATTGCTATAGCACAGTAACTCTTAGTAACTTAAACCTTAATGTAGTTTACTTGTCAGTGCATGTTGCCATTCTCTTTTCTCCAATTCAATCAGAAATATAATCCTTGAAACCAAATGTAACAATTTTCGGAGCTCCCGCCATAATACGTGTTTCATGACGTGACCGCTGCACGCTGCATAAAAGCATACCTACCGCGTGCTTGCCAGGTTTGTGTGCAATGTACAAAAAAAACCCAACACATTTCTTTCAAAGACAAAACAAATGACCCACGAGCTTGAAAATGCAGATGTTTCAAATGTAAATAGGAAAGGCTTGTCAACTCGTAGTTCAGGTCCATTCTCATGAATACCAAGTCAAAGTCAAGCAGAGTCTTTCATAAGTTTTAGCTCAGCAAGTCCTGAGTCCTAAAACCTGGCACTTACAAACGTAAGGCTGAAACGAGTCACGTCATGTGACTCGGGTCCCCCACCTCTACTGTTTAGCAATACCATCAATTATGTAATTCAGATAGTCTTCATGTGAATTTCTCTAAAAGCTACAATTCCTAAAGATATGGAAACATTGATGAGATACATACAGTATTTACTAACTTTGCGTAATATTTCTGCAGATTTAAATGTACTGTACCTAATTCACTGCGTCGAAAGTTGCATGAATAATTCCAAATAAGTTACAAAAGTGCAGAGGCATGCTTTATAAGGTGTGTACATTAAGATATGAGTTTAGTTAGTTTTAAGCCCTGTGCAACGTGGGGAACTGACGCCACAGGCCATGATAGTCTTAATCATCCCCTCCCCCCCAAAAAAAAATTCAGCGCTGATCATTTGCATCATCTAATACAGTCTCATTGGCCACTTCATTTGGTACACGTGCATAATCAAATGAGATCCAATATACAGTTAACAGCATTGACATTGTCAGAGAGCTATTAATGAGCCATATGTGTATTATTGTAGCATGTGCTAATGTTGTACAGCGTGTACATTAGTCGCTAAAATATGAAAGCAATATGTTGCTTCACTGGAAACTGCAACCTCACTAATAAACTATAAAAAACATAAATTGTAAAACTAATACCCAATCTAAGGTGAAAGTGATCCATTTAATGGTTCAATTGTGGCTGCTGTATGAGATTTCATTAGATTGTGCAAGTGTATCTAATGTTGTGTAATTACATTGCATTTGATCATATCTTATGACAACTGCGGCTGTTTTTTTTTTTTTTTTTTTTTTTTTTTTTGTTTCCTCCCACTGCTAATAACTGCAGTCATTTGCGGGCAAGCCTGTGCAGTGAGGAGTTTAATACGTTTGTGTTGTGGTCCCCCGAGAGAGAGCGAGAGACAGATGTTGAGGGTGGAGTAGCTGTTTGCTTGTTGGAGTTTGAGTGTTAAAAATGAAACCCAGTGTGTAAGGATTGAAGTGCCCATGTGTCAAGGCCCTCGCGGACCAGGGAGGTTACGAGAGACGACTCTCTTTGATCATTTTCGACGTTCCCAAATAAATTTTCCTTTGAACATTCTCGTCACTCGTGCTTTTATTTATACGATGAAGCCTATTTAGACAATCGAGGAGTCGGGCAAAATAATGAGGCATGCCATCCCCTCACAAGCGTCGGCGCGGACGCGGGCTCCCTTTCTATCGGTTCAAAACAGGTCTGTTAATTAAAGCGCTGCTCAAATAATTTTCATATAATTTTGCTCAATTCCTTCAGATCTGTTGTCAGCAATGAGCATCTATCCCCTCCCACCCCTCCCTCCACTCTTGGAGAAAATCCCACTGACCCATATAGTTGATCTCATTTTTAAGGCGCATAATAATATAGATTCCAAGTTAAGAGAGTGGAGGCTCTATTAATAGTCGCATTTGAGGTGCACATCCTCCTCCTCCTCTGCTTTGGTGCCGCTGCTGAATTCCCAGAGTAGGAGAATAGCATCTCATTTGAATCAGGCCGGGATTATTACCTCATGCGGGCCCGAGCCGTTTCATCAGCCGGCGTGCAGCTGCTGACTGTTTACAGGCGCCTCTTTAGCGCAAACATCACACGTGACAACCTGCGATGCCACCTCAACTCGTGTTTCCCTCTCTAACGACAACATCCTATTGATCTTTAGCACCATTTTAACAGCTAAAATTGCACCCGCGCTCACACACGTGCGCCTCAGTAGCTACAGATTAAAAAATATGGGCAGCTGGAAGCTTTTCTTTTCTCCTGCACTCATGCTTTAGGGCAGTGATTCTTCAACTTCAACCCAGTACCACCTTAAAAAATATTTGGCTCTCCAAGTGGGCACCAACATTAAAAGATAGTAGTGTAGTAGTCCCAAGTGTTCATTAAAAATGTGATTTTATTCCTGGAAAGTATATAGTGGTCTCTTGAGACGAGAGTGACCAGATTTATGAGTTATTCAACGTACAAGACATTGTTTAGGTGATTTCTTTTGCGATGAGTTGTGAGCAGAAATTTGAGATACGAGTGCTGTATGATGGCAGTGAACTCAACGCAACTCACTTCACAACAAGCAGCAGTTTGGCAGATAGTGAACATCCGTCCATCTGCTAATCCTCACTAGGGTCGCAGGTGTGCTACAGCCTATCCCAGCTGAATTTAGGCCAGCCAATCGCAAGGCACAAAGAGACAAGCGAGCCTTCACACCTACGGACAATTTAGAGTCAATTAACCTACCGTGCATGTTTTTAGAATGTGGGAGGAATCCAGAGTGCCCGGAGAAAACCCACGCAGGCGAACATGCAAACTCCACACAGGAAGGCCGGAGCCTTAATTTGAACTGTCCTAATCAGTCGTCCATCTTACCGCCAGAAAGTGAGCAATACTTCAAATAAAGAAGCTTCAAGTTGTTTGACACTCCCATTTGACGTTTACTATCAAACTAAACATAAAAATAAAGGGAATTACATGTCGTGTATTTAAAGCAACCACATCGCTTTGCTTTAGAGTCATCACTTTAGCTTAATGCTAACAAAAAATGAAAAACGCCATAGATGGGCTAATTAATTGCATTGGTGTCCCAAACAAGACAGTGGAGCAACACATGAAGACAGACAATATAACGATACTCACAGGCCTATATTCTTTATCCTCTGAGAGGAATGACTAATATAACTGCCGCTTAATGAGGAGCGAGCGTCTCCATGTGGACCCGTATGTCTGTATTATACACACATGAAAGCAGCACAATGTCCATTGAATTGAAGCAAAAGAAAATGTGGCAAAACCTATTTAATTTCTTTATGTTCTATTTATTTGTCACTACTGCATGTTTTTATAAAATACAATATTGTAAAATGTTACTTCTTGAATGAACTAACACGAATATTTTTTTTTTTTGGGAAGGCTTGAACGGACTAATGGCATTTCCATTCATTTACCTGGTGAATGATGATTTGAGATACAAGTCTTTTGGGTTATGAGCATCACAGAACTAATTCAACTCTTATCTCAAGGCACCACTGTATTTAATATTATTGTTAGCCACTGTCACATTATGCTCAGTTTGAGGATTTACACAGCACTTGTATATAGGAAAATAAAACTGTACTTAAAGAATGATTTAATTAAAATGCATTTAGCATCAAAATTAAATAAAAAAATGTACCTTATTAAATGCCTGTAGATGCAAATGTATTGTACCTAAAAGATGCTGTACTCGACAAATGTACTGTACTGTAATCTAGAACTATCAAGGAAACTACAATGGCACTAAGTATTAGAGCGAAGAGCTTCAAAGACCACACGATCTGAATTTGGATCAGCACCAAATTGGACATCTTCCGCTTCTCGCATTAGCCCAATTTTTGCCATTAAGATTGATGCATTATTTACTGAGAAATTAAGTAACATGTGAACAAATCTTGAGATATCAGAAATCGGTTAAATAGTTTTGCATTACCTCGTAAAAACAGCTTTTAATTTGCCAGATGAAAGAAGCAATGAGTTGTTGTGGAGTAGTCACTTAAAGAATAAAAAGTGTGGATACATTTTTTATCCTTTTTTTTTTTTGAGGGGTACCCAAGACTAGAAGTTTGTATATTTCCACATAATGTAAGACCGTTGACCAAAAAAAAAAAAAAAAAGCCATGTGGTCAAACGACAACATCCAGCGTGCTGTATATTTGCAGCTGGATAATAGTTTTTGACGAAATTACGTAGCAGTGGAGTTTTGGTACAGACAAGAAGAAAGCTTTAATTTGACCTGTAGCTGGAAAAGAGGCAACAGGAGGCCGATTTGCATCATGCAAAGTTCACTTGGTGACATTTAGTCATGCTGAGATCTCTTTCCGGAATGTGCATCTACTGTATTGTGTGGAACACAGTGGATTTGATTGGCAAGTATAAATGTGTGCTTCATGAATAACTGCAACTACAATTGTTTGTAAAGTAACAGCATAAATATTACCATAATATGAAAATCCTCTCAGAGCAACTCATTGTCAACTCATGTACAATTATACATTAGAATTATAGGGACACAAGCAGACAATTTCAGAGTACACACTGCAAATCGACTTGCAAAGTAAATATTTCCTATGTCTCTCTCTCTCTCTCTCTTACATTTTAAATACAGTGGGAGGAAAAAAATATGTGAGCCTGTTTGAATTAAATATTGGCATAAATTGGTCATCAAATGTCTGATCTTCATGTAAATTACAACAATAAACAGTGTCAGCTTACACTAATACCATACAAAAAAAATTACAGTGTATCTTTTCATATTTTTATTGAAAGTAACATGTAAACATTCACAGGACAGGGAGGAAAAAGTAAATTACAATCTTTACAAAGCTGTTGCAGTTCAGCAAGAGTCCTGGGATGTAATATCTTAATTGGGTCGAGGTCAGGACTTTATATTTAAACTTGTACAAAGCTGGAAAAGGTATCAAAAGTTCCTCTAAAAGTCTTGTTCATCAGTCCACGGTTAGACAAATTGTCTATAAATGGAGAAAGTTCAGCCCTGTTGCTTCTCTTCCAAGAAGTGGCCATCCTGTAAATATGACTGCAAGAGCAGAGCGCAGAATGTTCAATGAGGTAAAAAAGAACCCTGGAGTGTCAGCTGAAGAATTACAGAAATCACTGGCACATGCCAACATCTCTGTTGAATAAGTAGGAGAAAGTAAGCAGTGATAGTCCTCTTCGCCATTGTTAGTTTACAAGAGTTATGTGAAACCTGTAGATTCGTGAGTTTGCCCCAAGACCTGCCTCTTTTGACACATTAGCCAATCGCAGTCTTCAGTTGTCTCCTTTCTTCTTCTTTTCGAGGTAATGTCAGTTGGCAAACCAGCTCATTTGTGCATTATCGCCAACGACTGGGCTGAAGTGTGGAACTGAAATTTGTCTGCAACAAAACATTTGCTATTTGATATTCATAATAATAATAAAAAGGCCAATTTATTGGTTGCATATGCGTGAGTATTTGAAAAATGCAACCATTTAGGGGCAGTCTAGAGCTCTGTCATCAGGTGTCAGTTTGTTTAACTTACGCCCTTGAGATCATGGTAAGAAAACGTACAAAATGTGAGTACTACTGACCATTACACTACTAGTGACGCATTCTGCCAATTGCAGGTTAAACATTATATTTGACTTTTCTTAAGCATACTTACTATACGGCATGTTTTAGCTTTTAATAATGGGTTGACTATGTATTTGAATGTTAGCTACTAAGGGTCAACGGTTGTAAACAAGCAACCCTGCTTACTCATGTATTTTATACACACTGCTGTTCATTGATATGTGCTGTTCCTTTGCGAAATGTGGGACAAATAAAAATCTCAAAGATAAGTTCTCTATGAATTCCAGTGCATTATACAATTTGAGCATGCTGTTTATTTGGTACAGCAAAGTGAAACTAGCAGTCCATTTAGTAGATTGGCTTTAGATTAAATTATGAACACATTTCAATGTCATGGAGTGCAAGCCAAACCCACATATTACCTTCTGGAAATCACATTACTAGCATATTAAAACGGGACACCTGAGTCAAAGTGATTGGATCTGCCCTTTAAAAGAGCCCATCCCGTGTAGGATTACTATGGCTTAATTGTATCATGTATTTAATAGTGTGACTCTAAATGCAAAACACGTGCATCAATATAGTTTCTAAACATGTATTTATACTAACAGATATGTTGGTGCTATAGCTCGTAAATAAGCATGCAATCAAAGCAAAGTCAATGTCACTTTTAAGCAGTTGCGTTTGATTCCACTCCCTTTTCTTCCCCCCTTCTCGTGCCTCCTTTTCCGTGTTGTTTTGTTTTTGCGTGTTGTTTTTGTGAACAAGCAGCTGAGCTTTGTGTTTTGCATTCAAATCGAGTCTCTTGCAGACAATCAATGTATTCTCTCCAACTGCTTCTGATCTGCTTTTAATCACCTGATAGCAATCATAATGACTTAATTGGCACCAAACGCGAGTTTAATCGTGTGAGAATAATCCACGTTGGTGGTTCCTGACAGGAAACTCTGTGTTTATTTATGTTTGGAATGATAGTTTGGATTATTAATATTATTATTAATATTATTTTTTTTAACCAAAGACACACATTCGCTGTCTTACAGAGACAAACAAGGACGCTTGGTTGATCGTTTTTGGGAGGAAAAGTCATCCAAAAAGTCCCTGGCCTTGCCGCTTCTTGGCAACACGCATGACAAACGACGGTAAGACAAAACATGGCGCAACACAACATGCTTGTGTCATGGTGTCAGTGTCAGGACATTCTGAGCCTAAGAGGTGTGTTTTATTTCGCCTTCACAGTCACCTAAATTGTTTAGCACAGACTGATTTTGCCTCTTTTTGTGTGTGCAAGGACATGTTTATGGGCTAATAGGCCTTTGTTAGCGTTGCTCTATTTATTTAATACAATTGTAGTGTGAACAGAAGGAATAATAAACAGGCTGACTAGACATACGATTCGTCTTTGGGCCTGATAAACCCCTGTGTAAGGATACAAAAGGGGGACGTTTCCACCGCGGAAAGTAAATTCTTTTGAAGTGGAACTAATCATCTGAGGGATGGTTCTCGTTGTCCTAACAACGCAGCTGAATTGGAATGAGCCTCCCTTTTTTTGTGGCAGATATGTTTTCTTTCTTGCATTCAGAGCTGATGATGATAGTACTTTCACGCCCTGTCCGCACGCATTGTGCGCCCCAACTCCTTTGCGGATAAGTCTTTACTTGGCGACGCCGAACGCACGGTGGGTGACTCCCGGCCCGTGACGTCAGCCTAGCTAGCTACCCCACCTCCCCTTACCCGCTTTCCTTTATGCTTTTTAATACTGTCAACATGAAAAGGGCCTAGCAAATCATCTCCTACAACACTTTGAAAAGATCAAGACTTTTAAACTTGTCATGTAGTATAATGCACCGATGGCTCCTATGTTGCTTGTTGGATTAATCAAGAGTTTACATGTGAGAATACGCTCACATGATGTTAAAAAAATAAAATAAAATAAAAAAAAAAGTCATGTCGGGATTCTGGAATAACATAAATGCTATATGGCTGCCTTAACCCACTTTCTTGTATCCTTTTTTTTTTTTTTTTTTTTTTTTAACACATGACTAATTCTACTGTACCTGTGTTCTAATCTTAGCAGGTTTCACAAAAAAATAAAATAAATCATGAACGAAAATTAACAACCTGAATACATAACTACATACAGAGTGGGTACAACGTAATCAGGCATTAAAAATTGGTAACAAAATTTTTATTCCTATTACAAGTTTATTGAAACAAATGTTACATGTTCTCATGTTCTTTCTTACATGGATGGGAAAATGAAAGTAAATCTTCATATTTCAACGTAAGCATCGGTGGCTTCAACCACAACAAACCAACGAACACAGTCCTCCTGATAATTAAAAATAAGTCATCCCCATTAGTGTTGTCTGTTTAAGAAATGTTTTCGTAAAGACTTCGGTGACACTAAAAATATACCGGGTCACTTTTCACATACCACACCAAAATAAATCCAACAAAACAAAAAATAACAACCTAAATACAATAACTATCTATCCATTTTCTACACTGACCGCTTATCCTGTTCAGGATCATGACGAACTGGAGCCTATCCTAGCCAACTTCGGACGAAAGTTGGATTACACCCGGGAGTGGTCACGACTCAGTTGCAAGACATGTACACTGACGGAACGACTAATCACATTCACACTGGGACTGTCAAAAGGAATAATTCATGAAAATTAGCTCTCTATCTATCTATCTATCTATCTATCTATCTATCTATCTATCTATCTATCTATCTATCTATCTATCTATCTATCTATCTATCTATCTATCTATCTATCTATCTATCTATCTATCTATCTATCTATCTATCGTGTGGAACAATGGTACAAAGTGAATAGACGAACTATAATGTCCCCCGCCCCCAACTAAAGGCATTCCTGGTGTAAATCAAGTTAGTAATTATTGTCCGAGGTCTGTGATTCACCATGACGGCTCTTTTGTTTTCATCTGAAGGGCCACAACTGTTCCGTGCTCCTCGGGCTCTCCCCCTGCGGGCGCCCTCATGGGAGAGCCCAGAGAGGTAACTCGGCCGCTTGACCTCGGGCCGAGAGAATTCCAATGTTTACTGTTCCTCAATCTGCGGGTTTCTTTCACACCGGGTTCGCCGTAAAGCGTCTGCCTTCCTGCTTGTTGCGTTCAATAGCCACTCGGCCATTTTATTGTCTCAGTGGGGCTGTTGAGGGTTCAGGCAGCAGTCAACAGCAGCGCAGAGGTCAGACGTTGCTGTGTTTTTTTAAGCTACCGTCGCCCGCGGAGGCCAATTTTGTTTAACTCTTGAATTATACAATGATCATAGTAAACGAGCCGCTAATAATATGTAATGTATGTTACATTATTAAGCACATGTATGGAATGCTATACATTCCTCTTTTTGCCCCCTCCTCAAAGCTCTTTTAGTGTAATTTTATTGTATATTATACAAGTTACAGTATGTACACTTAGTGATGGCACCGCATTATTCATAAGCTCTACTCTTGATCATTTATTAAATATATCACACTAAGGGGGAAAGGCAATCTAAGAATAGATTTGACTTTTTCTGATCATTTTAAAACAGAATTCTTCGGGAGAAAAAGTGGCCTGTTGGTGGCGAGTCTGTGATGTTTCCGCCACTCACTGGCACAACATTAGGTACACCAGCAGGGCCAGCACCATCATAATAATAATAAATAAAAAAATAAACTCTTGTTTTTACAAAGAGAATGTTTAGTCTAGGTCAGGAGTCATCAACCGTTTTCAAACTGAGAGCTACTTCTTGTGTACTGATTAATCTGAAGGGATACCGCTAGTTGCATACACTCTTCTGAAACCACACATTTCAAACATGCCAAAGTCTGTTGCTGCTGCTTTGTTTATATGATTTATTATTATTTTTTTTTTTGTCACAACCTAAATGCAACTCAGTACTCTCCATCCGTGAGTCATTGCAAGACAAAGAATTGCTGTGGTAAAGTATTTTATTTTGGGGCAGCGGCACGCTCCGGGCTCCTGATGATGTCACAAAAGGGGGCGGGTCCAAAGACATCAAGACAACAGCAGCCAAAAGCTGAGATGTTCAATCACTGTTATTTTGACTCATCAGTCACACGCACACACACACACACACACACACACACACACACTGACTATTATCGAGCAGTTTAAATGAAGGCACGGCAGACTGGCTGATGGCAAACTTAAATGTACGCCATTTTTTGGCTGGTAGAAGTTTGAAGGAAATGCAGTCAGTACGTCAGAGGATAAACATGTGGAATCTTCCCTAACACTCTTTTTCTTTGCACTTCCAGCACCTCTAAAATCAAGTCAGTGTGTAGCAAAAAGCTGACATGTAGTCTAAAGTCCTGTCAGTGTCACTTCTTAGACAACAATTTTTCTTAGAGTAGCAACGGACCAGTTGTGTTGCTTCCTGCAGAAAACTCTCCTGGCCCGCGAGCGTTTTTTTTTTTTTTTTGTCGTTTTCACATGTTGCCATTGTCATCACGGCAGACTGGGAGCTGTGGGGAGAGGACGCCCGCGCTGTGCCAGTTGGCTCCAGTAGTGAAAACACAAGGCAGGCACAGCACCATTCTAATCTTCGGCGTTCCAGACACAAAGGTCACTTTGTGGCGATTGCACTTTGAGCGTTCCAAGAGCTCGGCGTCATATTCGCCGCGGAATGTATAGAAATGTACACATTGTACACATGCTGTTGGCTGCCAGCATGTCAACATTCTGCCTCTGTGCCATGTGCTCAATTCTATAAATGAATGCAATTTAAATCAGGCATATTCTGGAGGGGGCGCTGTCACCAACACTCAAATATCCCAAATTGTCAATGATAAATAAATGATTTCATTCAAAAATAATAGGGAATCAACATTGTTTACTTTTTAAATTGCCAATTTGTCAGCCAGCGTTCATAAAAAATGCATTTCCTTATGCATTTAATTTGGGTTATGTTTATTTCATTCACAAAACAGCTGCAGGCATCTCAGTCAAAAGTAAAATGCTCATTACATAAGTGGAATAGCAGCATAATTCGTAATCTTGTTTGCATGTATTGTTTTTTTTCCCTTGAGCAAACGATCAGTTTCAACTTGAAAACCAGCCTTTTTTTTTTTTTTTTTTTTTAATTGGCAGCCAATTCATTTAGTCCAGTCCAGAGCCTCTCTTAAGTGAGTTTTTTTTATTCAAAACTGCCAAAATATAAATTGCCTGAAATCAAATGAATAACACAAATTAGCTCAATTAGCTGATAATAACCACTGAAAAAATACACCTTACCTGTATGTGGTTTTTTTTTTCAGATTAGACAGAATTTTTGAATGGCGAAAGTTGGTGCTTTTTTTTTTTTTTTTTTTTAGACTGGCACAAGATGCAACACATTGGCCAAGAATCATTCTTGGGGCAGACAATGAAATAATTATCTTTAAAAAAAAAATAAAGCTGTGAATGAGGGATAGCGTGCCTCTCTGAATCTGTTGCGTCATCATCGTCAGCGCTCCCGGTTCAAGTTCCTCCATGTCGCTGTTCTCCCTGTTTTCTCTGCCTTGTAAGACACTGAGATCTCTCTCAAGATCGCAACCGTAGTTGACTCTACCTCTCTCTATGTACATCTTTTTTTACACTGTAAAAAAGTAACAAGCCTATTTTGACAAAATAAGGAGCAGAAAGTAGGAATATAGATTTTCAAATGTATAGAGTAACTAAAAAGTCATCAGAAAAAATAACCATTCACGTAAAATACAGATGACTGAAAAATCAGTAAAAGTTTTCTGTGATTTTTGCTTTGACTTGCGAGCAACAATTTGAGATGTGAGCACAAGATGGAATGGAAGATGAATGAATGAATGAATCTCTTCCGCCTTCTAAAGCCACCGCTTGTGATTGGCTCTCTCTGGTCATGTGCCATTCTGCCATAGTCTCAAACATGACATAATTTTCCCAATTTGACCTCGAAGCACCTTGTGGTGCAATCTATTAGTTTGTCTGAGATTTTGGAAAAATTTAGACTTGTGGTTACACTTTTGAGCACATTAAAGATTGACAATTTTTCTTCATAATTTTGGATTTTTTAAAAAATGAAACATCACTTATCTGAGTTGTCATATGATGCGATATTGTTTATAAATTGTGCACATTTCTCTTTAGGTCACCATGGTCTGTTGGTTTTCCACATGCTATACAATTATCATACAACAAACACATTTGTTATTATATATTTGCATTTCATCATGTTTTGTTGTCAGTTTATTATTTATGTAAAAAACATTTTGGTTTAATTGCAAAATAATGATCTATGGTTTTAATCCACTTTTTACATCTAAGGGTCCTGTTGATGCATTGTTTCAAAATTAAGAACAATAATCCAAATGTAAACAAATGAGAAAGTAATTGCAAAATAGTTAGACTATTATTACATGTTCAAAAGGCTCACTTGTAATTGTAACCAACTACAATTCCAAAGTCATCTTGCCAACGCTGCTCACAGGCTTATGAGACAAGTCACCACTGTATTTGCACTGTGTGTGTGTGTGTGTGTGTGTGTGTGGGGGGGGGGGGGTTGGGACTTGGTCCTCACTAACCTGATCCAACCTGTAGAAAAGTAAATGGTGCATTTCAATGACATTTGTCGAAAAATGGGGGCTAAATGTTCGTGTAACTGGAACTGCTCTACAGGCTGTCGTAGTGCGTTTGTAGACTTCCGCAGCAGCCAACAAGCGGACAGGAATAGCAGGACTATTGTTGGAACGTAAGCTTCCGTCAATATTAGCCATTTCTTATCGCCGTCCTATAGGATGCTACGAGCAGAAGATAACGAGTGTTGGTTAGTAACAAGCTTGTAACGCCGGTTTATTTGAGTTGCGTGGTCCAAAGCGGGCCAAAACGCTGCTCGGTTTACCCGCCGTAAATTGCAGCAAATAGAAGGCGGCGTGTTTCACATTGTGGAGCTTTATCCGTTTTCATGCAGCTCTCCGCCCTCCTGGTGGTGCTTGGCTTGCAAGACAATCGTCCTGCAAATATCAGGGGGGCCAAGTCATTATCTTATGCTCAGCAGGTGTAGACATTATTGGAGTGTTGAACTAATGATATGTAATGAGCTCTCTGTGACACATGTCTAGCCACCGTTACTATCATGAGGCCCATTAATAGATAACAGCGTCCTAATTAGCTTCACCGGGAAGCAAGAACCACAGCTTATAAATACATCAAGCTATATTTAAGTTTCAGTCCAACCCCCCCTCCCCTCCTTCATCCCCCTCGTTGTTGCGCCACGAGGACGGAAAATGTGCTAATCTCATTTCACGATGCTTGTATTTAGTTTGCGCAAGGTGGTGTGTTTAGAAGGCGTTCTGGATCGACTCCATTGACGATTCCATGCCTAAAAGAAAGACCAATCGGCGGTCGTCACTTTCTTCCCCGTTTACTAAATGAAGAGCCGAGGACACGAAGAAGCGGCTGTCTCGAAAATTTATATTGGAAATGGTTTTGATGTTGGTACCCCACTGCAAACACTTTCAGCCTCGCGCCGGTCGCCTAGCAACAGCAAACAAAGGCAGGACCCATCTCAAGTTTCCCGTGGAGCGGCCGGTCCGGCACGCCTTTGATCTTGACTGGGAAAATAGCTGAGTGGGCACTGCTCGCATTTGTCTTTCATTTAGTCCGGCCCCCCGCCAACTCCTAGCCAATACGCCCGCCGCCCCCTCCTCATCTCTTTTCCAAACGTTCCCCGAAATGGACAAATCTTCATCTATCCCAAGCAACCAACACCACCGCTCTTAAATAATCAACCATGGCATGGCAAGTCCTTGGATGTTTGCTACCTTTCACAAAGATTGATTAAAGTCTTATTTTAGCTTTTATACGCACCGCAAGTGTGTTTCTACATCAAATCTAAAGGGTTGGTTGGTCTTGGTTTTGTGAGACTTGTTTTTTTTTTTTTTTTTTTTTGTGCAGTTATGGTGATAATGACAAATCAAGATCCAACAGTTTGGTTTGTTTCATCCTTGCCCCAACAAAGGCTTACTTTGGTTTAGGGAAGTTTTCAAAGTCGGAATTGAAAAATGCAGGTGAGTCTCAGATTTCAATTCAACTCAACCTTTTTTTTTTTTTTTTGAGTCATCAATTTAGGCAAAGTGACTCAGCCCCTCCCCCTCTCGTTTTCGGTTCGAGCACTCAGCGCACCTACGACTCTTCCCCGTGACGAAAAAGTTGGCTCCTTTGGGAATTTTTCAGGTAGTGGGCTTGGTCGTGGAAGGATATGCGCCAGCCATCTCCCTTCGACAAATTCATGGTAACGTTAATGGATTACGATAACGCTTTCTTGAAATGAACGTTTACAATCAGCTGCGAGAGTTAGCATGTGTACAATTGGTGAAATTTATACGACAGACTCGCTATCGAGGCAGGTAACTCGGCGAACAAATGTAGCATGGCTAGCATCAGCTAGTCTCTGCTCTGACTTACTTTTAGTGTTTTACTGCATTTTGAATTCATTCAGAAAACATCAATTGTTTATTTTAGTTTAACATTTACTAATGCACCAAATACTACATTTAATAATAATAATAAGACATTTTTAAAATAATTAAATCCATTTCATTTAATGGCAAAACTTTATTTATTTATTTATTTATTTTACCCAAACATTTCAAATTACAATTAACATTTTCAAGCTTTAATTGCAAAACTGAGATATCGTGAAAACACAATATTTCGTCAGAATCTGATACCCACGCCTAGTTAGTCTCTACCAGGGAACTTACACGCATAATGAAATCAATTGTCAAATGAAACAATCCGATTTCAAGCAAATTCACTTGAATCTCTGCCTTGCACTGTGCAATCCTCATTCACAAGCGCACAGTACAATACTGTAGTTTATACTCATGGACATTTGTATTCTGTATTAATTTCTTTTTTTCCTTTTAAATTCCACATTCATATTTTTGTAGTTGGTCAAGGAAATAACTGTTCACAAATGAACCTAAGTATAAAAAGAGAATCCTTTTTATGATTTGAAGCATCCAAGAATTCCAATTAAGCTTCCCATTAAACTCTAGTTAGGTTTATGAAAAGACGTGAAGAGTGTGCAATTTGCCTGTTAACTATTATTCTGGCCTCCCTCCTGCTGCATTTTAAGATTCTGCTATTTGTTTTCAAATCTCAAAATAGTCTCTCTCGCATTACGTCTTTGAGGTGCTCCATCCCTTCACTCCTGCCTGGTGCCGAAAGTCAGGTCAGGGCATTTTCTGCGGCTGTTTCCAAACTATGGTGCAAACCTGACAAGGCCTTATGCTGCACATTTTTTTTTTAAAAACCCACCTTAAAACTCATTTTTAGTCCTTGGTCTTCAACACAGAATGAGACTTGAGACCCGACTTTGTCTCGTTAATTGTTTTGTTTTTTAACTTGATTACTGTTTTATTATCAAATTATATTCAGTTGTAGTAGGTTTATTTTCATTGATATACAGAACTTTGTTGCATCTACGGTTGTTCTTAAAGTGATCTATAAATGTAACTGAGTTAAGTCATTTCCGATAATTTGGTCAATAGGTCGTTTGTTTAGTATTTAAGCTTGTGTTTAAATGGATAGAGTTTGGTGAGAGAAAAGCCTCAATTTTTAGTCCTCTGTACACTTGATGCCATTTTGATCGCATTACATACGATTGTGTCGGTCGCATTTGGGAGCAACTATTGTTTGGTGAACTTTTTTGGCCATTGTTGGGAGCTTGTGATTTCGTTACAGCCATTTTAGGACTCCGATTAGATAGTCGACCCATAATTTGGGTTGAGATGGTTCGATCTGGCCGTCTGCCAATTGTTTTCCAATATGCATCTTTTATAGACGGTCTAGCCAGTGTCTCCCAAACACATTCAAATCTGACTTTGCCCCCATTACATTTGGTGCAGAGATGGAAGAAACAGACACCTGGCCAAGTAAAAATGCAAAACAAATATGGAGTTGGTCTCCCTGGGTTTTAGCTTAAAGTCCTTAAAATAAATGTCTACCAAATTTGACATGGTGCAGAAAAGTGTTGTTAACCACCATGCCAAATTTGAATGATTACAAAATCACCAAGTATATAAAATCAGGTTTAAAAATCGTGAAAAATCAAGCCTTTGAATGCTGTGGGTGTGTCCGCCGATGTCGCTGAAAACACGCCCCGCTCAACTGTCAACTGTCAATCAAATACCCCCACTCCCACCTGATAATTGGATGCTACTTTGTCTCGCATTTTTCTTATGCCTGCACATAACCACGTTTGAGCTTGGGAAAGCTGGGCTTTTCCACACCGTGACAACATTGTCACAACCAACCAATTCTTAATCATTGTCGAAGTCAATACATTGAATGCATTATTATTATCATCAGTATTATTATTATATTGGCCACGCGCTGCGCCTGATTTGCACTAGTCATGAAACTGTAGCCCTATATTTCCATGAGTGGGTACTACATAGTTCTCATTCTTTGATTTTCAACAATCATCTTCAAATACGTACAACGTATTCATAAACAATTCTCTGAATTCGGAAAGATTCATTCACTTTAAAAGCGACACATTTCATTCAGACTTCACTACCTCCATACGCTTTCCTCATTTCAAATTGAGAGTGAGGGCGCACTGAGTATTTTCCAGTGGCAGGGTTATTGCGTCACGAGCATCTTCAGAGTGATCCTGATGTGGCGTTTGGCTATTCATGTGCATAGTGCGCATTGAAAGTAAGCTGTGCTGGAAGGGGGAGGGGGGCGGGGGGGGGGGGGGGGGGGGGGATAACATTTTCAAGCAGTATTTCCGAGGCTTTAATAATGCTTTCCAAGTCAACCAAGACATAAATAAACCCTCGATTTTCTCTGTGCATGAACACAAGCGAGGAGAGATATCTTAGGGCTATTGAATGTTATCTTGTGCCACTGCTCTGCTCGCCTTTCATCCAAAGCAGCTCCAGAGATTAAACAAATTGAAGTGTTACAGACTGTTTTGCTGTAATTTACGGTAATTGATGTTTCTATTTGGTGCCGCAGCCCCTCCGAAGCAACTTCTTCGAGTTGGCGGGAAGACGTGCGGCCCAGTGGGGTGTATTGACTCAGCTCGTTTTAATGCTCCCCATTGTTTGCCTAATATACTCTCCCCCGTCGTCGGCAAAGCACCAGCACACCTTGCACAGGCGAGTATGTCGTTTTCTTCCACGCTGCGCCAATTACACAAAAACAAGTTTGTCCTTTAGTTGGAATGAGTAGGTTGTCTCAAATAATCCTGTGTGCTCATCACATAACCATAAATGCTTCTAGGGCTGAAGAAAACAAAATCTTTGACAACTATTGCGATCAAGGATAAGCTACATTAAAGTGTAAGTTTTTTGCAAGAAAATTTCTACTTGCAGCGAAACAAACACTCAAAAATATATTGTGGTAATAAATCTTTTCATGTTTTGACACATTTAACGTCAGAGCAGTTTCTCCTTAAATTGCCCTCATTAAGGGCTTAATAATACTTTTTTTGCATAAGATTTACATTTAGCTCCACTGCTTTGACCTTACTTAGAAATAAATGGATGTTGCTTATTAATAAAAAAAATTCCAATGCCCTTGATGCCCTGATAAACACACAATGTGACTTTTAAAACAACTTGACCTTCACAGATAGGGAGTCACAAGCATTATAAATGTCTTGCAGTTGTGTGTTTATAATTTGCAAATCATTTACATTATTATTATATAAAAAGACCCTTATGTAGAAACTGGAAATTGCATTAGAATGCTGAGTCATGTCTCGGAGTTGAAATGTTTTATTTTCTAAATGATTAAATGCATTACAGCACATACCAATCGGATGAGGACGTAATCAGCATAGGGTGAAACGTGATTGACTGCTGAGTGACTGCTTTATTCTTCTGTCAAAGACTACAGAATACTATAACAAGACCATAACACACAGTAGGATATTCACCATAGTTATTAAAACGATACCCATAAACAGTGCATAAATCATGTTGCTAAATGAAGGTCCACCATAAAATACTAACATTAGCCAAAAAATGTCCAGCCTGAGCAAACTCACATATTTAGCTGTTTTTATGCACCTTATCTGCTTGCTGGTCATTCATGACAACCTGTAGGATCTTGACCAATACGCATTTCTAACAGCATAACGTCGATTTAATGCAAGCATTATGAAGTTAAATGGAAAATCTCAACTCTTTGTCTTTTTTCTCAAAGGCACCTTATGGTGACTCAGAAACCAACACTTGGCCGCACGATAAACTAACGTTTGTAATGCAGCAGAGCGAGGATTTTAAAGCTGCTCCGATAGTAGAAGCAGACTCTTTAGCTCTCAGGCAGCCTTCTGAGGGTTCTCCTTTTACCTCGCACCTTCAAGAACTTTCTTTTCTTTTCCAAACGGGTTCTTCTGGGAAGGAACAGGGAAAAAAAATATCTCTTGAAGACATTATTTTCCCCTCCCCAAAACCCATTGCAATCCTTTTTTGCATATTTATTTATAGCGTGTTTATGATTCATGGCAGTCCTGAAGAAGATAATTTTTTTTTTTGCAAGAGGCGTCGTTAAATTTCCCCCACACGCAAATGTGCATCTACTTCCCACTTTTAGTTGTGTTACTGAGGTTCTAAGAAGATAAGACGAGTTCAAGCACAAAAGCCGACAAGCAGCCTTTTCGACATGAATCGAGCCACGCCTACTAACAAACTGCCTATCACGACATCGTTCAATGTTGCATTTCCTAAACCTACAAAACCAAATAACTCCTATGTAAACTGTGTTCTATAATAAATTTCAGACTTCCAGAAACCAATATAGCTTTGACTGTGCTTGAAAGTGAACGTAAAATATGATAACCTTCGATGACTGGTGAGATTGTTGATTGTTGTTAGTGAAAATAAGCAAGTGAAAATAAATGTTTTCTAAATTTGACACACCACACAGAAATGTTGTGAACAACCCTGCCAAATTTAAATATTAAAAAAAATTGTACGAAATGAGGCTTTAAAATCATGAAAAATCGACCTGTGGTCTCTGCTCTCAAACACTGTGGGCGTGTCTGCTGAATGCGCTAAAACCACGCCTCGTTTAACTGTTAACTGTAAATCAAATATCTCTATTATGACGTGCAACATTTTTCATCCCTCCTGGCACTTCCACTTTTCTCACCTTGATTTGCGCACACTCATGGCCAACAATGAGGCGCTCTAAAGTAGCCACTCTAGTGGACTACCGAAGGGAAGATGCTAGCTAGCTAGCTGCACGTCGCAATTGGGCCGGATAGTCGCTAATGCAAATGAAGGCACTCAGTTCTCATGTAGTGGGGAAGGGACGACTACACATCGGGGCCCAAGTACGTCACTGGGCCCCGTTTGAACCACGCCCCCAAAATCCAAGAAAACTGAAATGGTGAAAAACAGTTCCGTCTTTGC
Source organism: Phyllopteryx taeniolatus (assembly GCF_024500385.1). Taxonomy (NCBI): domain Eukaryota; kingdom Metazoa; phylum Chordata; class Actinopteri; order Syngnathiformes; family Syngnathidae; genus Phyllopteryx; species Phyllopteryx taeniolatus. Next base: position 23,624,822 of record NC_084511.1, on the reverse strand, counting down.
ACGTTTTCAGCAATTATCTTAAAAAAATAAAAAATAAAAAATCTCTGAATTCACTTTACAGGGTCTTTAGGAAATAAAAATAGAGATCAGACTCCAGTAAAGTCTTACTATTAAGTTTATTCGTCTTGGAAAACAGTTTATGATGACATAATTGACCATATGTAGTCCTAATTAAAGGACCATTTACTCGATTTTAGCCTAGTTGCATTAATTGAATCTTTCTTAAACTTTTGAGCCACATCAAACACCATGCTGCACATTTTACCATCCATCCATCCGCTGTGTCAATCTATGCATCCATCCATATTTCATGACATAATTCGAGATACATTCGAACGCTTACATGACATAAATTTGAGAGTGACTTCTTAGTGTTGCAGACAAAGCGGAATTAGTAAAGTGGACATCAATGAGCATGTTTTAAATATGCATTTAACACACTCTCCGTGGGCTGTTGCTCCTACCAAACCGAATATGATAACACTTTCCTCCCAGGGGGTTGTTTAGCGCCGTGTTGATACACTCGTCTGAAATGCAAGGCTTCGTACAGTACGCAAAATGAAATAGAAAATAAGAGTAAATATATTTTCAGCACTTTCTACCATTGGAATATATTTGTCACCCTGAGGCCATTTGGGATCTCTTTAATTCTTCTTGTCTTGCGATTAGTGATGAAATGAAGATTTCAAAAACAAAAGCCATCAACTGTGATTTTAGACAAAAATAGAGCCATGCCCAGTGGTAGACTGTCTGAAATGGTATCATTCAAAGCTGCACGTCCTAGCTCTATAAAACCAAACAACTACTATGTTACAAGTCATAGAAAATAAAGGTTTAATTGCAGAAACCTCCAAACGCCTTACGCATTTTGATGCAGCCACCGTCATCTCCATTGAAGCCAATCGGGAGCCCATATTATTATTGTTATTATTATGTTTGAGCTTATGTATAGTATTGTTACAGCTGCGGTTGTTTTTTAAAGTGCTCTATAAATAAAGTTGAGTTGAACTTTACATTTTTTTTTGTAGCATTCTTAGTATGTGAATGTTTTTAATTAGTAATTTTCCTCTTCATATACTGGAGATGCAGCGCCCAAAGCTTGCATGGCTATTTAGAGCAAGGCAGCTCAATACGTGTCAATTTGTATGATTGCAACACTTTGAAGACGTAAATGTGTGTTTGTGCCATATAGATTTATCACCTTTTAACTATATGACATTTCTGTAGAGAGGCCCAAAAAAAATACAAAAAAACCCACAAACAGTCATGGTATACAGATGGAGAGGGGGTGGGGTGATGGAGTGTCATTTGTCAGTGCTCTCATCGGGGTTCAAAAGTAATCTTGTCTTTGTCTAACTCAACACGTTTTATTTCTGTAACTGAGAAATCTGCTCAGGAGCCCTAACGTTTCTTTTCCAACTGTCAGGGTGTCACTTGTCAGGGGGAAAAAAGAAAGAAAAAAAAAGACGAAGTGAAAGTGAATGCCCACCCCCAGTCCGTCTGTATGTTGTGAGGTTATTGCTGTAAACAGGCAAGGTGCGCATGTGCGTGAGGCTCACAGAGCAAACCCAGTCAACTTTGCAGTTCAACATGCTTTTCTAGGAGAGCGTCTCCAACAGCAGACGATGGTGTGAAACGTTGTTTGTTCGCCATTTCCAGTCACGACCAGTCACTTCTTTGGCACTTTGAAGCCATTTTCCCCCCTCTATATGTAGCTCTTTAAACCTGCAAAAACAACATATCGAAATTCAGAGCTAAGCAAAGGCCAAGCAAAAGCTTCTCTTTTATTTGCATACCACTAATAAAACCACACCCGTCGCTATGGGGGAGGGGGGGGGGGGGGGCATAGGGGGCCGTGCCCACCCACAAAGGTGCTTTGCCCCCCAACTTGAGGCACGGATCTATAAAAATAAACTTTTTTTAAAATGTTAATTTTCATTTTATTTTATTGGGTGTTGGTGTTCTGCGCAGGCCTACGTGACGAATACGGCAATGTTGGCCCAACAGTCCGGCACGTTTTACCAAGTGAATCTGCAAGGTTTTGTGTGGCATTGTGCAATGGTATGACATCCATCCATCCATTTTCTTTACCGCTTTATCCTCACTAGGGTCGCGGGCGTGCTGGAGCCCATCCCAGCTATCTTCGGGCGGGAGGCGGGGTACACCCTGAACCGGTTGCCAGCCAATCGCAGGGCATATATAAACAAACAACCATTCGCGCACATGGAGTTTGCATGTTCTCTCCGTGCCTGGGTGGGTTTTCTCCAGGCACTCTGGTTTCCTCCCACATCCCAAAAACATGCGTGGTAGGTTAATTGAAGACTCTAAATTGCCCGTAGATGTGAATGAGAGCACGAATGGTTGTTTGTTTCTATGTGCCCTGCGATTGGCTGACGACCGGTTCAGAGTGTACTCTACTTCCCGCCCGAAGATAGCTGGGATAGGCTCCAGCAGCCTGCGACCCTAGTGAGGATAAGCAGTAAAGAACATGGATGTAAAACATGTATGTATTTGGAAATAACTAGAGCTTAGCAAGTATGCTGCGGTACACTGGTATACTGCCAGTACGGCAAGCGAGGAGGGACACATGACAATGTCAGTCATTGGCGTTAGTATCTGGCAGTGTTTGGGAATCCCCTAACCCCTTTGAGTGTAAAACGGTTGCAACATCTCCAAGCAGCAAATGAATGAGGCATCATCACAGTCACTTTGACACATCCAATATGGCTGCAACGTCGACGTACGATTCAGCGCTAAAGGCTGGCCGGGTCTATGTACATGTGCTGTAAACGTTGCCTGTATGCTGTTTGGGTAATACAATTGAGAGATGTACCTCCTCTAATTTTAGTGACGTGAACTAGTTTTCATGGTTTTAAAACAAAATGAGGAAGACATAATAATTGTTACCACCTTGACAGAAATACTCATTGCTAAACCAATGATCACAACCCAATCTTTTCTGCGCCTTGTCCCTTAAAAACTGGTACCTAAGCCATGTTGTATATATGTTAGAATATACATTCAGAGTAATACACTGTTTATAACATTTATTGGTGGATTTGAGTTCATATCAACGTACTATGAGGTCATGTCTCTCATCTCATCTGTTCTCAGAAGAATTTTGAAAGATTTGCTTCAAAAACAGACTCTCTTGCTCTTTATTTTTATACGTCCATACATCGATTTTCAATACTTCTTATTTTCCATGAGGGTAACAAGTGATCCCATCGGAATTTGGATGCGAGGCGGGCCTCGGCAAAATATTTGCGGCTTGAAAACTCAAACTCTGGTCAAACGTTTCCAACATGTTGCTCAATCTCATCTTTTGCAACGTATAAAGGTTCATTGCGTCTGATGCTGAGATTGGTTTCTGCCGAGCTCTTTTTCTTTTCAAACGCCAAACAACGTGGAGATGAAAAAAAAAATAAATCTGCTCATGTTGTCTGTTTCTAAGCAGGAATTAGTATACTGTTGAAAAACATAGTTCCTACAGTGGTTGAAAAAGTTGCTACATGTAATGACCAAATCATTAAACTGGCAAGATTAACTACTTTTGTAAATTAGTGCCTCTCTGTTGTTAGCGGAAGCAGTAGACGTCAGCTAGTGACCATGAATAAATATTGAATTGAATTTGGTTAAGTTCCTTTCTATTAAACAGGTTATTAATATTTAGGGTGAAATGTTCAAAGAATAAACAAGTCCTATGGCATTTAAGAGTGCACTTGGTAGTTATGTTTAAATGATGTTAGGATTATCCAGTGGTCCTTTGAAAAAAATTCTCCTGTGTATTCGACAACCCCTGCTCTAACTGGAGTAACTTTCTGGAGACAAAATCGAAAGTCGATGTCACGCCCGCTCCTCCTGTTCTTCTCTTTCCCGCTTGCGTATTCCTCGTTTTTGGTTTTCCCCCAGTGTGTGTTTGCCAGCAGCCTGGGCGGGGATGCTGTCAAGCCATTAGCGAGCCGCGGCGCCGATAATGAAAGCCGGGAGGTGGTCGGGCCTTGGGTGGCACACGCCAGAGGAAGTCTAGTTTAGGATAATTACCTGGCGATGGTGGCGAGATGGGAAAGTTGCTAGGCTTTCCCTGTGGGCTAATGACGTATATGCCGTAATCAAGCATAACACCTTTTGCCCACTTCATTGATCATTGCAAACTGGAAATTGTAATTATAATGTGTGTGTTTTCCCCCTACACGTTATGTAGGTATGTACAGGTATGCATGTTTATTGCAGTGATTCCCAAACTTTATTGAGCCAAAGTACGTATTTTACATTAGAAAAAAACCCAAAGTGGATAAGCAGGTTAATTATGCAACTTCTACCATCTGGGATAATATCACTCTAAAGTGCCTTTGGTGTCCTCATCAGACCCACCCAGTCATTGTGACAATGTAGCAGAGTAATGAAACTCTCAGGTCTTATTATAAGTGGCCAAACATTTGCACACTTACCAGTAAAATAATAAATCTTTTGAAAAATGTATTTTTTCATTTTAGAGCATTTTTATTTCATTGGGTGTATGAGATTTTGGTAGCTGAATTTCGTCGATTTTAGCACGTCCACTCTGTCATCATAAAACATCAATCGCTATGAAAACCTTTCTGGATTTCAAAATATGTTTGTTCAACAGTACACAGTCATCTTGCTAACTGGATTATGTTGCTCAGTGATAAATGCTAACATTAGCCAAACATGTCCACCCTCTCAGCAAACTAACATATTTTGCTGTTTGCATATATATTGTGTGCTTGCAGTTAATTTATGTAAATTTTGCATTTCTGACAGTTTAACATCGACTTAATACAATAAATCTCCATTCTTTTGGTTGAAAAGGGGAAGTCTCAAAGACTCATCTGCCTGTCACTATATGTCATAGGCATAGACAGATGAACAAATACATTACTTGTAGTAAATAACATTCATACTAATCAAGTGAAATTGGATAATATTCCATATCACGCCTGATGATCTCCCAAGGCACACTGTTTGGGAATCGCTGCTTTGCCGTATCTACGGCTCAGGTGGAGACTTTGAAGAGCCCGTGAGGTCAGGTTCGAAATGGCGGCGTGCACACCACACCGAGCTTGCTCTCCTCGCTCCCGTAAATCCATTTTCCACACAACACATTTCAAATCAAGGCGGCGTTGCCATAACACGCCTTAGGAAACATTAAGCCATAGTGCGCTACTTTCATGTGTGATAGCTTGGCCCCCTGTCTGCTTTGATGTGCTGACTTTTTTTTTTTTAATGCTTTATTGATAATGCCATACCGACTCTGTGAACACCACTGCATCAGATTCTGCTGCTCCTTTCCCCCCCCCCCCCCCCCTCCTCTTCCGGAACTTGCTCCATGTTCGTGTAATCCCAGGCAGCTCTTGGGATTGGGCTGTTTGTCTAAAGGGAGGTGGGATTATTATAGGTATGAGCAGTGAGGGGAGCTCCCGGGGGGGGGGGGGGGGGGGGGGGATGGGGGGGGGGGGGTGTCAAAGGCCAATCAGAGGGCGGTGAGAGACGAGCACTGCTTCGCTATTGGTTGCCGTAGAGATCAGACATGTCTTCATCTCCTCTGGCCGCCCTCCTCGATAAGTGGCTAGCGTTTATTCCCTGGTTAAGGGGAGCTGAAAATCTTTCTAGTTTCTCAACGTTTTGGACAAAAAAAGAAAGAAAAAAAAACAGGAACACAATGGCTGCTCAATATTTGCTCTGATGTTTTATATCGCGATTGTTTCAAAGCAATCCTGGCAATTTTGGAGCTTCCACAACATTCTCTCTCTCTTTTTTTTCTTGTGCATTCTCTTCTCTCAGTCTGGTATGTAGGAGTGTAAAAGCTCTCTTTTGGTTGTGATGATTCCAGGCCCACAATTTCTGCAAAACACTTTCTCAAGTCATACACTTGCAATCTGTGGTTGTATTTTGTGGAGGAATATAATGTATTCATTCAAGTTCCTCTCAAAATGTGCTCTATTTCATGAGAATGATTGTTTTTTTTCTGTTCACATCTCTGAATGCACGGCTATTTTACAGAATGTCAGGATGTGCAGTGCTAATGTATTTGACTTTCTTCCTAAAATAAATGTCTGTTTTGTTGTGTGCCATGATGCTGGAGTAGGGCGCTTTTCTCACGCCTCCCCTCCCATAATCCTCTGCGTCTACGTGATGTGCAGATCCGTCCGAGGCCCTCGCAGCTCACAGGCCAGTGGGTAGGCTTCAAAGGGCCTCCTGCCCACTTCCTGCCACCCGGTGTTGGGCATCTTTGGACAAAGGTTGCGTTTGCCTTCCGCTGCCTTCGCCTTGTGCCGCCCTTCCCCGAGCAGGTTAAGGACACACTGAGTGAGTGAAGCTGCTTGGCCGTGTGATCTTCTCCCCAGACACCCACACTGGGAGAAGATAGCTCCCATGGAAGCATTTGATGTGAACATCTGCTTTGGATGAAACTACGCCCTTAGAATGCATATGGATCGACATTCAGTGTTTAAAATCCTGCAGATGTAGGCGTACATGAGTTGGTCTGATTTTGGTACGATGTGACATCATCCTTAAAACTCCAAATAATGAGTGGTTAAAGGTTTCAATTCAATTAAACTACATGTGTTATCACCTTAGCTACACATGCACAATTTAGTGATCTCCTCTATAAGAGCTAAATCAAACAAACAATCTTAATTTAGACAATATCAAAATCATACACCGACATAGATTCCCGCCTTCTGCATGCACCGGAATTTTGCTCATAAAATGAATGCAGTATTCAATGAAAATGTAATGACAATCATTATCCTAATAGCATTATTTCGCAAGTCGTTTTTTAACCTTTTTTGAAATATAAGAAAAAAAAAAAAAAATTCAACAAGAAGAGTCCAGCAGTCTTGAGTCAACCTGACAATTTACACAGACATAAAGAAAAAACAAACAAACAAACAAACAAAACAAAAAAAACAAGCACATTGATATTTTTTCATTTATATTGTGACATTAAGTTAAAAATGACTTGGACAGTTATGTTATTATGCTAACAAAAGAATATATATATATATATATAAATAAATATATTATTATTATTATTATTAATAATATTATTATTATTAGTAGTAGTAGTAGCAGTAGTAATAGTAGTAGTTGTAGTATTACGAAGTCTTAAACTAGGGTTATCAAACTAGATAACCTTTTTCACATTTTATTTTAATATTCTAATTTGAATAGAAAGAGAGTCGAAATTATTACTGTCGGAGTTTGGTTGTAACAAATGACATTTTCTCTGTTACATTTACTTAAGTAATGTTTTGGCTGACTTGTACTCGTGATCAGAATAGTTTTAATGCAACACTTTTTCCGACTTTTTACTTTTACTTGAGTAATTTTCTTTTAAAAAACAACTACTTTTTCTGCATTCAACAACAACATTGCAATCTGTTTACCTTGCAGACTGCGAAAACGAACAACTATATCATTGGCTGTCATTTGTCTGCCTAAAAATATCTACATTTCAGCCTACAAGAACTCCTTTGAACTTGTGCTGTTTCAAATATTGTCTCTCCAAGGCCTCTTTTATTTGAGACAATTTTCTTGTGGCTTAATTTTAATTTTAATTTTATGTTAATTTGTTGTATTATTATTTAAGTTTAAGTGATATTGTTGAGCAATATCCGAACTGGCACATTCCTATTTCCATTGTTTTTTTCTTTTCAAGTCGGCATTCATGCTCTGATTGAAAAAAAATAAATTATGTAAATCAGACGTTACTCACCAGGTACTCAGTACAAGAGTAGTTTTTACACTGAGTACTTATTCTTACTCAAGTAGTTTCGCTTCTCTACCATCTCTGATTATTTGTCTTTGACCTGACAGACTCTATTACATTTCTTGTATTGCATGGGATTCGCTTGGCTGGATGTACCTAATGAAGTGTCCTGTGAGTGTAAATAAACTAAAAATTGTTCTCTAATGGCACAACACACATTTTATCCCTGTGAAATCTTTTATTGGCTGCTCCAAAGAAAAAGTCCATATTAATCAATTGTAGTTTTTTTTTTTTTTTTAATCTGTTTACTAAGCCTACACCCCCCCTCCATCCCTCCATCCCCCCCCTCCAGTATATTAGCAGATCTCAGTATGTCTGCTCCTCTTGTGAACAGGGATGAGAAGGAGCTGGAGGGAGAGGAAATAAAGGTCTGATGGGTTTTGGCAAGGAGAGCATGGAGGCTGAGACAGATGGCATGAAGTCTGCGGCACTCTGGCGTGGCTCGCCTGGTGCTAAAATCCTCCTCTCTCACATTCCAACAAATCCTACCAGGAGGCTGGGGAGTCTGTCACACCACTCCGATGGATCTACACTGCCCCCCCTTCCTTTCCCCTTGCACCACCCCACCTACATCCCACCCGCCCCAGTCTGGGACCACATACTATTTTACCCCAACTTATGTGTGTGTACATTACCACATATAGAGATGGAGTTTTCTTGATGAGATCCAGCAGGGGTTGGAGATCAGCAGAGACTCACGTGGGACCCTCTAAGGGGAAAAGGGGGAGCTTAGTTGAGCATGATGACCTTTAGCGTTTTGGACAAACTGGGATGACTCATGGTGGAGACAATTGCATGTATATCAGTCTAAGGAAGGAAGGCACAAGAAGCTTTTTCTTTTTTTCTTCTTCTTTTTTTTTTTTTTGATGAGAGCCTCCCCAGCCTGCTTGGACAATCTCAATCCTAACAAACCAGAGCCATTTTCCAAGACTCCCCGTGGGCCTCGAAATCCAAAGAGGACAGTAAGTGTAACTGTGATTACACTTCATAGCACAAAACCAACAACTGGATCACGAGCTCCGCGTGACATCTCCAAATATCACACTTTTTTTTTCTTATTGTTTTTTTTTTTCTTCGTCTCAAAGTGCTTCTTCCAATAAGAACAATCTCATTTGTTTTATACTCGTCTCTCCCTCTCCCTTTCTCTGTCTCACTCCCCACGCCGTCTTTCCGCTGCCCGCCTTCTGTTTGTTCTAATGAATGACTTTGGAAATGAGGTGCCGCTGTGAGAAGGTCACATGGGGCCTCAGCATCACATTACTGTTAATGATAATAAAAAGAACAATCTGTGCTAAAGCTTTCGGATGATATCTTTTTTGTCTTTCCCTCTTTACTCCACATATGGAAGGAATATTTTTATCCGCTCTGGTGCCGAATTGATGTTGACGCAATTAAAATGCACCATAAATATGATGTTGCTGTAGTTTTTCTTTTTGTTGTGCGTGTGTATGAAAAGGCTGCTGTGATGAAAGGTTTACAGCAGCGTGCCATCTGGGTAGCAAAGTACCCCACCGAGCACCACATCAGGCACACAGGAGAACGCAATGCAACAACATACTTAGTATATACCCTGTGGTAACGTTTTAAGTGCATACCAACAACGTCGACGGAGGTTTTGTGACGTGTTGACTATTAGACAGGCGTCGTATAGAAAAAGTGGTTACATTGATGTTTTACCATGTTTAATAGCCTTGATAGTGTCGTGTTGGCTTCATACTATTACATAAAGTGGTCATCTTTCACTGGGCTTTTTCCACATCTATTCTGACATTGACAAGTAGATTATTAGCCAAAGAGATCCACTGTTGTTGGCTGTCCTTTCGTACGTGGCAGGGCGACGCGGCGTCCCCACCGTCTCCCCGCGGGACGGGCGAGAGTCAATTTGGACGGCTCGGCTTGGTGTCGAGGCTTCTGGCAGCGTTCGCTCCTTCCTGGCCCGGGCGAACGGGGCAAGGGGATGGGCAGCCCGCGCGCTCGGTTCATTGATCGGGCGCCAGGTCGCCGTTAGCCGCCGCCAAAGTTAAAGGTCAGCTCACGGCGATCTCGTTTGCTCATCCTGTAAAGAGAGTCAGTGGTGTTACAGAGATATTATTAGGTTAGTCCAGTGTTTCTCAAACTTCATTGTGCCAAGGCACATATTTGACATGTTTGACACACCACCAAACAAAAATGTCACAAAAAGAAGTGTATATATGTCAAAAAGTAAACTTACAAAAGCTGGGCCTTTTTAGTTTAACACAAAGTTATTCTGATATACTGTATGAATGGCAACAGGTAGATACACAGGTTGGTCTTGTATCTTCTTTCATCCCACCCACCCATCCAGCCACCCATCCAGCCACCCATCCACCCATTCCACCCATCCATCCATCCATCCATCCATGACTATTTTTACCTGATAAGAATTGTAACCCATATTTAAATATGGAGAATAATCTGGACTGCTCTCGTCATTCCTTCTTGTGCCTAATATGAAATATGAAAATTAAATAGGAACGATATCTAATGCATCTTGCATATTAGATATCAAAACAAAGTTATTTAAAGTTCTATGTCTTACCAGATGTAAATTGTCGAAAGCAAAACACTGTGTTTGTCAGCAGGTACGTACACAGAAATTTTCAGGGGAAGGGGCTCAAGTCCCAAAAAAGGATACGCCGATAATTGAGATCAGTGTCAACGCCACAGCATTTCTGAAGTGAGGGCATTTGGTGGTGGTGTGTGTGTGTGTGCGTGTGTGTGTGTGAGGGGGGTGTCTTTAATCTGCATGATTTTGCAATGCGGGAGGAAGCCAGAGCACCTGGAATTCAAATCCAAAACCTCAGAACTGTGAGCCAGACATGCTTAACATTTGTTCACCGTGTTGCAGAGAGAAATAGATTATAGGGTTCTTAACAACACTCTTCTCTGTGATGTGTCAAATTTGCAAGATGTTTTTTTTTCACTTTACAGGTACTTTAGTAAATGAAGTTCCTTGGCATGTGTGCATCCTGGGCAAATGAAAATGGTCCTGTGTTCGGTGAAACCCCCTCGCTTAGCCCCCCCCGCTAAACCCTTTGGGCCTTTTGCAGTTGATTTGTCCCCTGTGTCTTCGTATGTCAAACTTCCTCCTATTTTTGGTGTGACGTGTGTAGTAATTTATTTTTTTTATTTTATTATTTATTATTTTTTTAAAGAGATTTTACCATCCCCAGGCAAATTAAAAGCGCCATCCCGCTACTTCCCTCAGAAGGAAATTGCTTAATAAATGAGCAGGCTCCTGCTTTGCGCTGATGATCACAATTGCACCAAAATTGCTCACCTAGGGGATGCGGCGCCACGTTGTGCTCATCACCGCCTCGCGTGCTGCACAATAGCACGGCCAGGTTATATAAAAGGGCGGATAATTGTCTTCCCTGACAGCAACTCTCACCTGACTGGTGCGGGGGACACGAGCCATCAAGAGGGTCACACCACGCAGGGTCCATCAGTTGATTGTTTGCGCGCACACGAAAACGACAAATCAGGGACGCTGCACATGGAGATGATTGTCTCTTTCCTCACTCAGGTTGATTTTTTTCATTTTTTTTTTCATCCAGCCATGCAGACCTCATCCTGGGAAATTGAGCAATTTCTGATTGAAAACAGTGCTGGTAATTAGAGCACTTATTATTTGTAACCACTTGGCATTGCATTAGTATGCAAAGCTGGCATCAGCTTATCTTGGGGAAAACGTTTGTTTCCTTAATTGCCCTCTTAGGACAAAAGTGAAGGGGTGGGGAGGCTGTTGAGGGAGGGCAGGGGAGGGGAGGATGCTGCAGGAAGAATGGTGCGTTCAGGGGAACGTGGGGGTTAAACTGCAGTAATAGGCCGCACACGCATGGACGCACATGCAGGCACGCATATGAGCAAACACACTTGCAAGGTACAAAAGGCGCAAAACATTCCGCAACACGCGCGCACACACAAACACACACACACACGCACATACCAGTCCAGACATGATTGGAGTTAAAATTAGACTCGTACAAATGACTGTTCAGCACTGTCTACTTTTAATGACCCTGCCGTGCGCTTGAACTGAAGAATTCATCACGCACTGATGCAATACGTGGACTTTCCAAAGCCATGCTACGCAAAAAAAAAATCTAATAAAAAAAAAAAAATTATATATAAAAAGAATAACGACCTTGCACTTCTAGAAACGTATCCTCATATTCCCTCAAAAGCGCTTTCTTTGTTTCATCTTTCTTAAATTTTTTGGGTTATGCCAAGGGAGGTATTTTTTTTAACAGTAAAAATACTGTAATGCAAACTCAAATTTCCACAAAAATAGTAAGTGGAATCCAACACATATTTTTATATATTTATATATATATTTATTAATTCGCTGTTAATTGCAGTTAATGAGTTTAAGGATTTAGGTCATTTTTTAAATGTTTTTATTTTTTAAATATTTATTTAACCTGTTTATATCCAGGTAGCGCAATTGTGCACAGATTGTCATTTGACTGCAGGAAGCAAAATAATTACAAATTCAAAATAAGTTGACAACCGACTGCACAGCGTGCCATAGTTACACAGCTAGTTTACATCTTAGCACATGGTGAATAAAAGGTTCAAAACAGTCTAAAAACAGCTGCAGCAATCATGTACAGTATCCCCCACGAACTTTTTAAACGATGGGGAATGTTCGAGTCGTTTGGGGCAGAAAATGTAAAAGTTTGACAAAAAGTAGTGTTGGACTTTGCAAACAAAAAGGTTAATAAAAGTTCTGGAATGCAGAGTGAGGGTGGTGGTATGCTTGGTGAGCAGAGAGCCAAGATAGGCTTGGGTCTTGCTAATCTTCTCATCTCAGTGAATGATGCACGAATCTTCTTGGCGACATTTTGGCAATGCAGGAAGTGGGCGTTTGATGCTGCCTTTTGATTGACTGCTGACCAGTCTCGGTGTAGTGCGTCTTTTGTCCAATTTCATCTGTGCTCGGCTTCAGAGCGCCGCAACCCTGAACAGTATCAGGGCTGAAGATATGAAACGAGTTTTGTTTTTATTGTTTGCCACGGCTGCTACATTGATAGCATGGCTTACAGGAATGAGCGTTTGATAACTGCTGGCAATTTAAATGTGTTCGTGGAGCTCAGTACCTGTCTGCTCATGCCCACATCAAATTCACCAAAATTGCATTAGACCAGGCGTCTAGCCTGCACAGGCAATTAGACGTAGTAGCAAATGTAAGTTTAGATTGACTTTCTGCCACCAAATTGTCATTCTGCCAGGCGCATGGCCAGTTTGGCACAGACTGACCTGCTAAATTGGCATTCCACGGTTGCACCAAAATCTGAATCTGTCGGCATTTGTGCCCCGTTGCAGATACGTTGTCTACGAATAGAGAGCTCTAAATGTTTTCAGTTTGAAGTTTTATTATTTTTTTGGGGGAGAATGTACATTCAATTAAAATTTCAGCAAAGCTCCTGAAGCCGAAGGTAACAGGTCAGCACCAGGGTGTGCCCGCGAATGATTGACATCTTGTTGGTCACGTCTTCTGTCTATGATTGGTTGTTTTTCTCGGGCGCAGTGGTTCCTTAAAAATCTAAATTAGAGGTACAAGATGGGGTCAGAGAGAGGGGATTTTTTTTCTTTTTTCAAATATTGTAATACTAATGTGCTACTTTCAAGTTATACTGACAGTTTGACTCCCTTTTAAGCACTATAGAAATTAGGATTTTATTAATATAGACATTATGTTGCTTAGTTTGTTCCAGTTAAATGGAGAGCATTCAAATTCCAAACTGGAGCCTGATGAAGATGAAAACACACCCATGTGTTATCTATCTTTTACCCCCCATCCCCCCACCTCCCAATAAATTAAGATTTGGCTTTGAAACATGCAATTAGTTATGTATTTTTATTTATTTATCCCCCTGAATGACTCAGGAGGCTCCTGTGCACTTTGAAGTAGTTGCGGAATTATTTTGACTCTCCCTGTATTTTTGGACAGGAGGGAGTAGTTCATCTCCGAGGACAGGTAGAAAAAGCCCCCGGGGGGATATTGTAAAATTCAAGCTTTTTAGTATGTACAAAGACATTTTTTTTAACCCATCTGTGCATATAAAATATGAAACTTGTCTGCGGCGCACACATTCAGTAACACTTCCATGGAGGATGGCTGTTAACAAGCAAACGCCCTGTTACTTACCAATCCTGGTTTTCACACTTTGACAAAGACAAAACAAACTTCTACAGTACTGCGATGCTTTGTTTCTTATTTGGCTTGTGGAACTTCCCATTAGAGACAATTAGCCCCCCGGCCCAGTTTGTGACCCCGCTGAGGTGAGAGGAAGCATGAAGTTATTTTTTAATGTGTCTATCTTGTTGAAAACACTTAATAGGAAATGAGAACTTGTGATGACCCGGTGACAACTTCTCCTGTTTGAAGAGATTATCGCGGCGTGTTGAAATGACTCTTTCAAAGTGCTCACAATCACCAACTCTCATTTCAAATGCGCAATCAAAGTCAGGAGATAATATGAAATTTGTTTTTTAAAAAATATATTATTTGGAGGCCACATCCAAGGTTTAATGGTGCTGGATGTTTGTTTTTCATAATTAAACGTGCATGGACCAGCCCGTAGGCATTTATGTGCTATTGATGCAAATGTTTCAATGACGATAACAATTGAACTTTTTATTCAAGTCTTAATAGAGGAAACAACTTTTCACCTGAAATGTTACATGCCTACTTATGAATATTAATAATTTAGACTCTAATGATAGAAGGGAAAAAAACAGCTCATTTTTTTGGTAATATTACAAGGAACGATTTAACGAAATGATGGCTAGAATATAATAATAATAATAATTATTATTATTATACTAATACTACTAATTAATGATTATAAATCCAATTTAATATTCAAGGATGCTTTTGAGGTTGCAGCTGCATCAAACATTGTGCCTTTACAAAGTTAATAATGCTCCGTTTTGATTGGTTTCTATGAATTTCACAGTTTGTGCCTTACTGTTCCTTCTTTAGTTTTGTACAAGTGGTTTCATGCATATGAGCGTCAATCAACCACGAGTATTATTGTCTTTGTAAAAGCATCTTTTGTTGTTGTTGTTGTTGTTTTTCTTTCTTTCTTGTTTTCTTTCCTCCAACCCAGCTCTTGTATTGGATCTAGTTTGAGTGTGCAAGTGTGCCTAATGAAGTGTCCGATGCCGTGTCGATGACGGGTCTTTGAACGTATCCATCATTTTTGAAATTAATTAATTAATTTATTTATTTTTTGGACCGCTTCGCTTGTTTTCAGTAATAAAAAAAACCCGTTAAATCCAAACAGATATATTTTTTGGTAATTGAATAAATGAAATATGTATCATTATTTCAGTTAAAAGACGCACACAAGTACCTTTATGTATATGTCATGTCGCTTTTTTTCAGTACCGCTTATCCTCACTCGGTTCGCGGGTGTATTGATTAATGTATTCAATTGTGTTTATTGAGAAAAATCTTTAAGTTCGAGAAAGCATGCGCATGAAACTATTTTATATATATATTTTAAAAAAAACCTAATACATTTGATCCGATTTTCGTTTAACAAGCGAGTCGCACGTGTGTTTGACTCATTCATTCATCATATTTGATACACTTATGTCTAAGCTCGATACTACTACTAATATGCACTTCTGCAATTTATAAAACATT
The DNA here is from genome assembly GCF_024500385.1 of Phyllopteryx taeniolatus. Taxonomy (NCBI): domain Eukaryota; kingdom Metazoa; phylum Chordata; class Actinopteri; order Syngnathiformes; family Syngnathidae; genus Phyllopteryx; species Phyllopteryx taeniolatus. Next base: position 23,609,343 of record NC_084511.1, on the reverse strand, counting down.
TTTGACTTAACGAGTTAATTTCACTTAATTGATCACGAATAGGCTTTTTTTGAATGTTCATGTGAATAGCGCAGGGGTGATCTCCACTTTTAAATTTTTTTTTTAGGAGACAATTAAACTGGGGTTCCATAGCGTTTCAAACATCAGTTATGGAGAATTATTAAGGACTGTTACAAGGGGGGGCGGGGGGGGGGGGGGGGGGGCAAAAATGTATTTTTGTAGTTTGTTATTTCAAGCGTCATAACCGTTTTCCAACGTGTGAACTCCAATCGGATTGTTCGTGATGCATTCAATGGCCTCCATTAAACTCGTGACCATTAAACTTGTTTCAAGTTTTTCGGCCCCAACATGACACGTGAGCGCGGAGTCAGAGTGTGTGCGTGTGTGTGCGTGTGTCTACACAGTTCGACCAACAAAAAGCAGCGGGGGTTAATCCAACCAAAGTGCACAATGCAAAGGCCCTGTTTACTCCGTCCACACGGCCTCCGCCCCTGCATTTACACTTTTCCCATTTCATTTGAACGCAACAGTATTCTCGCTCATTTACGAATCTTTTTTATTTTTTGTTTTGTTTTTTTTTAATCTTTAAAAAGCCGTAGTTTCCTACACATTCATTTAAACAGTTTTAAGGTAATTAAGAGGGAATTTATATTTATTTAAATGAGAATCATAATGTTGTTTTTTTTTCCTCAGTGAAAACTGGACACAAACCAGTTAACGCAACCAACGCTTAAAGATTATGAGACGTAATAATCATAATAAAAATAAAAATATGATCCTTGTCTTTAGTCTTCTATGGCCGTGACTCACTAAATCACATTTAATTACCATAATATAATTGATGCAATGGCCATTATATTAATACTATAGGTACTGTATACAAAAATATTTCACGGATATCACTTTCATAACATTTTATATATATATATATATATATATATATATATATATGTATATGTAATTACCTTTCAACCTATTTCTCGAGTCTATTGTGTTTGTAAATGTGTCAGTGTTTGTTTTACACGGCGGGGAAGGGGAACAAATGTAGGATTATTTGATGCCTTTTTCAAATAAACTTCAGATTGACTTTCCAGGCTCCAAAAGCTGGAAGCTGCAACGCCACCCCCAATACCTGCTAATAATGACTTTCATTTAAACCCCAGATTTGCGCTTTATTTGCCATAGAGCTATTTTACTTCATCCCAAATGTGTGCTTAAATCTTTCCATAAATGCATTTTTTTTCTTTCCATGGGAGGCTGAGGTAATTACTTTGTCGCAGGCAGGTAAATTGAAATCTAATATTTAATCCTTCTTAAATCCGAGCTCTCAGAGCTGAGGCAGCAGCGAATTGAGCTCTTTTTAAGGTGTGCGTGTGTGGAGGTGGAGGGGGGGGGGGGGGGGGGGGGGGGGGGTCTCCTGTCGTCGTCATAGACCGCAAACAAGATTACTTGATCTTGATCAGATGACATTTCGCTTCCATGCAACGTCACAATGTTACATCATTTTTGCTACACAAAGTGAACGCAGCATGTCATTACAGAGGCAAAATGTAAACTTTAAAACCCCTTTTTGTTTGAGGGGGGGGGGGGGGGGGGTACAGATCAAAAGTTATATATATATGTAACTCAACCCAATTCTAGTACTTTAAATATATTTGCTGTTTAAAAATAGATTTGCTGTTTAAAATTACAGTATATATTTTTTTTTATTTAACAAATAATCTAAACAACTGTTGCAGGTGACAAGCATAGTATTTATAGTCTGCGTGGTACACCCATTTACTGGTAAAGGAATATCAGAGCACATATTATGTTTGACATGCAGGAGCCCCAGAGAGCCAACTAGTTGTATACAGGCAACTAAAAAGTCAATTGTATTTAAAAAACAACAAATAAACAAACAAACAAAAAATAATTTAGTTTAAATTCACACCTTAGTCGTTTTTACTGAAACCTGTTAACCGGAAACTGTGAAATATTCCACAAGTCACACCGTCCACATGAAGTTGCATCATTCTTCTGGAGACCACGTGAAGGCCAAACGTACATTTACTCACTTATTTTTCTGTACATTTGATCATATTTCAAATATGAGTATAGGTCATGGGTGGTAAATTTTAACAGCACAGTCCTGTTATCTAAATATTTTTTGGGATGTTATTTCTTCTTTATATACAGGTATATATGAATCACTGTGATGTGCTTATTGTCAACATGCTTCTTGCATAAATGCCATGTGGCTATATTTCATGTATTTGCTGGGATGCATGCAATGCTTCCTGGTTTGGGAACCGGTGGCGTGCTAACTTCGGCTAGCCGTGCAAAAGCATAGCGACAACACGGCCAACGTGTCGAAACTCAAAGCCGAATTGATGCTGAACATAGCTGCAAACCGCAGTGTTGGCAGGAGGAGCTAACGCTTCGTATTTAAAAAAAACAAAATCACTTTTGATGAACTTTTGACCTCAAAGTACCAACACCCATCTATTGGCTGCACCTATTATAAAAAACTTTTTTTTAAAGAATGACGTTATTTTTTCCATCAGATGGCGTCCCAGTAACAAACGGACACCGTTAAACTCGTACCCAACCACCATTCTAACGGAAATCCTTCATGTGTGCTGTATGGTAAAAAATAAATAAATAAATAAAAATGTCAATTGATGGCAATAAACAAAAATGACCTCGACCAATATTTCATCACTATTTGTTTGTGTGTTCATAACATAATAGGCAAAAAGAGGATTACATTTTCAATTTTGCCGAAACTCATGCATAGTGGACATGCAAGTCTCCTGTCAGACCTTGGTGGTAACCATTCTACTTCAGTCATGTTTCACTATTTAATGAATATTTCACTTTGTACGTTTGGCTTGTCACGCCGCTGCGTGAATCCAATGGCCTTGCGTCTTTCCAAAAAATTCCAGTCACGAGCAATGAAAGGCAAGCGTAAACGAGGCGGCTTTGGCAGCTCCTTGTGTTTTCAGTCTTTTTTTTTTTTTTTGCAATCTGCAGTGGGTGGGTGACAGGGAAGAGCAGAGGCAGGTAGCATGCTAAAAAATCACTTCACTGGAGACCTCACATCAAAGCGGAAGCAAACCTCGTATTGATTGAACTTTCAAGCTAGGAATAAAAATACGGTTGTGACATCAGAGCAGCTAAAATGTGACTGTCATGTTTTTCAAACTTGGCTGAACAAACCAAACTCCAAAAGAACTATTGGGTGGTGAGCACACACGCAGACACACTAACACACGCATGGAAGACGACGAGCTGTCTTTGTCTTACAGAAGACTCAAAGTCCGATTAGATTGAGAGACACGTGAGGAGTTTGTCAAAAATAAGATGATAGACAGCACTTTGGTGGTGAGCGAGCGTGGCTGCATGGGGACTTCTCTGGAGCACCGTCACTGTCACAAAATCTGACGCAGACCTGCCACCTGACGGGGATGTGACACGGGACTGAGACTGATCAATTCCCAAACTGCCAACGAGATTCTGATGCGATGGCGGTGCTGCTTTATTTTTTATGTTAGGGTTAAAAAAAAAACAACCAAAAAAACAACAAGTCTTGGTTTCTTGAGTTTGCGTGTAATTTACATGACAAGACTTAATAACGATGACAAACAACTATGCAGCTTATAGATCCGGACCTTCCTGTTACGGCGACAGGTAGGCATCATACACTGGACAGAAATATAATTGCAGACTTTTTCTGTGTAAACAAATACCTTATTTCTCTCCAATATTGTTTGCAAGTCTGTCTACATCTCGCCTCCTTATATCTCCTTACATCATATAATGTCTAATCAGCATATCAAGATCATGATTGGACACAGGTACTTTCGGCTGCCCGCAATAAAAGGCCACGCTAAAATGTTAACAAGATACACAGTAGTATTACGATAACATCATACAATATGATGGAAATGCATGTAAAGATGAAGTCAAACTTCCAATGGTGCAACCCAGTCATTCTCAACCTTTTTACACCATGTACCTAAAAAAAATACTTAGTTCTCCATGAACCCCTTTGTCACCAACAATTAAATACTGTACATTGGCATAGTAGGCCATTGCATTCATACAACAATGAATCATATGTCTTATTCCTAAAAATTACATTTATTGGAAAATGAAATTAAAGTGCACTTAAATTATTCAATTAAAACATATTGCGCAAGAGTTAAAAGTTGTACCTGAATTTTGAAAAACAAGCAGTTCCTAACAAACCCTTTTAAAGGATTAAATGTAAAAGGTATTGAAACTAAAAGTTAAATAAAACTGATCTGTACTGAGGTATTGATTAATTTTAATTATTTTATTATTATAAGTCATTGTAGCATTATTCCCAGTTTGAATATTAACACTGCACTTAAATAGAGCAAAAAAAATAAACAAAAAAATAAATAAATACAACAGGGGGAAGGAATAATTAGAGTCTGGTTGTTAGATGGCATTTGAAATGCTATGTTTTGCATTACTATTAACTTCTATGAGTGTAATACACTTTTAGAATCACTAACTTTACCTTTGAAAATCACTACATACTATATTTGCTTCACCACATTTAGTCTCGAATGATGATACGTAATACTATCACCAAGTGCAGTATAGTATTGTCAAGATTCACAGTTGTACCACATTAGCTTTTATGCGTAAACGTCATGTGACCAACCCAAAAAACTGGATGGCGGACTTCTTGTGTGCGCAGCGACAACTACGGCGGGGATGAAATGATGATTTGAACCTGGACTTGTGTAATATTAATTTCTTTATCGCTGGCATCTTTGGAACGATGCAAAGAGCGAATCCTCTTGTCACACAGCCACTTTGGAGACGAAAGACGAGCAAAGCCAGCAGCATGCTGCATATGACGATATATCGAGGTCGGGAAAATTAGGGTTGCGGGCTGTGTTCAATGTTATTTTTAGTACATGCCACAGGCCACAATAAAATGGATGACGGGCTGCCAATGGCCCGCAAGCCATAGTTTGGACGCCGCTACTGTAGGACATACTGTATGTTTTTACGAACAAAGCCTAAAGATTGGCTATGGTCATCTTTGTTGGTTGGCGGTGTTGGAATTCCTTTTGAGCTCTTGCATGGTCAATAAAAAAACTATTGATATTTGCCGCTAGTATATTGATAATCAATCACAAGAGATTATGAGAAGTATACCAATTGATGTCCCCCCGCCCCCCCCAGCTCGAGTTTGGACATAGGTTGCTGCGTTGTTTAATGTCCATTCCACGTGTGTTTTCCGTTTGTAATGTGAAAGCTGACACTCGGCGCGCTTTTCCCTTTCAAAGTCGCCTCCTGTTGTGCATTGCGATCCCACATCGTCTCAATCGTCGTACCTTCAAAGCGTCATCTCCGTTCGCAGCTGTGAGTGGCTTCCTCACGCGCTCATCTCACATTGAACAGCGTTGATGGAAGATCTCAAAACAGCTGGACGGATTCTAACAAATCTAGTGGACAAAATCATTTGTATTGATTTTGGGTACAGCCTGAAACTTCACCTGGCTGTAAAGTACAAGCTTACGTCGACACAATTTTTCCACTCCAGCATATAAAAAACCAAAACAACCTAAAACACGTTGTTGCATTAAAAAAAAATGTCTACATGAAAAAGCATAATCAAATGTCGTCCCATGTAAGCCCAAGCAACAGATGGGATGCTCAACCATAAGTACAATTAAATCCATCCATCCATCCATTTTCTGTACCGCTTTGTCCTCACAAGGGTCGCGGGCTATCCCAGCTATCTTCGGGCGAGAGGCGGGGTACACCCCGAACTGGTCACCAGCCACTCGCAGGGCACATATAAACAAACAACCATTCGCGCACACATTCCCACCTAAGGGCAATTTAGCGTTTCCAATCAACCTACCATGCATGTTTCTTTTTGGATGTGGGAGGAAACCGGAGTGCCCGGAGAAAACCCACACAGACACAGGGAGAACATGCAAACTCCACACAGGCGGGGCTGGGATTTTAACCCCGGTCCTCAGAACTGTGAGGCAGATGTGCTAACCAGTCGGTCACCGCTCCGCCCCAATTAAATCGACCCCAAAAAGTATTTTCCTTATATAATATATTTCTATAAAGGGAACAAAAGCAACAAACTAGTTTAACTAACTAAATTGTCATCAAGCTAATTTTTATACTTCTAAAACGTATATACATCACTTAAAAGTAAATTCATGACGATACACTTGAACATGTAGTGTATATAAAAAGTCTACACACCTCTGTTCAAATGCCAGGTTTTTGTCATCTAAAAAAAATGACACCAAGATAAATAATTTCGATAGCCACATCCGAACTTTATTTATAACTTGTACAACTCAGTTGAATTAAAACATTTTTTATTTTTTTTGCGGGGGGAACAATAAGTAAAAAATAACCATTGAAATAATGTTAAAAATAGGAGTCAGTGCACACCTGCCACAATTCAAAGTGGCTCTGATTAACCCCAAATATGTTTATGATGTCCTGGTAGGCTTTTCCTGACATTTTTATGCTTCATGAATTATTTATTTATTTTTTGTTGACACAGACTGCAATTTCGAACTGTTCATAATTCCCTCCATAGTGTCATCACAAACCTGACACCATTTACATTGCCTCTAATTAACCCAAAGTGAATTTCAGATATTCAGGTAGGCTTTTTCTGACATATGTTCTACTTCCTGAAGGTTTTGTGCTATCACACACTGCGATTTCGAACAGTTCATAATTCCCAACAACAATTCCATTTTAAGAAACAGCTGAACAGTCTACCACCATCCTTCACTGTAGGTACTAGGTACTTTTAATGATGAGCTGTGTTGTGGTTGCACCAAACATACCTTTTGGAATTATGGGCAAAAAGATCAGCCTTGATTTCAACAGACCGTAAAACATTTTCTCATGGGTTTGGGAGATGTTATGGTTGTTTAAAAAAAATACAAAATCTGGGGTTTTTACAGGTGCATGTACGTTGTGCAATAAAAGAGTGCCTGACACAACAGTAACTTATATTAATGTATTATTCAAGTACTGCACATAATAGTTATTTAATCCAGTATTTCTCCGAGCTTTAGCAACCTGTACATTCCAATATATCAGATGCCTCACGAAAGTAAGTTCTGGAAAATGCGACAACAGGAAAAGAAACTCATGAGTAAAAAAAGTTAATTGAATTGAAATTTTGCCAAATGTCTGTTTTCATGTTAACTAAAATAGTTTGCGTGTTCTCAAAAAGCCACAACCAAATAGAAAAATAGCTTTGTTTAAAGAACAACAACACATTTTTAAGGCAGATTGAAATCATCAGTTAGGAGTGAAAAAAAAGTGCATGTTTTTTTTTTTTTTTTTTTTAACTTGGCTGTCATTGAGACAGCTTGAAATCATCAGTTTGTGAGTTTAATAAAAATGTGCTGGTGAAGTGAAGCTCTTCTATCAACAACGCCATCTTGACCACAAGCCTGTGTTACGGCTCATGAAAAGTGGCGATCGGATCTGTAAGTCCGTGAGAAGAAAAGCCCAAATACGACCTCAGAACACATGAATCCACTTGGAACGAGCAGTTTCGCAATTCCATGCACTCAGTTGGCACGTGCTGCTCCTCTCACTTTGACTTGGGTTTCTAATTAAGTCCCGCCTTGCTGCGTAGCCTGACTGTACCGTCATTGGCTGGCTTTTCAGTTGCTTTTGATCACTGTTTATCCCAGGATGAAATAGCGTTCGATCATTAAAGCAGTTCCACTGATTGGTCGGATGTCACGTCGTGTGTGTGTGCATAATAAATGTTAATTTATTCAGTGAAGGCGGCGATGACAGAGCGTATGAGGAGGACTGAAAATGAGTTATTGACTTTATTCATCTATAAAGTTCTCAAAAACATTTTTGATAATAGTACTAGTTAGATTTTGTGGAAACATTTCGATGTAAAGTAAGCCTACTAATGTATGGTAACGAGTAACTGTGCTTCTTGATTCAAATTTTGGCCCACATGTACGGTACCGGTCAAAAGTTTTAGAATTTTTCCATTTAAAAAAAATTTGAAATTCATGGTCATTGTGGTGATTGTGGTCAGTTCAATTTCTCATTTTACTGTGAAATGAAAGCCTAGAACAAATCATAGAATCAACCTACAAGCCAAAGTGTATTTTTGCACTTTTAACTCATTAAAGTAGCCACCTTAGGCAGCTATCGTTCATCCCAAACCAGCTCGATGGAGTCTGGAGACTGTGCCTTTTTATATAATTTAAAAAAATGTACATTTATTTTTCAGTTTTGGATAAGCTTAGCTGTTTTTTTCCCCCCAACCTCTGGCAGTTCACCACTTATTTAATTTTGTATCATTTCAAGCTATTAATTGGACTTGAACTGCTTGACTTTCAATAAAATAACAACACCTTGGAACAATTGCAGTGTTGTAAAACTTGAACGATAGTATATGCTGATTAAAGAAAAAACAAAATTCTGAACCCGACATTTGGTTCTTTGCTTACACATTTTGACTGCACCACTCCTCAATATAGTGAGAGATTTCTTTTGCACAAAACATCCTCTTTAGCATAATACAATTGAGGAATATGATAAGTCCTCACCCTTGGTCCATCTATTCCAAAAATTGGCCCCCCAAAAAAGAAGATTACATGTGGACAACAGGCCAGAAACCCAGAGAAAAAGTTGCTTTCCCAAAGTACTCATGACTTTACCCATCTGTGATGATTTAAGTACGTGCTAAAGAGATCTTGAAAGATATGTTGTCCGGTCCACCAGATACTATTTATATAAATTGGATTTTTGAAGCGGATATTTTTCTTTTCACCTCCAAAGTGATGTTTTGCCTTATTTCTGTTTGATAAATGCTGTCCCACGCTTTTTGCCCCTCAAACGGTCGACGATATATGAGCTTTGTGGAGGTGGCGGCAAAGAAAAGCTCGGCGTGGTCCTTAACAAAGCGTCGTTTGAAGCCGTGCCAAGTGATTGGAAATAATCAAGTGACAATAATCAGATGAAAAGAGAAGCAATCTCAATAAAGTTTGTCATTCAACCATTCAAGGCTCAATCATATCAGAGGTGTTTTGCATAACTAAGAGACCCTGCTTCTAATCCTCAAAGGGTGCGGGGGCGACTTGGCTTTGCACTGTAGTCACTCAAGGTCACAACCCGGTAGGAAATATGGGCTGCCATAGCAACACAAAGATGGCCTCTGAAGGCTTAGCATAATTCTGCCCTAATAGAAAAATAACAGCAGCAAATCCTGTCCTTAGCGAGCGCGGTTCTTTGACCCAGGCCGACTCCCACCTGTGAAGCGCCTAGTCACCAAACCGGGTCGCTAAGGCTGCGCCCAGATGAAAAAGAGCCCACCTCTGGATGGGGATGGGCGCCCTAAGCTGCAGCCAAATTCTTTGCCCTCTCTGAAGCCCAAATCAGCCCTGCCGAGCGTCTGCGGTGATCTTTGGCTTTTTGAAGGCGGACAACATGAGCTGCCAAATGAATCGTGCTCTCTGTACGGCTCTCCACTTTGAAGTGCTTGAGCCACACTCTGGGAGGAAGAACTTTGGTGGAGGCAATTGGATTCTGCGGGATAAGATCTCAGCGCGGTTCCCCTCTTTTTTGGCCCAGTGTTGCGAAGATGAGTGCCACGTCGCAGTGGGAGCGGACGTGGCTGTAAACCTGCCCGCTAACCGTGCCCTTCCCCTCTTGATTGCATCAAATCCCTGACGCACCCCCGCCTGGCCGCCTTCTGCATTTTTGCCAGGTACCTTGGCGACCGACGGATCCTCGTCACTGCGAGTTGCATCTCTTGTGATGAGAATAAATTGCGCTCTGGAGTGGGAGGCATGTAAGCATGCTGACTGCCTGTTACGATCAACGAGGAACCGTATACGCAGCTGTGTTGCCGCCGTGGTGCTATCGGGCCGCGATCAAGGGCTCGAAGGAATCATTACTGCAAGAGACGGCAGTGCAGCACGGCACAACTGTAAAGGTTACTGTACATGGTGGATATTCATCACACGTTAAGGCTTAGGAAGTGTTTGCATGATGCAACGCTGAGTGCAACACACTGCCATTTTTCACCTGTATTCATGTTTATTTACAGATGAGCAATCCTACTGCAAGCTGTCTTTGGGTATGTTTTTATTTTTATTTGATTTTATTTTTTTGGTCCAACATTCAAAATCAACATTATGAATCATCATGATCAGTTTTAAATTGACACTGTCTAAGGCAGGGGTATCCAACCTTTTTCCTCCAAGTGCAGTATTCAGAAAAACAGAACGCATGGGCCACTTTGACAATCTTCAAATTTAATATATTTAAAATACTAAAACCAACTCATTAAGTAACGAAATATTTCATCAACACATCACCTCCCCGTAATGATGTTCAATCACAAATTGAATTTGGCCAGCTATGCCCATCAAAGACTGTGAGCCCCCGGAAAGAGAAAAGGCTTTAAGACTCTATTAAGAAAAACTAACAACTGTGGTTACATCATCTTCCCAAACTCTATTTTAAAGGGGTAGGAGCCATTAGAGATGAAATAAAAAAAAAAGAATGATGAGCTGAATAGACAGTGTCGTAGTTGGAAATTAATCTCCACGCAAACTTACCTTCGCGGCTGATGCGCTTCCTTCTACAACAAAGCATTACAGCTATTGATTTTTTAAAAAACAGGCATACTCAAATGTATCTAACATAACTATTTTTACTCGTTTTTGTCAAAAAAACATAGACTTTCAATTTTGAGGTGACATAACGCCATGAGGATCCCGCAGAGTCAAGAAGAGGTGGAGTTATACGATATTCTCAGACCGTTCAAGTGTCCAAGAAACTTCATAGATTTGCGCTTTCACCGAACTGCAACGATATATCATCATTATTATTGGAAAAAAAAATCTAAGTTTACTGTTAATCACTGCCAGCCTTCCCCATTAACATGGATAGTTGACTCCTAAAGCCGTCAATGGCAGTGAATGTGTTAAAGGTGATAATGTAAATAATTCTTGAGTTTTCAGGATTTTCGGGTGTCCTTCGGCTCTTTATCTCACAAGAATAACTCTGACCCTACAATAAGCAAATCCCCACATTCAAAACCAAAACAAGGACAAACTATAAGATGATAGTCTTTAGAGTAACGTTTACTTGACGATCATAGCGATATCCTCTGAAATCGGACCTTGACATCGAGCATAGAGTGGAACTTCTGAAACTGAATTAAATTACGTTATGATGACTTTTTTAGTTGTGATTTCTTTGCATATCTATAAAACCTATCTATTATTATTTCTTTTATAGTAGTACTTATCAGGGTTGCCACACCCATGGGAATATGAGTGTTGCACCCCCCCTCTCACTTTTCAGATAATGTTGAGAGTCGTGTAAAATGTTATTTTCAGTGTATGCCAGACCTCTGGTGACTTAAGGGGTAGCTATTCGACAATATGCTTATTATTGCAGTTGTGTTTTGCTGTTGTGTAGAATAGCATTGCATCACACTGAGATCTGTTTCCAATAGTTTTCCCCCAATAAGACAACCAAAATTAGAAACAGCTCTCAGTATGATGCAATCCACTATTACTGTAAACTGCTACTCCAATGATAAACAATTACATCCATGAAAATTTTGCATAGTAGTCTTTGGACCTGAAACCAATCATCCACAACTTGGTAGGTGTGAATGTGAGTGTGGATGGTCGATGGACAAAGGTGAAAACTCCCAATTTTTTATTTATTTTTTTAAAGCGGAAAAACAATCTGTATTTTTTGTTTCTTGGAGTGGTGGGACAAAGGATCCCATTAGATTTCGATGTCCTGACAACATGTTGGCATATCTGGGAGATGGAGCTATGCGATGGTGCGGATCCAAATCGGAATTTTTCGGCTTTGGCGAAGGCCTGCTTGCTCTTCTTTGTAAAGGCAGAATTCTTCATACAGCACTTATTAGATTTGAAGGTGTACCTTTATGTTGTTGTCTGCGAGTGTAAACCCATTTGTCTGTTATTTAAATGCAAGGTATGATCGTCCTAATAATTTAATATTGAGATAATTTTGTTTATCTTAACATTTTGGGTCAGATAACTATCAGCCGGCTGTATTCTTACTTGTTTTCTTCTTTGTTATGGTAATGTGAGTTCCCTAGCTTTCTTGTCTTACCGCCTCATCTTACAGCTGTCGGGCAAATATGCAAAAGTCATATTGATATTCTTTTCTTCCCATTATATTAATAGCTATTTTCAAAACCCACTTTGTCTTTGCCCTTCACACCTTGGATATGAAGCTTTTTCTACCTTTGGCAATGAATCGTCGAATTCTCTGCGTTCCTGCGGCTCTTCTGCATTATGGAACGATTCTCAGCGTGTCTTCCCATTAGACGGACAGTGACTTTAATAATGACGCTACGAGGGACTCCCATATATTTAACAGTGCTTACACACTGTGGCCGAGTGGAGTAATTAAATCAACAGCGTTAAGAACGACGGTTCAACGAGAAGCTGCACGCTTGTCCCTGGAGGCGACCGCACGGAACGTCCACGTGTAAGCCCTCTTAGTCGCTCTTATCCCGAGCACCTTTCTACATCAAAGCCGTCTGAGCCGTATGTCTTAAAGATTCACATCTCCATGAAAGAATAACCTCTGCTCAGATATGGACACCTCTGGCCTCATTTACCGCGCTCGGTCCCCCTTCCTGTCTCCGGGCCTCAATCCAAGTATAGAGTGTCGACGTGACGAGATCACACAGAGAGGTACGGGGACTTGAAGACGAAGAGTTACTGTGCATCTTACCAGGAGTCTCAAAAGGCTTCTATTAAAACACGCTCAATATGCCGGTCAGGGCTTTCAAAGTGCTGCGCAGCCTCTAGCCCAAGCAAACTCAAAGGGCAACGGTGCACATTGAGTATAAGGGGAATCAGGCTCCCATTAATTTAATGAGTCCAGTGTATTAGTATGCTCTAGCCAGCTGTGAAGTCTCCCTTTTAAGCAATTCGAAGTCGAGATCCACCAACTTGGTAGGGACAAAGGACACAAGCGGATGACTCGCACTCAGCTAATCTGAGATCAATTTCTAGCCGCTAACCCTCGGTGGGCTATTTCCGGTGGTTACTTTACACGTCTTTGGGAAGGGAGAACTCTTGAGCCGCATTTCCACAAACCAATAGATTCCTAACCAATGAGCCGTGAGAGATCTTATCCAAATTCACTTAATTGGTCCGAACATTATTTACAGTATTTACTAAAAAAAATAATACACCTTTGTTGATCTAGCTTTGCCAATGACGTCTAGTGACTGTAGCGGTGAGATTTTCTCTCGTGTCAAATATGTGTTGTGAGTCAATAGTTTGGGAAACACTGCATGCAACAAGAGTGCATACTTCAGCAACACCTGTGTTCTATTGGTGGCGGTAATGTAGAGCATCCTGAACATCCAAACTCCTGAAATATTGCAAGATTAAAATTGTATTGGAGAAGTGCATTTTTGTGCATTCATGTGCAAACACGAATCACGCAGTTATGTCCTGCTGTGACGCAACTGGCATCCGCTAAAAATATCATGTTTTGTAGTATTATGATATCAGAAAGCGAGACAAGGCACGAGTTTGTTTTTTTCTTTCTTTTTTCTTTTTTGGGGGGAACCAACCTCGAAAATGCTTATTTGCAGTTTATCCCCGCTTAATCGTGATTAAAAAAAAAATGAATACAATAATAATGGGTGTCAATTCTCCACTGTACACGTCACTGTCCTGCTTTCTCAGTACAATATGTCTAAATTAGGAAGAATGGATTATGGTTGACCTCAGAGCTTCCACTGTATAACAATGCAATTGGATCATCTGTTCAGGATTACACTAAAATGTTTTAGTTTCCTCTAGATCCCTTCCCAGAGTTCTGTGGAAATCTGTTAAGAATGTTTTTTTTTGGGGGGGTTGAAGTCATTATTTGTGCTTAGCAGAGGTAATAAAAATAATCCATAATGTCACTCAAGCGAGCAGACCTCCTATAAGGGCACATAAACAAATCATACACTTTCATATACACCTGCCTCCAGCAACACCCGAGTTTTGACTTGTCATGCATCACTCAGTTACAAATTAAGGAAAATGTTGAAAAAAGTCAACAAAAATAAATCATCAACTGGATCTGAACTCCCAATTTATTCACAGCATTTTGTGGAAATTGGTCAAGTAGTTTTTGCATGTACATATATATATATTAACAACACATTTGCAGAAGATCACACCCTGTGGAGGAGCTGCTGTGGTCATTTTAACACTGTGAGAGGCTGTTCCTTTTTCCTACTCTCCATCCATATCTTCAAAACAGTGACTTCACAGTTAATTAGTGTGACAGGCAGACAGCCTGTTGAAAGAACACGCATACGCGCACATGCACACACACACATATGTGCTGAAATCGAGAGAGGTTGAGTTAATCCCGTTTAAGATTTTGAATCACTGAGATCCTGGGAAAAAAAAACGAAAACAAAACATATCTCTCCAATCGCAAAAATAAACCTGTTAAAGTAATAACTTTTGAACAGTGTCTATGGAAAAATAATGTTATAATTAATAAGATGGTGTGAAAAAAAATAATAATAATAAAAATTAAAAAAAAAAATATATATATATATATATATATATATATATATATATATATATATATATATATATATATATATATATATATACACACACACACAACCCCAATTCCAGTGACGTTGGGACGTTGTGTTAAACATCAATAAAAACAGAATACAATGATTTGCAAATCATGTTCAACCTATATTTAATTGAATACACTTCAAAGACAAGATATTTAATGTTCAAACTGATAAACTTGATTGTTTTTAGCAAATAATCATTAACTTCCAAAGAAAGCTGGGACAGGTAGCAAAAAAGTTGAGGAATGCTCATCAAACACCTGTTTGGAACATCCCACAGGTGAACAGGCTAATTGGGAACAGGTGGGTGCCATGATTGGGTATAAAAGGAGCTTCCCTGTATTGCTCAGTCATTCATTCACAAGCAAAGATGGGGCGAGGTTCACCTCTTTGTGAACAAGTGCGTGAGAAAATAGTCGAACAATTTAAGGACAATGAATTTAGGGATTTCATCATCTACGGTCCATAATATCAAAAGGTTCATAGAATCTGGAGAAATCACTGCATGTAAGCAGCCAGGCCGAAAACCAACATTGAATGCCCGTGACCTTCGATCCCTCAGGCGGCACTGCATCAAGCACCGACATCAATGTGTACAGGATATCACTACATGGGCTGAGGAAAACTTCAGAAAACCAATGTCAGTAAATACATTGCTACATCCGTAAGTGCAACTTGAAACTCTACTATGCAAGCAAAAGCCATTTATCAACAACACCCAGAAACGCCGCCGGCTTCTCTGAGCCCGCGCTCCTCTAAGATGGACTGATGAAAAGTGGAAAAGTGTTCTGTTGTCCGACAAGTCCACATTTCAAATTGTTTTTGGAAATTGTGGACGTCGTGTCCTCTGGGCCAAAGAGGAAAAGAACCATCCAGACTGTTATGGACGTTAATTGGAATTGGGGTAGTAAATATATCGCTCAAATCCTCCAGGAGCTGGAATATATCCCACCAAGTAGTTGTGGGGCGACGAGGCACTCTACAGTGGCCACGGTAGTGTTAAGCCCCTGTGGACACACTGGATGTAATGTTGGATTTCTTTCTTTTTTTTTTCCGCTCGTACTCTCACCCTTGGTCCGTGATGTGTGAGCACTTTTGATGTAATAAAGCAACCACGCCTGGGGACTACCCAAAGGGAAGATGGAGTTTCGGAGTGTAGGCAAAGCTAACTAGCTAAATGCTTGTCGCAATTATGCCAGATAATGACGGAACTCAAGTTCTTATGTAGTGGGGGAGGGGCATATCGACATTGAAGGTATCTCGAAACAACTATTTCAACTTAAGTACAGCATGTGAGTACTTTTGCCATGTCTGGCTGACTTGCATGAGACAGTCCCGATCTGTAAAAGATGACCGATTCACTGTTTACCAGGGGTCGCCAACCAGAAAGTAGCAGCTGCAGGAGCTAATTAAAGCCATAGCAACACGGTAACATAGCCCAGTCTGGAGCCACATCAAACGCTGGTCCTCATGCCAGTCCGCCGTCTCATCTCTGGGCCATCCGAGCCCTCCGTGACCTGTGCAGGGAGCCCGCCGGGCCCTCGGACCTGACCCGAGAGCTGCGAAGCGGTGGGGGATCCCGGAGGGAGGGGCCAAGGGTGGCACCTAGAGCAGACCTACCTGCCTCTGTGCATCTGCATACCAAACTGTGGCCGTGCGTCCGGCTGCGTCTGTTTGGACTCTGACCTGTACAACAAAGCAGAGGAGAGTGTGTGGGTCAGAGGTCATGGCAGAGAGGGCAGACTCAAGGAAAACACGAGTAAGAGGTGCTCTGGCTAGACAGTGATCAGAGGAGCACATGTGGCTCAGCTGAGGGAGAACCAGATGCTTAAAATGTCTTCATAAGCTCTGTCAACGTGCTACCTCGGGCGTAATTCAATGACAGAGTACAAAAATACTGTTGATCTGCAAGTGCAGTCACAGTATAGTACAAAATATTAGGTACACATGCACTTTTTCTAAATCCAGTGCAAGTGCTGTATCAAAAAAAAAAAAAAGTTTGTTTATCTGTTATCAGGCCACTTCCTGGTTCAAGGAGGGAGACATAAGGTGGTGGGGCAATTTATTTATTTATTTGTTTAAATTCTGTAAGAGTAATAGAGTTCAAATTCCTTAAATAATATCTAGGAGACTGTCATCTTCGGATTGACTCAATCAGGAACTATTCACCAATCACAAACATACTCTTCATTAGTCAGTATTTAAGCTAGTCAGCAAGAGTAAAGCATGCAGTTACGTAATAATATAGAGAACTTAAACTTTCATTATATATATATATTTTCCATCAAACAGGGGTAATGGTTCCATCAAGACAAAAGGTCATCATAATATAGTCCAGGGTGACTCTGACGACTAGCGCTATAGAAAATAGATGGATATTGTTTTTATTATTAAAAACAAGTAAACAATATTACTATATATTTATCTATATCTGTGTTTCAGACATAAAGAAAAATATGCAAGGTGTTTCTAATCTTGTGGTTACCCTATTCAGAGCTATTAAAGAATCAAAACATGAGAAACATTAATGCAGTTTTGTAACTGTATGTTAAAAGCACAACTGAGATAGGCTTCAGCTCACCTCCCACCCTTAACACTATGCAGGGGAAAATGGGTGAATGGATGTGCAAGCATACTGAAGTCATTCTCCAGTGATTGTGATTGTCCCATTCATTTTTCCCACATGTAAAAAAATTTAATAAAAAAAGTAAAATCCGAAATGTTTGCTTCTTGGAACTCTGGAGGTCCGTGATGGCAACAAGTGCAGTCAACAGTGATTCAAATGTATAAGGAGCGTGGCAGAAGGGTGTGGGTGTTGTCTATGTGAAGTGCTGCATGATTGTGGCTGCCGTGTTGTCACACTATTATCTGCCATAACTAGGATGCCACGTATGGCCACTCTCCGACAGAGCCACACTCAAATATGTACAATGCAGCCATGCTCGCAACCCACCTATATGCAGCCACTGTCAGCCACTGCCCCCTTTGGCGCTATGTTATTATTTGGAAGTAAGTACATTTTATTTACATAGCGCTTTTCAAAGAGAGCATTTATAAAGCGCTGTACATGGTTAAAATATAGAGTCACAAATATGATGCAGTGAATACAAGAACCAAAAAAATAACTAATCAAAACAATCAAGTCCTATACTGCATTCTGGGGAAACCACAATTTATTTTAGGGGGGCTGAAGATCGGTTTTAGAGGGGCTAAGATGATAAAATAGTCACATCCTGACAAATAATTTTGGGGGGGCTTGAACAGTTTTAGGGGGGCTTCAGCCTCCCCTAAAATAGGCCTAGCGATGCCACTGTAATTCTAAAATGGGAGGTAGTTCAAGGACGACATCACGGGAGTGATGTGGCTGGACCTATGGGATCTAGTGTGTTGGTTCTCAAACGTTTACACCAAAAAAAACTCCTTAAAAAAAAATCTAATAAATACAGGAGGCATTTCCGGTTTGTACTTTGACAAAGTCCGACCAGGCTCTCAAATGCTGTGGGCGTGTCCGCTGAGTGCGTGAAACCACGCCTCGCTGGAAAATGGATGCGATTTCATCCAGCATTTTTCAGTATTTGATCTTTTATATTTTGTGTCGACCCGCGACGTTCCTGCGCTCCGCGTTTGCTGGCCCACCGAAAATGACGGAAATTATGCATTTTACCTAGCAATGGGTGGAGCATGGCTTATTGTCTCCCGTGCAGGTCGTTACAGCGACGAGCCGGTGGCGCTAGCAACCAGCTAGCTCACCAGCTAACAGACTTGTAAATAATAACTTAATTCTGATAAGGCGGGGAAGAGGAGACTCATGCCGAACGCTGAAGTGCCTCACCGGTTGCCGTTTGACCGATTTTACCCCCCCAAAAATCACGAAAACTGAAATGGTGAAAAACAGTTGATCATATCTTCACAATTGAGTACTAAATAGTTGTCAATCTTTGCACATTTTCAGTAATTATCTTCTTATTTTAGCAATAAAGGATCTATTGGAGGAAAAACATCTATCCATCACAATCTCTATATACTTTAACTAAACATGAAGCACGGGGAAATGAAATATGGTTAAATATTAACTTTAGCGAGCTGTCTACTGTATCACAACCATACTCACCCTGAGAACGGTTCCAAATCTTGTTGTTAACTTTCAGAATGAGCTGCAAATTATAATACCCCATCAGATAAACTAAACATTGTATTTGTAAAGGCAAAATTTGGGATTGATTTTACAGCTTGGATTGTGCAGGCGTGCCTAATGTTGCGTCCAGTGGGTTTACATACGTCCTCATGTTCAAGGTGACTGGCTGTGAGCGTCTCTTGTTCCAGCAGTCTCGCTTTTGCACGTTTCCCTGCCAGGCTGGTCTCTGTAGCAGGCCTCTCCCCAAACTGTGCAATCAGCAGATGTCTTTATAAAGCAGTCCGCTGCCACATGCACTCCTCGCATTCTTTGCCAGTTTCATTTTGGCCATGGATAATTCTTTTTTTTTTTTTTCCCCTTCCTAAAGATTATTTTTCCTCTTCCAAGCCAAACGGACAAGAAGACGCATTTATTTGCTGCTCCTGAACGCGACCTCAGGTTGCTGCTTAAGTCGGCGCTCGGAATCCCCACGGCTCAATGGACGCAGGTTGTCCGTCCCATTGTACCGCACGAGAGCTGATTTAAACAAACCCAACCAAGTCAATGAAATCCCCCGTCCTTTGTAAAAGTGAAGTCAAACCAACTGATCCCCGTGCTGGTATCGCTTCAATTAAACCATCACAAAAGGACTGAAGAAAGACTCAAGTAAGCAAAGTTACATTTTCACGTAACACAAATTGATAAGAAAGAGTCGTAACAATTCATTATTTGAAAGTGTTAGGCGCTGTTTTGTGTTCATCAGCCCCCACAATGTGCATCACTGTTCCTAAGCGAGATACTTTTTCTTTTCTTTTTACAAAACACTACATTTTTCAGACTCACTACGCCTATAGTGTGTGAGTTAGATCATATTATTATATTTGGGAAAATATCCCCATCTCAAAAATGTCAGTTATCGTCGAATACTACTCCAAAATTTTACTAAATCACCACAAGAACAGCCTACATCACCAAAGCTCAGTCGTAAATCAATGCAGTGGTACATTGAAGGTGAAAAAAAAAAAAATAATAACTTGGTAAGACAATATCAAGTGTTCGGAAGTTTCAGGCAACCAGTTCAAAATGTCCCAAAATGGCGTTAAACTGGGTTGAGAATCCCAGTGAGGAGTCTGCCTCTTGATCCCAAACTGCGCCCCCACCCCTTTTTAGCTACTTTTATCTACCACAGCAGGTAGTTTGTCACAGATATGCTATGAAATCCACCACGTTTACTCAATTTCAAATATTAATAAAAGGGTCACATCTCTGTTCTTTCGGGAGATGATTTTTTATTTTATTTGATGGAGAATTAACAAATGTTTTCAACAAGTGAAGGGAAAGTTTAATATTGTTTATGTATAGCGCAAATGTTTTCTTTTAGATTACAATTGTTACATTTTGCAAAGTTACAATTAGTACTAACGAATTAACTAACTGGTTATTATGCCACTCAAAAATGTATTCTAATGACACATCAGATGTCCACTTTGGAGTCAAAGAGGCACTCTTACATTGGTAGCCTATTTAATAGCATCATTTCTGAATGTTTTTGGAATACCAAGAAAAAAAATAATAAATCAACAAAAAAAAAAGAAATTTACTTGCTTCGATTCAACCTTTACGGATTTCCAAGACCTGACAAGCCGCACAGACATAAAGAAGAAAAAAAAAACATTTGCAAGCAAGTTTAAAATGACTTATGCAATTCTGCTATTAGGCTAACAGTATGATAATTTCATGATATTTTGCCTACAATTCCGATAGCAATGCAATAACTGTTCACACAATAATCAATATCGTGGAAGAAATCTTATCAGTGATACTTTATATCAATCACTGTATCCGAAGAAGATAACATTTATAGAATTGTGTGTTAAACTTACAAAAAATAGAAGACACAATATGAAGTCTTTAATTATAGAAATATATAATTTAAGCATCCGACGAAAAGTTGAATTAACTTTTGTCAGGAGTGAGAAACGAACTGAAAGCATTTTGGAAAGGTAAAGTACATTTTGTACATGAGGGGGGAATATTGATTTCCTCTGGGGAAAAAAAAACTAAACATCAATAATATTAATGAAGTGCAGAACTACACAAATTGGTATACATATCAGACAATAATCACATTAAATTTAATGCTGTTCTATGAATACTGAAATGGTGCGATGCATCGTGAATCAATATTTTGTAGTGTACTCCATGCAAAGTAAAATTGCAAGTCTAGACTAATGAGTCATTGTTGCATAATAAAGCACAAAGTTGAGTTATTATTATTTATTTTTTTTGGAGGTGGGGGGTAACAAACATTTATAAAAGCAATTTCCCACTGCTAGTACTTCTCGGACAAGATGGTTTAACTCAACTTAACTTCCTCCGCCACATGTCTCCAAGCAACATGTCAGCAACACGCCAGAGATGGCTTGTCTGTCACTGTCAGAGCGGTGCAAAAGGGTGGCAGACGTGCGAAGGCTCGGGTCCTCCTCGTGAAAAGGAGCGGTCCGAAAAACCACTGAGAAACTACAGCACTGTATAAATCGTAATAAAAGTTCTCCAATGTCTAAAATATTAAGGCATTGAACAGAACGGCATTGATACTTTGCTTTAAAGAGCTTAAGTGACCCTTTAAAAAAAAAAAAAAAAAAGAGCCATTCTGTTAATGTGTTAAGACAACTTCATGAATTCATTTTTTTTATGAGCCATTTTCTAAGTGTAATGAAATGGAGATAAGGAGGTGTGTGTGTGTGTGTGTGTGTGGATGCTTGTTGGCTTGTGTGTGTTAGCGGGGATGTTAGACTTTAGCTCTTGGCACGCCATTTCTTTTTTCACTCCATTTGGTGACAGATTGGGTTGAGCTAACGTTCTAGCTTGGCAGCGGTGCTTGACTCGCAAGTGTTACAAAGTCAGGGTGAGGTTTCGCACCTCGCCGGGACGACCAAAAAAGATCTTGTCCCTTCAGCGAACGCTTTGAGTTCGGGCCTCCTCTCGCCGTCGGCGGCCCAGTTCGGGAATAGTCTGCTACAGTAGTCCCCCTGCAAAAGTGTTAATTTAACTCCAGTATTCTGAAGTTAATTCAAAAGTAGTCACATCACGTGAGGAAAGAAACGCCCATTCCATTTCATTCTCTTTAACAAAGAACAAATGACTCAATTCCATTTTATGAGCCAAAGCCAAATGTTTTGTACAACTTCATATCAATTCATTCATTGCCATTGACGGCTGTTGAAGTCAAATATCCATGTTAAAGCTGTCAATAAAGTTATTCGAAAATGTTTTGGATTTTTATTTCATTTGGATGTTTCCGAGTTAAATGGAATGCATATTTGCAGCACGTTAAAAAAAACAAAAAAAAAACAGTTAAGAAATAATTTATATGCTCTTAGCGTAGTAGCATTTTCATTTCATTTAATGTTTGAGTGATTTTGTACCAAATTCCCCTGTGAATGACAGACTGAGTTGACATTAAATGCACATTTGCAGGCTATGTATAGAAAAAAAGCAGTCCAAAATGAATATATTTGTGCATAGCATAGAATAGCATATAGCATTAGCATAGTATAGCACGGCAAATAGCATAGACTAGGTATGTCTTCCTCGAATAGCATTTAGCATAGCATAGTATAGCACAGCAAATAGCATAACCTAGGTATGTCTTCCTTTATGTTATTCCTTATTGGTAAATACAAGTCCTAAGTGTTCTAATTGAATTAACCCAGGTAGATTTCTTCTATACTTTTACAAAAGAATTTTACATTTCCAGGACAATATAAACGCTAGTATATCTGTGGTTTTCTAAATATGGAGCATAGATTTTTGTGCCATGGATTGTAATGTTTAATGTCTAAAGCAGGGTTTCCCCACACTTTTTAAACTCCCAGATTAGAAAATTGTAACCTCCACAATATCAGGCCATAGCATTGCGAGATAAGAACATATGGAACATATACGTGTTCTACTGTATGATATACAGTAGAACACGGAAGAAATGACTCTATTGCAAAAAAATGTGACTCATTAAGCCATTAGGTTACTAAAATCAATAAAATCTGCCACTAAATAAAAAGTAGAATGGAAACTGTGCAAACCTCCAACCCAAAGTTTAAAGCTTTCACCTTAAACATCAACTTTTACTTACATTTGACCTTAAGCATTAATTATTTTCTTATAAACTTCCTGCTTATATGATACTTAAATTTCTCACAGTATGCAAAACTCAACTCTACTTGCCATCTAACTATGCTGTCAAACTGGTTTTGCAGGACAACAACAACTAATTTAGTCTTTCTGCAAACTTATTTTGGGCTAAAAGCGTCAGAATCTCCCGGCTTTGCGTCAAAGTCCATCAAGCGAGCACCTCCAGCAAGGACGCGTGCGAGTCCTGTTGTCACCCAAGCAAATGCTGAGTGACGTGCAGCAGACATTCCAGGAGCGAGCGGCGTGATGTGATGCGTGACAGCGCCGGGGCTCAGACAAGTGTTGTGATATGTTCAACAGCGTTCGCTTGACAAACACATTTTAATGCTAAACACACAAAGCAAAAAGGCAACAAAGTCGAGCAGCCCGCACTCACTCATTTCAACACAGCCAGTCACAACACAGCCCATAATGAAGGAGCATTAGCAGTGAATTGTATTGTATTTAACAAATTCATTCAAATCACCTTGATGAAATTCATCTGACAAATAGAGATGACCTAAATTATAAGAATGTCATAGAAAGTAGCCTGGAGAGCAAAATGCAGGCTTCATCACGATAGGCCTGTAATATGAGGGGACTTTAATTTGACAGTGTGAAATTGGAACACCTATAGAGGACATCTTTGCTATTTTTCTCATTATCAGTATCTCACACTAGTCTCATAAATCTTCCCTTTTTTTTTTTTTTTTTTTTTACAGTGAAATGTTGATGGGCTCATTAAGATGAAATTTGAAATCCTTCAGGTTAGGCCATTGTGCTGGACCAACATGGAGCCCTTTTATTACAAAAGAGCTGTTTTTTTTTCTTTTTAAACATCACTAGTGATGAGACAAATGATCATAGTTTTTTTTGCAATTTTTATATTCCAAACGTTCACATTTTACATGAACCAGTTGAGATTCAAATAAAAGAACTCGAAATGTAATGAAAAATTTGAGTATGTGCTCGCTCAAACTGATTATCTTATATGTCGCTCTCATAATTACCAACACAACAAAATAATAATAGTGTGGAATTAAATACTGATTTTTTTCCTTATGCGCAGTGATTTTGGTTAATTGTACACTCATTTTGTCCTACCAAAATTATTATTATTTTTATTATTATGATTATTACTAATACTTTGTAGTGTATGAGCGTCATTGTAATGAACCTTTTTACAAAGCAAGACATTTTGACAAAATGCAAAAAATACTATACCTAAGAAATATAAATATTTGAATTGTTTCAAATATTTACTACTTCCAGTAAGTTGTTGTAATTAAATTATGAAATGCATTATTCTAATTAAGAAACCATTCTGCTTATTTTTCTGTTAATGTATATGTTATCAAATGTGATAACATTAGAATAAAATCTACGGAGCAACCAACATTATCTGAATTACAATTTTTATTTTACTTTTAATTTAGACCACGTGAACTTGAACTCAAATCAAGTCTGTAATGTTAAAACAAAGTGTCATATTTGAAATATAATTCTTAATTCCAAAAGATGGACAAATTGTGATTTTCACATTAATTAAGGAACTATTTGTCCCGTTTACATAAAAAAAAAATCCAGTGTAAGTTAGTGTAGATTGTGTAACAGTTTGTTGAAGTCGCAATCTCTTTTCAAGTTGTATTAATTTAATTGCTGTTTTTTTTTTTTTTTGTAAAACTTGAAATAAAAGCAAAGAAATTCATGAGCTCTCTCGTTGAAGGTGGACGATTCTTTCATTTGCTTCTTCAAGAGACTTTTGTCTGGCCGCTCCCATCATCAACAATTATTAGTACGCAAGCATAAACGCGAGCCGCAGACGCTGATCAAAAGTAAAACTAAAACAATTGTGAGTCAAGTCAGATGTTTTGCTTATGTGAAACTCGTCTCAGTGTGCAACAATGAAAGTCCTCCACCATCTGTTTGACTGTTGAGATATTCAAGCATCAGCGCTCTTCCATCTTCTTATTAGCACAGTTGCTCAACATAAAACATCTTTTTGCTCTATAATGAGCGTGCAACAAGTGAAAAACAGTATTTAAAAGTCAGTGATTTAATTAAGAAAACAGATCATGTAATAGCAATTTCAAGTACTGTCATCCATTTGTGTTAGTCATCTCAAAAGGAGACAATAAATAAAAGTGACATGTTTCTTGTCTTTGTTTCTTTGGAACTTGAAACAAACTGCGCAGCCCCTAAAAAAAAATAAAAAATAAAAAAAAAATCTATTTACCTCCACACTCGCAATGTGAGAAAAGTTAAAGTATAGCGAGGAAGAAAGTTAGCAGTCCTCCGTCTTTCCATGAGGCTTACAAAGAAAACTCTCTCATATGATTACTCAAAGTTAACCTTACACATGGGGAGGGAGGAGAGAAAAGGCGTTTGAAGACTTTCCTTGTGTCATGCTACCAAGCGCTTTCAACTGCGACGAGTCAAACAGACTTTCTTATGAAGCTGTCACATCACAGTCATCTCCGAACTGAAGAGGCTGCCTCAGATTGTTTATGTAATCACTCATTCTAACAGAGAAGTTTGTGTTATTTTATTTACGCCCGTTTTCCAAATTCACACTGCAGGAAAATTTAATAAAAGTCCATAGTGGGTGGCGGACATAATTGAGACGATTTAATAGCTAACACAAACTTTGTGCGTGTGTGTGTGTGTGTGTGTGTGTGTGTGTGTACGTGCGTATGTGTGTGTTTTGTTTATTTATTTTATTTGCACTGTAGGGCATGGGGTGGGGTGCTTTTGGTGTAAATCTTCAAAGAGCATTAGCTCCATCTTCTTTCCTGTTCGCTTAGCAACAGCGGCCATTTTGTCTGCATTTGCATCGGTCCAAATAGCATTCTATGATCATGCATACTTCTTATTCAGTACTTATTGATTTATACCGTATTCATCTTTATGATTGCAGGCAGCTTTTTTTTTTTTTTTTTAGTAATTTTTTTGCAGGAATTCTCGAGTTGATGCAAAATGTTGAAATATATGTGTGGACTGTCCCCTCACCCTCCCCTTTTGTCTACATTAGTACAGGGGAGGTGCACTCACATAGTGTGCCTAGCGTGCCCGTCAAGCACCTGCTCGCTGCCACTCGAGTGCAGAGAAAGCCGAGCACAGCTGAAATTCAGCAGGCCGCAGGTCGGCTCGCCTCGTTTACTCGAGCAGGGCGTACCCGACCGACTCTCCCTGGTTCCGGGGTCACGCCGCGCGGGCATAAGCACGGTGGGCCTCCTCGGCGGAGACAGCTCAATACTCTCGCTCTCTTTCAAATGTGTAAATTCACTCTGACACCATCAATTAGTTATAATTCCTCCAATTAGCGTCTGCGCCTTTCCCACATGGCTGGAATAATTTAGGGGAAATCAATATATTTTTAATCGCGCTTACACAGTTGGCATGGGATGCCAGGATGATACTTTTTTCCTCTCTCTCTCTCTCTCTCTCTCTCTCTCTCTCTCTCTCTCAGAGGACAGTAGTGTCTCACGTGACTACGAGCTGGTCAACAAACACACACACAGATTGTCAGTGTGATTTTTTTATTTATTTTTTTTCTCCACAGTGCCTCACAAACTCCTCGTCACTTCCCAGGTACGACCCTTACAACCCCATAAAACTATAGTGATATATTCATGTACCCTACGGCAAACCCTCTTAACATTTAACAGCTAGACTGGACATGTGTTACAGATATCCTCAACTACATTCGTCCTACACCACAACTGTGATGTGCGATATCTGCGACGTCATTTCACCTCGAACAAATGTCGTCACTTTGCCATTCATGTCTACAATTTAGTTGCAGATATCAGCTGAATTGTAGATATCTGTAACTCCAGTTTGAGATATTGACTAGTTCTAATTTTAGTTCCAGTTATCCACAAGTCCCTCTCTTGAATGAAAATTATGTTGTAGATATCTGTAACTGGTATTATGACTAGTCACAATAACATTTCAGATATCTCAAACTGGAGTTACAAATATCTACAGTTCAGTTGCAGATACCTGAAATTCACTATAAGATGTCTGAGACTGAAATCTGTATCTGTATCTGTAATGAGAAATCGCACATACATGAATGGCAAAATTGACATTCTTTGTCTGAGGCAAAATGGCCTTGGGGATATCTGCAATTCCATTTTTACGAGGCAAAAGTGAATTACAGAAATCCCTGTCTGTCATTTCGAACAGTCACAATGACATATCATGAATGAAAATTCCAACCATTCAAAATGTAATTATGACTAGTCAGAAAGACGTTGTTGATACCTACAATGTTCATTCCGGATAGTCAAACTTAAATGCTGAATCAGCAACTTGGTGCCCCCACCTACCTCCTCCATACACACACACACACATACACGCGCGCGCACACACGCATATGGACATGTGAGCCCACAGACTCACCTCCACACTGCGGGACCACATCCACAGAGAGACCCCGGGCTTCACCCAAAATGTCCTTGTTCTTGTCACACAGGGTCACCGCACCACCGCCATTGTGGCGGTATATGTAGAAGGGAGGCGGGAGTCCACGGAAGCGGGCCCGAGATGGTGTTCAGGTTGCGGGGTGCACACAGGACTAAACCAGAGCGGGCCCGGCCCGGCCCAGGCTTGGGAGCGCCATGGGAGCGGGAGGCGGCTCTATGACCAGGATTTTGGGGAAGGATTATAGATTGAGACGTACAGCTGGGAGGCTAAAGTTACACTTTTCATTAACACTACCGAGGGGGTCCTGCCTGCTTTTGGGAAGCTGGTCCCATTTGTGAGGACATGGCACTCCCCACCTACCCGCCTCCCTTTCCCTCAGAATTGTTGTAATTCTGCAGGCACATTCTTCACCTGAGGATAATTGTTTTTGATATGGCCAAAACCGGAAGGGACGTGCTGTTATGCTTTTTTGTTTTTGTGCCAGGAATTAAAAGAAAATGGGGCGTGGAAGAGAGAGGGCATTGTGAAAAGTAGTCATTCACCAAAAGAACCAGAGTAGAGAGAAAGAGAGAGTGAGGGAGAGAAAGAGAGAGAGAGAGCGAGCAGTATGCCCCCTTCTGGCTCTTTTCTTCTCTTGCTCTTTTCTTCTCCTCTTTCCCTGCCGTTTGGAGATGTGAAGAAATGTCTTTTGATCAGCTCTGACAGAGGCCGGGCCATGTGAAGAGGGTGGCTGGCGGGTGCTCTGCCAATCCGTGCAAGGCAAAAAATGTCCCTAATAAGAGAGTAATAAGCTAACGAGTGGCGGGTGTCTGTCTGATCCGGGTTCTGGGATGGGCCTGTGCCAGGACGCCTGGTGCCGTCTGACGTGTAGCCGTCTTTGGAGCTCTTTGCCAGGTCACTGGCTTTCACCTGCGTGGACGCTCCCATATGCTCCCTCACCGCTGGCGCAAGGAGCCCCGCGTTGCATTTCAACAGCCTGGTGGCTACAACGGAATTGAATTCTTCCATTTTTGATTTTGTTTGTTGTAGGGCAGATTTGAGCAGAGGTGGCAACACTACTCACACTCTATATTTAAGAAGAAGTACTGATATTTGTGTGAAACAAAAGACTGGTAAAAGAAAAAAAATAAATAAATAAAAGCACTGTTAATCTCCTAGTAAAAGTCATGTTAGTAGGTGAATTTGATCAGAGGTATCAAAAGTGTTTTTTGCTTGCAACTCTAGACAAAATAAGCATGAAACATAAATTAGACAAACTTAATTTACTTAAATGGGTCACAAAAAAATTATGTGGCGGTCCTAGAGTTTAACACATCCTGTCTAGTCTATTTTTTGAAAAGTCAAAACTTTGTCTATAGGATCTATTGTATTGTGCTGGTGTACCCAATATTGCATCCGATGTTGGAAAAATAAAGTGTCCGTTTGGTTTTGGAGACTGCCAAGCAAATGTGTCTCACATTTCTTGCACAACATCAACTTAGTGTTTTTCCACTTTTATACACACACACACACACGCGCAGAAACACACACGCACACGCACACTGATGTAATTGTGTGTTTCAAATGGTCACATATCAAAGGCTTGTGTCCCTGCAGGGTGGATTCAGTGGTGAAGCCCAACAAGAAGATAGTTACCACTCACAGCTTCTTCTAATGGCGCCACCCAAATAAACACATCACCTCCTGGAGGGTGCGTGACGACACAACAGTTGACAGTCTCTGTAGGTCCACAGGTGTACTACTAAGGAGTCAGGGCCTGAACGGAGGCCTGCTTCTGGGCCTGTTGTGGGTGTGTGAGGGCCCGGCTTGCTCAGACTTTAATAGTGTGTTTGTTCAAGTCCCGGGCTCAGGCAGAACTGGTAA
The DNA here is from genome assembly GCF_024500385.1 of Phyllopteryx taeniolatus. Classification (NCBI taxonomy): domain Eukaryota; kingdom Metazoa; phylum Chordata; class Actinopteri; order Syngnathiformes; family Syngnathidae; genus Phyllopteryx; species Phyllopteryx taeniolatus. The sequence continues at coordinate 23,580,100 of NC_084511.1, read as the reverse complement.
TTACGGTGAAGGAGAAGCCGATTAGGCAGCCCCGCCGAGGGCGGGGGGTGGGGCGGGCCCACGCCCAGCGGGTAGGGGAGTCCTGCCACGGGAGGGACCAATCAAGTGTGAAGCCTGAACGCGGAGCCCGGGCCGTCGGTTCAGTGGGAAAAGGCTTGGCCGCCGGTTCAGAGCGCCGCAACTTTCACGGATTAGTAGAGACACTATTCTGAAGACTGAAAGGGCGCACACAGCACGCAGGCGGCATCAATGCACGCGTGCACGCACACAAACGCGCACACGCTCGGCTCGCCGGCCTGCTCTCCACACACACAAAACCCACCAACAGCTGGGAGGAGGGCTGCAGCCGTTGCCATATTACCATAGCAACGGAATATTTCACATTTGAGCCCAAATAAAGACACTTATTTGGGGATTTGTATTTCTTTCTTCTCCCAGTTATGGCTGGCTTTAAGTTATTTTTTTTTCTCAAGCGTTAATGAGCTGTAAGCGGTTCGTCATATTGTTTAAACTTGAACAAATTTGCCGCTTTGACAGTCCTCATCCGTAATCAAAAACACCCAAATATATCAATGTCTGTTAAGATATGCTGAGTTGTCAATATAGTGGTACAATTTTTTTGTTTTGAGTTGTGAGCAGAAATTTGTGTTACAAGCGCTAGACAGCGGTAACGAACCACAAAAAGCAGCACTTTGGTAGACGTGTAATGAACAATTAGGCCAATTGCTGGCTTCAAGCTGTTAATTGTCAGTCCCAGTTGATGTTTACTGTCAAACAAAATAAAAGAAACAGAAATACACGTTAGGTATTCACTCAAACTTCATCTTACAAAAGTCCACTAGCTTAATGCTAACACACAATGGAAACAGTTGTAAACGGACCCACGGAAATAACATCAATGTTGTCGCAATTATAAACCTTTGACCTTTGTTGTATAATATCTTTGAATTTTACGTCAACGACAGAAAGTAACGTTAAACTAAAGATACTTTTGTTACTGTGAACGATGTCTGAAATGTATTTATGACTTCTTTGTGCACATGATTTATACTGAGTTCAATGTTTTGTTGTTAGAAATTAAATTTTCGCCCAATGACGCACGGAGGCTGGGGCATATACTTTCTGGCATGAGTCGGCCTTACCCCACTATACAGACCCTTTCCCAAAAATTTGAATATCATGGAAACATTTATCTATTTATGAGCTGGAAGCCCAAATTATGTAAAGATAAACAAATAAATACTTGAAATAGTTTAAATTGTGGGCCCTGAATCTATAATCTATGAAAGTTTTACTTGTTGAATGGACTTAAGGAAATAAATGAACTTTTCCATGATATTCAAATTTTTTGGAAAGGGTCTGTATAGCTACCAAGCACCCTTATTCCATGCAGTGGTGATTCTGTATAATTGCCCCTACTTACCACTACAGCGTGCAGTTAGCTATCAAGCTATGCCTACAACTTTCCATCCATCCATCCATTTTCTGAGCCGCTTCTCCTCACTAGGGTCGCGTGCTGCCTACAACTAGAAAAAAATAAATAAATTGCTTCCCTAAAGTGTGAGGTGTTTTCTGTTATTTGGGCTGCAATGTCTCTGCCGTCTGCTGCCAAGCACGGCGTTAGCAAGGCAGCGGCGAACTGGATGACCCCTTGCCACCCCGCCAGTGGGTGGAGTAGTCGCCGGAGGTCCGGTGCAACTGCGTTAGGGCCATCAGCCTCACATTCATTCAAATTTGGCAGCCTTGTTAACAATACTCTTCTCTGTGGTATGTCAAATTTACTTTTAAGACTTTTTTTTTTGATAGGTTTACCGTACCTTTAAGTAATTGCTACAACGGAGCGTTCTGTTAAAGGTGATAAGCAGTAGCAAGGCCAGTCCTATTTTGGGTGGGCTCAAGCTTTATATACAGTAAAACCAATTTTATTGTAAATATTATTAGTAGACGCCCTTGGCAGTTAAACAACGCAGGCCCTGTTATTTTTAGTCAAAGCCACGGGCTGCTAAATAAATAGGTAGAGAGCTGCAGATGGCCCAAGGGCCACACTTTGGATATATTATGAATGATCGAATATACTTATCATTTAGTCCGGATTCCGCACGGATAATAATTCTGGAGTGGTTGTGACTTCCTGGGGTCTGTTGGCAGAAACAATGTTGCCCACAGTGAAGGAAAATAAGCACTTTCCACTCAAGCTCTTTGCCCAATTCAAGTGTTTTCACTGCTCAGTGCCTTTGGCAGCTCCAACAACTTTGAAAAATACTACTATATGGTACTCCCGTTATTCTTTTTTTTTTTAATAGCTGTGGTTGTTAATGACATTTTTGCAAATTGGATAACAGCCTATACAGTTTTTCTTTTTATAATAGTGACATACCTTGGATGAATTTAGCAAACATGGGGCCACTAAAAACCCAATAAATTTTGTTTGTATCTCAATGTCAACACATTTAGCAAATATGTGAACTTCACATTTTGTATTGAACATGCTGATTATACTTTACACGGAAATGCTATTTATAACTTGTAAAATGAGTCACTTTGACCCACAACATAACAGGAGGGTTAATTTTGAAAAGAAAATGTTTTTTTTTTAAACATGTTTTGAACACACTCAAAAGAAATAATGTTGGATTGAGATCATGTCATTTTGTGTTGAGCAAAATAATCATAATAATTGTGTGGCGCAAACATTCAAGGGGAAATTTAAAATTTTCAAACAAAATATCACTTTTTTTTGGTCAAATTTGTTATAACAGTCAGTCTGATATGACAGTAGTGCCTTTGTAAAATGATCAGTGGAAAAAAAAATCGTCCCTCCCTGGCCCCATCTTGTACCTCTCATTGACATACAAGAAACTACCAGGCCTGAGGAAAAACAACCAATCAGAGGCAGAAGGCGTGACTTAAGGGTTTTCACACACTCACAGGCATACCACTGCGGCCTCACAAACAAATAAAACCTCAAACCCATAACATGACTGCTTTAATTTCTATGAGAAAAACTGCTTTATTTTTAAAAGTTGCAAACTTCCTCTCTAGGTAAAGTCAACTTAATCTATTTAATAAAATGTTTTGAGTGGGAATCTAAGATATTTTTGGTTCACTTTTCTTAATACTGTGAAATTTCAACCCCCGAGCCCCATACCCAACCAGCTTTATTATATTTATAAAATGTCCTCTATTTCTCAAAGAATATTACATCAATCCTTTTGCCAAAATTCAAGCATATTATGTAGGAAAGAGTACATGAAGGTGTACAACTGATCCAAATCAGGCCCTTTGAGGAGTTTTGGGTGATTATTCTTTGCATGTTACATGTGTGCCACTGTGTGATGTGATTATTTCAAATGACGAAGGATGCCCCTCCCATTTGTCGCTTGCTTTTGGTAAACGCATCCTGAAATGCTGTTTCTTCAACACGCGCACACACACACACACACACACCTTCCTGTCTTTCTCTTTGTGCATTGCTCATCACACTCTGACTTTGAAGTCGCTCACTTCTTCCATTTCGGTGTCTCCGGGTTACTTTGATTCTCTAACATTTTGTGAATAGTTCCTCTCATGCACACATCCTTCCTCTTCTCCCCTCCGCTTCCTTCGGCGTCCATAAATTACAACTTGTCATGTGTCATTTTATTTTGGGCCTCCACTACCAACCTCCCTCCGTCCTTTCTTGTTCACTCTGTGTTCATATATTTAATTGGACCAATAATGTTGCTTTGTCACCCCAAACATGCTTGCTGTGTGTGTGTGTGTGTGTGCGTGTGTCTGTGTGTGTGTGCGTGTGTGTTGGTGGCGCAGTGCAGCGGAAACTATTAAAATGTTTTATTTTTTTTGCAAGGTTTATGTGTGTGATGTGTGTGGCTACATCCCACTGAGCTACCACCAACCAGGAGAACAGGCACAGATTGTGTTGTGGCCTGTGTTACGACGACAGGAGTGAGAGAGTCAGAGCGGAAAGGGGGGAGACGGTGAGGTAGAGAGAGAGCGAAAGAGAGAGTGGAAATCTGCACTAAGTGTTCCTAAAAGCTGGTGTTTTCCCCTCCCCAGCGCAAACTCCTTAATTTATTACATGTCTGCTGAAGGCAACAGCCCTTTATAACCCCCCAATAATTTCCCATATGTTCCACATATCACCGTAGAGACAGGTCGGTTGGAGAGAGAGAGGAGGGGAGGGAAAAAAAAAATTGAGTCAGCAAGTAGATCATTTACTTACACACGCACGCACACACACACACACACGCGCACTGTTTAGGCATGCATGCTTTGGCCAGTGGCATCCCAGTACTGTACCAGTATCCGTCCATACGTGTTATTCCCCACGCACCTCAGCACCTGTGGGTGGGCCAGGCAATATGAAACATTCTGGTCCGTGTTGTTTACAGCATTAAGGGAGCGTCCTTGATAATGGAAAACTTCACCGCATCGGGGATACGCAGCAGGGAGATGATGGTCGAAAAAAAAAAGAAAAAAAAAAGGTCCAGCACAAATGTCACTTGTCCCCCACCTTGGTTATTGTCTAAATAAAATGATGATATATTAAAAAACACACACACACACAAAAAAAACGACAAAAATGTGTGGCACCAGGGGATGTAGCTGAAGGATCTAAAAAAACAAAATCCAAGAATCCCCAAAGATTTTGTATCATGATTATGTATGTGCATTTTGGGACCACATGCAAAACTGTTTTATTTTTTTTATCATTAAACAATTGTTTAACACAGTGTTTCCCAAAGAAAAAATTAAATGTCACCAAAAGTAGACATACAGGTCAATTACAGTATGTACAGTATAGATTGCCATTTAATGAAAGAGCATTTAATTGTTTTGCCTGTCACGAGACATTGCTGGCATAGATGAAAAAAAGAGAGATTATTTGTAAATTCATAATAATTTTCTGGACAGTTAGGTAAAATTGGATAATTTTCCATGGCACATGATCTCTCATAGCACACTGGTTGGGAAATCAATGGGAGGCTTTTCGAGCATTTCGAGTGGATAGACTGATCGGATGGCCGCTCAAGGTGGGGGGGTTGATGATGGTGGTGATGGCGGGGGTGTGGGGTGGTGGTGATGGTGGGGGTGTGGGGTGGTGTTGATGGTGGGGGTGTGGGAGGTATTTGGGTGCTCGGTGGGAGTTCCGGATGGTGAATCTGGTGGTGATGGAGACTTGATCGATCTCCAACTGCAGGTGGCCCAGCTCTGAAAGAGTACTAAGCACACATATAGTACTACATGTAAAAAATTAATAATGCATATATAAATTAAAAAAAAAAAAAATAAAAAAAAAAACTGTAGGACATTGTCAAAGTTAACTTCATATACTATGTTGTATGAAACCATTTAAAATCTCGAAATGTTGATTTGCCCTTATGGAATATGAGTCATGTTCCTATTTCTACAGGTCCAAGTAGCTTAATTAATGCAGACGAGTCATCACATGAGCAAGATAAATAACACATATTTCGTCTTACTAATCTACTAAGGAATGAATCATCACTTTATATGGCAAGTACAGCCCCAACAGCCCTGTACAAGTCTTTACTCATAAAGAAATAGGTTAAGCCTTGATGTTTAAATCACAGGCAGTGTAAATCTCCTGAAATCCTTTCATGTTTATAAGAACAAAAGGCGCTTGTTTGAAACGTGTCTTTAAGATGATGTTGGAATCAATGGTTGGTGCAAAAAGGTGCATGCAAACAAGAAGATGGTATAAGAATAGAAAAGGCATTTCCCCTTTTAAGTGAGTGTATGCTTAAAGACATTTCAGCTGGCTTTCAAAGAAATAATGATTTTGTGGGCCTGGCGTAGGAAGCAATGTGGACCTAATAGCCGATCAATATCCGTCCTATATCAAATGGACCCTACGTGGACGCACTTATATTCAACACAAAGGATAAGCGCGGCGGGCGGGGCAACCGTGCCCCAGAGGCGGGTAAGACCCGTGTTGCTAATTTCGTTGGAGCCCGACTGAACTGCGCCACCGTGGGAATGTTTACAGCCGAGTTAAGGCGCCGCCAATCAAAGCGGTTCCTCTCATTCCCTTTAAACGGGCCCACTCAAAGTCTCGCATGTAGACGTCTCTGTATGGAAGAGGTCGGCACGTAATTTCAACGATCCGTGCATGACTGGAGCATTGTCACTGCTTTTGCCATGGTTTGGTAACACACAATGTGAGCGAATATACGGAATGAGCTGTGGAAAACTGTAGGGTACAGTATCGGTCTGCCAGTGCCACGATCAAATTGACCAAAATCTCCTTAGACCAGCAGCCTACATTGCTTCAGTAAGAAGTAGTAGAAGTGGTCTGAGCTGGCGTTTACTTTCTGCCACCAAATTGTAACTGTACCAGGTGCATCTTCAAGGACACACCCTCTGTTGCACTGGAACCAAATTATAAAACGCCATGCACTGGCGCAAAAATCAGGATACACTGGATACTTTGTACCCAACAGCTGATCTACAAAAATAGAGCCCATTATGATTATGATTTCCAGTAAGAAGTCACAAAAATGGAGTCAATCCGTTTAAGGGTTTGAACTTTTGCCACCATACAACTTTTAAGTACTGGCAACATTTAATCAATTGTCATGAAAGTGCAAAAATAAGTCCCTGTTTTTTACAGTAACATTTTACAATAAAAGAGCAAACTTTTTTTGGCACCACCGCTCATTATGGCACTTGGTACTCATTAGGGTCACAAGTGAGCTGCAGCCTATCCCGGCTGACTTTGGGTGAAAGGGGTAGGTACACCCTGGACTGGTTGCCAGCCAATCGCTGGGCACATACAGACAAACTAGCAATCACGCTCACGTTCACACCTATGGACAATTTAGTGATTGAGTGGTTCTCAAATTGGGGTCCCCAGAACCCCGGGCATCCACAAGTTGGAAGTTGGCGGTCTGCAAAAGTACCCCACTTCTCACGTTAAAGTCAGCTGGGTTAGGCCAGTTAAAAGGTCTAAAATGATTGTATAATAAATATAATAATTATATAAATCTCACATCCAAAAGGTGTATTTTTTAGATTAAATACATCTTTTCCTGAATAAAAGGCTTACTATACAAGAATAAAGTTGTATTTTTGAAATTCCTTAGTTAAAACATGACTTCTGTTGTTAAACTTAGACTTTAATATAAAAATATTATGTATTTATTTTGGAAATTATAATTTTTTTCTGGCCAGATTAATTTTTTTTCCCCAGATAAAATACATCTTTTTTTTACAATTTACAACTTTTTTTTCTTAAAAAAAACATGCATTTGTTATAATAACATTTCAGCTTTTATATTGAAATGGCACCAAGCGAACATTATTTGCATTTTATTTTTTCTTCTCTAAACTACTGACAACATAACTCCCAAATAAAAATAGTTTCATTTATTTGTAGAAAATGAAAAATGTTCAAAATACCAAAGAAGGTGCAATGTTGTTTTTGGGGGGATGTGGTCTCATGTTTTTCCAGAGCTGTTGTTAAAACACAGTCACAAAAAAAGTCATAACTAAGTTGACCTGCAAGCACTTAGAAGTTGAAAGTGTTCATCCTTTGGCCCAAAATTTCGAAAAAGAAATGTAAATCCTTCAAATGCATAGTGATATAAATGTTTTTAGGACTATCTGCAAGATAGGTTTGATGCAATCGTTTCATTCGGTTTCACATTTGTCGTATTGCGGCCCCTTAATTGAGGCCAATGACGGAACAGCCTTGAGGTCACGGCTGTGTTCCAGCGCGCTCAAAGGCAACACACAGACGAGGCCATTAATGCCTCTGTGAAAAAACTAAATCAATGTATTTGTGCATCGCTGTGCAGTGCGGACAAGCGGGGGAAGACATCACGGCAGCTGTGGGATCTGATGCTTAGCTGCTGATCCGGTGTGATGCAGCTCAGGCGACCAGTCAGATTCATCGTGACTTCTAGCAGATTTTTTTGGGTAGAATGAGGAGAAAATTGGATGCTAGATGTAATCCCTGACCACTGGCTGGATGCATGATGAAAAGCCATATTCTGGGAAATGTGTGTTAATGCTACCCCCGATAAAGACGGCGTGAAGATTAGGGGAAGATGCTGAATGCGGCTGGGCCGTTATTCACAGGCTCCAACCGCTGCCTGTCAGATGAGAGCTTCTATTTCCCCTCCGGAGTCGCTTGTAACTTATCGCACACAAAGGCTGAGAAAGAGAGGGAAATCACAGACTTGATTAGAGGAAAACCAGCGCATGTCAAGGACTTCTCTTCATTAGCAGAAAGGCCTTCTCCAAACTCTTCCCGATGAATGAGCCGCGGTGAATGGGCCGCGGCATTCACTCGGCGCCCTATGCAAACAAGTTGTCCAAGTGGCACATTGTTTCAAAAGACCTTGTGACACGCACAAAATAAGTGGGCAATGTCTTGGACACACACGCTATCCCAGACTCTTTCACGGCCGGGCTAAACGTTTAGCCACCCCGGCTAATTAACTGCTTTGAAAGAGGGCGCATCGAAAGGGGGGAGGCGGGATTTGGAGTCGCTCTGACCAACCCTCAGGTCCAGAGGTCAGCCCCTCTCCAAGACACAAGTGGTGATGCCTTGGCCCCCGAACTTCTGGATGCTAACCCCTAACCCCTGCTGGAGCGAATCAAAGCGCAGAGAGCAGAGGGCTGCACAGACGGGCCTTACAATAACAGGAGGACATCAAAGACTGGGCTTGGATAAAGATGAGAAGGGGACACACACACACATGAGCCAATATCCAATTCCTTCCTATTTTTGCAGGAAGATGAATGGAATTAATAGCTGGAGATGTCGCAGCATCCTTTGGCCACTCGAGGAGAATTATACCCTCGAACGGACGTGTGAATTCTGGACTTCCCAATGCTTTCTTCATAATGCCCCATAATCAGGTGTCTGGTGGCTCCATCATCCCTGGCCGGGGCCTCGTTCAGCCTGTTCGCAATCTGTCTAGTGGCAGAGCGGGAGCCGCTGAGCGCACCAGTGCTTCCCAATGAGCCACAAAGGGAGATCGCAGGCTCCATTGTGGCACGGCGCAGCAGCTTAACACTCATCAGGCCCAATAAACCTGTCTCGAGTCTGGGAGAGACATCCAAACCACCCCCACCACCACCACCACCCCCCACCGCGCCCGACCCGCCCTCATCGCGTTGCTCTGTCATTATGACATCAGGCTGACATGGCCTTAACGCTGTGGGCTCGATGCTGGCCGTTCGCGTCCACCTCGCTTCCTTTTTGTGAACCATTTTAGCTGTGCTTAATGTAAATATATGCAAATATATAATTGTACATTTTGGGTCTATCGTGGCCACTTTTGACCAACTGAAACCCATGAAATGTCATTTTGTTTCTAAATAAATCCGCGTTATCTGCTGGATTGAACCATACAATTTAGGTAAAATGGGTTTCAACATCTTTGAAACAGAGAACTGGTTCATGAGAAGAGCTACCAGTTTGATAAACACTTCTAAAATGACCAATTTACTCAATTTATTTGGTGGTAAATCATCTCCTCATTGCCGTTGCGCTCGCTAGCTTGTCTCCGCAAACATTATGCTTTGGTTATTGGCTACAATATTGATGAAAAACTTTACACCAACGCAAGTGTGGTTTAAAAAAGAATTGCAACAACAACCAAAAAAGGTTTGACGCAGCTAACTAGTGAGCTATTTTTAGAACAGGCCTTGGGGGCTATCTGGTGCCTGCGGGCACCATGTTAGTGAAGCCTGTTGTCGACTCAACACCTGAATTATTATTTTTTTTCCTACCAGATTACATAATTTAGAAATTTTTGAACAAGGGAGCAATATTATGTAATATTCTTAGACTCCGAAAGAGACACTGAATGGCTTACTGCACTCCCAAGCGCAAATGCATGACGCAGTTTTAATTTTAAGAAGTTAGCGGTTCGTAAAATGGATGGATGGAAGTGCTAATGCCCTCTGTTGACCATGGATAAGAATTACATTTTAATTTAAAAAGTGGAAGCTCCCCCTGCTGACTGTGGAAAGATTTTACTATTACCAATCCTGCATATTTCCGGTTCCGCATTTGTGAAGTCACCTATTTGCAGATTCTTTAGGGGAAGCAATCCCCTATTATTGCCAGAAACAACTGATTAGTCACGTTTTGTATGTTTGTTTGTTGTTTGGTTTGTTTTTAACCAGATCAGATCTTAGTCATGCTTTTTTCAGAAATTTTTTTTTTTTCAATTTTTGCTATTATCCTTGAATAGTGGGGGTCCACTGTACTGTAAAGAATAAAAAGGTACTGAGAATACATATATATATATATATATATATATATATATATATATATATATATATATATATATATATATATATATATATATATATATATATTAGTTTTTAATTATATTTTTAGGTTGTTTTACAACCTGAATAATGTACAAATAAATTTGAATTTCAGGGATTAAAAAGAAAAATGAATGGCTATTTTATGAACTGATGTCAGCTAAAAAAAAAAAAAGTAGAAAAACCAAAAAACATACCAAAATTTGAAAATTACAGACTGTCTGGCCACAAACAAGCTGGTCCAAAAAGGCCTGAATAAAGTTATTCTCAGTACTGTTTGTATTTACACTTGCCTAGAATAACTTTTTTTTTTTTTTAGTTTCCTCTCTTGGCTGACTGCGGCGTTGTAAATGCAGATAATACGTGACTATGTATCTGCGTGCGCTGGTTGTTTACTTGCCCGCCCTTTTGCCTCCATTTTAAAAAGCGGGCTGCTCATTCTTGGCCCCCTGCGCCGCCTTCCGGAGCTCCTGCCAAACGTATGCAAATGAGCAAGTCCACAATGGCGCCCACAGCTGCACGCAGGCGGCCAAAGACAGAGGACAAGGCGGCCGTCCCTTTCATCCTTAACCCCTGATCCCCTTGTGGTGACACGTCATGTTCGCCCCAAACGCAGGCCTTCACCAAAGAAGAGCGTCCCTCGACGCACCCCCTCATCCCGAAAAGCCCCCGCCCCAAACATGATCTTTTGGCTGTCCACGTTTTACATCATAGCGCTGATTGCTCTTGAACCTTTGTTAAGAGCAAGAAAAGTAAACAACTTGTGCCTTTTTCTACCCTCCTCCCAATTTATTCTGTAGGTTTAAATGACTGTGCCGAGAGGACAAGTGTGGGGGGGTGGGTGGTGTTATCCCCCAAAAAAGGAGTTGGGGTAAAGAACCTGATTGCTTTAATCTCTGTGCTCGCAGCGCACCCCTTTTCATAAAGCTCTTTGGCCATGTGATTCAGACCCAGGCCCCAGTGTTCTGCGCCCCGCCATTGTTCTCACTTGAAAATCAATTCCTTTGAAGACCCTCCTTAATCCTGTTTTTGGCGTCAACAATGGCCACTTGTGCACGGCCCTGATAGACTAAGAGCCGGGATGATGCGGCTGTCTGCTCTAATTCCAGCCTATTTAGGTAATGGCGGCCCGCGTCACTTTGTAGTGCCAAGTGCGGGACTCGAAAGGAAGATGTTTGCGATCATAATTTCCTGCCGAGCGTAGGCCCAGGTGCCCCGCGCACCCGCAAGACTTTTAATTAGGATAGACAACCACAGAGATTAGCGATCAGACTGTTAACAATGAACTGTCCCTTTGAACGCACCTCAGCCGCTGTCCTCACTGATCCCATATGGAGGGGCCTCGTGCTATGATCACACTAATAACCAACACCTCTGCACACACCACACTCCTTACTCGACAGCATCATGCACGATCCTTCAAAAAATACTAGATATGTTTTATGAAATAATGAATAATTCCACAAACTACAGTACTCAAAAGACATTCGTGATTCGTCATTCAAATGAATAAAACTCACTCGTGGATGTTTATATTCGCTTGCTGCCAACGACGTACATATTCGTCAAGTACGTTTTGCAACAGGTAGGCGTGGAAGAGGGTCTTGCCCAGCTTGTCTATGAAAATCAGGTTTGTGAACTATTGTAATTGCAAACAGGTGCCTGTAGATGACAGCATTGCATCGTTTTGGATTTGAGTTCAGCACAGCTTGTGCATAGAAGATAAAGATTAGGGTGTGAATCTCGCATTGTCACGTCAATTATGAGGGAGAGAAATGGCAACATGTTGGAAGTTCAACTAGTTTTGGCACCTCACACTCAAAAAGAGTATGTATAGTATAGTATAGTATAGTATAAACAGAGTATGTGTCGCATTAGGTAGTCAAAAGTCCCCGTTGTGATTGCGAGAAAAGATCATGAATGATAACTTTTATTGTATTTATGCAACTTTCTGCACCTTTGAATAAACTTCTTTCTATCTCTATCTACAACCCCAATTCCAATGAAGTTGGGACGTTGTGTTAAACAGAATACAATGATTTGCAAATCATGTTAAACCTATATTTAATTGAATACACTACAAAGACAATATATTTAATGTCCAAACTGATAAACTTTATTGTTTTTAGCAAATCATCGTCATCATTAACTTAGAATTTTATGGCTGCAACACGTTCCCAAAAAGCTAGGACAGGGTCATGTTTACCACTGTGTTAGATCACCTTTTCTTTTAACAACATTCAATAAACGTTTGGGAACCGAGGACACTAATTGTTGGAGTTTTGTTGGTGGAATTCTTTCCCATTCCTGCTTGATGTACAGCTTCAGCTGTTCAACAGTCCAGGGTCTCTGTTGTCGTACCTGTTGTATCTATCTATCTATCTATCTATCTATCTATCTATCTATCTATCTATCTATCTATCTATCTATCTATCTATCTATCCATCATCCATCCATCCATCCATCCATCCATCCATCTATCCATCATCCATCCATCCATCCATCCATCCATCCATCCATCCATCCATCCATCCATCCATCCATCCATCCATCCATCCATCCATCCATCCATCCATCCATCTATCTGAGGGGCTGTCGGGATTGTGTTGCTAGTCTAATGACACTATTTATTAGGCTTTAAGGATTATAAGACGATTCATGCACATTAATTTAGTTGGTCTTAAACACAAGAAGAAAGGAAAAAAAAAGTGTCATCTCGTGGGGCACTGACCCTAACTTTCCCCACCCCAAAAACATAAGTCTGTTATTGTTATGTTATATATTTTCATCTTATGGGTTAAAAGGATTTTTTGTGCCTGGCCTAGAGTTGTTTACGACAATACTGCGTCTTAACATCTGTGAGCTGCTTTGTGCCGAGATGTCAAAACAGTGCTGTCTCTGTCTGTCAGACCTCTTTTTTTTCTTTGCCACTTTATGTTGTATCCGAACACGAAAACAAGAAAACATTGTGAAAACATGGTATGACTCGCGCAGATAATAAAAATCACTCGTCTTTTCCACTGAAAACTAAAATAAAAGCTGTAGAAAATGCAGCAACATACATCAACAGAATTACATGGATTCTTTTTTCCTGGTAACCCTGATCACTTCTAAAGTGGGTGCACACATACATACTGATAATCTGGCCGAATTTGAGTTTATCTACCCCCATTACCATCAAAATCAGCAAAGGCCAAATTGTCGAATGTCTCTAAAAGATGATCCTGAGTGATTATCCTTTGGTGTGGAATGTGTTAAGAGTGATTTCTTTCTTTATTTTTATTTCTTTCTTTATTTTTGTTTGTTTTCCCTCCCATATCTCCTGGGTAAACAGTAGGGGCCGACAATCGCAAATGTTAAACCTGTTAACTTATTACTAAGGTAAAAATCCTTATGACTGTGTTCAACACCAAGCTCGGCCGAGCCACGGACTCCGTCATTGGGACGTGAAATGGACAGGAGCTTAGAATTGCATTGTCTTACCAGATAAACTCACAGTTAGCCCGGCTTTATCTATTTCTTCTTCTACTGTTACTGCTCTTTCTTCCCTGTAGCACCATGCTGCCTCTCACAGGTCAGTCTTGGTACTGCTGCAGACATTTGGTTTCGAGGATGAGAATCACGATTGTTGGTGGTTATATTGTTACGTGTGTGGTGTGTTTTGTTTCGTCATCTCTCAGTACAGTAGGAACATAATTGCCCATGGGTAGCAGCTCTCATATTTAAAAAAATGTGGTAAGATGTTAAAGAAAAGTGTTTAGAAACAGTTCATAGGTCTTGATCATAACTAACCAATAGGCCAATTGAAATATTTAAACGTGACAATCAAGCCCACCAGGCTGTTTAAGTGGCAACTCACTCTACAGAATTGCTTAAGAAAAATATATTCATGCACACATTAAATCCAAAATACAATTTTGAAAAACCAAACAACAGCAAAAACCGTGCCTTTTGGTGGGGGCACTGCCCCGAATGCGTAAGTCGCAAACTTTGCTTATCTTGTGAAGAGAATGTAAGAGAAATCTGACTTATATCACAGCCATGCCCACTAAGCAAGTTAGTAGCTAGCTAGCTAGCTATTTAATTTAGTGAGGGATACTTTACATGATCACTGCATCTATTTTTTAGCCTGTTTTGAACCTTTTGTTCATCATGTGCTATGATCTAATGTAATGTATTACATAACTACTGTATATCATACTGTTCAGTTTGTTTTCAAATATTTGCTTTTATTTTTGCTCTGTTTTAGTCTCCTGACTGTTGCCAAGTCAGCATTGCAATTAAGAATCTGCTCTCGATTGGATGAATAAATCAATAAATAAATAATTATGCTGTTTGAATGGCAAACTTGGGGCTTTGGGGCTGATGGCACTTTACCCCTGGACTAAGTTACTGTATTTTCCTCGCAAAAAACACCCCCAAAAAAACACTATCAGCAATTATACGTTTATCTAATCGTAATGATTTCACGGTTCTGTATTAAAGACAAAATGCATATCCATCCTAACAGCTCTATATAATAAGAAAAATCATCTGAAGGGTTGGAAAGAACCGTTATGGATGATAGTGGTTAACTGTCCCAACTTCTGGAACTACTTTGTCTGTATATGTCAAAGCAGTCCTGGCATGCCTTGTTTTGCGGCTACTTTATTTTGAACCCGGACATGAAAACAAGCGCAACTTCCGCAAATGCAACTTCTTGCAGATATGCAAGACATGTGCTTTTGATGCCGCCTTCGTGGAAGTCTCCGAAGGGCAACAGGAAAAGCAGCCGAGAGCATCACAGCAACAATCCGCCTTAATTACAATCAAAGTTACATCTGAAAACCCCGATGCAGGGGACACAAAGGCCTAAGTCTACAGAGGAGATTTCATTACTCGTTCCTCTCCTTACCTTTTCTGTGTCTGGTAAAGAAAAGGAACAAAGGAGGAACCCAACTGATAGAAAACTGGCAGAACAGTGAAACAACAGGACACAACTGATCGCTCATGCATGGCTGGGATTAGGCTGGAACTAGAAAGAGCACGGAGAAGAAAGCACACAACTAAAGAAACAGGGGACTGACAAACTTTTTTCTTCTTCTTCTTTTGTGCTGAAAAGGATGGAATGAAAGGTCTGCTTATATAAAAAGATATAGAGAGAACGATTACCAAACAAGGGGCGTTCCTTTTCAGGCTGTGTACGCCTCCAATCTCGTTGCTTTTAAGCAGTGACATGAAAGATGGATGTGATCTCCCCAGTAGCTGGCCTGAGACAAAAATAAATAAATAAAATTATCTTAATCAATTCTTTTATTTGCATGCTAGCAATCTTCAATGTGAATTTGTCAGCGCTAAAGCACAGAACATTGACTAAATACCTTGTGAATGTTGTTCATGACACTGACGAACAAGACCCTGCCTCAATTAAATGGAGAATATCCAACAATACTTTGCTCGGCCTGGGCTCAATATTCTAGTCTTTATTTATTTGCAAAGCAAGGAAAAGACGGGGAAGGCAAAGTGATTACAAGTCCCGTCTTTGACTTTGATGGTGACGCCTCTGTTTTGCGGCGGCTCATTTTAAGTGGCGCATCACTCACCCTTTGCCCACTTGGGATGCAGGCTGAGCTGGGGGCGAACAGTCAAGTTGTCTGGAGGTGAAAAAGGTCATTGTAGCAGTGTGAAGCCCAGCACAAGGCGAGCATTGCAATCGCTGTTTGTGTTTCATTCAGCGACATGTTTGTTGTATACACACAGAGCTCACACACAAAGTGGAGGCGAATGCTATTATCTCAAGTGACAACGCACACATTTAACTGACAAGCTTGAATGTTATAATTCTGATACAAATGAACCACAACAAATGCTGAATTGAAATGAGTTTGGGATTTTTCATCTTTTGTAACTTCTACGAAAGGTATTGCTTTAAAAAAAAGGAGCTTTAAGAAAACGTGGAAAATATCTACTGTACAAAAGTCTTCGTTTTAGCAATTCTATAATGACCATACAGAGCATCTAACAAAAGTGAGTAAACCCATTCCATCCATCCCATCCATTTTCTGAGCCGCTTATCCTCACAAGGGTCGCGGGAGTGCTGGAGCCTATCCCAGCTATCATCGGGCAGGAGGCGGGGTACACCCTGAACTGGTCGCCAGCCAATCGCAGTAAACCCATTCCATTTTTGTTAATATTTCATTATATTTTTTCATTTGACAACATTGAAGAAATGACCACTTTACATTCTATCAAAGTACTCAGTGTGCAGATTTTGTCGCGGTGTAAATATACTGTCCACTAAAAATAACTCAATACATTGTCGAAACCGATGGCAACAAAAGTGAGTACAGCCCTAGGTGGAACTGTCCAAAGTGGATGGATGTTAGAGACCTTGTGCTCTTCCTTCTGTTTGAGGATGCCCCTCAGATGCTCAAGAGGGTTTAAGTCTGAAAACATGTTTGGTCAGTAAATCATCTTTACTCAAAGCTTGTTTTGCAAAACAGGAACAAAACAGAACAAACGTGAAAGGCATGCTAACGCACATGCACCATTATTGCATTTGTACATTCACAAACACGCAGAATGATAAAATACAAGAGAATAAGATGCAATGAATAAATAGAATAGGGAAGTGAAATAAGAAAGCACTAACTTACTATCAGCTACTTCCATTGAGGATATATCAGTTTGAAAAAAAGAATCAAAAGTTAGAAAATCATGTTGGCATTCACGATTCCCTCAATGAAATCTAGCACTCAGCAGTCCTAGACCAAGACCACCATGCTTGTCCCATGAAAGGCTACAATAAAATACAGTATTTACCAGCATGTGAGAAGTGTACTCAGATTTGTAAGAAATTGTAACCTGAAATTTTTTTTCCGTGATTAATCAACATACAAAAACTGAAGCAATATTTCCCTTAGGAAATAATGTAAATACAATTAATCTGTTTCAGACACCCAAAAATATTAACAAAATATGCACTCTGTAGCGAATAACTATAGTTTAACATAACCCTAACCCATACTAATGACTGGTGAAATGGATAAATGAACATTAAAAATTAAAAATCTTTACTGATGACGCTGTATGAAAAACAGCGAATAATGGAGAGCGAGGAGGAGAGTTTATTGTTTGAAGGGTGTACTTTGTCTTGAATTAAAGCAAATGGTCGGTCGAGTCACGCATGCAGGTGGATGAGTTTCGTACGGACAGTTTTCAACTGTACAAATAACAAGCGGGCGTGCGGAAAGCGGGACAAAATTTTAGTGCAAAAAGTGTTTTTTAAAACGAATCGTACAAAAAAATAAACCCACCGCATATGAAAAGTCCACTCAGTACAACATAAACCTCCACCAAGGAAAACAACAAACAATTGTGATGTTCTTTTGTCCATGTGTTTGTTTGTTAACAGAGAACTTTCTGGTTCATGGAGGAGGACTAACAGAACGGTGGGGCCATTACTATTTTGGATTTTCTACGCCATATGTGGAACAGCCTACCGGAGAACCTCAGGGCAGCAGATAATGTTCTTGTTTTTAAAAACAACCTCAAGACCCACCTTTTTAATTTAGCATTTAACTATCCATCCATCCATTTTCTGAGCCGCTTATCCCTCACAAGACGAGGTACACCCTGAATTGGTTTCCAGCCAATCGGAGTGCACATAGAAACAAACAACCATTCGCACACACATTCACACCTACGGGCAAGTTAGAGTCTTCAGTTAACCTAGCATGCATGTTTTTGGGATGTGGGAGGAAACCGGAGTGCCCGCAGAAAACCCACGCAGGCACGGGGAGAACATGCAAACTCCACACAGGCGGGGCCGGGGATTGAACCCCGGTCCTTAGAACTGTGAGGCAGACGCTCTAACCAGTCTTCTACCATGATGTCAGCATTTAACTAGTATTTATTTATTTTATTATCTTAGCTTTTAGTTTATTTCCAGTCCCGCTTTATTATCTGTTGGATTTTATTCTCATGGTGCTCTTACATTTTGAAGTCTGTTATTTATTATTTTAAAAGGATTTTAGTCTATAGAGTTTTAGGAGTCTGTGATGTTAATAACTTTACGTGCAGGATTTTCTTGTTTTTTTGCACAGTTTACTACTCTCAGTGCTTGCTCACAGGGAGTCCTCTGTACCGGGAGCTGTGGCGGACCGTGGCCATGGTCCTGCCTCACGGGGCTCACTGTGCGTTCAGGCATTTTATGTATGAAAAGCACTGCATAAATACTTTTTATTTTTCTATTTGGATGATGGACTGTTTTATTGATGTCATACAGCTAGAAAATAAATAGCGGAAATCCTGTGACTATACCTTACTCTGGAAAGTTATTATTTTGTGTGTGTAAACCTGCTAACACAGTATGTCCTTTTATTTTTGTTGTTTAACTATTTCAAATTAACTGCTGTGGAAAAGCTGGAGGTGGCTTAAAACCTTTTTGCAGTACAATATGTTTTCTCCTGAAAACTTTTTCAGATGAAATCATACTCGTGAGAATTGAGTCAAATGAAAGACGAGCAACATTTCATGATCAATTTCCAACAAATCCCTCACTGAATGCTTTTAAAGTAATTGATAGCAATTACTCTTAGTAAAATCGACTGATCATACTTATTTAATCGTT
Source organism: Phyllopteryx taeniolatus (assembly GCF_024500385.1). Classification (NCBI taxonomy): domain Eukaryota; kingdom Metazoa; phylum Chordata; class Actinopteri; order Syngnathiformes; family Syngnathidae; genus Phyllopteryx; species Phyllopteryx taeniolatus. Next base: position 23,561,178 of record NC_084511.1, on the reverse strand, counting down.
ATTCAGCTAAGTGAAAAAATTTAACAACACGAGACTATGTCCAAATAATGAATGGTTGCTTTGGCCTTTGAGAGTAACGCGATTGATCATGCTTCAGTGTTGATGGCAAGAATAGCATGCATGCCGCAAGCCTTATTAAAAGGAATTAGTGATGAATCGCCCACATGCATGAATCATTCATCAATAACAACCTCATTTTCCACAAGGCCCATCGTGATGGTGAAAATAGTGAAAAATAGGAACGCATGGCAAATATGATTCAATGCACTGACCCCTCCCCCCGATCGACATGTAGCTCACAGCTAAGTCAATAATTTAAAGCTTTCATCCCACCTCATCAATCTATAGAACTTGAGCTTGTTAGCATGAATCAGCGGTGGAAAGTAACAAAGTACAAATACTTAGTTATTGTACTTAAGTAGATGTCTGTTCTTCTCAGTAAGGGCACTATGTAAGTTAATGAAAGAGGGAAACTGTGTTGTTTGCAGGTTCCCCCCCCCCCCATTGTGCCATGTTATCAAAATTGGTGTTGTAAATTTTACACGTTTACTTTTGTATTTAAGAATATTTCAGAGGCTGTACTTTTTCACTTTTACTCAATGAGTTGAATCAGTACTTCTTATTTTACACAAAAGTATCTATATTTCTATTAACTCATTCACTGCCAGCCTTCCCAGTTAACATGGATATTTGACTTCTAAAACCGTCAATGGCAGTGAATGTGTTCAATCATAAGCATGAGAAAAAAGAATAGTTTTCAATCTGCATTTAAAAAAATTCACACTTGGGGCTGACTTCACTTCTCTACACAGTCAGCTTGTTAACTGAATCACATTGCTAAGGGAAGATCCACCATGTTCTTATTAAAAAGAAAGAAAAAAAAGGTCTGTGAGTTTGACCAATATGAATTTCTAATAACATAACATCTATTTAATGCAATAAATATGAAGTATCGTGGAAAGTATTTCTTTTTCGGTACGGGGGGTGAAACGGGAAAGTCTCAAAGGCACCTTATGGTGATATTGATGCCGCTGTAGAAAATGGATGGCTAGAATAATGATAAACTCCACTTGGACTCTCTGTCAGCAAGCCAGACATTGTTGTACGTTTCTCATATGTTAGCTTTAAAGGCTCCTTTTCTCTTTGGAGGAAGTTCTCTCCATTATGTGGAAATATACAAGTCATGTCGTCAAAAGTGGCATTTCCGAAAACAATGGCCCGCCGTCGCATGCGTGGGGGACTCTTTTGTGCCACTCCCCGCCTTTCCGGCATCTTGTAGCCGGCTCTGCTAATCACCATGACTGACTGACCTTTAGGCTGGTCCCCTTTTCTGGGATTTACAGCTTTCACTGGATTGACCCTTGCCCCCCGCGCCACTCCTACAGACACTCCCTTCACGTGAACGCCGGACAAGGAGCTGCCGTGTCGGGGCTCCGCCGCATAAAGCGACCGCGGCCACCTTGGCACGTCAAAACCTCTCTAGGTGGTACGATTCAGTCGCCGGTTCATTAAAGGCCCACCTCCGACCGCCCCCTCACCTCCCACCACCATAAAGAAAGCCCCCCCACCTTTGGCCTGGAGCATGGTAGACGTGCTTAAAGCGGGGCCTAATGATGTGTGCCATGGTAGAGGAGCTAAATGCCACCGCCACATGCGGGGATGATTACAGGAAGTGGTGCAGAGTAGCCGGGGAGTCCCGGACTGACGGGGCGGGGGTGGGCGGCTGACGAGGACACAGTTGGCTACAGAGGCTATTGTTGCGGGGCGACTCAGCAAAATCCCAATCCTGGCCAGGTCACGCAAATTTAGGAGCCAATGAGATGTAGGTGTAGCGGGGGTGCGCGTGTGCTCTTCATCTTTAACTCTTACATACTGTTCATTTTCCATGCACACATAGTATTGTTATATTACAATTACTGTGACGATATTCTCCCTCATAATAATTGTATTTTACGCAATTTTGAGCTACATATCTTTTCAAAAATGTATTCATAGCCTCTCTGACCTTAATAAATGGAAGATTAGACCTTAATCAATGTTTCAGAGAGAAGAGAGCACCTATATCAAGGCAGCCTTTGACCTCTGTATGTTATGTTTAGTATGTATCTTCATTCTTAGGCCGCGTTCGACCGCGTCGCTCGGTGAGAGGCGGGCTTTGCTGTTTTACTCTATCACTGTTTGGAGATTCTCTCATGAGCCTTTAACAGGTCCATGTTGCTGTGGGAACGCAGACAGCTGTCGGAACTATTTCAAACCGCCCTCTTGATCACGGTCACAACTTTCCCATAAAGAAATATTGCCCAATATTTCTACGCACACCGGTGAATTTGAAATCTATTTTTGTAGACAAGGGTCAAATTTGCCTCAGTGTACACAAACTTTGTAGAACGTCTGTGTAGATTCTCAGTCATCCACATCATGGTAATCCATAAACAGTAATCCTTCAACAAACGGGAACTTTGTAAGCACCTTTACAATATGATTTTCGTTTGTGTGTATTTTGGGTCATTTTAGCAAAAGTCATCAAATTTCAGGGCAAAAGAATGACATTTAGAATATTTTTATCACTGCAGAATGTCAAAATGGATCAAATTTAACCTCTAAGGTTTAATTAAAGCGCATGTTTTGTCTCGGTAGACAAGCAAAGGTGTTCTTTCTAAGGTAAATACACAAAGACAAGTGGTGAAACAGGAGCACGTTTGTCACTGGTGAATGAAACACGCCAAGTCGTACCTCTTCGTTGACGGCCCTCCCCGCTCGGAAGCGCGGTAGCTCAAGTCGTGCAGCGTTTCCTCTTGGAGGGGCGCTTAATTAGCTGAGCCAGCATGTGTAGCCGAGCGTGAAAGCATCGCTTCTTGCACACTTCATAATGAATCTAGTTTTACTCGGACGCAACAGCGCCGGAACAGAAGTCTGCTTTTTATTGCGATAATCAGGACCTAAAAAGCACTGCGAGGCTTGACCTTATGCTTTTCAGGCGCTAAAATGGGGTGTCCAAACCTTTTCTTCCAAGGGCCGCATTAAAAAAATAAAAATAAAAAATCTCATGATGACCAATCCATTAGTGTAGGTAAAGTTATGCTAGGCAATTATATATAGTTTTTTTTTTAGACGTATATATGATATCATTGGTTTAAGGTGGAAACATTGTATGTCCAAATGTGGTCAACATCATTTTTTTCCCCACAAAACAATTCTATTGGTCTGTTCCCATGTTATTTGTCATTTGAACAAAATATTAACCAATTCAAAATGTTGAAAATAGGTTGAGAAGAAATCCATAACGCTGTTGAACGTCCAACTATCTGAGATGGAAAAAGTCCACCTTCCCTCAGTCTGCAGGAGCTGTCCAGCATTATGTCGCATCAAGACTGAAAATTACACAAAAATAGAGATTGTTTTTATTAGTCAGCGCCCCGGTACGGCGAGGCGCATCTTACTGAATGATGCGTCATTGGTGGAAAACAAGGAAGTGAGATGAGAACAAACTTATTTTTCTTCTTAATGTTTTTAACCTCTTTGGTGTTCACACTCCGTCAACTCTTAAATGTTTTATTCAGGGAAGCCAAATAGACAAAATGACAAATGCAGCGGGATGCTAGGATATGGACGACGGGCCGCAAATGGCCCTGGGCTGTAGTTTGGCTTCGCTCTTCGGATCAACAATTGAACTCTTCCCACTTTTCAGGCCTGAGGGCTCACAGGTTATTATTTATTGGCGTGTTCGACTCCCGCCTAATGAAATCCCCCGTGAATGTTTCAACAGAGCAAGTTGGTAACCTCCTACCCAATGAAGCGCTCCTTTTCGCCTCTCCCCCCCCCCCCCAGACACACACAAAAAACAAAACAACAAAGAGAGACGGTACATAAAGGGGCTTTCGGTCGGATGGGTCACATGCTGTCCATTGAATCGCGGGTCCATCAAGACCATTGAAGGAGCTCTATAAAACCGGCAGGCCGCTTAAATACCTGACAGTACGAAAGGAAACAAAAACAAAGATAAAGAGGGGGGAACAACAGATAAAATAAATAAGACAGCCCCTGTGACTGATGTGTATAGATGGTGCCAGAGAGTCAGTGACAATTCAAGAAATGCGGCCGAGGCCACAAAAGGCAGCTGGAAAATAGTGAAGGAGCTTGCTGGGCACATTTTTTAAGGCTCTTTCCACTTGGACCCCCTTTTGAGTCTTTGTCTGGGCTCTGGCTCCATGAGAAAAGTCAATCACATACACTTGTCCGTAGGTTCTCGCTATTCACTTCCTTTTATGCCTCCAGTATTAATCAAGCACTCACACGTAAACTGTGTTTACATTAAGGATAATGTCGGTGAGGCAACAATTAAAGGAACTAGAACTAATAGTTATTTCCCCTGTACATGCCCTGATCATATTTTAAGGCTGAAAATACATCAAAAAGTTTGGAGGGGGAAGAAAAGATAAACACTGTGATTGTAATCCATATTCATGTAGGCCAATTTTCTTTACGATGGACTTCAACGTTTCTGTCGGCCGCTTCTATTTGATCTGCGGGACTGTGAGCGCCGACTAATGCTTGGGTGAAAACAGTCCATTATTTTGTTCAATGTGGAGGAGGAGAGGGGGTGTCCTAATGACTGAACATTGCTCCATATGTGCGAGTCTGAGGAACACACACAAATGTGGAAATAAACATTTGGAGGACCGGTGACTTTTAACTACAGCAAAGGAAATGCAAATTACAGACATTCTCTCTCTCCCCATGGTACGTGTTCACTGGCCACTTCATTAGGTACACCTGCAGTCTAATCCGGTGAACCCAAACTTTTTACACCGCCACCCAAAAAATACTTATACAGTACTACCTTTTATTCCTAAAAAGTACATTTACTATTATTGTAAGTCCCTGTAAAATTATGCACAATTTGAACATTATCACTGCACTTAATTATAGAAAAATAAAAATAATGATTATGATGAATAATGATGCTTTTCTACTTTCAAGGTACTCAGAGGGCTTTAACACGGATTCCTCATTCATATACTGGTGATGCAGCATCAGGAACAACTGGGGGTTCACTTTCTTGCTCAAGGACACTCTGACTTGGTCACAAGGGATGAGAGTCGAACCCACAACCTTCAAGTTTGGAGATGACCGCTTGAGCCATACAGCTCCTGTTCCGTTCTTCCCTCACTCGTGAACTCGAAGCGAAGATACTTGAACTCCTCCACTTGGGGCAGGATCTCATCCCCGACCCGGAGAGGGCACGCCACCCTTTTCCGACTGAGGACCATGGTCACAGATTTGGAGGTGGTGATTTTCATCCCAACTGCTTCACACTCGCCTGCGAACCGCCCCAGTGAGAATTGGAAATCATGGCTTAATGAAGCCAACAGAACCACATCATCTGAAAAAAACAGAGATTCAATGCGGAGGCCACCAAAGAGGACACACCCCAACGCCGCCACTGTGCCTAGAAATGAAAAGTTATGAACACAATCGGTCATAAAGGGCAACCTTGGTGGAGTCCAACCCTCACAAAAAATGAATCCGACTTACTGACAGCAATGTGGACTGAACTCTGACACCGGTCGTACAAGGACCGATAAAAGGGTCCGGTGACTTTCCTCAAAGCCGTCTGTAAGTCGTTCTGCATGGCCTCACCGAACTCCTTCCACGACTGAATTTTTGCCTCAGCGATTACCAAAGCTGGATTCCGCTGAGCCTGTCTGTACCCATCAGCGGCCAACGTAGACCCACTGGCCAACGGGTGCGGGGATTGCTGCCACGACAGGCACCGGCCGCCTTGCGGCCACAGCTCCGGTCAGCCGCCTCAACAATGGAGGTGCAGAACATGGCCCACTCAGACTCAACCACCTGGTCGTGGGTAAAGTTCTGCCGGAGGTGGGAGTTGAAGCTCCTATTGACAGCGGACTCTGCCAGACCTTCCCAGCAGACCCAAACATATTGTGTATGTTGTAAACACCATCAACTGACAGCTCCGCCCCTCTCTTCACCTGAGTGTCCAAGACATATGGCACCAAGTCTGATGACTCAACCACAAATTTGATCATCAAACTGCAGACTACGGTGTGCTGGTGCCAAGTACACTTATGGATGCCATTATGTTTAAACATGTACCTCTCAAGAAGACTGGTACCGGATGTTGACACAAACCTGCCTATGTCTAGTCGCAATTTCTTGACCTCACACGCCAGCACAGGCTCCTTTCTTGCCAGAGAGGTGACGTGAGCTAGCTAGCTTCTGTAGCAGGGGATCAGACCACCAAGGTCCCCACCTTCGGCCGTTGCAGAGCACCCCGACCTGCTCGGCCCCTCCCACAGGTGGTGAGCCCATGGGAAGGGGGACCCATTCTGCCTCTTCGGGTCGTTTCCGGTTGGATCCCATGGGTGCAGACCCGGCCATCAGGCGCTCGTCATCGAGCCCCACCTCCGGGCCTGGCTATAAAGCGCTCGAAACTCAAATTTTTACTCACAAGTCAAAGCAACAAAAAATATATATATATCGTCCGGAGAACGGCTTGTATCTTGAAAAACCCGTATGTCGAGTTACTCATACCTCAAGACACCACTGTATTACTTAACCAATGTTTGTCATTGTGGTTTTAGAATTGTGCATCATACAGAGTCCAGAATTGAACATACAATTCTTATGCAGGTGCACCTAATGAAGTACTCACAAATGATGAACATACATTGAAACTCAATGTTTAAAGCCCCGCCAAAGAAGATGAGTAAGTAGCACAAAGTCACTCACAGTGACCTTTATTGGAGTGTTCACTTGCAAGAAAGTTTTCCCATCTTTCCTCCATGTTTGCTTTCCATCAAAGCGGACGTGCCCTCGGGCTTCATTCGCAGCATTTACACTGAGTGAGAGTACAGCACCACTCCATCTAAAGTTCTCCGTCTGACCTTGCACATACGAATCCCCCCAAAATCTAAATGTAATGCTGGCCAGGCTGCGTTTGCTTTCATTATTGAAGTGGAAGCAGTGATTGTCCATCCTGGCTTTTGTTGTGTTGCTGCACAGAATGAAAGAGTGCTTTTATTATTTTCTTGCTCCCAAGAAAGAACACAGATCCAGATAAAGGTGAAGATTCTTTTCCCCATTTTTGGCAGCTACGGGGAGCTTTATTTTCCTAATATTGTTCATATTTTCTCATTGACTAAAGCACAAACATAATAAATATTCATACACATAGTCGCTGTCGCGCATAATCCTCACATCTCCAAAATGCCTACTTTTCAGGAAATCAAATTAAAAAAACACTATCTTGCTTAGGTTACCAAACACCGCATCGTTCAAGTTGATATTATACCTTATGTTACTATATATACAGATGTGCACCAACGTCAATGCAACACCGCCCCAAAATCATGTTCAATCACTAATTTAATCATGCAAAAACAAAATAATAAATAAAATTGATAATGTATTACTCTGTCATTAATTAAAATGGTAAAATACTTCGCCAGGTGTCAAAGGTCTGAGAGCAATAAGTGATGCCATTAATAAAACGATAAGCATTATAGCAATCCATTTAAAACAAATCATGCTTACTCAAATGTATCTTACCTAGCTATTTTCACACGTTATTATCTAAAAAAACAACAACATCCAGATCTTCAATCTTGAGGCGACACAATGCCGCGCGGCTCCCGCAGCGTGAGCTTCCAAGATTTGAGCACTCATCCAAACTAGCGAAAGCCTGCATTTGCATTTTTTTTTTAACTCTCCATGACCAGTGGGCAAGAGTAAATATGAGTTACAGTAATTCGGCGCTTGGAAGGAGCGCCTACACGACTAATAATGTGTCATTATATTTCAGTAATGGAATAGATAGTCTGCTATTATGATGAGATGTGGCCGGCTCTCACTTTGATTTCGCTCCCTTGCCAGGATGAGACAAAATAAATGTTGGACTGGTTTTATACATGGCGGGCGGCTGGGGGGTAAAGAAATGGAATTAGTTTGATGCAAAACATCAGGGGTGATATCAATGGCTGCCACGTGCTCGCAACCTGCTGTATTGCCCGCGTGGCCTCATTTGAAAAGAGCACACGTGACCTGAAAAATCCACACTTTTAAGTTACGTTCAAAGATGGCAGTCCATAAAATAATAAGCGTGTTGCTGTGTGGTCAGAGGGAAGATGAGGGCTCCTTTTAGTGCAAGCCTGATATGGAGGAGGGCTCGTATGGGTGGGGGGCTATTTGAAGTCAGCACAGAGAAGAAGTAGGTTTGATTGGCTAAATCTAGGACTTCACCGAGGAGCTGCTCCTTGCTACAGGAGGGAGATATTTTTATTTATTTAAAAAAATATATATATTTTCTATATTCCTGTGGAAAAAAAAAAACAACAACAACAAAGCCGGGCACTGGGGTCTGACTGGAACGTGATCATAAGCCAGAGAGATCCCCATTAAGGTTTTGGTTTAAAAACAGCATCTGTTTCAACTGGGCGTTGGGGACGTTAATTTTTTTCCTCCTCCCATGGAAGTAAAAATCTGGCACTGGCGATCTTGTGTCATCTCATTCTTCCTCCTACGTCAGTTTTCCTCCTCGCTCATTACGGCCCTAAAAAAAGAGCATGGTTGTTTAGCACAACAAAAAGCTCAGCGCGCTCGGTTTGTGCGCGCCTCCGCAACTTTTGGGTGCGATGGCCGCAAAAAGCCACATGAGAAACCACTAAATGACCACTTTTTTTTTTTTTTTTTTTTTTTTTTTTACATCTTAACAACCTCCCCATTGAGCTAAGAAAGTGAGGTGAAATGGGAATAACTCGCGGCCCACACACTCAAATGATACCTTGGAACACATCTACAGCATACGCTGCTTTATTTGCACACAAAAACAAAAAGCTTTCCTGGGAGGACAGTTGAGTCCGCTGTTGCACTAAAGATGCTCGCAGAGGCTCTGTGCTGCCCTCTGCTGGGCAGCATGCACACAGCCTTGAAAATAAGGTTGAAGGATTTATTTTTTTTTTAAACAGTGGTAATCAAAAGTTTTTACACAAAGCACCACCTCAAAAAAAAATAAAAATAAAATAAAACATACTTTGCTCTCCAAATACCACCATAAGTAAATGATATCCCCCCCCCCCCCCCCCCCAAAAGATTTAATGCAAATGTATCATATGTAAAAGTTAAATACAACTGAATTCTACGGTGAAACTATTCTACTTATATTCTACCGCTGAGCCTTGCGTACCACTACAGGTACTAATACAGTACCACACTTTGAGAATCGCTGACTTATGAGTAACGTACGGCGCTCAACAAACGGATTAGAGCACCACACCACACACTGGAAGGTACAAGTGTCAAACTCAAGGCCAGATCCGGCCCACCGCATCGTTTTTTTTTTTGTGGCCCATGAAAGCAAAAAAAGTGTGTTTACTTCGTTTCCTCCTGAATGGATTTGTTCTTTCTTCTCATTCGTCCAGGTCATTTCAATCTCAGGGCTTTAATCGATCGCAACTGGATTGTTCTGGTTTTCTTAGGAGATGTTTTCGCCTCTCATCTGAGCAGGCTTCATCGGTCCATGCAACAAGCACAAGCATGTCATTTGCCATGACTTCTGATTTCAAATTCAATTTATTACATATAAAATATACAAATATATACAGTAATAGTAGAATGATATATGATTGTTCACAGTCATTTGGGAAACCATAACAATAATGTGGCCCGTGATGAAAACCAAAATATCAGAATTGCTAGTTACCAAAATCCTTTTTTATGTTTCTGCTGTGATTAACAATATGTAGAGACATTTTTACCAAAATAGTCATTTAGTGTTAAAATATTACTGTCACCAAGAATACACATATTTTTAAAAAAATAAATAAATCACACATTAAATTCAAGTCATTCCTAAACAGAAAAATGATATCCTGTGGTTTAATTTTGCACTTTCTGACTTCTCAGAGAAGAACAGTCACTTAGCTCAAAAAAGGTGAATTGAGTTTTCCTCTTCAAAATGGCAAAATGTCGATAGTTCACTGAAAATCAAGGAGTCCGAATTAAAGCGCTTTGTGGAGCTGGATGCGCGCAGAAAACTCTCCATTTGCTGAATAAATTTGTTAAGCGCTGTAGACACCAAAAGAATCTTTAAAGTTTAAAATGTATTTAGCAGGCCTCCTGTCAATTTAAATGCTGCATCATCACATACTGCACTAAACCTTAAGCATGAACAGAATAAAAGTAGCCAGAAATCTTTTCAATGCTGTTTAGGGAACATTTGGCACAAGAAGTCACCGCAGTGATTTGAATGCATCGGTTTGCGCTGCTGTTTTGGTTAGCAACAGAATACATTGGTTTAGCTTAAACGGGGTACACACACACTGATTTTTTAACTCATTAACTTAACCAATTGGCTATCGTCACATTTCATGCCACGGTTACGGAGTCCATTGCTCTTAACACACTTCACACCACAGGATAATCTTTTAGAGACACGAGACAATCGAGCCTTTGTTGAATTAGATCGGAAGGGGTGAAAAAAAAAATGCTCATTTATAATAGCTCAAATGAGGCCTTGGGGGTAAACGCATACTGATAGTCGTGCCATCTTGATCAAATTCAGCAGAAATGTTATAAAAGCTAAAATTAGGCCCTTTCATCAGAATGTCGGGCTTATAGAGCTCGAGGCTATGATTAGCTACTTATTTAAGCGATATGTATGAAAATGTATTGTATTGTTGCTTAGGCATCAAGAGTGAGAGAGAGGAATACCCCCCCCCCAAAAAAAAATTGAAATAATATCCCTATTCTGCCTATCCAGACATGACACCGTACAAAGCTGCTGCTTTGTTTGCCCCCCTGACAGTGTGACAGGAAAGCTGCAGCAACAAGGAGTGCGTATGTACACTAAGCCGCTCCATTTTCTTGACATCCGTGTGAAAAGAAGTCCTGTAGCCCCTCCCCCCACTACAGTTGATTCATTCGGGGGTGGGGGGGGGGGGGGGGGGGAGAAAAAAAAGAATCAACTCTGTGATTGAATGAGGAGGTCTAATAAGGTTGTCCGTGAAGCTTGGCACCAAAGTGTTGGCTTCCACTATCACAGCTCACACTGTCTGGACTCGACTGGCCAACAGATGGTCACCTGGATTAATAGAGCCAATTAATTCATCTCATTATGTAATTAAGGATGGAGCCTGATGAGCAGAGTGGGCCAGACTCGGCCGCCTAAGATGCTAAGCACTTGATTTATCTCCCCCAAAGAGGCAAACTGGAGGGCGGTTATCTGTCAAACAACACAGGGGCGGCGTGGAAAACATTTGTTTGCAACAAAAGTCCTTGTGTACTTTGGATGCATCCAAACATTACGTCGAGTATTATGTGGCCTCCAGGGAGTCAGTGAGTCCACTTTGGTCGACAAAACAAAATACACTTGAGACAGACTGACTGTATGCCTTGCATAACTTGCTTTAATCCTCACATTGTCGCCGTCTCCCTTTGTTCGATGAATTCATGTTCTATTATTGTGACACGCATGCGGCTATACATCCAGCTGGCAACGTCTTATGGGACACTGTACATTTGTGTACGTTTGTTACTCAAAGCAGCAAGCGCAGGACAAATATACAGTCAATACCCTTTACATCCCTTTTGTTTTTTGGCTTGTTTATGACACCATTATTAAACTGTGAACAAAAAGTTGTAATGGAGAGCAAAGAAAGAGCATTACATGCACATTCAACTGCACATTCTCGATCAGGCTTGTGAGACAAAAGCAGCGAGCGCCAATTGCGTATAAATGCGCTTTATTTTAGATTTGGTCATATTTTGCCCAACATTTAGCAGACTTTCAAGAGTTACCCTTCACAAGCATTTATTGAGCTTTATATTATTATTATTATGATTCAGTCTTTGTCCCCACTTGTAGACAGTTCCGCACATTCTTCGAATGACTGGTGACGTACTAGATGTTAACTTTTTTTTGTCACTCATACTAGTAGCATGCAGATGTCAACTATCGCACATATTTGTCACAATAGTAATATGTACTTGTCCTACAAGAGTGCAAAATGGTATAAAGTCCTAAAGAAACATTGCACGTTAGACCAGTGTGTATAAACTACGGCCATGGGGCCATTTGCGGCCCCCAGTCCATTTCTCAGCGGTATATATTAAAAATGACCTTTGACATGGGCCGCAATGCTAGTTAAAAATAAAAAAAGTGGTGCCGCGTGAGAAGTGCGCGTGTCAAAAAATGGTTGAGTGGAGGGAGTGTTGCAATATCCACATCCATTTGGTGGAGGGGGATGTTTAATGGGGACGACCACTACTACTAGTAAATTGTTTTTATATACTGTAGAGCGGCGGCACGATGGGTGATTGGTTAGAGCGTCTGCCTCTCAGTTCTGAGGACCAGGGTTCAATCCCCGGCCCCGCCTGTGTGGAGTTTGCATGTTCTCCCCGTGCCTGCGTGGGTTTTCTCCGGGCACTCCGGTTTCCTCCCACATCCCAAAAACATGCATTAATTGGAGAATTGCCCGTAGGTGTGAATGTGTGTGCGATTGGTTGTTAGTTTCTATGTGGCCTGCGATTGGCTGGCAACCAGTTCAGGGTGTACCCCGCCTCCTGCCCGATGACAGCTGGGATAGGCTCCAGCACGCCCGCGACCTGAGTGAGGAGAAGCGGCTCAGAAAATGGATGGATGGATAGTAACAACTTTTTTTCCAAAATAACCACAATTATATAACAATATAAAATTTATTGATTGATTAATTTTTGCGTGTTTAATTATTTAAAGTCAAATAATTGGCCCTTGGCTTTCCATATGACTTGACCATCTGCAATAAATAAATAAATCCGCTGGGAAGATGACCGCTTGTCCACTAGAGGGCGCGCCAGGGTAAGATCTTTGCAGGCTGCTGCCCTGTTTACTGTATACAGAAGGTCAACTTGAAGAGCAGAGTGGATGTGAGGTGAAAGCAAGCAAGCAAGCAGCGTGATGAAAAGTATGCAAAGAGCTGGCCATTAAACTTGCCATCTTGCAGACATCCACCCTCCACCCTCGCCTCCATCAATCCACCAAATCCCCCCCCCCCCCCCCATCTCCCTTCCACAATGCACCCCCCCTCTCTCTCTCCCAAGCATTACATCTGGATTCAGACGGCATTAAGTCGTCTTCATGAAGTAGCTCGCTTCCTGTGCGTTTCAAACGTACGCATCCACTGTACGTCCTTCCGCATATTTACTCATCTGGTATTGCTGTGTGAAGTCAATGACATGGAGGGAGTGGATCAACTTCCTGTCAACATTGTCACCAATTAGTTCATATTGCAGCTGGAGCGCTTCCTCGCAAACATGCAGTGGTGGGAAGTAACCAAATTTGTTACTTGTGCTTAAAATTTTCAGGTATATCTACTTGAGTATTTATTTTTCTCTGACAACTTTTTGCTTTTACTCTCTATATTTGCAAACACACAGATATTCCCCCTACATGGCCTTATTTAAAAGACTTGTTTGATGATATAGGCTACAAGATGATTTTTTTGGTGTGTTTTCTGCCAGCCTAAAAACAACCACCAACTTCTGGCCTTCAAAATTTCTCCATTTGACCGCAAAAAGGTATATATTTTTAAAGTTGTTCTCATTAGCTAATTTAGCATTTGTATTTTTTATTTTTATTTATTTATTTAATTATTAACAGCATTAGTAAATAGGGGAACCCACTATTTTTGATAACATAAAAGCCCGAGTTAATAATAGAAACTATTTTGTGTGAATATGAGTGCATTTTTCATTGCACCAAGTTATTAAAAATGTGAATTGTATATAAATGAGAGTCGAATAAATGTTTACTTTTTACTTTTATACTGACTTACATTTCTGATTCTTTACTCTTTTCATTTCGTTAAAAGGAGTTAAATCAGTACTTCTACTTTTACCATATATTTTTTTTTACACAAAATATAAAAAATCCTCGTGAAAATTGCAAACTCATTTAAAATCCCCCCCCCCAAATAAATCACTTTTTTGTCATATTTGTTAAAATAGTCATTATGACTTGACATTAATACAACCACCACTCCTGATGATGAAACAACCAATAAGAGGCAACTTCGCAAAAAAAAAAAATATATATATAATAATAATCTAATTTAAAACCAATAACCTTGAGTGGGATAGTAAAACTATTACCAATAAGGTACTTTTCTGGGGTAACAAGCAGCATAGAGTGTGGGTACTTTTGCCACCTCTGCAAACATGTATCTGCATCCCATAGAACAGAATAGAAAGTCTTTACTGTCCTTGTATGGTGCAAATAGAATATTCATATGAGGGTTTCTGTAAAAGTGTACACATTGACATCGTGCTGGTAATAATAGCCCAAGGATGTCTAATACGGCGCGAGGCGAGACGTTTCCCAGCGGGGGTCCGGTCAGCAGGGGGTAGGGAGGTTTACACTATGTCTAGTAAGAGACCTCCTGCCATGTTCGATATACGAAGATTGATAATCTGGGCTCGTCCTATTAATTACCACTTGGTAATCTTGCAGGTTTTTCTCACGGCACACGTCAAGCTGCTCCCGCACGCGCCCCCTTAATTTAATGGCGGTTCGTAAGAGCGGATAAATGGTCGACGGATAAGCTGATATCTTTTTGCCTGACCGCCCAACTCCTCCTATCCTATCCTATCCTATCTTATCCTATCCTCTCCTCCAGCCACAGCATCCCGACGACGAGCCAGGAAAGAGGATGATGTCTGAGACCTGATCATCTCTGTGCAAACTCTCCGTCGAGCTGCATGTACTCCATTTTGCAGGCTTTGCTTTTCCTTGGTTTTGGCACAAGAAGGCTTCCACTTCCTCATAATAATTGTCCGTGTCAAATTATGAAAACAGATCATTTCAAAATGTATTAATAGCCTATCTGACATTACGAAATGGATGATTAATCCTTCATCAATGTTTCATAGAAAAGGGAAAGTGTGTTCTTCTTTTGTTTGACACCACTCATTTTTGGAAAAACGTCTACTCTTCACCTGCGTCAAGGCGTCCTTTGACCTCTGTAGGACTTCTATTCCTCAGTAAGTAAGTATGATTCTGCGGGTGGAACCAGACAGACACTTCTCAGGACTGTTTCAAAGTCCCCTGTGAACATCCTGCCCCCTTTTCCATAAAATTACACTTGAACATGATTTGGACTATTTTACTGTTTTGAGATTCCCCGAGGAGTCTTGAAAGACCAACAGGACAAATGTGGGGGAAACGTAGACAGTTCTCGGACTGCTTCGAAGTCCCCCGTGAACGCATACATACACATGACATGGGGCCTGGTTGATGTACAGGGAGCAAAAAATCAGGTCACCTTGATGCACTTTGTTTGCACCTGGTTTATTAGGAGACAACAGGTTGCAACACGTGGTCTTTGTTTTTAGACTTGGTGACGCAGCATGTGGCCCTTGACCCAAATTATTCCGTCAAGCTTGGTTCCAAGCAACTGTAGACAATTAGATGTTATAAGACCAAGACTTCTTGTTTTGTATAATTTGGACTGCAGCTGGCCTGCCATAGTTGGACGACTCTCTATCCTTAAATCCATGTGATTAACTTTTTTCTTTGCCTCGCAGTCAGAAGTTCCAGGTTTGATTCTTGACTCGGGAGGGGTTTATGTGTGGAGTTTGTTTTTTCTTCCCTGACCAAGATGGGATGGAAAGCCACACTTAGCATTTTTGACTGCCAATAGCGTCCATGCGAACCAAAGCAGACGGCTTGGCTTAACACTAAGACATCCCCGCAATCATTAAATATCTACATTGTCAATTAATTAATCACTTCCTTTTGTCTACAGCAGATGGCAGCATTGTACATCAAATCCAATCAGCAGTTAGCTGAACCCAACACACACACCCACACACACGCGCACACGCAAAAGCTGTCATTTCAATAGAGCTCATTGGTGTATTTATATCCCAAGCAATAAGCAGAGTTCTTGTCACATACTGTAAAGCTCTAGGGACAAATTTTAAGGGTAAAAAAATGACAGCAAAAGCACTATTGTTCTATTTTAATATCTCCTTTTAAAAAATAAATAAATAAATAAAAAAACATCTTTTCACACTGGATTGGTTTTCAGTGTAGAATGGATCCAAACGCTACAAGGAGTAATACTGGACGTGTGGCAGCCGGTAGCTCCTCCCGTGGAGCCGCTTTGTGAGAGCACTAATGCAGGCTGTGGTTGGATACGCGGTGGCTCCTAATTGAGCAGCCAAATAATGTCAAGGAAGTCGGTGCAAAAAAAAAAAAAGTGGCTGCGAAGGAAGTGGTTTGAACCATGGTAGGAGGTCCATTATGTATATTCAATCGTCATTATGCTGCTTCTTCTGGTGTGTGCACCGTGGCCACCTGGGGGCAGTATAATACAGACATATAGATACACATGAAGACCATTATAGTAATTCGGAATATTATTTGTTCTTCACAAAGGATAAAGAAAGAATACATGCCTGTGAGTATTGTTATATTATCTGCCTGTGTTCGGATGTCCACTGTTTAAAGGGTTATAACACTGTGACACCAATTCATTTTGTTAGCCCCTCTATGGAGTTTTGCATTGTTTCTTAGCATTAAGCTTAACCAACTTTCTTAAGGCAAAGATATGCGGTTGTTTCAAATACACGTGTACTTCTCCTTATTTTATGTTTAGTTTGATAGTAAACTTCAAGTGGGGAGTGACATGAAACATTTTGAAGCCTTTTTTTTTTTTTTTGTGAAGTATTGTTCTCAACCTGCCAAACTTCTGCTTGGTGTGAAAGGAGTACAAATTTGTAAGTCAGGTCACTCGTATCTCACGGCACCGCTTTATTTCCTGCGAGATGCTAAAATATGGACGGTGGGCCGGATTTTGGACACTACTGCCTTACAGGAAGTGAAAACGTGGATATTTGGGGGTTTACTGTAACTGTACATCAGCATTCAGTGTAGTATTGCTGCCAGGTAATGGCAAAGCCGCCAACTTCCGTCTGTGTCACAACACACATTTAGTCCTCAGGAAGCGGAACAGTGAAGTCGCATGAATCGGTCCTCTGCAGCCACCCACCAAGTCAGTCAAAGCTTGCGCCGTGCTCTTTCTATTTGCTTTTCAACTCTTCCCACATCTTCTTTTCAAAACTTGTATATGCCGGGGAAAGGCTGCAGTGAGGGAGGCGGCGGTGGCTTCGTCTTCACCTCTTTCACCGACCTCGGCCCGCTTCCTGATTCATTCTCGTGCTTTCTCTCGTCATCTCTGTTGTGGATTGAGATGTCCAAAGGAAAAAAAATAATAATTTGTAGAGCACTGTGTGTCACAGCCCTTTCTTTTCTGTTGTGTTCGTGATTGATCCAGATGACCGGAGCTCATAGTTTCATTTCGTATTTTTTTTTCTTTCTTTTCAAACGAGATCCAAAACTGCAGGCCGACAGCCAACGCTGTCAGCCTCCACAGAGCCGCTTTGCTCCCATTACATAAGCGTGTACCGAAAATTGGAAAGGAAGACAGGAAGGAGCAGACTTAACTGCACTCATGGTAATTATCTCGCCCTCCGCGATGGCACTTTAGCTGTTTCTGATAATGCTGACTCTACTGCTAAAGAATGTCAGCCACAACTTGCATGTTTCCTTCTAATTCTTTTTTTTTTTTTTTTTTTTTTTTAACCCCCAGGCCTTGATCAATTTTATTACTCTTTCAGCTTGTTTGTGGCCATTTTTTAGCATAGTCTGAATTTATTTGTTTTTAACTCACCAGTCTTGTCATTGGGATAAAATCCAATTCCAGCTTGATTTATAGAATCCGTTAAGAATAATACAATTGACCAAAGTGCTTAACACAGCACAACATAAATAAAGAAATTAAAAAAAACACAGCAAAGGAACAAAACATGTAAATAAATAAAATAGCATGGATGTGAGACTGATATAAAACTGATATAAAACAAAGGTAAAAACACCAATTTTAAAACATATAAACTAGGACAGAAAAATTTTAATAAAATATCAATTCCTTTTTTTTTCAACCCTTCAAATATCAGTTTGCTTGCACAATGCGCAAACTGTAAAACAAGCTCAAATGTTGTTGTTTTTATATAAACTGTATTCTCAGCACCACCTTTTTTATACAGCCAAATGAAATTGTAATTCTTCTCCATGGTCAGCAGACGGTCTCTCAACTTCTTAAAATCAAAATTGCATCATTCATTTTCTCCGTTAAACACCTCTAAACTACAAATATTACATCAAATGCTCCCTTGTCCCTTGGTGGTTTGCATTATATGTTAGCATTTAGCTAGCGGACTTTGCGTTAGATTAGATAGATACTGTAGATAGGTAGATTAGATCAATGTTTCTCAACTAATGGGTGGGTTGTGAACAGGTAGTTAAAAATTGCAAGGGTTACTCAATGGTACAGACATTGAATGTTTTGAGGTTACGCGGTGGCGTAAGAAGGCTCAAGAAGGTACCCTCAGGTACCTTCATGTATCAGGGCGGGTTCGTTTAAGATGCAATGTAAAAAAAACAACGTGTGTTTGGAAGTAAAATACACGCTCCCTGGGAATCGAAGCTATTTGAACTAAAAGTTGACAGCAAGCCAACTTTATGCCGATAGATTTTTTGACACAAAGTAGAAATTTATGGCCAGCATTTGTTTTTAAGGGCCCAACTGTGTCTGATTACGAGGTCCTAAACGTAGAGTGTGTGGGGTTAAGTGCTGTCAAAAGGTCAAGATGGGATTTTAGGACCACGGGTGGTGCAGCTGAACACTTAAATCACATGACAGAAGCAAGGAGACAGGAGGAAAGTGAATACCGTGTGGAAACAAATGGAGCATTTAATGCCCCCTCTGCTGTGCGTAAAACCGCCGGCAAAAGGCTGCAGGGCGGCGCTAACCAAAGCTCAGCGCGAGCAGGCGGCGGGAGGGAAGACCGCAACTGGCAGACGACCCTGACATTGACCTTTGCGACTGTCTCCTGTCTGCGTCACTTAAGAGGCAACAACAGCAACAGCCGTTAATGTCCATCTATAAGGTGACAAGCGGCTGTCTTTTATTGTAAGACAACCCAGCGTTTAAAGCTGATATACGGAATAAGAGCTCTCGCTACAGCTGTGGTGCGGATTTGAACTATTACAAATATTTTGCTCTTTAAAATTTGAACCCCAGAAAAAAATAGGTAACTAACTTAAAAAATAATTAATAAATAAATATTGCGTCATTACTTTGATAACATTATGATATAGCAATTGAATTTTTCTTTCAAAATATTTAACTTATTATTATTTATTTCAACTACAATGGTGCCTTGATATACAAATTTAATCTAATCTGTGGCCGATCATAACTAAAAACTCATGTCAGTATTACAGTCATGCACACACAAATAAGAACAACTACTGTAAGTTACTCAGTGAGCTGCAGTAATATTAGTTCTTTTTTTTGTTGCAGAGAATAAGGAATATATATCTGTATGTTTTTACTATCTGTCTAGTTTGTTGAGCTCACTGCCAGTGCCACAATACAAAGATTGAATACAGATTTGCACAATTTTTTTCTCAAAATGTAAAAGCAAAAAGAAAAGTACAATGGCTTGAATCTTGAAGAAGAGTCATTGAAAACAAAATAGAAACACCACTGGTTAGTCGGTAAGTCAGTTTTTATTTAAAAAGCACATTTCACAGTGTTTTATGTAGCTAGAGAATCAAATTACACATAATGTATATACTGTAAAATGCTGAACATTTTTTACATTACAGTTAGGACAAGAAATAGAGAAATCAAATAAAACAAACAAAATAAAACCATAAAAATAACAAAATAGTTAGTTTGGTGACAAATAGACAGCTGGTTTTACCATGAGCCCCCCGAAACCCCTTCTTCCCTCCTGTGGCTCCGCAGCTCCTGTCCATGTTGTCCTGGCTGACATCCATTAATCATAAGAACAGTGGCTTCTTGAACCGCTCTCGCCACTTACGTAAGTGCGTCGGCCCCTGTCTGCAGCCACCGACCCGTCTTTCCCGTCGTCTCCTCTAGCTTGGTCGCCCTAAACGCAACACAAGCAGACCTTGACTGGATTACATGTGGCCACAATCTGTGCATGCTGCAGAAAGACATGGAAAAAGTCATTTCATGGTGGGGGTCTAAGTTAACGCAAGTGTATTAATGAGTGAAGGCTGATAAACACATTCTGCATCCAAAAAAAATGAAACTTTTTTGTCCTTCTAAAACTTCCACAATTACACATTTTTCCTGAAAAAAAAAATAATCTCATTGAAATGAATGGCAACATATTTTTGTCAATTGGCATTTTTTCTTTTACTTATTTAAGTATTATTTTGACCATTCCAGCTTCAAACTGTTCAGTTCACTTGTGCCATTTTGGAATGTATTTTTCACCTTTGCTTTATAGTATTCCACAGATTCCCAAATGAGCGCAGATATTTTACAAATTTGCCTTATCCTTTCGCATTTTTTCACCGATTCAAACCCTTCAAACTCTAAACAGCTCAGATCATTCAGGGCATCTATGGAACAATTTTTAACAGTCCCCAATATCACACTTTTTTCAGTATTTCATATTCCCCCCCCCCCCCAAAAAAATAAATAAATTAGCAAATGCAGAAATTCAAAAATGTTTACATCATCCTTCCACATTTCTTTACCAATTAAAACGATAGTATTCCACTTTCAAATTGTTCGGCTCATTCATTCATTTGCTTTCCATTCACAATTTTGTTATACAGTATGTTAGCATTACCATAGTGAGCATGTTAGCATTTTAAACAGTTCTCATGAGAAACAGCACATAAGTAGTACGCAGCAAGCTGTAAAATTCTCATCGATCGCACTGATTCAACAATTCTAATTATATTTCTCCTATAATTCAGTAGTTTAACATTTTCCAATTTTCACATGCATTCTACATTTCATTTAATTCAACAGCATTTAACTTCAGCTATGGTGAGAAGTTGTGTCCCCAGCGTCATTAAGCGACAAAATATGGTTAATAGAATTTAATTAAATCTGCTCAATCCCCTCAAGATGGCTTCACTGTCATGCAGCTTTATACAGAGAGGGTTAGTAACGTGACAACCGTGGCCGGAGGTTTTCTTCTTTCGTGCGTGTGCGTGTGTGTTCGTGTATGTGTGCGGCATTTTCACTGACACACGAGTCTTGAGGGGTTTAAGGCACCCCAAAAAAATGTCACTCTAAGAAGCAAGTGAGCCACCATCACACTTGTTTTCTATGGAGAACACTTGGAAATTCTACGCGACAAGCTAATAAAATATTGACAAACTCGGCAAGAATAACAAAGCACCAGCTTTCTTTTTTTTTTAAATTCCATCCATCCATCCATCCATCCATTTTCCGTACCGCTTATCCTCACTTTATGTTGGCTGCATCACATGCAGGATATAATGTTTTATTGTGTAGTCAAGAGAGCATAAAACGAAACCAAGGCAATGCATGTAAGTTTGTGGAAACCCACAAAATGTCCTACCTGGCAGGAAAAAAATAAAAAATAAACAACCTCATAGGTTGCATACAAGTGGTTGGTTATATCCAGTCATCACAGTAATTATATTTGACAAACTAAATCATATTATGCACAGATCAAGCACTGCAGTTTTGATTGATCTGATGATGCCTGCGTCCAAGACGAGACTGACTTAAAATACAATTGGTCGAGTACTACAGGGCTAACAGGATATTCTTTTAAACAAGTTGAGGCAATTGTCTTTTCCATCACTCATGCCTTCTTTCAACCATTTCCTTTCCTCACTTTATCTCCTCCATCTTCTTTCGCATCCACTGTAGAAGAATACGATAGCTTTAAAACCTGCTATGAGAACTGTAATCGTCCATGAACAAAAAAATTAGCCTGAAAAATTCAATTTCCTCCTTCTCATTTTTACTCTTCAAATGTATCAAACTTTTCATTATAGGCTGCCTGAACAACAGTCAACTAAATAGTTCAACGGGCTGTTTGCCAATTTTTTTTTTATTTCTACAGAAAATGTTGAGAATGTACTATTTTAGTTTTTTTCATTGACCCCCCCTCAGGGATACTTTGGAATTGTACAGGCAGTTGATCACATGGTAAGATTTTTGTGTGCGCGCAGAATACAGATCACATTTTTATGTCGAGTTTAAATTGTGTGAAAAATAATAATCTTTTCAAGAGGGGATGTCAAAATAAACACGTGATTGGATAAATGTGCACACCCTCTTGCAACTAGGATGTGTTCAGAATTAACAGAATCACATTCAAATTCATGTTAAATGAGAGTCAGGAGGCTTTTCCTGACATTTTTATTTATTTATGTTGCTTTCTAGAAAAAGCCAGAATTTGTTTTTTTCTTTTATTTTATTTTTGCCAACACTGACTGCTTTTTCGAGAGCTGTTCATAATTCCCTCCACCTTGTTTCACTGTAGGTATTGTGCTTTGGTAAAGAGCAGTGTTTGTTTGGGTCAAACATTAAACATCCATCCATCCATCCATTTTCTGAGCCGCTTCTCCTCACTAGGGTCGCGGGCGTGCTGGAGCCTATCCCAGCTGTCATCGGGCAGGAGGCGGGGTACACCCTGAACTGGTTGCCAGCCAATCGCAGGGCACATACAAACAAACAACCATTCGCACTCACATTCACACCTATGGGCAATTTAGAGTTTTCAATTAACGTGCATGTTTTTGGGATGTGGGAGGAAACCGGAGTGCCCGGAGAAAACCCACGCAGGCACGGGGAGAACATGCAAACTCCACATTAAACATTAAACATTAAAATTATGGATACAAAGTCCAACTTTGGTTTCATCAGACCACAACACAACAACACAACAAAAGAGCTTAACCACTTCTGACCTGTGCCACAGTGGCAGGTTTGGTCAGCTGTTACTAACAAAGAATCAAAATATAAAAAATAAAAAAGCAAGGAAAAAAGTAGGAAGGAACTCGTGACCGTAATGGAAGTGTCATAAATAGTTCATTGCAATTTTCCAGTTGCAAGATGCTTACCTTGGATTTACTTGACCCCACAGTGGCGATTCCTCCGGAGTTGAATAATGCATCACCAAGGTGATTTGCTTTTCAATAAGGTGGCACAGAACGTGAGTAATGTTCACCTCAAACGACGCCACATGATGTTGATATGCAGTAAAATATGCCTCAGGTCATATACTGTAAGTGAGGTCAGGAATTTTTCATATTGTGTAATCAGTTTTGGGATTATACCTGCAGGGATTCTAGATTGTGAGAAACTGAATCAACGTTCTCAATTTTCCACATCAGTTACTCGAAACGAGATTCATTTTGAGGTTTTGGCCCCAAAGGATTATGGCTAAGACCTCACATATAATATACACTACACAGCCAGTAAAAGATAGCATTTTTCGGCCTTTTATCGCATGCCGCTGTTCGGTATAAAAGGCACTGACACAGAATAGAAGCCAATATACCATTTTCGCAGTATCAGAGGTGGGCTGGTTAGGGTTAGGAACTTCCACAAGTTGTGATGTACAGTACACCCAACACTCACTTCACTGTAGTGTTGAAATCAATCGCCGTATTTCAGTGTTTCTCGTTCTAATTGAGTCACGGTACGTATTTTACATTTAGAAAAATCTCACAGCACACCACCAAACAAAAAAAAAGTGGCAAAAACTATATGTATTAAAATAATGATGATTGCATCTCAATTTACTCACAAATGGTCTTCCTCAATGCGGAATCTGGGCCTGTTTCGTCAACCACAAAGCTATGATTGTGTTCTAGGAATGGCAACAGGTAGATACGCAGGTTAATTTGAACTTCTGCCATCTAGTGGAATAGCATTTAATCGTTCTGCCTGTCACTATATGGCGCTGGCATAGATACATGAGCAAAGATACAGAATTTGTAGTAAATAAATCATTTTGGGACCAATTAAGTGACATTTGATAATTTCCCATGGCATACTACTTGTAATACGCTGCGGCACAGTGGTTGGAAATCATATCCATATTTTGTATCTCTTTTAATTATCTGATTGCAGAATACCATGTCGCTGTGTCTAATGCTATCTGAAAAAGTCAACATTTTCCCCGGAAGCCACGATTACCACAGGAGAACTTAGTGTATCTCGCATCACTATTCCTGCTTAGAGAGCCTATCGATTGCAGTGGACAGACACAGATGGATCGTCCATCATCAGCAGTTAAAATCTAACGTGTCCTTTCAATAGATGCCTTTCTAATACAATACTTGCCAGAGCCCGAGGGGGGAAAATGAGTGTGTGTGTTTCGAGTAATACAACAGAGACAGAAATCGATGAGGGAAGCAGATATACCCACACTGACAGTCTGCTACAGTAGTAGCCTACTATGGAACAATGAATTTCAATCTATTGTTTTATTTACATTAGACCTGATGAGTTGTTGCTTAATAGCCCGGAGTGCATAAATGTTGCTTTTTTTTCTTGGATCATACCATCTGTTAATTCCAGGTAAGTGCAGAATTCCAGGTAAGTGCAGACGCATAGATATCTCTGCTGCACGTGTCTTAGACAGCTAGATCTAGAGAGCTAGATCTATCTACTGTCTAGGAAGTGGCCTCTTTTGCCAACAAGTGGTGATGGACAGGGGTGCTCTCAGACCTCCTGGTGGGGCTCAGCAGGGGGCTATGTAAAGGTGAGGTTCTGGGTGTCAGGGCCCACAAAGCGGACCCCCCTGGGAGAGTAATCACCATGAGGCCAGGCCCAGTCAGCGCAGCAGCGGCCCTCAGTCCCACACAGACACGCCTCTCAAGAGACATGCCTGTGCCTTTGTGCTCCTCTCCTCTCAGAGTGTGCCCCCTCCCCAGGGGAGGAGGGGAGGGGGGGCTCAAGAGGCACAGCGGGGTGCCCATTAAGCTGTTAGCATTGGAGGGGGAGAGAGGGGGCAAGCCTGACAGACTCATACACAAATAGGCAATAATACACACAAGGCCACGTGTACTGTAAGAACTGGATGACAAAATATTGTAACACTGTTACCAGTCTGTTTTATCAAGCAGAATAGTGACTGGCATTGCCACTGTGAACCCCAAAACTGTATATTACTTGTAGCTTATTTTGTAGACAGCACTCATGTTGTCTTAGCACTAGCGTTGGTGCTAATGTTACTGTTCAGGACTGAATAAACTTTGATACACCTTCTTAACCAGCGTAACAAGATGATAGTAATGATGACAGACACCTAATCACACCACGTGCTTTTGTTTTTTTTCTCCAAGGTGGTTAATTGACGTCTGACGTTTTTGTAAAAAAAAAATTATTTTAGTGGGCAAGGTACGAGTGAACACGACTTCCTGAACTGGCAAAATAAATCTTGTCCTTTAATTTAATGACCTTGTAAAGTGAATTTAGAGATTTGTTTTTAAACACATTATGTACTGTATGTTTGGAAATAATTGCTAAAAATGTGCAGTCTGATAACTCACTTGTGGAGCTATAGTGTTCAACTGGTTTTCACCATTTTAGTTTTTCGGACTTTTCGGGCGTGGCTGAAACGGTGCCACGTGACGCACTTTGGAGTTTTTTTTCAAAGAGTATTTGTGTTTAACAAACAAAAAGAAATTGCATTTTACCGCAGATCAGAAAATTTTAAGTCAATATTTTTTTTTTTAGTGTTGTATTACAGGTAGGCAGTATGGTAGAAAAGTGGTTAGCAAAAATGTACGGTATGTTCATATAGCATAGTTACAGATTTAGTCATACTGTATCTCCTGGCCACAATTCCCAAAGAGTGGACTAAGTTTTCAAGGTGAAAGTGACAGAAATTCCACACTGTTTGCTGATCTTCAGTATATTATGCTAGTATTATTTTGTTAGATTTTTTTTATTATTTTTTTTTTTTTGTATTGTTGCTGCTTTGCTGCTGCAGGTTATGTAATCCTTTGACTGAGTTGTGTACTGAATTGCACATTTTCAGTATTATACCAACAACAACAACAACAACAAAAATGTCCTCCTTTGGCCAATTACTGAACATGATTTATAGTTTTGTAGGAAACCCATAAAATGATGGGTGAGCCACTTTATGCTGTGTCCTTCATACTGAATAAATGCATTAATTTTAAATATTGTTATCATAGCTGACTGCACAAGCACCAAACAAGTGAGAAGTACTTAATAAAATAGCTTAATAGCTTCGTGATCGCATGTTCCCATTTCAAATCTTTTGACTTCTTGCTTCAGCCTGAAGCCTGTGGCAAGACTTCCAAAATTTGGCCTCCTCCATCTTTGTCATTCCCAAGGTGTTTTTTTTGCATCGGGCTTCCACATTATTAATAACATTGATATATTTTCATCCATCTTGCTCTTAGATTCTTTTATTTCACTGTGGATCAGACGGGGGTAATATGGATGAAGTACAAGATATTAACTGCAACAGTGGCAGAAAGGCATTAGTTAAAGGGTGTATGTTTGTAGATCCTAGCAACAGTGGTGGAAAGTAAAAAAAGAACAAATGTTTAATAACAGTACTGAAATAGAGTTTTTACTTGAGCGTTTATTTTTCTGATGTCTTTTCAATTTTACTCCCTTCATCTAAACAAATCATCTGTACTTTCTACTCCTTACTTTTTCATAACAGGCACGTGACTTTTTCTCAACATCCACTGATGACAACATGATGTAAAAAAAAAAGACATGAATCGAGGTATCCTGATTGATTGATTGAGATCTTGGGACGTCGGAAAAAAATAGGGACAGCAGCAACATGGAGAAACGACGACAATACATTCAGAAAAACTAGATATTCCCTATCCATGGCTGGATTTTTTTTAATCTTGTCTGCTTCAAGAATGATTCGTGGCGACAACGTTGTCTTCAGTCAGCCTAAAAAAACTGTTTTTGGCATTTAAAAATTCTTTAGAATTTGTAAAAACACATAGGGCTCTATTTTCATGGCTGGCATAAATGCAGCGCTGTATGTGGTGTAGCTGCAAAGAGGTGGATTAGAACTGGTGTTGGTAATTAAATAGACCGGCGTACCGAATGTGGGCGTGTTCAAAGCCAAATTCAAACCTGTCCCATCAAAGCGGCTCCTCCCATGCCCTTTAAATGTGTTGCAATAGTCTTGCATGGAGAACTCTCTTTATGCAAAAGAGCACCTTGCGTAATCGCTAACACATTGTCACTGCTCTTGGTCAATGTGGCATCATACAATGTTATCGGGTACGAGCGACAGCGCACTCATCCACGGGAGGTCAACTGAGCCCGACATGACGACCGCTCCGTTTTGCATCACATTCACTCACGCCGCTCATCTCTCTTTACGGTGCGTGCCGTGGCCGCCGCAGCACAGCGCAATAAAGACACACTGACCGGTTGGCACGGCGCATGCCTGTCCTCTAATTGGAGACAATGCCATCTTGCTGGACCATAATTGCAGTTGCCATGGTAACTACACAAAGAGAAATGATTCAATGATCGGTTCGTGACAGATTTGTGGAATAGTAAGGAGCAGCATGTTATTTAATGATTCATTTAAAAATAAATTAAGAAATAACTACTGTCTTTGCCTCGATTTGTGATCATCACTTCATGCGATCTGCTTCAACCCAAAAGATGAGACGTTTTTCTGTGTAAGCAGTCTGTAAGCAAGTTTTCTATTTCTTACTGCCAAGCTATGTTTGGATGTGTCTTCATCAAGGCGAGAGGAGGACTGCGAAGTTACAGAAGTTCACAGTCGTGGGCTCTGTGATCCGCCGGTTATTGCTTTCAGCTGCCTCCTCTGCTCGGCTTTTACTGGAGAAGAACACCACGCCGTGCTCACGTGCAGGCACTTGTGCACATGTGACTTAATTGCTTTTTAAGTCAATTTCTGAGAACTTTTTCAAATAACGCTAACAGTTCTTTGTTACAACAATGACAACAATGCAAATATCTTCCATCAGAATAATTCATTCACTGCCAGTTGTTCTCAAAGTAGTTCTCCATATTTCCAGCCATTTTAGAGGATTTTGACCGATCCATCGAGGCCCACAGAATCTTATGTTCTGTGATAATAAAAGCACAGAATCCACCAAAAGAAAGCGTACTCTCTACTTTCATTCGAAAAAAAATTCTAGCATTTTCTTTCTTTAGTAATCAGCAATAGAAAATTTGCTTTTTGTGAGTAGAAAAAATGTCAAGCAGAACTGTGACTTTGACGCAAATATGATTTGCTTTTGTTCCAGCTGACAGTCTACAACACTTAAAAGGTTGACCGACACAAGGCAGCCCCATTGATTGGTCAACATGAAATCCTCCTTTCTTTATGATATTGCGAATGGAAATAAAAAGACAATGTCTCGATCCCCCAAGAAGCAAATAAATCTGTATACCGCTTTTGACCTCACGATAGGTTAAGAGGTTACAGGTTAAGAGGTGTCAATGATGGATGAAGGCATGACACATTGGCCCTTTGTTCGTTGTGATCTGCCACATAAAAGGCTCAAAGCATGAGAAAGCCCAATCAAGTCCCGGCAGAGCAGCCCTGCGTCTCTCTGAGCGTGCGTGCGTGCTGCCTCGTGGATTATGACGAGGAAGGATGTGACACATGTAGGCGACGGACAGTGCCTGCGTGTTCTTGGAAACCCGCGTTGCTCCATCTGCTGCTGTTCGCCAACCAGCTGCCAGCCACCACCGACCCAGCAACACCAGCCGTGACTACTCTGCTGCCATGGTAACGGGCTGCCTTCCGCGGGCCGCCCAGAGTCACCGACCATGCTCCTCTGTCTCCTCTGCATCTTCTCATTGGCCGCTTGCAGAATTATGTCAAGGAGTTGTTGTTGTTGTTGTTGTTTTTTCCCCCTGAGCTGTATAGTGAATACTTCCTGCTAGTACTTGAGCTGTGTTGCTGTTGTTGGACTATATTTGCATAAATCATGTGGATTATGTCAGTACAAGTGTGTACACTGTGAATGCATCACTCAGACATCTTCAAAATTCACTCCAGTTTCCATTTTCAAATGATCACTTGGACAACATTCCTAGGAAATTACAATGTCCCATCACTGGTGAACTGTTTTTAGGACAGGTCCGAGGCGCATTTGAAAACAAGAGGAAAGCAATTACGGCTTTAAAGGGTCATCATGGTTAATTGACAGGAATGAGTGTGTATTCGTTAAGTGGTAATCAGTCATCATAGGTGATAACAACGGGCAAGCAAAAAAACAACAACAACATTACACCCTCTCACACATTGACAGGAACGCTTTATAACACGTTGATCAGTGATGTCACAGCGAGTTGTCTCACAACAGATGCGAGCACTGCTGTTACTTTGCTGGGTCCAGCCAAAAAAAAAAAAAAAAAATTATAATAATAACACACTGACTAGCCAACAACAGCAGCAGCCTTTCTCTGTCACAGGTGTGACTCAGTTTTGAGTTGTGCTCGTAAACAGAGAGGAAGAGCAAGATAAACTTGGACGAACACAAGAAAGAGCAAATCTTCATAAAACAAGCTCATTCATCAAAACTCAGCAATTTGGCCACTGCACAAAGATGAGATAAGTTTCTTCTGCATTTACTTCTCAGCTGTTGCCAACAATAATAATAATAATAATAAAAATGAATCATACTATAAGCAAGGAGACTGAGGGCATCAAGAAAATAGAACGCTGAAGCAAAGGTGGAGACTGTAGAGGAAAATATTGCACGGTCCAAAGCTTAGGCGCAGAAATATATTAAGCTAATGTTAGCATATTTCCATCCATCCATTTTCTTTTCCCTCCGGGTTGCTTTAGTTTTAGTTTATCTGGTCAAACATGAACTAATCGTCATGTCCGTCATGCGTTCAATTGAAAAGACAAAGAGACAATACAGAGACCACGAAAAAAGTGATTGTGAATGTGTTAATACAGCTAAGCGACGCAATTACAGCTTAGATTGCATGACTTGACTTCTAACTTGCTTAGTCTGAGTCATGAGTTGCTTGGAATTCAGTGTGAACTTAACTTTACGCAATGATTTTTGGCACAGTAACTTGGGACTTACTTGAAACTTGAAGCTTAAGACTTGTGACTTACCTGTGGTAATCATTACATAAGCAGTAGATCCTTAGACTTTTTGTCATTCACTGCTCACCTGCAGTGATGTTATTTGCTCATGTCCCGAAAGAGCCTTGATGCAATTTTGAAAAGTCCAAGAATGAAAAATGAGAGCTCAACAGGACATTTGAATTTCCGGCATCTCACCATAACACCATATGCAAACGCCAAATCTGCTTCCTGTTGTTTAATCCTTACGTCATGGTTGTTTCCTCACCACTGTTTTAAAAACCTTCCCCTTTATCGTATAGCAGAGACTCTTCTATCACATAACACACCTGACTCTTTCCTCTACCCTTTCCAACCTGCTTACGCCATTATAAAGTATAGCTAAATTACGTTAAATACAACCCAACGAAATCTATGAGAAAATGTCTTCTACAAACCTGATGATAGAAGGTTTGACTCGTAGTGTGTCCCTTTTGCAGTGGCTACTATGTTACTAGGCAGTCTTATCTTGTCTAATAGAAAGTTATTTAAATCTACTCAATTTATTTTTCTCACCAACAAGGTGAGTTTTTTTTTTACAGACCTGTAGATAAATATGGCAGCTGTGACAAAAAGTTTAATTGAATACCATCTTATACTTGACACTATTTATGCGTCCCTCTGGGTTGCTGGCTCCACATCACTTAGAGAGCTGACAGACAGCTGAGAAGGATATCGACATGGTGGTCCATTGGAGCTCGGTGCCTCAGCACTTGATGGGGCTCAAGGCCAAGTGCACTATTCGCTCTAGCCACGATTTCCACTACGGACGTGTGTGCCGATCAACCGCAAAGGATTAGACAGGGAGGCGAAGGTGTACTCAAGCCAAAGCAATTTCCACAACAGCACAGTGCGAGGGGCCAGTCGACGCAATAAAAGACGACGGCAGAGAACGCAGGGAGGCTCAGTGCCGCAGGCAAAGAGAAAGTGAACAATGGAAAGTGCGCTTCAGATGCGAACGAGAAATAGCAGAGCAGAGAGCCACTGGGGAAGTGAGAAGCAGTGTGTAATTGTGTGGAAGGCGAAGGCAGGAGAGCTGTGTAATCGAGGGATGCGGAGAGAGAGAAAAAAGACACTCACCGTTGCAAGAAAGTAAAGACATTAGACTGCGTGGTGGTTTTATATGAAAAGAAGTGATGAGATTCCAACCCCTGACATAGGCTGCATACCAGGAAATATGATTTTTAATGACCTAGCAGTATCATGCACTCACAGAATTGCTGTTTAAAAGTAAAATGGATGCAAGAATTGTGACGCTAATATCAAATAAGGGGTACTTACGGCATGTTACAATGTAATTTCACCTGTTAACATAGTGATTGAAATACTGTAGCTTTTGATTTGTGTAAATATGACCTAATGCTGCAAATTCAACAAATGACTATTTGCAGTTCTTTGTAACCTATATAATGTTTTGAAACGTTGTTGTGCGTATCGATGTGGAACAGTGCATTGTAAGATGTTTATTTATTTAAAAAAATAAAAAACTGCAATTATTGGGAAGTTTGTTCCAAAACATTTTAATCATACTCTAATAGTTGATGACTTGAAAATTATGCTGTCATTTGCTTTGACTATTTAGGAAAATCTGAGAAAAATATCATTTGGATAATAATTTGGACCTGATACAACGAATGACATCCATCCATCCATCCATTTTCTGAGCCGCTTCTCCTCACTCGGGTCGCGGGCGCGCTGGAGCCTATCCCAGCTGTCATCGGGCAGGAGGCGGGGTACACCCTGAACTGCTTACCAGCCAATCGCAGGGCACATACAAACAAACAACCATTCGCACTCACAGTCACACCTACGGGCAATTTAGAGTCTCCAATTAATGCATGTTTTTGGGAAGTGGGAGGAAACCGGAGCGCCCGGAGAAAACCCACGCAGGCACGGGGAGAACATGCAAACTCCACACAGGCGGGGCCGGGGATTGAACCCGGGTACTCAGAACTGTGAGGCTGACGCTTTAACCAGTCATCCACCGTGCTGCCTACAAATGACATAATTTGAAAAAAAAAAAAAATCTAATAAAATTGAAGAAACGACCGATGTTGAGATATCAAATGCATTAAATTTGAACATGAACCAAATAAAAGCAGGTTATCTGTGAATCCAATATATACAATTAATAACACTTTGACTATCAACAAAAACTAAGCAACATTAGCTTTGTAAAGGCAGAGTTTGTATAGGCAGAAATAGGACGGCAGCTTCTCTAGGTCCCGAGTCAGCAGTTCATTTGGCATTGCATCTCAAAATGAAATGACTTTGAGGACAATGATATCCAAATTGTGGAATGCTACTTTGAAAGAGGTGTGAAAGAAGCACCCCTAAAAATGAAGAACTGGAGAAGCCTTTTAGATTAAACGTAATCAACAAACAAGCGTCCAGTTCAACCTTTGCGGCTCACCGTGACCGGGATTAACTGACAATCTACACAGACATATTGCAGTTGTCGGTAAAGTTGTTATTTCTCCAGTGGCGTGAACAAAGCCTGACAAACAAGTGGAGGCAAACTGTTTTCTCCATATAGACCCTCACCTTAAAGCTGTCTGCTACACTGTGGCACAGCGGGAGGGCAGAATGCATTCACGCTGCAGAGGCTTGATTAATAATTGATCTGGCTGCTTCTTGCCTGTCTTATTGCTTCCATGCAAGCTGACAAGTGCTGCTTGTCTGCTGCCTTCTCCCCCAGTTATGTAAGCACCTGACCTCATCCATCGCGGCGAGGCGAGCGTTGGGATTCCCTCCTGCACATGGAGAACAGGTGGAAGAGAACTGGGGTGGGAGCAACGTGCTGCATTAGGAAGAAAACAGGTGATGAAAAGCCAACCCATTGCTTGGTTCTAAAAATTTGCTAATCGCAAAAAAACAAGAGTGTAGGGGTTGAACGAGTGTGTGTTGACGTTGCAGTCTGCTAAGTAGGATGAGATGAAATAACAGGGTGGGGAAACGAGTGGTTCCTCCAGCCCGGAGGGAGCCACTTGGCTGTGCAGCAGCGTTTACCGCATGAAGCAATTCCAGTTGGAAGCAACAAAACAGAAGCGTATTGAAGTGTTATTCTGTTGCATAATGATGGCTGCTTCGACACCTGAAAAGAACTTTTAATTCTCGTGTAACAACATGAATTATTTGTTTTCCATTGCTAGCATTTAGCTAAGTATTGAAAAATGATTACGTCAGGTCAGGTCAAGTTTATTTCTGTAGCCCTTAATCAACGACATACGACAGCAACATAATCCAGATGTCAGGGGGTAAGGGAGCGCAAGAGACTAAAATGGCATAATGGCGACCCAAAATGACTGCGAACAATACTACGGCCGATAAAACTGTTATTAATAATGGGGATGTCCCGTTCCAACATTTTCACTTCTGATCCGATACCGATGTTGCAGTTTTGCGTTTTGGCCGATATCGGTCAGATGCGATTTCAGCAACAATCAAGTATAATTTATTATTTTGTAGTATGGAATGTTAGTAAAGGCTCGATCAAGTGATATTACTCAAACAGAGAACAATAATGGCATCCAGGTCCTGCTGGATAGAAGTGCTGGTTTGGAGCAGGGAATGAACTGCTTGTACAAGAGTGATAAAATCCAAGATTTTAGATCCAGTCGATCCGTTCCTTGTTTTGTTTTTTTTTGCTAACATCGGACTGATTTCCGATCTCAAAGATCGGCTAGGGACACCCCTAATTAAAAAATGCTATTTATTTTTTAGATTATTCGAAAGGAAGGGATAACAAAATGAACCTTCAGTAGCTTTTTCTGAAAATGCCTTGGACAACTGAGCAGAGGATTTATTTTACATGGAGAACCTATTTTCAGACCAGGTCATTTCAATCTGTGCAGGCAAAATCTCGAGGGAAGTTTCAATTTTAATTGTTACCTGGATGAATCGCCGGTATGATTTGAAAGACCATGTTTATGAGAACAACCCCCAGACAATCAGAGACTTGAAGGCAGAAATTACAACCATGATTAACCAAATGTAAGGACTGAATCTTTATCAAATCAAATTCATTTGTGTAACAAATAAAGCAATTCCATCTTCAGTTGTAGAAATGGCAGGCTCTTATATGGGTTGCAAACATTTTGGGTCACTTTTGGTAGGTATGATTTAAACAAATGCGTGAGTGTGCACCTATGTCTTTAAAAACTTTGAGGAGAAATGTCCTTATTTTGAAAGAAAATGGTAAAATCATTGCTTTTCCAAAAAAAATAAGGACATTTCGAAGTCACCCTTGAACATTTGAATGGTAGTTTATATACAGTATACAATAGAAAAGATGAAATTGTCTGGTGTGACCCCACAGTATTGTATGTACTTCTCCACTAGTCTCTGTTTGATGGATGGCAATGAGATCCAGAAAGACAGGTGTATGACCTCTCAGTGTGGTCACTGTGTGAAATCACAGACATAGACGCAGACAAAGTCTTTGCGATCCTGCTACTTTGGTTTGTTTGAAATGCACCTGACAAAGTGACACAGACACTCACTGATCCTTTCAACGCAACAACACGGAAAGACGAAAGGGCAGCTGATTGATCCTCTTTTGTTATCCGATTCTGATATCACCTGCACTTAGCACACACTTGATTCAAAAGGACATATTACAGAAAATGTACTTTGTTGTTTGAATACAAATAGTTGGGTCTTGGGAGTAGCCGATGCCATTCCAGTCAGTCAGTCCAAAGAGGAAGAGCTTCATGCCGTTTGCCTCTGACATTTAATAATCCTTCTGGGAGACATGCATCATTAATGGAGCAGACAAACTCTCTCGCTGCAGATTTTTACCTCCGCTGGCCACAGTACGAAGCTCTCTTGTTTATTATTTGCACTGTGTAATTAGTTGATGTAAAAATCACATTCAGTGGAAATGTGCAGCACTTAATGTTCATCTCTCGTAAAGCATGAATAAATAACGTGTCAGATATATACCGTATATTGATGCATACATTTTCCTTACATGAATGCATCCAACCCTTAACTAAACGATGGACTTTAAGAAATGATTGTGATCTGAGTTTGTCACACTACACGATAAAAGGTGGAATCGTACTATTGAATGTTTGACTGAATGAATAGTGCTAGATTTTTCTGCTCAAAAACTCATCTAGTTAGTTTATGTAATTATGTATTATTAACAATTAGTACTGTTTTACTTTACGTTATAAATACATTTGTAAAATATTGTTGTATTATTACTACTCTTCTTGTTTAAACATGGGTTTTATTTCTTGAAGGTTGGCTTGGAGTTATAGAGTAACGTCTTTTTTTTTTAATAATAACTGTAATTTCACGCATTGGCTTCTTGACTGGCTGGGGGAAAATTACTATCTGTAAAACAAATCTCCAGTGACAATTAAAAAAAAAAAAAAAACCTACTCAGGGGTTTGGGTTACTTACTTAGGGGTTTGGGTTTGCGGGAAATTTAATGAAAAAAAGACCTCTGTTGTACTTACTTGGAGCCTGACACAAAGGCACACAGACACAATGGGCAGCAGGGCCTGTCGTCCGCTGAAGCTTTTTCCTTTGGTAGCGAAGCGTTGACAAGCAGACAGTGTTTTGAAAAATCGATTGTAATCAGAAATAGTTGGGCTAGGAGAGTTTTTTATATTTAAGTTCTTCGGTCAAGCATAGACATACAGTCAATTAGTGTGTGTGTGTCACAGCCTTGGTATTTGTAGCTATGCTTTTTATTTGTTATTACGTGGGGAATCAACAACATCTGGGTGGAAGGGGCAGATGACAGTTTCTCTAAAGGAGAGTAGGCGCTTGTTCCCATCCCCGTGTTTGAACCAGGCAGACTCTGTAATGAATTGGACTGTCGACGCTTAATGAATGGAGTCTAGAGACGGACGAAAGGAAATGAAGGGAGTAGGGAGATGTCAAACTACATGAACGATGAAGTAGCTCATATCAGGGCCAATATTACAGCAGCCTATTAGTTCTCCTGTCTCTGCTGGCGATGGGCGTAATGAGGCAGTCTCCAAAGACCAAATTGATGCCTCCACTGTCTCCAACCTTTTGAGGAGGAGGAGGAGGGACTACGTGAGGATGTGCAAAGTGCCATCTAGCAGCTATGTTTTTACTCATTTATTATTGCCTCCAACGCAGAGGTGATTTTGGCACTCCCATTTGTTTGTGTGTCAGTAACATTTTCCAGCAACTAAAAACTCCGCACTCTTGGAGAGGTGTGATCTTGATCACAGAATATCTTTTTTCTGTCGATCTTGGCTTTTTCACTTTTGTTGAATAAAAGATTCAATTTTTTTTCTGTCTTCAGTGAATCATCTTTAAATGTACTTTTAAAACACCATGAAAAGTGAATTCAGAGTTTTGTTTCTAAATACAATATACATGTTTGACATACATGTGAAAGTCTTTTTCAACATTTCAGTTTTCCTGTTTGTTTTGGTGATGGATAAAATGGGGTCCTGTGACGCACTTGGGCCCTGTCACGGGCAGCCCTTCCCTTATCTATACAAAAACTTTGTGCACCTTCATCTGCATCAGCAGTCAACCGACACATTTGAGACATGGTTACCTCGCTAGCTATGCCTACACCTCTAAATTGAATCTTCTCTTCGGATAGAATACTGGCGTGGCTGCTTTAGAGTGCCTCGTTGTCTGCCATGAGTACCTGCACATGACGCAGATAAAGCAACAGCAACAATAGTGAGATGGGGGGATTATTTATTTATTTATTTATTTTTTAATTCCAACTGGATGGCCATTGTGGACAGGTGCTTTGCGCTGGTGTGGCCGCTTTAGACCACCTTGTTGTCAGCCATAAGTGCACACACGACATGGGGAGGAAAAAAAAAAAAGTCTGACTTGACAGCCAGTGTGTGGACCGGGCGGGGCTTTGGGCTAGTGTGACTGTTTTAGAGTGCCTCGTTGTTGCGGGATGGAAAAGCGATTAGTGGCATTTTGGTGGTCCATTTTCTCTAGCATTTGTCCTCTTTTACAGGTGACCTGGTGACAATCACAAATGACTTTGGACAAGAGACGGTGTACACCCTGGACTGGTCGGCAGTCAATCATAGGGCACATATAGACAAATAACCATCCACAATCACATCCACACCTATGGATAATTTAGGATTTCGGAATGTGGGAGGAAGCCTGAGTATATTTTGTCCTAACCACTAGACTGCTGTAACAAATGTAAATACAGTTGAAACCAGAAGTGTGCATACACTATATAAAAAGACACATGCACTTTTTCTCTCACTGTCTGACATGAAATCAGACTAAACCTTCCCTGTTTTAACGCAATTAGAATTACCAAAATTATTTCTATTTGCTAAATGCCAAAATCATGAGACTTATTTTTTTGGACAATTTTCATTACTAGTTGAATTTTAGGAACACACTGCAAAGCTTTTAAAATGTCCTATTAAACATTAATATATTGTTGACAGGCAAATACTGTATGTGATGCCTTTTTTGTGCCTTTTTTTTTTTTTCAAAGATGTCAAAAAGCCCTCTGTATTTTTCAGTTGATTCTCTTTGCACTTTTCCTACACCCCTACTTATTGCATCTCATTTTGACATCCTTTACCCTCATCATGGCTGACATTTAGAGTGGCCGTCCACCCGAGGAGACTCATCATGAACAAAACCCCCAATTAGCGAAAGTGCTATTCTCCGTGACGACAGACAGAACGAGGTGACCTTATTACCAAAACTTGACCTCCTTTACAGTTCTCGCCTCGTCTTAGAGATGGCGAGTCACCCAATTGCCACCTTGCATTGTATCCTTCCTCTTCGCTTTTAAAATATACTTTAAAGTAGCACTCAAGTGTTATTCTCCTAATTATAATACTAGACAGTGAGCAATGCTCTTGCTTGGAGATGTTATTGTAATACATTGGAAAAGAGTTAGCTTGCGTATAACAGTACAGAACACAAGGTCAAGCTCTGACTTGGCTTTGGGAAAAAGTTTGAATTAATTTAATAATAATCTTTTCAAGGGTCACACGGTTGCCATCATAAAAAGCTTTAGCAAGTGACAATGTGTATTGTATGGTGACATTGGAGTCTTACAGCTTTAAATGGGAGTCAACATATGTCACATAACTTTCGGTGTATACCTGTATTCTTTTTTCGTTCCCACGTTCTTCTTTTAACACTCCTTGTTGGGGCAGCTCCTTATTGTGGAATAA
Source organism: Phyllopteryx taeniolatus (assembly GCF_024500385.1). Lineage (NCBI taxonomy): Eukaryota > Metazoa > Chordata > Actinopteri > Syngnathiformes > Syngnathidae > Phyllopteryx > Phyllopteryx taeniolatus. Next base: position 23,522,983 of record NC_084511.1, on the reverse strand, counting down.
GAAAACAAAAAGTAGCAACTATGTGAATTGGGGTTAGAGTTTTGCAAGTTCCAACCATATGCGAGTCCGTGAATGTGATTGGAGGAGCGAGCGCCTGAGTGTGATTGGATGTAAGGAGGTGGGGCCTGTGCAACCGAGGATGGCTGGGGAGTGAGTGAGCATCCGTCTTGTGTTGCGCACAGCAAGTTGACGGCTGAAAAATCCCCCCAAAACATATTGATGGCATCATCGATTAGTCGAAGTCAACTCGACCATTATCACTTCAGCGTTGACTACAAAACCCCTGCTGTCGAATAGTTTCCAGGAAGAGTTTCGGTTACAGCTTCTCAAATGCAAAAGAATTACCCTCTGATATCACATTCATGGTTGGAAGGTGCAATAAAGGCAGTGTAATTTGGAAAAGCCGAAAAGGTAAGCAAAGAGAACCAAATAAGAAATTGTGACACATTTTAAAAGTATATCTTAATATAAACCTTTTATTCAGTGCATTTTTTGTGTATACAACAAATAATAAACAACTGGAAGTCATCAGGCAGCCTGGACATCTGCCTGCATAATGTTGTTTGAGTTTATCCTGGTAGCTTGGAACATATGATCCAACATGGGGTAATTACATACAGCCTACATCATGCAGCTCTAGACCACAAGTCCCCTGCGTTCTCCCATGCAACAGATAGATTCACCTAATACAAACCACCTCTCGAGGGAACCGAGAACAAGAAGTCCTGCAAAAAGCATGTACCAGAAAGAAGTAATATGTAGCGTCAACGGACACAAAAAAAGGGTCCTTTTTTTGTATATCTTTGTGTTGTACATGCCCTATGCAAGAGAGGGAAGATGTCAATTTATGAAGCCCGCCCCACCCATTTTTTTTTTTTTTAAATATACTTTTACAAATATGACATCCCTATAAAATGTTAAAGACACCTAAAAGTGCACAGTATTCTTTTTTGTTTTGTTTTAAATATAGATAGAAAAAAATCATCACCACAACAAGTTACTCAAACATATAACGAGCATCCTGAAAAGCCATATTTCTATGGTCAGTCAGAAGAAATTGACCAAAAAGAATGACGAGGTGGAGTTATGACACGAGCACGGAAGAAACAAACCACAAGGACAAGAGACAGACATTGTGACAGAACAAGAAGGGAACGGGGGACACACCGAATAGTCGCGTCGTACCTCGGCCGTCAAGCGGATCCTCTCAAAAAGAAAAACAAAAAACATCGAACACTCCAGTGTGACTGACATCATCATTTCCTCTAGCCATGTTTGCACTAGTCCAAAATAAATGTACATTGGAGAGGGGGGGGGGGGGGGGGGGGGGGGAAATCCAGCTTTGCCTTCATACTGGCATCTTCGACTTAAAGGGACACTCTTTTGTTCAGTCTTTGGTTTGCTGGAACCCCTTTCAACTGTGCGACCAAAATACTGAACAATGTTGAGGGTGGGACAACAAGAGGGGACAAATGAAAACCAGTCGATAAAAGAAATGAAACGTTCTTGGCTAATTGTGAAATTAGCAGAAAGAAGGGCAGCTGTGGCGTCTCTTAAAAAGGGAAAAGAGCCTCCACGCTCGGACCTCACATGTCAGGTCCGATTAGCGTCGGCTTGGTTTTCCCCATGCTAGAGAGCTCAGTCTCTGAGCATGTGCACTGGGACGCAAGGAGAGCTACTGTCTGGCCGGGGCCTCGGGTCACCAGCAGAACCGGGTCGGGCCACGCCAGGGAGTTTATAGGCTTTGTATTCACAGAAGCATGGATGAGACAGAGATCAGGGCTTGCCTCCAAGACCCACACCTGGTTGTCCTGAATGTCCACTCACCTCCTGTCCCTGCCTGATGGACGCACAAGTGCTCGTTCTCTACATGAGCTCAGAAATGTTTGTGTGCACAAGAAAATAAGAAAAATCATCAATAAATAGATGAGCTAACTGGTGAGTAAATAGTAAATAAATTAGACTACATTTTGTGTCTAGGATGGTTAATGTGCCGTGACATGTCTTGCTATTAATGCCGTTGTTAACGTGTTGGAAGTCATGATAAATGCGCCGTGTTAAGTGTGTTTTAATTATAGTTATTGATGTTTTCTAGGAGTTAATGTGTGGTACGTTGCAGCAAGCGCTGAACTGCTGATTGGAGAAAGGGTCTGCTTGGATTCACGCTCTGTTGGAGGTAAGGTTTCAAGGTTGACTCTGGCAGGCGGCGCTACGTTGACTCGTTCTGGCTCACAGCTTTGCCGCCGTTCAGCATTGCAGAGGCACTCCGACTCTTGGTGGGTGTGCCACTACCGGAGCGGGAGAATTCCGTTAGGTCGTGGAGGGATGGCTCTCTGTACATCGCCACTGTGGAAAGGAGGAGAGAACGGTAGATTCAAAAACAATTCCAGGAGTCACCACTCTGGTGTGTTGTCGCACGAACTAAGTAAGAAATGGTACTGAAAGCAGAGATTAGAAATTGAATGATACTCGGTAAAACAGAGTTTTGTTATGCTCTGCACTGACAATACGCTCTTGGACCGCCGCGGGTTTCGTTTTCTGTAATTCATTTTGCATCGATGCCGTGTGTGTGTGAGCACGCCTGTAACGCGTTCACCCACTCACAGTTGTAACTGCATCCTGCTTCAAACAGATGAACATTTTAAGAAGCACCATCTTGCTTAATCTGTGACACAAGTAGCGTTGGTTGTTTACTTGGCCCATAAAACGCAGTTAACTCAACTGTCCCACCCCTGATAGAAAATATTGTTTCCCCTAAACTACACCCTAATCCTACCCCTGAAACTAAAGCTAACCTTTTGATTGATTGATTACCCAAACCAACCACCGCACTACCCTAACCAACCCCCCTTTCTTGTTTCTTGAAAAAAAAATTAAAATGTTTTTCTTAAAGAGAATGTTCTGTTTCATCTTGTTTTGTTATTTCCAGAGGGAGGATTTAAATGACAGGGAAAAAAAAGGAGGACCTGAGCCCATGCCAGCTCCACATTAATTTCAAGTGGAGCTTTGCCCTTTGACTTAACCCAAATACTAACTTTACCCTTAAACTAAACCCTGTCAAATCCTAACCGTAACAATTCCTATAAAAATAATCACAACCCTAACCCTTATCCTTTTTCCTAACCTAAACGCTACCCACACGAAAACCTTATCACTTTCCATTAACCCCTCTACACTAAAATGAATCTGAAATTTACCTCTATCCTTCATCTAAACGCTAAGCGATTAACACTAGCCCTAGCCTAACTTAACCCCTACCAAATCACTCAACCTAAACTAAACCTTAACACCGAACTTAAAGGTCCGGTATTTTGGCTATTTCCATCTATAGAGTGATTCTCTAACAGGGACTTAGGATAAAAGTGTCAATTTAATTAAAAAAAAACACCTTGGTTTTGTCATACGAGTGTCCAGAAAAGGCCCCTCTGACACCTACTGCTGTTTGACCCAGTTTTGTATCTGCTTTGTCCATATTTGGCTAAGACCGCCCCCTTTCCATTGATTGGTTGCCACCATGTAGAAGACCCACTTGTAAGAGCACACGTGTTTGTTATGCTGACAGCGCTGGCTCGGGAGCGGAGAGGTAGGCGGAGATCATTGCTAGTGACGTAGTTAAGCTCGAGAAAGACGAATGACCTGATTTCGGGCCTCTCGGCAGAAAAACGTCTGGAACTCAGGAATGCGTGGACGATTTTAATTTCACGTTTACTGAGGCACCACAGAGTCAATATTACATCCCAAGTACTAGAAAAAGTTGGTTGGGCAAAATATGTCCCCTTTAAACGCGAATCCAAATCCCTAACCTAAACCCAAAGTCTAAACCTTAACCCAACCAAAAGCCTAGTCTAACAAATAATCAACCTGAATTAATCTTAAAAACTAAATTAAACCCTAAGCCCCTACTCTTAACAGTAACACTAACCTAAAGCCTATCTAAACCCTAATCCAACCCCTCGGACCCTAAACCCGTACCCTACCATTAACTCCCAACCTTAACGAAGAGTTTTGGTTGGGAGTTGGATGATAACGTACAAAAGAAAACAGCGATACAATCAAACACGTGCCCACTGTGGGACAGTTAAAGAATAATCTTACAACACATTTTTTAAGATACGTAAAAAAAAAAAAAAAAATCTCATGAAAACAAGCTCCTATGATTCATAGAGTGAATCATAATGTCTGTGTGGAAACCAAAGCGATGAGCTCAGAAAGGGTCCTGCACGGGGCTGACTTGCTGCAAAGTGCTGAATCAAGACGTCACAGCCGATCAAGTTGGTGCTGCACTTAAAAACAAATCCTGTATTCACAGCCTCGCATTATAAATTCAGCATTTGCATGTGCTTTGCCTCTGCTGTGTGTGCAGCATTCGCCCAATTTGCTTCTCAGCAGCCACTTTGAGACAGAATCGCTGTAATCGAAGGTCCGCAGTATTTGGTTTCAGGATGTTGTCAACATCCTTCTGCCTAGAATGCTATTCGACGTTCATCCCAAAGGGAGGCCACGACGGAAACAGCAGACGCGTTCCTTCGCACACTTCACTGAGCCCAGCATTTTTGGGTTAGAGCAGTGATCCTGACAACACTGTAAACACATCAGTCAATGTATGCATTTCACTGTAGTCTGTACTATGCATTGTCTCATTAGCGATACAGGGATAAAATGGTGGCAACTGACCTCACCCCTCAAACACCAATGGTTCTTTCTATTTATTTCAAAAGCATTAACAATATGTAAGGATTATCAACCTTGTTGTTGACCACCATCTTAAATATTTCAGCAACTTATTAAGCTACATGCGAGGGGCCAAATATTAGAAGCAACTCTAAATATGATTCAGTGTTGTTCTACACCACTGCAAATAACAATAACAAACTTAATTTGATGATCATTTTTATCTTAGTTTGACACAGCTCCTGCATTGAATCTCATTAGATTTTGCCGGTTTACTTCATGTATTGTCCAGCGAGTGGCCATTCTGATGATCTGTAACATGATTGTTCTGAGGGAAAAAAAAGATGAAATAATAGCAGCTGCACTTGCATCATCCAGACTTGAGTTTCAAATAAGTGGAACCAGAAGAAGAAAAACAAGAGGAGGAGGAGAGTAATAGCTCGAAGGGATGCTGCCGCCGACTTTTCTTAATTAATTGGTGCCCTGAAACAGCATGGCCACTGAATCTTTATCAACCCATACAACAAATTCGCTTTTATTCCTCTTTGTGCTTGTTTCACCCGCTAAGCTTTTCACAAACTACAGTCAGTACATGAAGTATCAGGACTTAATTCTTATTACAGCAACAGTATAAGAAATATTAGTTGTACTGATAAAGATACACTTTCTTTTTCCTGAAGATTCAGAATTTGCTCTTTGACCAAATGCATAAAAAAGCAGGCAATGGCCCTTTTCCCACTTCCATGAATTCATCTCACCTCAGTGTGTTCTTTTCCTCACGTCGTCCTTTCTCAGCATAAAGCAAGACAATCATTCTGTGGCTATGGATCCTTAAGTGAATGTAAGACCCCCTGGATGGCCGGTTAAATGAAAGCGAAAGGCTATTACAGCGGTCTCAAGGGGCACACGCATGGATTCCTAATGAGGCCAGCCGGAAGAGATTCGACAAAGCCCACAGACGAAGAAGCCGTATCACGACTATAATTTAACCTCAAAACACCTATAGAGAGGGTAACAGGCCTGCTTACGTCAGAAAGGGATGTGATGGTTGATTTATAACCCATTGATTGATCGACCTAACCCAATAAAACCAGAAAATGTTTGCTCTTTTGACAAAAGGTCGTCACATAATGAAGGTGTAAATGTTTTTATGATGGACGATACATCGTTCTTTCTCTTTATTCAGGGCATAAATAAACCAGGGACCATAAATCAACCACCACATTTTCTTTTAAGGTTAGAGGCATGTTTCCCTCTCTAACCATAGTTCATAACTCATATTACTACTGGGATGACTTCATAGAATATTATCCTGTTATTTGATGATTTGACACTGCATTGAATTTGTAATAATATTCTATTGTGAAACAATGTTTTAAATGTAGCACCAGGATGGTGAAGTGTGTTGCGGCAGGACCTTTTATGACAACATAAAAGGAGCAGTGGCGCTTATTTTGCCGTACAAATGCCCTTTTGTGAACATGATACAGTACAGTAAACCCATGCATATTACCGGTTTAGCATTTACAGATGTTTTGTGCTCAGGCCAAAACACAGAAGTATTGCTTTTCTGATTTGCTGGCATCTTATGGCATCTTGGTGGCAAGGAACTATGTGTGACTGAGTTGAGGAGCTTCATTTAGACAAAACTAGAGCTTTGCCACCATCTTGTGGGATTTTAGTGCCAAGGAACTATGTTGAAGTGAGTCGAGAAGTTTCATACTGACAAAAGTAGTGTATTGCCAACATCTTGTGGCACCTATAGGAAATTATAAACCAATTATCATCAATTAGCATCAATTATTCGCAGATTTTTGCTATTCGCGGTAGGGTTTGCTTCCTATCCCCCATGAAAAGTACAAAACTTTTTGTGTGATTTATATTGTAAAACGTATTGTATGTATTTAGTTTGATTGATAGCTTGAGAATCGAACGTGATTGATCATGATATTACACAAGACGGCAGACAAGACATTATTAGATTTTCTCACCTTTTAGAGGTTTAGGAAGGAAATGGGCTGCCGGCTTGTTCTTCTTGACATGGTTGCCCTTCATGATTTCTCCCTCCTTGTTCAGACCAAGGTACCAGCCCCTGCCTGACTGCTGCTGGCGGTAGATCATGGAGGAGTATGTCACGTAGTAGTTCTCGAACACCGACTCCTTGAATTTGCATTCCGGCGTGAAGTGTTCCTGGAGGAAGGAAAAGCGGAACAATTTTTACAGCCTGTCTAAGCACAAACAGCTAAAATGCAATCAATTGAGAGTGCATTGAACTCTGCTACATCATAAAATAGACATGCACATTTGCATTAAAGCTATTGGCTCTTTTGAATCTCTATTCATTGCATTTACTGCGTTATAGCACAGATAACACAAATGACAGATACAGATGAGCATTAATAAAAGAGAGAGATAATGAGCATATTCTCATATTGCTCTGAGCTGTTAATTATGCACGGCTACTTCATTATGATTCAGGCCTACTGAATTTTAGATTTTGCAGGACTGGGTAATTTGGCTTTGTATGAGATTTCCATGTCTTTGTTCGTCTAAAACCAAACATTAGATATGTAATTACACGTTGAGATTAGCATTTTGTATAAAATATGCACTTCCTGGATTAAAAAGACAGAAGACAAAAAATCCTCAACTCAAAATAAAAATTCTAAATGTGGTTTCTGATATTTCCAGGGGCCTGTAAAAGTCTCAAAAACTGATTAAGGTTTTCTTCAAGGAATTATAATCCTTTTAATTAAAATTCACATGCTAAAAACACATGCTTAATCATTTCGATTGTCCTTCCTTCCATTTTCACGTAATGGACTACTCCATCTTCTTATTGCGCATGTGCAGACTTGATTCAGGAAGACAGCTGCAAAAACAACTTGCTAGCACAGTTGAGAGTATGAAACTGAGTTATCCCAGTGAAGCAGAGAATAGGAGAAAGCCAGCAGAAACTACTAACAAAAAAACAACAACAACGAATGGACATAACTGAGAACAGCAAGAGCCATGCACTATTATAACACGGCAGTCAGTGTTAGCTGAAGAGGATGCAGTAGAGATGAAGTGGAGAGTGACAAGAGTGACACTTTATCACAAAGCTGTGAGTAATATTAATGAAGTGGGCGGAATGGTAGACTATATTAAATGGTGATTAATGTTCTTATCAATTACAGTAAAAGCGTTGCGATGATTCAGTTTTTAGACAATTAGGATTTCAGGTACTTTATCTAGCTCAGGAAATTTTCTCCAAATCACACTTTCTAGTTGATGATAAACATTCATATTCCCAATCTTTGATGACACTTATTCACTGGATGGGGGGGACGACATAAAAACAGTTATGTATCTAGGAGCTTCAGATGTCACATAATTGTAACAGATTTCAAAAGGAGGACAAAGTGGCCTAAATTGAACTGAAGTACAGTATTTGAGGATTTAAAAAAAAAAACTAGTTACATGACTGGGTTTGCTTTGGGCCCCAAATTACTAATTACGCCCCTGCTCAGATGTCCAAAAATATATAATTAGTGCTACTAAAATACACGTATAAAATAAAAACACACAAGGCATAATTATATTACAACAAACACAAGACAAAATTGCCTTTTGCCAAGAAACAAAGTGCCTGCTTAAGGATCAGTAAAATACCTTAAAGAGCCAAGTTTGAGGAAAACACAATCTAATCGTGACGAGTTACAAAAATGTAGCAAATATTAAAATTGTTTGGAATACGAAGTGGAAGACAGACAGACAGGAGAAACACTTTTGCGCAGTATGGCGCTCGCCAAAATCCACCTCAAGAGTACCTTGCAGCGACAACACAACATTTTTTTTGACTGATGCATTCACTGTGTTAGCATTGCCAAGCTTCAGCACCAGAGGTAATACGCTCACAAAAACAATCTGCTTCATAATTTACAGGCAAGGATAGTATAGAATTCGCCATATAGAGTGAGTATGAACATCACTACCATAATACTGCACCCTCGGAGAGCTTATCACCTAAAGGGTGTGGATATGCTCCAGTAAGAGGAACAAATCGAAAGGATCAAGTCATCTAACGATTTTCCCTGCTGTAAACTGTTAAAATCCCATTAATCCGATCGAGCCCCTCCAAAAAAACTGCATTTTTTATGCACTGTATTGTAAATGCTAAATGATAAAAGACACACACACACTGTAGTATTCGTGTGGTGACGTGTGGATTCAAAGGGTGTGGCCTAGTGAGTGACATCAGGTGCTCTGACTCCAGCCATTTACAACACAGTTCATTGGAATTGGGGTTTGTAAATTGGGGCTCTTGCAAATTGAGGTACCACTGTGCATTATTTCTAAAAGCAGCGGCAAACATAAAATTCAGATTACGCACTAAATATTAAAAAAAAAAATATATATCTCTGTTTACGCACTATTTTCGGTTAGCAAAAAGTCCTGGTATGGATGTGCGGAAGGGTCATGCCACGTCCCACTTCGCATGGTGTGTTATGGTGGCCATTTTGGGCTAGCAGTTTTCATGAATTTAAACAGCACTCTATGTGAAAAGGCTAAGATGTTTAAAAGTGATTTGCTAACAAAGACACCATTATTTCTTCATAATAAAAGTGTGTTTTCACTTATTTTTATGCTGTGCAATGTTTATTTTGAACCACCCAACAATAAAAATAACGTCAATAAATCTACATTCTGCATTACCTCGGTTTGTGAATGTTTTTTCAGTTCGTGAAGAGTCATGGAATGAATTACATTTGTGAACAGAGGTTGCATTGTATTTATAGTTCCATCATTTTGTCTGGCAAAAAGCGAGAAAAACTGTAAATTGATCAAGTACTTCGGGGTTTTCTGTTTAAAATAGAGAGAAGTCAATAGAAAGGTGACAACTTCAAATGACAACTTTCATTCATTCATTCTTCCGTTCCGCTTATCCTCACTAGGGTCGCAGGGGTGCTGGAGCCTATCCCAGCCATCTTTGGGCGAAAGGCGGGGTACACATAGAACTGGTCGACAGCCAATCGCAGGGCACATAGAAACAAACAACCATTCGCACTCACATTCAAACCTACAGGTAATTTAGAGTCTTCAATTAATGCATGTTTTTTTGGGATGTGGGAGGAAACCGGAGTGCCTGGAGAAAACCCACACAGGTATGGGGAGAACATGCAAACTCCACACAGGCGGGACCGGGGTTTGAACTGTGAGGCAGATGTGCTAACCAGTCGTCCACTATGCCGCCCAAATGACAACTTGATTACTTATTTTTCCTTTTCAGTATCAGTAACTGTATTAGTGATGCAGGACCAGTCACTGCTTTGTATCAAACAGATTTGTTTGGGTAAAGGGTCAACGTTATATTGCCTGTCAATAACGCTGACCTTCCTCAAAAGCCTAACTATTTTTATTTCTGACTCCATTCAAATTTCCGGCAAGCGTCGCCGCTCTTCGAGATGTTCGGCATCATCCATCTCGCTCGCGCACGAACGGACGTTCAAAGCAACGCAAAATGCTGCTCAGCTCTCGAGGCAAGAGTAGCGCTCTACCTCTAGTAATTGGCTTATGTGCATTTGGCTGCTTCCATTCAGTGTAGCGAAAAAAAAAAAAAAAAAAAAAGGCGCCTGCTGATAAACAGATCCATATCCAGGCCCTATTGGTGCCAAGACAGGCTGCTGGCGAGTAGTTCCGCCTTGTTGGGCCAGCTCGAAGGGCGACACCATTTGCTCCGACTGACACGAGGCGGGCCCAAAATGGTGGGGGGAATCCCCATTTCTATTCTGAGATGGACCCTGATTGACAGGAACATTGAGATTCTTTTGAACAGAAGCCAGCAGCGTCTCCTTCCATTGTCTTTTGTTCGCTGATACCAGTCTGCCAGTCGAGGAAAAAATCTCTCACTAACATCAGTGCCAGATGGAGTGAGGGCACATTATTTAAAGTAAGACAGTATATCCATTGTAATAATATCAGCCAAGTGCTTTCCCTGCCTCCCTCCCAAATTTGCCTGTTGTGTTGGGATGGACTTTTAATGAGCCCATTACACCAACTCGATGCTTAAATAAAAAGTATTGCAAGGCCTGAGCCAAATGATGAAATGCTGATGAACTTACATCGAGTCCAGACTTTATTTATGACGTAGATAAGCTGCAAGGAAAATATTTATAGAACAATATTACAGTGATGCCTTGAGATACGAGTTTAATTTGTTCTGTGACCTTCTATCTCTAATCATATTTCCCTATTGAAATGAAATGAATGAAAATGCCATTAATTTGTTCCAGCCTCCCAAAAACATACCAAAAATATGTTTGCAATGTGTTTGAATAAGAAACATAACACTCTATGATATTGTACTTCATAAAAAAAAACAACATACAATAATGACATAATTAAATACAATGTCACGAAGTTAACAGTTTTTGCTTCAATTCAATGGACATTGTGCTGCTCCATCCATGGTAAGCAAGTAATGTCACTCATTCTTTGCAGAGGATAAAGAATATATGCCTGTGAGTATTGTTATGTTATCTGTCTACATGTGCTGCTCCCCCATTTGTGTTCAAACATCTGTTGCTTGAAGGGCTGTAACACCGCAACACAGAGTCTATTCGTTAGCTCATCTATGGAGTCTCCCGTTGTGTTAGCATTAATCCAGCAAAATATAGGCAAAGCTATGTGGTTGTTTTAAATAGATAAAATGTAATTATCGGGGTTTCATGTTTAATTTGACAGTAAAACTCAAATGGGTGTGAGAATCCTGGTTTTTGAAAAATTGTTCACTCGCTGCTAAGTAAGTTGAGTCGAGTTCCTGCCACAATACACACGACACACAGAATAGCGTTAGAGAACAGTGTTAACTTCTGATAAACAGCACAAGCAGCCGGAACACCAAAATGATGAATAGAGGAATTTTTCAGCAAATAACTTAACTTAACTAGCTCCCCCCCCCCCCCCCCCCCCCCCCCAAAAAAAAATTGGTTAATAGGTGAATTTGCAAAAGTCGAATTGCTCAGATGTTGTGAACCTAACTTCCTTGACACCAATTTCTACTTTCCAATTAGCCAGGGCTTTGGCACCATCTTGTGGCATTTTAAAGTGTTACGAAAAAAAGCATTTTGTTTCTGTTAATAGAATAGTTCATTGTAGTCCACTTGCATCCTGATCCGCTCTACTTGTTATAGTGTCATTGTTATTGGTGGTTGCAGCAGCTTTTCCCCCACCTCTGCGCTTGTTTCTTGTCCTCAACACCCAGCGGCATTTCTTCAACACTTAAACCTTTTTGAACACAGCAGGCGCACCAATGCAGACTTACAGTATGACTCATATCAGGTTCTGTTTCTTTTGCATTGCCAGCTCTGCTCTAACATGCAATTAGCATTTAGCAGGCAACTGATTCTGTGGTCCTGTCAAGAAAACTATCAATTATAATCCACTCTAAGATTGCGTTACGTTGGCTTGAGGTGAATAATCATTGCGCAGTAATGTTTTCCTGATCCAATCAGCAGCAGGAGAAATACTTGCATAATGGATTTAATCTCCTCGGTGGAGATATCGGCTGCGTGGCTTTTCTTTCACAAAATGAGCCAAATCGATGCCGAGCGACGCCCCAGGTGCATTTAGCTGCCACATCCACGATAAAATGACACCAATCACACCATTGGAATCATCACTGTGCGCAATTCTAGACAAACAACGAAAGATAAACTTTGCTATGTCTGTTTTTCTAATTCCCTGTCTGGAGTGTAATGGATTAGAATGAAACCTTAAAATATACCCACACAACCGAAATACACATTGAGGCCAACACACGCATAAATGATGCGGCTCAGTGGAGTGGAACATGACAGCAATGGTTATTTACTGAAAGTATTGAACTTGCATGGTTGAAAAGGGGTGGATGTGAGCAAAGTACATATTTAACAGGATGGAAACACAAGGCCAGACTACTCAAGCACAATTGTTTACTTTTTGCTTTGGAATTAAGTCTGGATGTTGTAGTTATGCATTTAAAAATCAATACAGGGATGATGTTTCATTGTGTAGAAGAAGGGCAGACGTTTCTCTTTGAATGTAAAAGGAAGGGGGAAGTTAAAGCACAAAAGTATTTTACAATCTAAAATGACATTTAGGAAAAAAAACATCAAAACTAGGTGACTGTATAAACTACTGGAAAGTTCAACACAAGCAAAATCTGTGAAAACTAGATCATACAAATTTTAATCAGACATTTTGCTGTTTTTAAGATGGCAACATTGCAAATGAACTTTTGTTTGGGATTGTACCTTATCATTCAAAAAACGCTTTCTATGAAATCCTATATTTACATATTTTTATTTTGGGTATAAAAAAAGGGTTGGGAATTTCAATTTACCAAAGGGAGGAAACTTTATAAAACAAATGTAAATTAAAATAATCAGACAGTGATGTTGGTAAGTATAACACAATTCTGTTGGGTTTTAACAGGCACATTACGTGTAGAGCATGTGGAAAACCACTAGATGACCTAATGACAAATGTGCACAATTTAGAGAATATTGCTTCATATGACAACCCAGAGAAGTGAAAGTTCTGTAAAAAATAAAAATACAAAAAATTACTGTATAAAGATGAAACTGTTCAAACGTCAATGTTTTTTTTTTATGTGTTCAACTGTGAGTCTAACCTTTTCAAAATCTCAGGCGAGCTAATAGATTGCACCGCAAGGTGGCACTTTGATGTCATATTTGGAAAAATATGTCATGTTTGAGACGAAAGCAGAATGGCACATGACCAGAGAGAGCCAATCACAAGCGTCAGCTTTAGAAGGAGGAAGTGATACGCAAAAAAAACAAAAAAAATAGAAATCAAAGCTTTTGTAGCTATTCTTCAAATATTACTATAATTGTAAACATGGAAATTTCAGATTGGATTAGAATTATATAAATTTTGTTATAAATTATGTGATCTTGTTACATGGAATTAGTTACACCCCAACAGTATATATAAATATAAATGCACTACTGTCTATAACTATATCAGTGACTTAAAAGTAAATTAGACTTCACAGCTATGGAGGGGGAAAAGAAGGACCACAATCGTTCCTTATTGGTTCCCAAAAAAAATCAGGAAACCTGAAATGGGGAAAACTCTTTAAAACCATTCTTTGCACGTTTTCAGGAATTACCTTAAAACGTATAATATATTTAGAAACAAATCTCCAAAATTACTTCATGGTCTTTAAATGGGCCACATCAAATAGTAAGCCGTGTTTCAAGGTAACGCTTAACCGCGTAACCTCATAACTAGAGAGCCTTTACTCTCAATTTCTCCCGCGGTCCAGACGAGACAGGAGCATCGGTGAGTCAGTATAATTGAAATATGACGAGAACTTAATAGCATCAGGGGAAATATGTGGGCGCTCAGCACCACTTAGGTCATAATCGAACAAAAATACAAAAAGATCTGAAACTTATTAAGCCTGATCAGCTTGAATTTCTACATTGGCTGCATTTGAATGTTTTTATACATGCATCTACTTTTGCCAAAGTAGAAGGAGGAAGAGATTACAGTAGTATAGTGAAATACATATTAATTGCTGCTTCTTCACCCACACATTGACGCTGATAGATGAATATATTTTCACTGGTGCATTCTGCCTCACCCACACATGCACTCTTCCTCTCACTGCCCATGTTCTCTCACACGCTTGCTCTCTTTTTACCTAATGTAGGCTCCTGTATGCGTCGTGCACAAGCTCAAGATTTGCAAATTTGAAATGCACAAAAAGAAAATTGTACACATGAATTATTCATTTGTTGGGTAAATTTACTTTACAATTGCATACATGCTGCGTCTCTCCTTTTATACATACTACTCTATGTGTGTTTCCTTTAATTGATGTAACAGATGCCGCACCTGACCCTCTATTTGTCAGTCCAGATTGGGTCATTTGTTGAATGGGAGTCTTTCAGAAATACCAACTAGTCATTGGCTATGTTCATGTATGGTTTGCAGAGAGCACTTTATATTCTGCTGCACTGCAAGTAAGACAGCCATTATCAGGACTACACACTCCACGTCCGAAAATGTTACCTTCAGTGTAGCTTAACCAGAAGACATATTCTGTATTTGACACGATGAGGTGACTGCCGTTGCTTGTGTGTGTTCCTGAATTGCATGCACGTGTCACTATGCTGTGTGTTTTTTTGACAAAACTGCACATACAGCTATGGAAACATAAGCAATTATAATAGCTCGCTTCACTTTATTATTGTTATTATTATTAGGTTTTTTTACCTTTTAAATATTTTTTTAACTCTGTGATATACACCGCCCTGGGTCTGAAATAAAGAATAAAGTAATAGGGCTTACTACAGAACCCTGCGGAACTCTGAAAAAATGTCCACGAGTAGGATAAAACTCTTCAAGAATGGCCGAGAGCAGTTACAGTTGCGGTACATATCAATAAATAAGAACACCAGCGTAGCAAAGTTCGTGATTGTATTAACCCTTTTACAAACAATACCAAAGCAAAAAGCTTTTTATAATTTCTTTGGACAGTTATAACAAAAATCAACACAGTAGTTTTAAAAATATAAGCCTCTACCAAATTGTTGAGATGTCAATTGATGGTTAAAAAAAAAAAAGAGCACAAAGAAAAAACAAGAACAAAGGTAACTGGGAATTGCAATGATCAACTTGAAGCCTTTTTTAAAAAAATAATTGTTCACTATCTGCCAATTTGCTGCTTGTTGTGAGGTGAGTTGAGTTCGATGCCACCACTCTCATCTCAAATGTTTGCTCGCAAGTCAAAGCAAAAGATCAGCCGAATGACTTTTCATATCTTGAAAAATTCCTGAGCCGCGTCACTCGTATCGTAAGGCAGCAATGTAGTTAAAATAGATTTTTTTTAAAACTATTCCATAATTAAACAAAAGAATCAAAACCCAGTGAAAAAAAAAAATTGCTCGCGATATAGATCTTTCTCATTAATCACATTACATCATGCTGCATATGTTGTTTTATTTGGACACACTCAGTATACATTATTCAATATCACTCACTGGGAGCCGTGGACTCCTGGAGCGGTGAGATATAAATACAGCGTCTAAATGTGTGGGAGGGGTTTTTCAGATTGTGTAGTCTATAGCAATTACCATGATATTTTCCCCATAGGTGTGCTAATTTGTCAAGCAATTGATCACAATCGTAAAGACGTTACAGCGCCTGCTGTGTTCAAAAAGATTTAAGTGTTAAAGTACTGTACTGTCAAAAAGCTTGCAGATGCTTTGTCGGAGCTTGGCTTTAATTGCTTTTCTTGTACAACATTTAACTTTTAAATTGAAGTGACTCTAATAGAATGACTGCTTGAAGCAAAATTCAACTAGAATGTGTATAAATGCATTTCCACGCAAGCGTGAGAAGGTCAGAGGTAGGGAGCCCTAAAGGCAACTATTTCCTGCAAATAGAATGAAAACAAACAAGCTTTTTTGTTTCAATAAAGATTGACGCTGCCAAGTGAGACCTTTAGTCGTGCAGAACAATCTTTACTAATTTGACTATGAGGATTGTCTGGCAAGTGCATACTTGTGTCTAGTCTGCTACCCCCTGGGTGCACATCCCGCCAGCCTGACGCTCTTCTCAGTGGCCTGCAACTGATTTATTCATGGAGGTCGCACGTTTAATTATAAATAAGGGCTAGGTTGGCACTTGACAGCAAACTAGTCATGTTGTTATTTTAAGTCTGAATCACGTTACTTCCTTTGTTCTAACTGAACAACTGATAGCTACTTCTATGACTATCTCTAAAGAAATCCTGTTTAAATTTAGTGGCTAGAAATGAAAAAAATGTCCTTAAATGTTCTGCTGCTTACACTAGGAAATATAAGTCATATACAAACAGATAATTGCAATTTTTTAACAAAGACTTCTTTAGGATAGGATTGTGATTTGCTGCATTTTGAGCTGATAATATTTACACTAGGAAATATAAGTCATATACAAACAGATAATTGCAATTTTTTAACAAAGACTTCTTTAGGATAGGATTGTGATTTGCTGCATTTTGAGCTGATAATATTCACAAGGCTCTAACTCCTGTTGGCTACATTCAACTTTTTGTCAATTCAAATACTTTTATCCAGCTGTTAGTCGTTCCTGCTTGAGGCTCCAGACCGATCTGTGCCTGGGACTCGAGGGCTGTACTCAGGGATACCTGCAATTCAGGGCTAATTCCCAGTTTACCCTTCAATGCAGGAAAACAGATTTTGTTGGGGTTTCTCTGTGGATCCAACTTTTTTCATTGTTTACCTGCAGACACTAGTTTCTACTGATGATGAGGTGGCAGATAAAATCAGCCAGTAACTTGGAGTCTGTATGCGGAGGGGTGAACGTCTCAAGTTCAGACTTAATCTGGGAAGGGCTTTGGTTCTTCAAAAGTCCCCAATAACACCCAAAAAGTTGCAAGATTTGTCTCAAGTAGACTTTTGAAAAAAAAAAAAAAACCATTCATTTTGGTTTTTCGAAGAGTACAACACTGGGGAACACAATTTTTGTTGAGTTTGGTCTGACAGCTGTTTTTGAACAAAGTGAGAACAAAGTGGAACAAAGGAAATCTATACCTATGTAAATAAAACAATAAGATGTAATAGTTACAAGCTTTGAAAACTAAAAAACAAAACAGCATACTGACTGCAATTTTGGAATCAGCATGCCAATTTTTGTTTTAATCAGCATAAAAATCTAACTCAGAATTTTTTTTCCCACATTGTTCCCCAGTGTTTATATGCATGTGAGTATTGTTATATTGTCTGTCTAGATGTGTTGCTGCAGATTTTGTGTTCAAAAGTCTATTGCTTAAATGATTATAACACCACAACTATCGATGGTATTCATTAGTCCATCTATGGCGTTTTGCAATGTGTATTACCATTAACTGAGCAGAAGGTGGTTGTTTCAAGTACACAAAGTATAACTGTCTTTGTTTTATGTTTAGGTTGACAGTAAACGTGAGCTGGGAGTGGCAATGAAAGCATCAAGCCTCTTCTTAGAAGAATTGTTTAAGAATTGTCGCTGTGAATTATTATTTTTTTTAGTTCTAATGTCGTCATGCTGACAGGTGAATACAGTAATTGTACCTTCTGCCCTCTAGTGGAAGAGTATTTAATTGTTCTGTCTGTCACTATACATTGCTAACAGATGAAGAAAGATATATTGTTTGTAGTACATAAATAACTTTAAAGGGAAATTGGGTAATTTATCAAGGAACACCTAAGGAGCTCCCTCGGTACAGTAATGTGCGGTGGCACAGTGGTTACGAATCACTGCATTAAGACAGTATGAACGATAAGTCAGATTTGAAACAGTAATACTAACCGTTTCTTTTATGATTCATTGGTAAAACGCAAATCATTTAATTCCTAATAAAAGTCAAATCTAGTGAAATGTATGTGCCATACTCCAGAGTGGTCTGTTTAAAATTGTTTATGATGACACACAGCAGCTGACATGTGGTTTGAGGCTCCAACGCCAACACAGTGTGAGCACAGAACGTCCGATGTAATTAGCATAGCTGTGCTAATAACAGTTGACGACATTTGACAGACCGACGCACAATAAAGTCCATCTGTCGTGAATCGTGACGTACAGTATGTTAGTTTGTAAAACTGTTGGAAAGCAAGTATGGTTGATGCCAAGCAACAGATGCCCTTCAACGCAACATGTTATCACTCTCAATAAGAAACATATGCAGTCATTTGTCAACACACACATTTGGCGAGAGACTCACCGACGTGTACAGGTAGCCCTCACTGTTCATAGCCAGGTAGAGTTTGGTCTGCACCCCCTGGATGGCCACCACTCGTAGACCCACCGGAATAAGGTTGAAAGTGGCTAAAGAGAAACACACACACACACACAAAAGCAAATAGAGCGCCTGTGACAGACTTCTTTAAGTCATCAATAAAACAATGACTAAGATTACAATTCAGATTGGATTAGCTCTATAACAACCAATACTAAAAAAGTTAGCATTTTATATTTCCTTTGCGCAGTTTGAACACAAATCTATAGTTTTTAAAATATGAGCCTCTACCAAATGGTTGAGGTGTCACTTGATGGTATAAAAAAAACCAACAACATAATGCAAAAAAGCGGGAAGAAAAGTTACTTTTTAAGAAATTCACTGCTCACAGATTTTTTTTTTTTTTTTTTTTTTTTTTTTTCCCCATTTTAGTTGCTGGGATAGGCTCCAGCACGTCCGCGACCCTAGTGAGGATAAGCGGTACAGAAAATGGATGGATTGATAAATGGTGCGTGTCTTGACACATTTATAAAACAACCTTTTGTAGTTTAGTAGCAAGTAGATAGCAAACTAATTTCAACAACCATGCAATCACTGCAGTCAATTTAGATTTAGAATAGCAGTGTAAAATCAAATTACCTTCACAGCCCCAAGGCTAAAACAAAACAAAATTTGTGGTTTACAGGCACCTTTAAAGGCTTTATTACATGTTGCTTATGTAAATTGGGCTACTAAAACTCAACAGTTTCATGCATGCCAGTATTTACTGTGCCTCTCAAGTGATAGAAACATGTTTTGTTATGTTTTGTAAATACAGTCACAAAATAATTACCAACTTGTTCCTTGTTCAGAAGGAAGACAATTACTGTGAATCCTCTTTTGACATTGTAGACACTCAAGCGCATACACATCGTGTACGAGGTCTGTGTCGCGCAGAGTGTGAAGCATGCGGCTGAGAGAACCAACAGCAGCAGCAGCAGTCTCGCTGGTCAATGAGGTACAACTAATTAATATCAGCCTTGTGTTGTATAAGAGCGTCTGTGCTCCATAAAATGCTGGCAGGGAACCCACAAGCTGAATAGAGGCAACAAAATGCAACCAATAGTCTTTGCTAATGCAGACAACAAACAGTGAAACGTCTCTGTTCTAATCTGGACAGAGTCCCAAACAGTGCTGCTTTCAACACTGATACAATAATCTGACCACACGTTCTATTTTGTTTTAAAATAATAATATTAATAATTGGAGGGGAAAAAAACCATTCAATAAATTATTAGAGAATTGTACAAAAATGTACACATTATATTTTCTTCTAACTTGATTATTTCCCTGTGTAAAACCTCTGTACCAACATGCTATTTTGACACAAACCCACCATAGCTTAGCATAGTTTAGAAGTTAGGTCTATGTAACATAACATGTATCAAATACTTATTTTTTTAAGCACTATGTTTGATCTGAGTTATTAAATAAGGCAGATCCTTCACCTACCTATAAAAAATGAATTAAATTAAATATCAAGATGTATTCTTTCATAATGCTGTTATTATGGAACTGTTTTGTTTTACAAAAAAAATATTTAATTAGTAGATCTGCCTCAAAGTCTCCCCTGCCTGCGTGGGTTTTCTCCAGGTAGTCCGGTTTCCTCCCGCATCCCAAAAACATACACGGTAGGTTAATTGAAGACTCTAAATTGCCCGTAGGTGTGAATGTGAGTGTGAATGATTACCCGTAGGTGTGAATGTGAGTGTGAATGATTGTTTGTTTATATGTGCCGTGCGAATGGCTGGCAACCAGTTCAGGGTCTACCCCGCCTCTCGCCCGCAGTTAGCTGGGATAGGCTCCAGCATACCTGTGACCCTAGTGAGGATAAGTGGTGTAGAAAATGGATGGCAAAATGAAGTTCTCATAAAAATGTTGTATGAAATTGTTTAAAAATGTACACACTACTACTCGTACTTTGTTTGAACTGGATTATTTACCTGAAACATGGCCCTCACTTAGAATGAGAACATTCTGCACAAAATATTCGATTTTACTATGAAAACTCCCCACTTTATACACACCATAGTTGCAAAGCCAAAAATGAGAAGTTAGTTAACCATATGGAAGTTAGAAGTTAGTTAACCATATGGAATATTACATATAATAAATTCATAGAGATTATTTTATCTTTTACCTGATGCAAATAATGTGAACATGACAGGATTTAGGACACAACCCTGTGGAACTACGACTGATGTTTTGATGATTCTCAATGACTTAACACTGACGAAAAATACTTCCATAGTCACTACTGGTGGGCGTAATTAATTTTTGATTATAATTGTGTGGATTTTCAAATTGGTTTTAAACATTTATCTGAAACATGAAAACAACACCAAACATAGTATCAATAAAAACAATAGACAATGAAACACACACTTATATGTTCAAAAAGGAAGATGACGAAGAATATTTTCATCAATGCAACAGAAGTCAGAACAAGATGTACATGTTCGAGTGTGATTCCAGAAACATGTTTTTCTACTGCAATAGTTTTTTTTTTAATACTGCGGTACAGTATGTTTCATAGCTACAACTCAGACTGGTGGAAAATGAATGGACTGAATATTTATTATTATTATCATCATTACTATCATCGTTATTATAATTATTTAGATATTTCATTGTGGAAAAAAAATGCAATTTTTAAAAAATATTTTTTTAAATCAAGATTATGTGTTCCAATGTCTGTCCCTACTTCTCGGAACAGTTGAGCTGTAGGTCACAGAGTGTCCTTACAATTGTCTCTGTCGTTGGACACCTCTGAGCAAAGTGCCCCGTTGGAGCTTTTAGAAGGGCCATTACGTTCACCCTTATCACCTAAACAGTGCAGACACCCACAAGCTGCAGTGGCTTGTCAACTGTCAACTCCTCGCGGGCCAAGAGCTTCGATACCGTCTCCCGGCCCTTCCACTCTCCCGGCTCCACCTGTCTGCACATCCAACAACTGTACTTGAGCAAGACAGCCCTGACTGCTCCTGAGGGGCAGCCAGACCAGGCGTGTGCAATTTTGAGGAAAACGGAATTCGCGGCAGAACTGCAAAACACACTATGTAGACAAAAGTACTGGAACACTCTTCTTTACTCAATTGGGGGTGGCATTGACACCCCCCCCCCCCCCCCCCCCCCACTATTTGTGAGGGATAGGGAACCAGCCCTACCCCAAATAGCAAAAAAAAAAAAGGTACTTAAATTCTATATTAAGAGTTTAAATCGGTAATACTCAAAAGTGTGGTAGGTACGCATGCTGCCTCTAATGTGTGCAAAATAATCAATGAATTAAATGTTCACACTGTGCATAATGTTACACTGGCTTAAACTTAATCAAGTACAGTACATTAGCTAAGTACAGGTCAGTTGTATTTAAACTTTGAAGTACTAGATGTGCATTAAACATTTCAGAAATGTTCATTTTCAAACATTTAGGTTTTATACTACAATTATATATTAATTTTTTGTTTTATGTGCAATACAGTTTGATTGAATCCTTATGTGCAATTTTTTTTATTTGCCTATATTTAAGCACAGTGTTAATGTTAAAACTGCAGATAGTTTCAGTGGATTACAACATTAAATATGCCTTTTAAGAAAAAAACTGCCTATTTTTTGATGAATATTTAGGCCTTCAACCACTGGTTTAAACCATAAGTATACCACAAACTGCTAATAAGTGATTTTTTTTCAGAGAATAGCTAAGGATGGTCTCTTAAAAAAAAAAAAAAAAAGCTTAATAGGTGAATTTGTGAATGGCGAACAGGGAAAAGGTGGAGATTCATTGTAGTTCCTTCTGTATCCTAATTATTATTACCACCACCAATGACCCACCCTAGGGCGAAAAGCTTGGACGAGTGTGGCGCGGAAGAATCGACCTTCTCACAAGACTGGTAGCATTCCACCACGCCCCTCCCATTTCCACTTCCTTCATAATATGTCAACATCTCTCAACAAGTAAGAGTCTTTTTAGAAATGCCCTCCTCCTCACTGAGATTACTCCTCTCACGTTGCAACATGCGCACATGCACACGCACAAGCACGCACATACTCAATCAGTCGTCTTCATTTCACATGGTTACCAGCTGCTCACTCTCAAGACGGGAGAGCCCAGTTACTTCCCGGCTGCTGGAAAACACCTGAGCACCCTGAAGGAGGGCAACCAGTGCAGGCCTCAAATCACTTATTGACCTTTGCCGGTGCACAAATAGCAATAAGGCTTCGGGGGAGCCTAAAAGTCTGTCTCGTGTTCTATACAGTAGGAGCAAATGTATGTGAACCCTGAATGACCAATTGCAGAATTGCATAAATTGGTCATAATTTACTGAATTTAATATAATCTGATCACAACAATAAACAAACACGAGTCTGCTTGAACTAATGCCACACCAGGGTTGGCACTGGGTCATGAAACGTTTTAGCCAATGTGGCTAAACAGTATGAAAAAATCTCCTGTGTGTAGTAAGCCACAACATCAGGTGTGTGTTTAACCACACTTAGCCAGTCCTTGTCACTGGAAAGCCAATAAGCTTTAATGATGTGGGCCCAATTAAAATTATTTAGTCATCGATCAGGACTATAGCTGAACGATTCGGGAAAATACTCTAATTGTGATTTATTTATTTACTTATTTATTTATTTAAATATTGCGATTGCGATTTAGCATGTGATATTTGGGGGTGTGTTATCGTCAGCATTATTCTTTATTATTATTTTTTGTTTCCATTTTGACCTTTCTTCTGGCTTCCGATTGGTCAAAAGTAAAGCCATACACTTCTGGCTTATAGTGCCACTCGAGCCTTTGGCACACATCCTGGTCTTTTGGTGACTCCGAGCAGTAAAAAGAAGTCCTCAGGTTCTAGAGCATTCTCTATCTGGGTTCCTGTACTCTGCAATGTCCTACCCGAGGAAATTAGAACGGGTACCTCAATAAAAATGTTGACTTATTTTATACTTCCATCCATCCATTTTATTTACCGCTTATCCTCACTCGGGTCATTATTAAACTTAATTCCACACTGTCGCATTTGGTGACACTGCATCTAACATATAACTAATCACTCACCCTGCCTCACCCTCCGACTTCTGTCTTGATTTTGGCCTGTTTAACTGTCGCTTCCCATCCACCCCTTCACATAGACACTGTCTTTAGCATGCATTACTTTTTGGGGATTTTAAGCTAAATTAATGGACTATACTAGGATCTGATTTGCTCTTACTGATGTTGTTCTAGTTAAGGGAAGGGAGCCACATTAACAAGGATCAAACTCTTGTTCTTGCTTATGTGCACATGTGCGCGTCAGTAGGTCCTCCCCCACCATCACAAGACACCAACAGCTCCAAGAGGACTGTGCTCTCCGTCACCATGGAGACAAGCGCACCCAGCACCTAACAACGCTATTTTTGGAGTCCTGCAAAGAGCTTCACTCTTGCTCCTTTTTCCAATTGAGGCAGCACTCTTTAATTTTCTCCTCACAACTATTGTAGTGCTAGTTTTTCATGTAAGTGAGGAAATGCAGGTGTAGTGTAACATAATTGTCTTTTTTTTTCTTCCAGAGAGTGATGCATCTTTCTTAGGACAGTGGTAAAAGTTGCTGCTATTTCATTCAGGCAGATGATTGGACACAAAATAGAGTTTCATTTTTGTTTGGAAAATGTGTTAATTCAGTGCAGATTTCCTGCACACAGGAAAAGTAGATATATCGCACAGGTTCATTAAACTGCACTCGTGTAAAAGCACCAGCTAATTATAAGCGGTCCATTGCTGCTGCATTATCTCTACAGCAGACAAGTGGCTGCGCTGTTGCTTTGCCATTGATCTCCTCTTTAATCTGTCTATTGGAAAACAATGAGCCAGTGGGCAGAGAGGCAGCGATTGGGGCGCATCAGTTTACACAACAGAATGCTGCACACAAGAACTTTGCCATGGCTATAGAAAATACATATATATATATATATATATATATATATATATATAAGAAGAATTTGATGAAGCCTAGCTATGATTGGGTGCTTTTGAATCACAAAGTACAACAAATTGGACAACATAACAGACATTTGAGTAATGATAAAAAAAAATTCAAAAAAAAGGAGAGCCCCATTAATGAGGTAGTTAACTTATATTACATTTTATGGGTGGGGGGGTGGGGAGTCCTAAGGAATACTTTTATAGAAAATGGTACAAAAATGTGCACACTATATTTTAAAATTTTTGGTTTGTTTAACTAGATCCTGTCATTTTCCTGAAACATGACTTTCACTTTGGGTGTGGACATTCAGCACTCAAAATGGTGTTTTGCCATAAAAACACTTTATGCTACCATTGTTTCAAAGCCAATAGAATCACACCTGATTTATTACTATTATTATATTATCATGTTACATTCATTAAATTCATTCATTAAATGTATTATAGTTTTTTTAATGTGAAAAAGTAAATTTTCTAGACATACACGAAATAAAAATGTTCTGTTGGTTCTACACAGTTTTTGCATTCAAAGTAATACTCAAGCAACATATCAAAACTTTATACATATTTATGAGCCAATCTTAATATGCGCTGTGCACATGGGGGGTGGAGACAGACTTGGGAGACTACTCACGGTCATCTTTGCATCTGCAAAGTTATGAATACTAACAGTATTTGACTTTATTAAATCCCACAAAGTATAAAGTGGTCATTTGCGGTGGTAGTAATAATTCAGCCACGCACACGGTTCCTTTGTGACACACGTCAATGACCTGACGTCATCTTTAGTAGACGTCCCCATGAAATGATGTCATCGAGGAATGATTGTCTCATTTCCCCCAAACTTTTCTAGCTCCTACCGCCTTGTTCCTAGGTCAATCTCCTCATCTGCGCGATGGAATTTCTGGTGGTAGGAGCTAGGTTGTTGTAAATACAGAAATGAGATGAGCCCAAAAAATAAATTAACATCAGGCTATTGACTCATTTGAGTGGTGGTTGCATTGTCATTATTGTTCTAGTAGTGTTCCCCAGAGACTTACTGTAGCCGTTGTCCTCCTCCTTGGTTCCATCAATGGTTCCGTCTGCCTGCAGCTGTAGGTGGAAACCCTGTCGACTGTACAGCTTGGTCACAATCCCCTTCAGCTGGGGCTCTGTGGAGGCAGGAAAAGAAGTTTGGGTTTTTGGTGGGGCACAAGCAGACACACCAATTGTCTTATGTGTATACTGTGACGTCTCCTTATTTTTACGCTGGTATTCACGAAAGCAACAACATTTCATTTGTGAGTGCATCGGTGCTAAATACAAGAAGCCGCCTGCCGGTCTTCCATCAGCACGGTGTGTGATAAGACCTAGACGCTCTCTACTGCTTTGTTACGGTCCCAAATGTAGGCGCCCCAGCCTTTTCATCTTAATCATACCCCCATTTGACCTTTACGAAAAGGTTTCTTGTTATTCTATCCCAGCGATGGCTGGAAATGTAAAATATCCTATTTGATGCAAATGAAAGAAGTACTCGTGTTGGAGGGTGTTTTGACATGCTGTCCAAGCAAACAGACTGATTAGTCAGCAAATTCTGTGCATATCTGAACACAAACAACAACTCAAGACTCAAATTAATTGAGTGAATTTGCTTATTTACAGATGCAAAGTGGTTCTGTTTCAAGTCTCCTTGTGTTATATTTATATCTCTAAGTGGTTTGACCTGTGAAGTGGACCAGAAGTAGAACTGGATACGCTTTCTAATGCAATTTAAATGCAAAGAGTCACATTTCTTCAGGTTATCTTTTTGATCCACTTTGAGGACTGAGTTCCAAGGAACTTTTGAAAACACGCTACATAACGGAACTCCATGGTAATCCTTTTTTTGTTTTTGTTTTATCTTTTCCATGACCTAAACGTTACCAATATGTCCCAGACTCTTAATGTCAAAGCAGAAGGCTACCAAAAATCTGAACATTTGAACGGCTGATGATTGACAGTACAGTATATGATGCCATGCCATCCTCATGCAAAGCTGTCAGAAAATGAGCACCAGGTACCAGTGAGGCAAGATCAGATATTTAGCTGTTGTCTCAGTGGATATACAGGCAGGAGAGCTTTGGGCCTCAGAGTGCAACATACTTGGACTGCAATAACAAGAAGCACGCTGGACCTGCACTGAGGAACATACAATGTTATCTAGGTGTCTTTAAAAATTAATGCCACTTCTTCTAATGTCAAGTTGTGTAATTTAGGTCAAATTATTAGGTCCACCAGTTAAATTCAATGAACCTCAAAAAGTCTTTACAAAGATAAAATGCAAGTTTTGATTGAGGTATTACAATTTGTTTCAACTAACCTTATTTATCATGAAACATACCGCCATTTCTTGTGTATAATGCACACTCGGGTATAATGCGCACCCCCAAAATTGACTCAAAAAAATTAGGAAAACCCTTTTTCCTATGTATATTGCCCATACACCCATGACTTTCTATCCAATTTATATCTCCATCCATCCATTATCTGAGCCGCTTATCCTCACAAGGGTCGCGGGAGCGCTGGAGCCTATCCCAGCTATCATCGTAATAAATGTTAATGGTGACCATCTCCTCATTAGTTTTTCGAATCAATTCTGATCAGTAATATTATTAATACTGAGGATTACTTGTTCTTTACTTGTTCTAAAACACATATCTACTCATATACCTCATTTCACTGTGAACGATTTTTATATATTTTACTATACGTTTGTCTAATACACACTATTGAGTTTTGATTACTTTTTGTGGAGGGGGGGTCTGCACGGTACATGTGAAATTACAGTATTCAAAACTGTGCATCATTATCTTTGCAAAGGCATATTTTCAGATTAAACTTTTGCATTGTGTGTTCTGTGGATGTGTCTAAGTTAGTGATTGCCAACCACTGTGTGGTGTACAAATTGCTTTTTGTTCGCTACACATAATATATCTCTGTTCACCTATCTATGCCAGCGACAAATAGTGACAGGTGAATAATTCAATATCAGTGCAGTATATCAGCTTTGTGGTCAACAAAAGATTGTGTGTAAATTGAGACTGAGATCATCATTTTGGCATGTATACTTTTTGTGATATTTGTGTGTGTTGTGTGCCGTTTTTTTCTTATGTTAAAATTGACATTATGCCTTCGCTCAATAAATGTCGCGAAACACTAGGTATGGTGAGATCTATCAACAATGCAGTACTCTTCTTTCTTACCAAACTCACCCACAGTAAACAATGAAATATTTAGAAAATAACTATAACACATTCAGCATAACAAGTACTTAAGCGTGTTGCAGCCGGTGTGAATTTTTGAATAACAAATGAAGCGTCGCTTTAATTTGTCGCTCCGCTAATTAAGGTTCAGAAGCTAAAGGTGACTTCTCAGTGGACATTTAACACCAGACGGGATTCCCCATATTCTGCTACCAACTTTGTCATTCATCTTTCCACTCCTGCATATAAAAGAGCTCAATTTCACATTTGTTCCAATAGCCGAGGAGAATGTTACGTAACAGACCTGGTCGCCTCCTGCGCCTCTTCTTGGATCCGAAGAGTTTGACCCTGGAGAAAACATTGAGTCGGCTGGGCTTGTCGCAGCTTCCTTTGCTCTTACTGGGGCTGCTGACACAGCGGCAGGCGTTGGACTTTTCCCGCTCCCTCGCTTGCCTTTTCTGCCTAATGAGGGAGCTGGCGATGGCTGCGGCCATAGCCACTTTGACAGCCGGAAGATAACAAACACCACCTCTTGTTTTGAGTCCAAGTCACAAACAGGGATGGTGGTCCGACACCCGTACTTGCTAAATAAACAACAGTGAAGAAGCTTCAGTCTGGAGTCAAACTGAAAATTTACAAGTCAGGAATTGACTTCTCCTGGAATTAAAGAAGCCGTTCCATTGCGCATCCTTGCAAAGCGTTTCTCCCTTCAGCTGCATCATATTCTCCGCAAATATTCTCTGAAGCTCCTTTACATCATGCTGCAGCTGCACGCACGCTCCTGCTGAGCGAGGATCCAACGTGCAGCCGCACTGGTGAACACCTGTTTGTGGCACACTTGTCTTCAGTAGTTGACGTGATGACGATAAAAGCGGGAGGGAGGCTCGGATGGATGTCAGCCTATCACTGACATTGCTTTTTCTTTGCTCTCTTCAAGTGAGGCGAGGCGAAGTGGCAGCGGTGCGCGCCTCATGTTGGAGGCGAGGCGCAGACTGCCGAGAGCTGCCTGAGCGCATCCTACCTCCAACTCATACGATGAGCAGCATGGAGGGGGTGGACGGTGGACAGCGGACGGTGGGGGGTTTTGGAGCGAGTGCACAGACGCAGACAGCAAGTGTGCAAGGGATTGTCAATATCAACTAATAAGGCAGATCTGATTTGATCCATTGGGAAATGAGCAGAAGGGTAGTAAAGTAGATTGTGCATATTCAGCAGAAATCCTAATTTATGCTGACTGTTAGGTTAACTAACCATTCTTGCATTTTTTTTTTTTTTTAAGGTTAACCCTTGAATAATGTTTGGGTCAGATATGACCCATTTTGACATTTGACAGCAATACAAAAACACCTTAAATGTCATTCGTTCACCCTGAAATGTGATGACTTTTCCTAAAGTGACCTAAAATACCCATCAACCCATCCATTTTCTGAGCCGTTTCACCTCACTAGGGTCGCGGGCGTGCTGGAGCCTATCCCAGCTATCATTGGGCAGGAGGCGGGGGACACCCTGAACTGGTTGCCAGCCAATCGCAGGGCACATACAAACAAACAACCATTCACACTCACATTCACACCTACGGGCAATTTAGAGTTGTCAATTAACCTACCACGCATGTTTTTGGGATGAGGGAGGAAACCGTAGTACCTGGAGAAAACTCAAGCAGGCACGGGGAGAACATGCAAACTCCACACAGGCGGGGCCGGGGATTTAATCCCGGTCCTCAGAACTGTGAGGCAGACGCTCAAACCAGTCGGTCACCGTGCCGCCTAAAATACCCCAAAATGAAAATATTTTAAAATGTCGTTTTTTTTCAGGTGCTACAAAGTTTGTTTATGCTGACTAAGCTTTTTTTAAAATGGATTTTAAATGTATTAATGTGTGTTAAATTCAGGAAAATGGTGCTAATGATGGGAATCTTGAAACTACGCATGCCATACATGTGTGTATTATTGTTATAATTTTTTTTTATGGGACAGTGTAACAGTGTTCACAGGGGTGCTTGAAACAGTCCCCGAGAACTGTCGGTGTTTCCACCATCTTTGCACAGGTTCCCATGGAAACATGCACCTGTTGCTCTTTGAAGGGTCATGGGGGAATCTTGAAAGTAGAGGAAAACGGCATAAGAATGTTCCTATACATTAAATACAACAAACTACTCAGAGATGTGCTTATTGTATTAAAAAATATGTAAAGTAAAATATCAAAAGTATACTTTCCCTTTTCTGTGAAGCATTGGTTAAGGGTAATCAACAAATTTATTAATGTCAGACAGGCTCTTAATACATTTTAAAAAGATCCGTAGTTCATAATTTGATGAAAATGAACAGTATGTACAGTAAGGTTTAAGTAAATGCTGATTAAAATTAAAACGTCATTGTTGTTGTTGCGATTGGCTGGCAACCAGTTCAGGGTGTACCCCGCCTCCTGCCCGATGACAGCTGGGATAGGCTCCAGCACGCCCGCGACCCTAGTGAGGAGAAGCGGCTCAGAAAATGGATGGATGGATGGATGGATGGATGTTGTTTTTTTTCATCTGAAACATGAAGAAATTACTGAAAAAAATATAACTTATATAGAAAACATATCAGTTCGGTACTTGAAACATTGACTTGAAAAATCGAATTTTGAACCCTAAACAATAATTGTACATTCTTTGTGAGTTTTTCCATTTTAGTTGCTGGGATAGGCTCCATCACGCCCACGACCCTAGTGATGATAAGCGGTACAGAATATGGATGGATGGATGCTTGAGATATGATCACGACTTTACACGTCTTACTATTGTTAGTTTTGTCTTCACCAATTACCTGATGATAAAGCTGACACTGACACTGCTCATCCACTGCTTGTATCATCGTGAGGCGTTCAGGGTCCATTCTCATGTATATTTCATAATCGATAGCCTTTCCCACTATTCTTCTTTCTATCAACGCCCTCGTTTGACAGGTAACACCATTAAAGTTAAAGTGACCATAAATATACGACGTAGAGAGGCGATGCCACACTCACCTCAAACCTGACACACTCTGAGCTTGACAAACTGAACGATGGCTCCCTCTGGCGTCTCTAAGCAAAACTGCAGCCGCCCCCGACTTCCAGCACTATGCAAATAATGTTACATTTATATTTTGAAATATAAATTGTCTTGCAAAATGCGACTCGTAGAGCGCACTAAAACGTGGGTTTTTTTTGGAGGGGGGGGGGGTGGCTTTTGTTTGTATACAAACCATCTATGGTCCTTTTCTGTCCCTCAAATAACTTATGCTGTCCATCCATTTTCTACACATCGTGCTTGTCCTCATTAGGTTGAAGGGCGAGCAGTAGTCTATCCAAGCTGACTTTGAATGAGAGGTAGGGTAAACTCTGGACTGGTCGGCAGCCAATCGCAGGGTACATGTAAACAAAAAAAACAGCACACTCCCATTCACACCTAAGGACAATTAAGAGTCTTCAACGAACGTAAAATGCATTTGGAATGACACAGAGAGGCCAGAGCCCGGATTTGAACCCCCAAACCCAGAGCTGCTGTGCAGATGTGCGAATCCCTTGTTCACCATGCTGCCTAAATTATGTAGTGTCTCCTGCACTAAAAAAAAAAAATTCTTTGTATGTACTTAATGCGGACGTACATTGGTTGCACAGGATTAAAATGTGTTTAACTAAGAGGGGACAATTACATTGCTTTTACCACATTTTAATCCTGTGCAACTGAAAATTAAGTACTTTTTACAGTGTATAATAAACAGTTTGATTCCTCTCAAGCTGAAAAAATCAAGTGCTAACTGCCAAGTGTAGAGAAGCAAATCCTTAAAAGCTGAATTTACCCACAAAAGCTACAAAAAATGTTTTAGGTGGGTATCTCATGAATGAAGCACAATGCAACATAAACATAATGCTCGAAAAACAAATTGCAGCATTAAACAGCCACAATGAGCCACAAATTCACATTTCAGCACCAAGGAGAGCTCATACATGAGCTACACTACTAAAACGCAGCTCTAAAAATATAACACTAAAAACACAATCAAGGATGCTAAAAATAAACCCCGCAACCTACCTGAGACTGTTTTTCTTAAAGGAAAACTCATGGTTGTGTGCAGCAAGTGCGTTCCGGGCGGTGTCGGGCGGAGTGGAGAAGCCTCCGGCGCGCATTCAGCAAAGTTGGAGAAGATGCGCGCAAGAGAAGAGCGAGCATCGAGGCGTGGCCAGATCATTAGAGGACGTTAAGCGACATTAGGACTTAAAGGCTCATTAAACATTCATTTGGAGGTCTGATGCTGCATGTGTGCGCACGTGTGTGTGTGCGCGAGGGTCAGGTTGAGGGTAAAAGTGGTCGAAAAATGGACACTTCTTGTCATCCGGGGGAGCAGACGAGACTTTGCTCTCATGTTACACAGATGCTGTAAAGTGATCCGATAATGCACCGACTAAACCGGTTATTGTGGGCCTTTCCACTCTGAACTGAACAAATATCGACGGCCAATCGAGTGAGACAACAATATGGCAGCGTGTGCCTTAGACAAAGAATGTTTACAAGGACATCTGTCTCCTCTGTCAAAGCGAGTACCAGGTCCTAACAAAAAGCACCCTGCTTCTGCAAACTTTGACAAATTGATGACATGCACGCATTAGAGCTTTCACAATTCATCATGTGCTATGGTTTCATTGCATCCTATAAAAGTACTCATTGTTATTTATAACCTCGGGTATGATGTTTTCTATTTATAGACGCTTGTAATGTTATGATACCTTTTCTGTCATTGGACTTTTGGACCCTCATGGAACCTACATAGGATGTTGTGCATTGTGCTAAACCATTTTGGATGATTTACAGAGTTTTAGCCGTGACATTCTTTAGGGGAGAATATCAGCGCTGGCTGTGTGCGCCTGTGAATCGTCAGGCATTTACAACAGCTCCTTTGTCTTCTTTATTTATACTTTCCACCATCTTATTCTTTTTGTGTCGTGCTAAAAAGTTTGCAATATCAGAGCGTTTCAGATGGGATATTTTATTTAGCCGAGACGATCGGCACTATCGGACTTTCGCCATTTGTCTACGATGCTAAAACCGTGAGGCGCTATGGAGAGGGACGAGAGTTGGTGCTGAAACGAAGTAATGTGAAGCGAGAGAGAAGATTAAATGGAACAGGAGATTTTGAACCATTCCTCCTGTATGTGTAGACAAACTAACAGCTGTTTGTTTACATTCAAACTTTACAGCTATCAAGGGTGTTGTCATGCAAGCCCTCATACTGGTCATCGGTCATTGGAGTCTTCAATTATGTTTGCCTCTCTCTCTCTCATCCACTAACAGCTTCACACAACATGTAGACTGTGCGACAAATTAAAAATAATAAAATAAAATTCCAGACCTGTATGCCAAATGCAAATGTGAAGGGAGCACTTTTTCTATACATTCATGAGAAAATATTATTGATTCATGCTATTCTTATTATGTTTTTAGTATTGTATTTGATGTTTTATGTTCAATCTTACGTACAGCACTTTGTTTTAAATGGATTTTATAAATAAATATGCGTTGAACCCCAACTATTTGCAGTGGAAAAAGGGCACATCCCTACCATGAATAGTGAAAATTCCCTTTATGCGGAACGTCAGGTGAGCAAACCCGGAAAACAGGTTAGTGGACTTCCTGTGTATGCCGAGATAGATAACGAGCATAACTAGGGACTGATGACATGATGGTTTGAACACAACCTTGGGGCGAAATCAGTACTTGCCACCCTTTGCCATACCTAATGTTTCTATCGTTGCTCATCACCCTCTGTCACCCAGTCAGCTGGGATAGGCTCCATCTCCCTTCGCCACCCCATTGAGGACAAAAGCACAATTGAAAATGGATGGAAGCTGCAGTTGTTATAGCTTGTGACCACTAGATGGCAGAAAACAACTGGCTATCGAGAGTGCATTTTACAGCGAGGACATTGGCCTCTCCATTTGGCAGAGAGATGTCCATCTTTTTTCTATAGCTCCTCTCTTCATTAGGGTGGCGGGTGAACTGGAGCCTATCCCACCTCAATTTGGGCGAGAGGCGGTGTACATATTCACAGCGATGGATAATTTAGAGTCTTCAATGTTGATGCACGTTTTTGTCATGCGGGAGGGAGCCAGTGTACCCGGAAAACAAATTAATGTATTATTTATTAAAAGGTATAGATTATATCGAGCAGTGAAGTGAACTCATCTCATTATTTTAGATTAGAAGGCCTAAATACAAGAGGGGGGGGGGGGGGGGGGCATGAGCTCAGCAGTCACAAAAATCTAACAACCATCATCCAAATCTGAAATGCATTAATTTAAATGAAAGTAACATTTAAAAAGTCAGGAATGGTAACCTCGACACTTCTGTTCAACTTAAAGTCATCATTTCACACACACAAACAGCGCAAACTGCTTTTGTGTGTTTGTGTGTGTGTTTGGGTGCTAGTCATTGCTTGTTTGTGTGGTCACGAGTAGTTTAATTATTGTAGTTCCTAAGAATTTCGGTCACTCCGCTGTGGGATTCTGGTCTCAACTTCAATTACTGTATACTGCTACCCAGCCACCCAGCGCGCACACACACACACACACGCTACACACACGCGCGCGCGCACGCACACACAGGATGTACAGTACTGTATATTTAAAGACCAAGCCCCCAAAAATCCACAAGAAATGGACTCCCCATTAAAAAGGTTTATATTGCAATTGCCTATGGATGCCACAAGATGAGTATGATCATGATGATGATTGCCTAAATGAAGCTACTCAACTGACTTCACCATAGCTCTTAGCACCAAGATGCCACAAGACAGCAGCAAAGCACTACATTTGTCATAATAAAGCTCCTCAACTCACTTGAACATAGCTCCTTGGCTCTAAGACGCTACAAGATGACAGCAAAGCATTACATTTGTCAAAATAAAGATCCTCAACTGACTTCAACAAAGTCCTTGGCACCAAAATGCCACACTATGCGGGAAAGCATTATTTTTGTATACATGAAGCTCCTTGACTCATTTCAACATTGTTCCTTGGTACCAAGATGCCACAAGATGGTGGAAAAGCATTACTGTTGTCTATATGAATCTCCTAAACTCACTTCAAAATAGTTCATTGGCCCCAAGCACTACCTTTGTGTTGAATAAAGCTCTTCACCTCACTTCAGGATAGTTCCTCAGCACCAAGATAGTGACAAAGCTCTATTTTTGTCTAAATAAAGCTCCTCATCTCAATTCAACACAGTTCCTCGTCCTTATTGAGTGTTTCCAGAAACCGAACCAAACAATGTAATGCAAACCGTTGATACATTTAAATCCTGCCTAAAAACTTTATTGTTCACTCCTGCTTTTTCATAAATCAAAAATATAACTTCTTGTTTTCACCATCTTGTTTTTATTTGGGGACTCGAACTTGACCATCTACGTGTTTTACTGTTGTGTTTTCTCATTTATGCTGCTTTTATTTGATCATTTTATCTTGATTTTCATCTTGTTTAGAATCATTATTTCTTTGCCTCTGTAAAGCACTATGGATTTGCATTGTGTATGATCGGTGCTATCCAAATAAACGCACCTTGCCCTAAATATTCATCTTAATTAGCCTCATTGGATACTATAACTGTGTCCAATTCAACTTAATGTGAAAGAGAAAACACTGGATCCAATCACGCTGCGGGCTGCGTTCCACTTCCGTGTGCTCACGGATGTAGTAAATCCATGGCCACACGCTGGACCACCGTGGTCTACCATGTGATACGCGTTGCCATGGAGACTGCACATCCATAGGTGGATGTGTGAGCTAGAGGCGGAAGGGGGAGGAGAGATAATGTGCTGCGTGGAGCGAAAACACTCAAATTCCGCAAGATCAACACGGCTGCATTCAACACACCTTCTATGGTCCTTACTTCATTATTCATAATACGTTACAAGCAATTGTATTCTGTTTAAAAATAAGTTAATAAGTTAGAGCAACTGAATTTTGCCAATGGGTTCTGCATATTTACATTTTGTTAGCACAATCTACAAATAAATATGCTGAACGACATATACCTTATTCTTCTACATTTATGAATTTGCCTATTCACAGATTTTTTTCCAAGGGGAACTGCCTCAGTTATTTGATGAAAAACTCATTCGCTGTTTTAGTGTTCAGGTCAAAGCCATGTTTAACATAAGAATATTGTTCTACTGCCATCTTGTGGCATCTATATGCAATTACAAACCTTTTTGCACGGTTGTCATTTGCAGATTTTTGCAAGTAGTGGCAGTGCACTATGATAATTTTTTATACATATTTTATGTTTTAGTACTTTGGGTTTGTGGTCTTTGTGAATAAAGTTTCTCCCCCAAAGAGGTGGAGAGAGAGAGAGAGAGAGAGAGAGTAGCAGGGTTAGCTAAGCTAGCTAGCAAGAGCTGGCCGGCTACTAAGCCATAGTGATATGGAAGTCTAGCTAGGTAAAAAAAAAAAAGCAAGGTAAAATAAACAAGGGTAAAGCTAGACAATAAAATAGCATGTTACCTAATAAAGCTAGCCGGCCAGTAAGATAGATAGAG
This sequence comes from Phyllopteryx taeniolatus, assembly GCF_024500385.1. Taxonomy (NCBI): domain Eukaryota; kingdom Metazoa; phylum Chordata; class Actinopteri; order Syngnathiformes; family Syngnathidae; genus Phyllopteryx; species Phyllopteryx taeniolatus. The sequence goes on along the minus strand of NC_084511.1, from coordinate 23,486,758 downwards.
AAAGAAAGATGTTCCTCTTTACACCATCACCAGTTCCAGCTTGATATCACTTAAAACACACGCGCACGCACACACACACACACACACACACACATGCAAAGCAATATGCTGCAGCTAATTAGGCACAGACAGAATTCCTGGCATCTGTCATGTAACCTCTAAACTTTTGTTCAGTCACTGGCTTCAAAGTGCTTGTGATCAGCACTGCCACAAATTATCTCACTTTTTTTTCTCCTTGAGCACAGAAACAACCAAAATATTTTTTACAGATCATCAATGGAGGCTGAATATGGCAGCGAAACAAAGCACTGGAGCAATTTCGGGATGCGTGGACGCTGCCAGGTGTTTGTTGTCCGTGAGTTTGCCTCGTAATCGTACAAATTGTAGAATAGGTGTAAAATAAATAGCAGTCTGGACCTTCACAAACTTACCACAAGCAACTCATACAATGGCTTTTGGACAAATATGTTTGCTATGCACAGCAATATTTGTTTCACTTGTTTTCATATTGATAGTGATACAGTAACATCCAACATTATCCACATTAGGGTTACGGGTGAGCTGGTGCCTATCCCAGCTGACTGTGGGCAAAAAGCCGGGTACACCCTGGAGCGGTAGCTAGCCAATCATAGGGCACATATACTGTAGACATATAGCAGTTCAAGCTCACATTCACACCAATGGACAATTTAGAGTCTTTCATGAACCTAACATGGATGTTTTGGGGGTGTGAGAGGAAGAAGGGGTAAGCGGAGACAACCCATGGAAGCACGGAGAGAACATGCAAACTCCCCACAGGAAGGCCAGAGCCAAGGTTCGAACCCAGGACCTCACAACGGTCAGCTGTCTGTAACCCTAACTCGGCCAAACAACTTGGACACCGTGCTGTGGTCTTCTTCTAACAAAACAAACCTAAACCTAAAGTGCGGCTCTGTAGAGGGTTTTCCACTCGAAAGACAGCATTCATGTCCATAATCTACAAGGGTTGTCAAAGCTTCACTTTATGGGAACAGGGAATGACAACTTCTTAGCTCACCAGACACTGTGACTACTGGTTTCCAAGAGTTACAAGGCACTCGACGTTTTTACTAGCCACAAAAAATGCATTTGTCAAAAGCACAGATTATTTTTGCGATTAGTCGACTAATCGGACTATATGTCACTTGCACTTTATCGCACCAGCAAACAGCTGCTAGCTGCTCCTATATAACCATCATGAAGTGTTTAAGGTACAGTATGTGAAAACTAAAGACAATTAAGGCAATAGTACATTTAGCTTTTAATAAAGTTTCCCATAATTAGCATTTTTGGTGAAATGCTCAAATGTTTGGGCTCCATTACTGATGGCAGTTAGCCGCAGCTTTTCATCCCGGATGACCACTACTGCGCATGTGCATCATCACAAAAGGCAGACAAGAGCAGCATCAGCAAGAGGCTACTGAGGCAGTTTTGAGAGCAAAACATAGCTTAAAAAAAATAAACAATGATATTTATTATTAAGATAATTGTTGGCAATATTGATTCTGACTAAATCTTTTTCCAATCTAAAGCTGGGATCAATGTCAAGCCCTGCATAAATGCAAAAATAAAGTTGTACTTTCAAAGAAAAGAAAAGTCACAATATTATGATATTGAAGTCTAAGTCTAATGAGGTTAGTAAGTACTTTAAATAAAATACAACTTGATTCTTGCAATGTTACACCTTTTATTAAAAAGGACTATATTATCAAAAAAAAATCCGCATTTTGTTCTTAAAAGATTCAGTATTTGATTTTTTCCCTGTAATAATCCATCTTTCATTAAAAAAAATACTATTAATGCAGCGATGTCAGATTTTTGTGATGATATGACAAAGTCAACTTATAATTGGCTCAAAGGTAAGGTAGGGCAGCGTAAATGGTTTAGTACAGTATGTTTGTTTTATTGGCATATGCTCCCCATATGTAGGTACTGGGTATGCACTTTTTGAGAGAACCACTGATCTATCGCACTATAGCCATTAGCTGTAAAACTGCCTTCCTGCATCATATTGAAGCTGAGATTAAAGGTCAAAATTTGTAATGGAAAATCAGTGTCATTAAGTAGTGATATCGGTGACAGAGTACAAGCCTATATTTGACTTGCTATCAGATAGACGACATTGTTCATGTGTATGGCAATTTGCTGACGTTACATTTATAGACATACATACTTTATTACTCCTGTGAGAGAAATTAAGGGATTGATGGAAGAGGTAATGGGTGTCACAAGGTTTTGTGTGTAACTGTGATCAATATTTCGTGCTCCCAGGCTTCCTCTAACAATTCCATGTAGACAGACAGATAGACAGGTAGAAAAGACAGTCGATAAAGTAATATAGTAAGTTAGCTTAGTCTCTTTCTAGCTAGCCTGCTAGAAAGATAGATAGCTAACTAGAAGCATGGCTAGCGAGATAGAAAACTATAAAGTTAGAAATAAGGCTAAAGCTGGTCGACATGGTAGCAAGTTAGCTAATATGGCAAGCCTGCTAGTTAGCAAAATTGAAAGATCGGTAACTCAAAGGTCAATTAGCTAGAAAAAAGTTAACTCCAAAAACAAGGGTAAAGTGGCACAAATATAGTGGCACGCTAGCTAAGATTGTTAGTCTGCTAAAAAGGAAGATAGATAACTGGAAGGCAGTCCCATGTCCTAAAATTGTATATATATAATGAACTAGTTTATATTTTGGTCGAACATGGACTGAATTTTGCTAATTTCTACCTCATGAAAGACGCCCTCATTCTGGCGTCTGTGAACGGTTTTTGAACGAAAGTTCATTTTCATTCAAGAGTGCCAGGGTTTGTCTGGGAATTCCAGAACAAAACCTGGCTGAACACACTATATATGAGCCTGGCAACCGATTCAGTGCGGCCGCCATTCATGTTTACCTGTGCGAGGTATGGTCAGCGACACACTGTAAATGGGAGAGACTGTGTTCTTTGTTAGGAAAAATATTTGCATCAGAATGCTTTAGATAACGCACTGTATCACGCTGTCATCCATCCATCCATTTTCTGAGCCGCTTCTCCTCACTAGGGTCGCGGGCGTACTGGAGCCTATCCCAGCTGTCATCGGGCAGGAGGCGGGGTACACCCTGAACTGGTTGCCAGCCAATCGCAGGCCACATCGAAACAAACAACCATTCGCACTCACAGTCATGCCTACGGGCAATTTAGAGTCTCCAATTAATGCATGTTTTTGGGATGTGGGAGGAAACCGGAGTGCCCGGAGAAAACCCACGCAGGCACGGGGAGAACATGCAAACTCCACACAGGCGGGGCCGGGGATTGAACCCGGGTCCTCAGAACTGTGAGGCTGACGCTCTAACCAGTCGGCCACCGTGCCGCCTCACGCTGTCATATTATGGAATTTATTTTGTATTGTAATATAAGACTAGGCAGCACGGTGAGGACTGGTTAGAGCGTCTGCCTCACAGTTCTGAGGACCGGGTTCAATCCCCGGCCCCGCCTATGTGGAGTTTGCATGTTCTCCCCGTGCCTGCGTGGGTTTTCTCCGGGCACTCCGGTTTTCTCCCACATCCCAAAAACATGCACGGTAGGTTAATTGACAACTCTAAATTGCCCGTAGGTGTGAATGTGAGTGTGAATGGTTGTTTGTTTGTATGTGCCCTGCGATTGGCTGGCAACCACTTCAGAGTATACCCCGCCTCCTGCCCGATGATAGCTGGGATAGGCTTCAGCACGCCCGCGACCCTCGTGAGGAGAAGTGGCTCAGAAAATGGATGGATGGATATAAGACTAGATAAGATAAAAATATTTTGTTAGTACAGTCAGCCAGAGCTGCTAGGAATACAAAGTCATCAATATATTTTCACTATTGCTCCTGTCATACTGTGTTGTGTGTTTGCACTTTAAGGACAAAAGTCCTGTTTTTGTTTTAGGTTCTCGTTTTAAAAAAGACCATTCAAGCAACAGGTTTTTCCTCCTGTTTTTTGAGATTGTAGGGCTGCAGCTGATTACTAGGCGGCAACAATTGGGAAATGAAATGCCAGTTTTTTAGGGTAATATTCCGTCAGCAACATGCATGATTGAAAAAACAATAACTATGAACTTGTTCATTTTTGGAACAGTGAACTTAGTTCAAAATTTTAAATTACAAACTATGAACTGAACTAGTTAATTTTGGGAACAATGAATTGAACTTTGAACTAGTTCGTGTAGAAAATGAACTTTCCCAACACTGCACTGCAGTACTTAGTATCAGTAGGTTTGCCACTGCAACAGCAGAGATGCTATGCTAAGGTGAAGCGATTGCTTACTTGAATCTTCCAAACATATTTTTTTCCAGCACAACACTGTGAGAACCTTCAGTCGGATGTGTGCATGCATGCAGACAATTGGAGAACAGGCACAAGCAGCACACGCAGCAACCACAGCCAACCTGCCAAATGGAACACATGCTTCTAAACGAGTGTTGTCAGAAGCACGTCCATTATCGCTCCTGCCAGCAGCACAACAGGAGGTAGCTGGAGTGAGGAGGGCATCGAGAGCAGGAGATGGTCACTTGCCAAAAAGTGAGCAATCTAAAGTGTGAACTAGAGATGGTGAGTCAATGGAGGCCCTTTGGCAAAGCGAAACTGCATTTTAAGAGTAGAAAAGACAATAAGTAGCCCCATCATTTTTATTCACTCTCGTAACCGTGTATAAATGGGCTCACGGCACAGACAACGGGAACAAAAAATAAAATCAAGGAATCTGAAGGGGATGCTGTCAAAGAAGCTGTCTGAATGTTTGTATTAATAAAACTGTGCTAATTTTACCTCAGTCACGGTCCAAAAATACAGCGAGTGAGATGATGCTGACCTATATACGCTTCACTATTGTGACACATCACAGATCAGATAAAAGATCTAATCTCTGAGACAAACCTGGAGTAAATGTTCTATTTACTGCTCGATACAACAAAGGATGCTCATTTTAGATTTTTTTTTCAGTGCTCATAGACTATTTTCAACCACTTTTCAAACTATAGAAAGCTGCTTTTTTTTTTTAGAATATCATTGATACTTTACATCAAGATTACAAAAAAAGGCCAATGGTTTTATCTCACTAAAACAGATGCAGTGATGCCTTGAGATACAAGTGTAACTCGTTCCGTGGCCACGGTCATAACGCAAACACTTATGTCTCAAATCAACCTTCCCCCTTGAAATGAATGGAATTGCCATTAATCCCTTCCAGCCTCCCCAAAAAAACATAAAAAAAACAACAACAAAAGAACAAAAATTATTTAAAAAAGCATTCTATAATATTGACCTTTAGCAAACCATAGTAATAGAAATATATATAATATAAATAATAGAATGTAAAGAATCAAACACTTTGTGCATCATGAATAATTAACTCATTGTGGCTCCTGTTGTGTGGCCACCGCAGGGTATTATAATACTGTCAGACAAGAATTATTTATTTATTTATTTATTTATTAAATTAACTACTGTAAGTGACTCAGTAAGCTTCAGCAATATTAGTTGTTTTGACAGAGGATAAAACAAACCTGTGAGTGTTATTCTGTTTACAACACCCCACTGTGATGCTATTCGTTAGCCCATCTAAGCCATTTTGCATTGTTTTTAGCATTAAGCTAAGCAGACTTTTTAATGCAAAACTCTGTGTGTTTAGTTTGATAGTAAACTACAGCTTGAAGCTTTTTAAAAATAATTGTTCACTATTTTCCAAACTGCTGTTTGTTATGAACTGATATGAGTTTACTGCCACCATACTGTGCTCGTTTCTCAAATTTTTGTTCACGTCAAAGCAAAAAAAAATCGTCCAAATGACAGCTCGTATCACGGGTTGCTTGTATATCAAGGCAGCACCGTACTGTTACTCTATAAACAAAACAACAGATGCATAGTGGTACACAACCACAGTCCATCCCACGGAACAGAGTTTCTTACGCAGTGGCAATTGGTGAAATATTGGTGAAATTAAAAAAGATACAAATTTAGCTCATGTACACAGTGCATGAAAATATCCCGAAACTAGATTGTCCTGAAGTCAAATTTCATTAGTGTAGAATGTGAGGGTGGTGACCCCAAGTGGACAAAAGTAATATCTGCACCTCACATGCATGTTTTGTATTGGTGTTGTTGTTAAATATTGCAAAACCGATTGTTTTCTCATTATTGAATAATCAATGGGATATCGCTAGAATGATCAATTCTAAAAATATCCTATAGTTGCAGCCCTGTATTTAATTTTTATTATTTTTATTTAGCTACAATTTAAGTAAAGTAATACAATAAATACAAAATAGGTTAATATAATCATTTCAAAAATAACAAAAACTCTAATTTTAAGTTTTATTTCAAACTTATAAAAACTATTGTATTTTATCATTATTATTATTATTATGTTATCTAAAATTAAGTAAAGTAATAAAATAAATACAAAATAGGTTAATATAATCATTTCAAAAATAAACTAAAATTTTAAGTTTTATTTCAAACTTATAAAAACTATTATATTTTATCATTATTATTATTATTATTATGTTATCTAAAACTTCAACAAGCAAACTGATCCAACAGATCTTTTTTTCCCCAATAATCTAAACTTTGTCTAAAATCTAACTGTACAGCAATAAAATGAAAGTATCCATGGAAACCTGGCAAATATTTGATATTTGTCATCATCTTCATTCATGCGGTTGTTTGAGTTCTACAAAAAAATAAAACTGTCTTCAAGACTATTACGCATGTTTCTGTCCTCAGTATTACCCCATGACATCTCCAAGGCTCGTCCTCAAGGAAAACTGGAAATTATGCAACGAGGTCAAATGTGCAGTGGAGCCAACTTGGATATGAACATTAATGAAGCTCATTTCAGTTCGGAGACAGTCGCTCACTGCATTTCCCCCGCCGCTGGTGTGCTCGCGTAGGTGACACTGCACCGCGATCGTAGCTGACTGCAGGTCAGGCGGAGAAGGCTGAAAGTCAAAAGCATACCAGTCGATCCCACAATGGATCACAATGCCATGAGGATTGCACGGCGCAGATTGGCTGGGATTATTTCCACTTGCTCAAAAGACCAAAGCAGTAGCTGGAATGGAGAGGGTGGAGGCAGTACACGGCAAATATTACTATAAAGTGCCTTTGCTGTCCTCATCAGACCCGCTCAGTCCACATGAAAATGGAGCAGAATAATGAAGGTCTGAGGTCCTATTATAAGTGACCAAACATTTGCACACATACCTGTACAATGATAAATCTCTTTAAATGTTTTGTTAATTTTATTTCCTATTGGATGTACATGAGTTTGCACGTCCCACACACTTCTCTGCTAACTACAGTGTGTGGTTAAAGACCCTGTAAAGTGACTTCAGAGATTTGTTTATACGTTTGAAGATAATTGCTGGGGGGAAAAATGTGCAAGGACTGAGAAGTATGTAGTACTTAATTGTGACGATATAGCGTTTAATTGTTTTGTACTGTTTCAGTTTTGATAATTTTTTTTGGGCTGTGGCATGAGTCGCACCCCCCTCGCTATATAAGAACTTGAGCGCCTTGGTTCGTATTAGCAGTTATGCAGTACAATTGCGATGTGCAACGTGTTTGCAGTTAATACATAAACAACTGTCGGAGCTTGACCAGTATGCATTTCTAACATCATAGCATATATCCATCCATCCATTTTCTGAGCCGCTTATCCTCACAAGGGTCGCGGGCGTGCTGGAGCCTATCCCAGCTATCATCGGGCAAGAGGCGGGGTACACCCTGAACTGGTTGCCAGCCAATCGCAGGGCACACATAAACAAACAACCATTCACACTCACATTCACACCTACGGGCAATTTAGAGTCTTCAATTAACCTAATCATAACATATACTGTACTTAAAATAACAAATACAAAATTCAATGGAAATTCTTTTCGGGGGTGAAATGGGGAATTCTCAAATGCACCTTATGGTGATAGTGACTCAAACGTGACTGAGCTGTTGAGTAAATAGGCCATGTTACCAATCAGAACCTGAGCAGCCCGATGCCTGCCTTTCATTCGCCGCGCTTGCTAGTGATGTCGGCCCAGTGACCAATCAATAGACGCGTAATGGTGATGGATGGCGGGAGGAGACTGTTTGGGAGGAGCAGTGCGGCACTGAGAGAGAACCATCCAGAGTGGAGGAATAAAAAGTAGGGCAAAACCCAGTAGTGAGGCAATAGTGGGTCTCTGTCTGTACGTGGAGTGTAACACTGCTAAAAAAGACAATCTTTGGATTGGTGATATTGCAGCGCAGGCTTAAATCCTTACACATTGTTCTAATCTAATCCCTTTGTCGGCATTACACGGTGATGGGATCTCAAAACTCGCCTGCAGGGAGATGCTGGGAAAACAGGTCAGTTTGAGGCCAAAGTGTGCCTTAAACACATGAGCCCATTGCGCTATATAAAAACTAATGAATGAATTCATGAATGCAAACTGTATGTGATGCATTTGTTTTACACGGAGAACAGAAGTAAAAACAGAAACAGCGACCGCCCGCTGTGGATGGCGACATCAGTAATCTGTTTATGCTCTCACGCAGCATCTAATCGCAGTTAAATAGGAACGAACCCTGTTTCATATTCATGCATTCTTCGGTCTCGCTGTGCTAATGAAGTCATCAAAAAGCAAGAAAGGGAAGCTAAATGATCCAAAGGCACAAAAGTATATTATTTTGTTTTTGTTTTGTTTTGGAGTGTGTGTTTGTTGGATATTGCTTCACTCACAAATCTTTTTTTTTTCTTCTTCATAAATGCTGCTCATCTAACCCTAACCCGAAACTCATCTCAGTGCAATCCCCTCTTTCTTTCTCTCTGGTGTCAATTTGCATGCATGGCAGACTGAAAAAATAAAAAACAGAAAACAAACCATCAACTCTGTTTGACACTACAACCAATTCTGAATACCAAGACAAGAACACAGAGGAAACCGCAGGTTTGCAGCTTCGATTCTGTCCAATTAACATTTTGTACTGTAGAAAGTCAGATTCTTAATATTGCCAGTGTTGTTCAACATATACTGTATGCCTGGCCATCAAGCAGTACCATTTAGGTTTAGGAGACAGGTTTTTCTTTTCTGTTTTCACAGTTTGTGATGGGTGCAAAGAAAAAAAAAAAAAAAAAACTGAAGTAAAAGAAGGTAAAAAAGTCAAGTCAAAAATCAGTTATAACATCATTTTGTGAAAAGAAACATGTTCTGATCATCATGCTCTTATTAGAGACTTTGTACACCTCAGTGCTGAAAAATTGTGAAAATTTTTCTTTGTTCCTGTGACATTCATCTCATTCGTTCATTCATTCATTCATTCATTCATTTTCCGTTCCGCTTATCCTCACTAGGGTCGCCGACGGGCATGCTGGAGCCTATCCCAGCTAACTTCGGGCGAGAGGCGTGGTACACCCTGAACTGGTCGCCAGCCAATCGCAGGGCACATATAAACAACCATTCACACTCACATTCACACCTACGGACAATTCAAAATATTCAATTAACCTTCCCTGCATGTTTTTGGGATGTGGGAAGAAACCGGAGTGCCCGGAGAAAACCCACCCAGGCACAGGAAGAAAATCATTCTATTCTATTTTATTCTATTGAGTAACCTGTTGCGTTCAAGTCTCCATGGCAATGACACAGATGCTATAGTATTCTATTTATTACCATATAGCAGCAGGCACTAACTGGCGGACCGTGGTCTGGGTCCGGAGCCAGAAGCAGTCCCATATGGAACCTCTCTGTCGCCAAAAAAAGAGGTTATGATTAAAGATATACAAGGCGCTTCTATTTTAAGCAGCACAGCATTATAGGCTTTACGGTAGTGCCGAATCATACCGACCAATCACTGCCACCGCTTCAGCCAATGAAATCCGCATCTCAGGCGGTGATCACTTAGTTAGTTAGTCTTAGCCAAGACAGTGACGAGGAAAAACGTAGCCGGGGAGAGGGAAACAGACTCAGCGTGGAAGTTGAGTTAAAGACAGAGAAACGTCATTATGAAACAAAACATAAAGGTTCTGAACAAACAAAACCTCTAAAACGGCTCTGTTGTTAACATTTGTTCAATTAAAATATGTAAAAATGCTTGAGACTTCACAGTTGTGTCAATTAAGATGCCAAACAGAAAAGGGGAAAACTTTTTTTTTTTTCTGACGTGAAGCACTTTATTTGAACACGTATGACTTGCTCCTACTGCGATTGGCTGGCAACCAGTTCAGGGTGTACCCCGCCTCCTGCCCGATGATAGCTGGGATAGGCTCCAGCACGCCCGCGACCCGAGTGAGGAGAAGCGGCTCAGAAAATGGATGGATGGATGGACTTGCTCCTATTTTGAAATTTGCAGCCCTAGTTTTTTAGTAAATGAGAGAACACACAGTCAATCAAATCAAATAAGTCTCCTCCACTGTTCATAACAATGAACTGCATATCGTTGTTTGACCAAAGGGGGAGTAATTACACAATGTCGCCTATTCCCACTGGGCCCCTCCCATCCTATGAGGCCCTAAAGCCATCTATGCAAGCCGTGAGAGGTTATGCTTTAACATGATTGAATAATTCCACAGAGCACGATTGAAGGATCAGTGCAAAATCACTGTAGCTCATACCACATTAGAAAGCCTGAAGTTCTGCAGGTGAAGCAAGCTGCGGCTGTGTTGATTTTACATCGAAAAGGTCAGCAACAAGAAATCTGAATCTTATAGCGTAAGAAAGGGTAAGCAGTAAAGTTCCTGGATCTCGAGGCATGACCTGCAATATGCACCATCATCAGGCAGGGTCAAAGGGATTAGGACATAATCAGCAACGCTCTGGCATTCAGGAGCACAGATTAGAGATGGCGGCTTCGTGATAACGATGATGTTGATGTTGATGAAAATTTGCATGGGATCATCAGTACTCCCAGTGGGGCCATTACATCACATTACTCGCAAACACGCAACAGAAGCCCGCCAGATCACACACGTGCATTGCACGCCCAAGAGCCTTTTTTGTGGCATTTTGATGATTACACTGAAGAGACGTTGTTTTTCATCAAAACCCTGTTGCCCTTTTCCCTTCACATTACTAGCACATGATAGAAAATTGTGTTTGCAGGTTCTTTTTAAGGTCTTTTTAATATTTCCTCCAGAGAATATGTGCAAAAAAAAAAAATGACAGAAGTGAAAGCGCGATAGAATAAAATACACTGCACATCTGTCGATAAATTCTGGCAGGCTCTGATTAGATGTGCAAAATTCAAATAACTGCAAGAGCAGCTACTGGATTTGCGAGCAAATGCTAATGACTGCGATCAGGCTGTAGGACTTCAGGGAATATAAACAAACTAAGCTTGACAATAAAATGTGAATATGCAAGTGCACATAGCTTACACGTGCAAAAGAGCCACTAAGAACTGGAGTGGGCTAAATACATGTTCGTCATTTTTATGTTAAGTGCAGAAATGAAGCAATAAAAGCATAGATTTCAGATGAACACTGGTCTAAATTATGGTTTAGTTCCAGTATTGACGTATTTGTCCATTATTACACTCAACACCTTTCATGATCCATCTTTGCAACACTGGGCCGACTCCCATTTCCAAGCTGGAGTTCATCATTTAAATGCTAACTGAACTGAACAGTGCGAAATGGTCAGCTTGTGTGTTGACGTGATGCATGACGACAGTTGGGGGTTCTTGATTTTTATAGCTCCATATTTTTCTCCAAAATGGCAAAAGTTGTAAATTCATACAGCCAAACATGACGTGTGCAGTTGTGTGTAGTAAGAACGACGAAGCGCGACCGAAAGCGGCAGTACATTCTGCTGGGACTTGTTGTAGGTGATGAAGTGCACGTCACGTGGCCCAAATGAGTAACTCGCACGGGGGAATCGTTTAACAAACACCTGCGGTTGAAAACGGCAGCGTGCTGCACGCCCTACTGAAGTGAACTGCATGCTACAGGGAGCCGGCTCGCGTTCTGACACTTGAAGAATGATCCTTTCATTAACAGTATGCAGTATTTATAAAGAAGATCTCCATTGTCTTGGCACATGCATTTAAAATGACCTTGATCACAGTGGGCTCCTAATGATGCAGTGAAAGGGAATGAATATTTGATAAGACCACTCGACGTGCGCTCCATTGAGTATTTTGACTCTTTTCATAGAACATCGGTGCTCATGCCTGATGCATTAATCAGAAAATTATTTGACCGTTTATTCGGGAAATTAGTCTTTTGTCCTGGAGAAGCGATATTATTACATTTAGCCTCAGATATTATCACACATTATTGCTACTTGACAGAGTAGCTTTAATGCAACATATATTTTACTTTTACTTGACTATTTTTATTAAGAAGAAACACTACTTTTACTCCATTATATTGAGCTATATTCTGCTCACGACTATCACTTTTATTAATCTATTATTGCTTATGCGACCTACTTTATTTAATTTTTTGGGGGGTGTCAGACAGACTTCTGCCTCGGGCGCTGTCACCTGACTCTCTTTCACCAATCCAATGTAACCACTGGTGATGTTTGGGTCCATTTCACTAATCAAACAGAGCCAGCAGGCAGTCACATGACCACACACACAGTCATGGCGGCCCCACACAAAAGCAAAGTTTTCAACGTGACTCATTTACGTGAAACTTGGCAGAACCAACGGCGTTTGACCACAGTACGCCATGCGCTGTCTGTCATCTGTGTCTCCGTAAAAATGTCCACATTTCAGCCTACAAGAACCCCACTTTGAACTTGGGAAAATGTAATGTCTCGCTGGTGAGCTTATTGTGCCATTTCCATCCATCCATCCATTTTCCGGTGTTGCGGGAGCGCCGGAGCCCATCCCAGCTGCCTCCGGGCAAGAGGCGGGGCACACCCCAAACTGGTTGCCAGCCAATCGCAGGGCACATACAAACAAACAACCATCCGCACTCACATTCACACCTACGGGCAATTTAGAGTCTTCAATGAACCTAGCATGCATGTTTTTGGGATGTGGGAGGAAACTGGAGTGCCTGGAGAAAACCCCCCCAGGCACGGGGAGAACATGCAAACTCCACACAGGCGGGGCCGGGGATTGAACCCCGGTCCTCAGAACTGTGAGGCAGACGCTTTAACCAGTCTACACCGTGCGGCCTTGTGCCATTTAATGAATGTCAAACAAAGAAAGTTCATTATATTAGATAAAGTGTTAGATAAAGTGATATTGTTGGACAAGATCTGAGTGTGCACATTCCTGCCTTCTTTCTTGTCTATCTGAAATCTGAAATAAAAAATAATAATAATAACTCAGAGGTTGCTCAGGAGTTTGTCAGTACAGACTATTCTATTTTTACTTGAGTCAAAATAATTCTAAAGTGACAATTCTTTCACTTGAGTAATCTTTTTGGCTACTCTACCCACCTCTGCCTATGGCCCCCTTCCAAAAAACTAACCATAACACTAACCCATAGACAAGACACAGTACTTAACATTAGTTAAGTACACCCCAACAGATTTATTAAAAACAAATCCATGAATAAACATGATTAGAACCCCACTGTCATGCTTCAGTAGAAAGACGACTATCATCCTATATTAAGCAACAGCTAAAGAGTGAAATATGAAACACAGGTGCCCACCAGCAGCAAGCGTCCTCATATGTTGTCTTCATGTGATCGTAAATCACTTGTTTTAGTATTAGTTATTTCCTAAGAAGCTGTAAGAGCATCGGAGGGAGAACAGATTGCCCACAGATCACTAGAGTTGACACTGAATTGGCAAAAGCAAGCGCGAAACATGCTGGACATGTTCCAGACAATTAAGCACCATTAGGAAGCAAGTAAACAAACAATCAGTGTCATGGCCGGCGTGTGAAAATGTGCAATGCAGAAGAGGAGATGGGGAAGAGACAAGACAGATATTTTGACTTTAAAGTTCTTCTTTCTCCTGTGACAACAATGAATGTGAAAAAAAATTACTCTCCTGACTTTTAATCTTTCCTGGAAGTCATCTTCATTTGCTGACATGTTTGCATGATGACAGAAACCGGCTGCCTCATGAGCTGACCATGGCAAGCAGATTGGCACACTCCTTGGTGAACCCTGACATAAGACATACAGTACATGCCATGGGTTTATACAACACAGCAAGATTATATGACAAACTGCTGTCAACGCTATGTTAAAGTCACCGTATGTAGTGCATGCAACATACAGCTCAGGAAAAAATGAAGAGACGATTGCATTTTTTTTTAAATCAGCATCTCTACATATATAACAGTGATTCCATTCTAGTGTCTTTTGAATTCCAACACAAGCGCGCTTGGTTCATTTTTTTCCCCCCGATTAATGTACACACAGCCCAGTCTGAGATTGTGAGCACTCTGGACGTTTTCGTCCAGGATATCCCTGTACTTGGTTGCAATCATGGTTCCTTCTATTGCAACCAGTCGTCCTGTCCCTGCAGCTGAAAAACACCCCCACAGCATGATGCTGCCACCACCATGCTTCACTGTTGGGACTGTATTGGGCAGCTGATGAGCCTGGTTTTCTCCACACATAGCACTTAGAATTAAGGCCGAGCAGTTCTATCTTGGTCTCATCAGACCAGATAATCTTATTTCTCATCATCTTGGAGTCCTTCAGGTGTTTTTTTTTTTATTATTATTATTTTTTTATCAAACTCTATGTGTCTTTTATGTGTCTTGCACTGAGGAGAGGCTTCCGTCGGGCCACTCTGGCATAAAGCCCCGACTGGTGGAGGGCTGCAGTGATGGTTGACTTTCTAGAACTTTCTCCCATCTCCCGACTGCATCTCTGGAGCTCAGCCACAGTGATCTTTGTGTTATTCTTTACCTCTCTCACCAAGGCTCTTCTTCTCCAATTGCTCAGTTTGGCTGGACGGCCAGCTCTTGGAAGGGTTCTGGTCGTCCCAAACGTCTTCCATTTAAGGATTACGGAGGCCACTGTGCTCTTAGGAACCTTAAGTGTAGAGGAATTTTTTTGAAACCTTGGCCAGATCTGTGCCTTGCCACAATTTTGTCTCTGAGCTCTTCAGGCAGTTCCTTTGACCTCCCGATTCTCATTTGCTCTGTCATGCACTGTGAGCTGTAAGGTCTTATATAGACAGGTGTGTGGCTTTCCTAGTCAAGTCCAATCAGTATAATCAAACACAGCTGGACTCCAATGAAGGTGTAGAACCATCTTAAGGATGATCAGAAGAAATGGACAGCACCCCGAGTTAAATACATGAGTGTCACAGCAAATGGTCTGATTACTTATGGCTGTGTGATATTTCAGTTTTTCTCTTTTAATAAATCAACAAAAGTTTCAACAATTCCATTTTTTCTGTCAATATGGGGTGCTGTGTGTACATTAATGAGGGAAAAAAATTAACTTAAATTATTTTAACAAATATAACAAAGAGTGAAAAATTTAAGGGGGTCTGAAAACTTTCTGTACCCACTGTATATATATAAGGAGATGATTTCTTTCTTCCATTTTCTACAAATGCATGCTCTAAATGACAATATTTGTATTCAGAATTTGAAAGTTATTTTGTCAGTAGTTTATTGAATGAAACACAAACATTAATTTTACTCAAACATATGCCCTGTACCTACAGCATAAAGAGCAACATCAGAAAACTGCTAATTTTGTAGTGGTCTTTCAGTTTTTACTGGATATTTTTATATCACTGTGTAAGATTATTTGGCACAACCATTTATATCTAAAAGGCACTTAGTGAAAATTTAACATGATGGAAAAAGACCTATTAAGCTTTTAGAAGGTCCCCAAAAGGTCAGAGAAGCGCTGCCAAACTGCAGATGTGACATTGATGCTCTCCTGCCAGCCTAGCCGACACTCTCCGTGCACCAAATCACATCAGCACTCGCATCATTTTATCATCAATCAGCAGACATTGATAAACACGAGTCCGGGCTGAAAGACAGAGTGCAAAAGTCAAATGAAGCATGTTGTTATCAGAGCGTCCCAAGGCCGAGCGTCCGTATCTTGTCAACGCGGTTGTGGTGCAGGACCAGATGAGACACTGCTGTAACGGGACGTGGTTATGGGGAGCGATGGCGGCGCCGTCAAAGGAAATTGCACTGCGTCGGCTTTGCGGTGAATCACCACCATGCATTTTGCATGGGGCGTGGGAAATGAATAAAGATGGGCCTCACTCTTGCTGTACGGCTGTTTACATTCTCGTGACTGAATGAGCGTCAGATGAGCTATTTTCACTGCACAGATTAAAGTAATTGCTGTTGATATTGAACAGAATGCTGAGCAGCACAGGTGGTTAAATAAATTCTTACTTTGTGGAAAGTAGCTTCTGGTATCTCTGCTTTAGCCTGAGGAAATTGTACAAAACTTTATCACTACAGTATATTATGGAGTGGGAATCAAAGAGTTACTTGATACAATATCGTAAAATTATGCTTCAATAGCGATTATATGTGATGATTGATATACGCTTATTAGAAGATAAGTGAAGAAGAAAAAAAATCATAGAAAAGGTCTTCTTTATTAAAACTTTGAGCCGCAATGTAACAATTACTGGTACAATATTTCTGTTTTTTTGCACGTGGAGTTAAAAAAAAATTAATCTAATCAATGTCGAAAACGATTCATAACCTGGTTAAATTTTGAGTTAAATAATCTTCACCATTTGGTGAAAGTCTATATTTAAATTGGAAAGAACGCAAAGCGGCAATGGATTATAGCTACTATGTGAGGGAGATAAAAATACAGATAAAATTGATAGTCATAGTTGAGATCACCATTTAAAATGCCCTAATAGAATTGGGAAGATCAGCGTATTCCTTGTTACAAGAAGTGTTAAAGGGGCAGACACTGCTCACACCATATGTTTCTGTTTAGACATCAATGTGGATATTTGTCTGTCGGTGCATCTATAAATCACAGAACATGCGAGTATAAACAAAGTCTCGCAGTCGCCTGAAATATGGATGCGCTATTTGCACAGATCTGTCCCCTCAGGCGTGCTGTTTTGTTTCAGCTCTGGAGAAACGGTGCATATTAAAAGAGTCACACACGAAAGACGAAGAAGCCAGAGGTGGTGACACAGTCTGAGCCGAAAGGAAAATGCATAGTACTGATAGGGAGCAGGTAGCGGACATGTCTATTGAAGAAGAGTCAAGTTAAACCTCAGATCTTTGTCCTTGTGTTTCTCTGCAGCTCTGCTCCGATGTCACTGTGACTCATCAGTGGCGCCACAGGTCCAAACCTGATTCACTTATTTGTGTTCCTTATTGGAAGGACACAGTGGAACAACTGCATTAACTATTTGATCCGATCAACTTCTGCAGGGAAACTCGATTACTAACAATACAACTTGTATTGTCTTTTTCTTCTTTTTTTACAGTATCTCCTAACCCAAGAGGTTGAGGCCGATAGTCACCACATAAAAGTTAGGTGGGGGACTCGTGTCACATATTGTGTCATGACTCAAGTCGCCAATTATAGGACTTTCTTGGGTAAAATTGATATTTAAAAAAAAACGACTGGCTTTGTATTCATGAAACCCGACTTGACTGTTTTGAGTGCAGAGGCCACCTCAAGAAGCAAGTATCATGTGGGGAGCTCTGAAGATTATAAAATTTGGATTAAAAGAAAAAGAGAATGTCAACATGCAAGGTTCGTAATTCAAAGATAAGAGGCACAACAACTACGTAATATAACTTAATCCGTCACTATAAAACCTACAAAGACAGGTAAGATACGTTAAAGTCACAGTTTAGCTACGCGATAGCTGGTCTAACATGAACTAAGCTTCATGCATATGTAATAGACAATATGGAGACTCAAAACTTATAAAACCTCACCATTAACCATTAGCCATTGGCAGTGATAATACAAAGAGGAGGGAATGGTGCAGAAATTACATACGTCATCAACAAACAGAGTTCTCAAAAATCTGCTGTGTCACAGTCATTTGAATGTTGCTGCATGTCTATCTATGTTGGTGTGTTGCCTGCTTGACGTGGTTTAGCCCAGTTTCCCTCCATAATGACGTCCTCGTGAGCAGCTTATGTAAGAGCACCCCCCCCCCTAAGTTTTTGGATACTGTTGCCTTTTTTGGATTGCCTGCCTGTGTACCGACCTCTGCCCGTATATTAAACCTCTCTTTTTGAAACTGTCCATTTGTTTTGGAGTCGTGCATTTTTGGGTCCTATCCTCTGTTCCGTTCATGACAGAACGAACTGACGGCTAGAATTCTTTGTCCAACCCTAAAACCATTTTGCACAAGTCATGTTTCGTATCTGCTTTTGTTTGGGACATTGCGGTAAAGGTGGCTCTGAAGAACACTCTTAGCCCTGAAAATTGCCCTGAAAACAGGCTTTATGTGGTTCCGAGCTTAAGGGGAAGAGTCATCCACTTGGCTCACACTAATCGGACTGTGTGTCACCCAGGCATTGCTAAGACTCAAATCTGTGGTCGAACAGCGCTTTTGGTGGCCCAATGTTAGAAGGGATGTTACCAATTATGTCAATGCTTGACAGGTATGTGCTGCTAACAAGTCCTCTCGTAAACGTCCTTCTGGGGAGATGCGACCCCTGCCAATACCACAACGTCCTCGGTCAGACATCTCCGTAGACTTTGTGACGGGATTACTGGGATTACTGAAAGGAAATACCACCATTCTCACAGTTGTGGACAGGTTCTCTAAAATGGCACACTTCATTGCACTCCCGAAACTCCCCTCAGCTAAAGACACTGCCGAGTTAATGATACACCCGGTATTCAAGTTCCCTGGTTTCCCCAAGAATGTGGTATCCAATAGGGGTCCCCAATTCATTTCAAAATTTTGGAAGGAGTTTTGCAATGTCAGAGGTGCTACCGTCTGTCATCTTGGTTTTACCCTGAAACAAATGGACAAACTGAGAGGCTGAACCAGGACCTGGAGATTGGGCTACGATGTCTCGCTTCACAGGAGCCACGATCCTGGTCTCAGAAAATGGTTTGGGTGGAATTCTCTCCCAATTCCCTCCCCTCTGCATCCACTGGTCTATCGCCTTTTTCACGTTGCGCATGGTTACCAACAATCTCTATTTCCTGCCATAGTCCCAGAGTCCACAGTTCCAGCTGCAGGAGGACCTGGGAGCGAGCCCGCCAGATGCTGCTGCGCCAGGGACGGTCCTACAAAAACGCTGATGCTGACCGTTGGAAAGTGGGTGGAAAGTGTACAAGTGGGTCAGCGAGTTTGGCTCTCTACCAAACATATTCCACTCCGCGTGGAGTCCATGAAGCTCGCTCCCAGGTTCGTTGGGCCCTTCCCCATCACAAAGATCATCAACCCTGTCACCGTGAAGCTTAGGCTCCCAAGGTTCATGCGGGTCCACCCTGCTTTTCACATCAGCCTGCTCAAGCCCGCCCGGGAATCCCCTCTGGTCCCGGCTTCCAGGCACCCTCCCCCCCCCACCACCCCACCCCGGTTCGTGGATGGGGGCCCTGTCTTCACTCTGAGGCGGCTGTTGTCGTCTCGTCGGAGGCGGAGGGAGGTTGGGGGGGGGGCGTTCAATATCTGGTGGACTGGGAGGGCTACGGGCCTGAGGAACGTTCATGGGTGCAGTCTGCGTTTATCGTGGATGACTCGCTCATCCAGCCATTAAGGGGAGGGTACCGTCATGGGTGTGTGTTCCGGTTGTTGTTTTCCCCCCCGTCTCGCACAGACCTGCTTCTGAGAACATCTTCACCACCTGTGCCTCGTTCAGCCTAATTACCCCTTGCATTTAACCTCGTGTCTCATTATTTCTAGTCGCCAGTTCGTTGTACCTTGTCGTCGTGTTCCAGCATTCCTTGTTTCCACGTCACAGACTCACAGTAAGAATAGACCCTGTTCCGATTATCGACCTAGCCTTTTTGCCTCACGTTTTTGGATACTGTTGCCTTTTTTAGATTGCCTGCCTCTGTACCGACCTCTGCCTGTATATTAAACCTCTCTTTTTGAAACTGTCCATTTGTTTTGGAGTCGTGCATTTTTGGGTCCTATCCTCTGTTCCGTTCATGACAGGAACTAATTGATATCTTAGCTATCACCAAGTGTGCAAAGGAAAGCAATTTATACAATCGCAACACTCTTTTGGGAGAGGTAGATGATAAATGAGTGGTTCATTGTGGCCGAGTGCCAGTTGTTGCAGGTTACCGTAGCATGCTTGGAGTGGAGCACTAACATATTTATTTTTTTGGAACTATAGAAATACCTATTATACAGGGGTTCTCAAACTTTTTGGGTCCAGGGAAGAATTAGTCCAAGGGCTCCCTTGTAATCCTACTGTAATCCATAACTACCATGCGTACCCCTAGAAGCTGTAAGAAAAGAAATAGAACATTTTAAAAATTAAAATAAAATTTTAGAATAAGAAATTAATATTTTTTTTAGAAAAAATTGTAATGTTATGAGAATAAAGGCAAAAACGTAATCTTTACAATTTTGTTGGGGTAAAAAGTCATTATCTTACAAGAAAATAGGTTATTGATGAAAACCTATTTTACCAAGATAAAGTCATAATAATATATTAAAGTCAAATTTTAACAATTTCTCACTCTATCTCTAAGGGAGAGCCCGGACACCCTGCGCAGGAAACCCATTTCGGCCGCTTGTATCCGGGTTCTTGTTTTTTCGGTCACGACCTACAGCTCGTGACCATAGGTGAGGGTAGGAACGTAGATCGACCGGTAAATAGAGAGCTTAGCCATTCGGCTTAGCTCCTTCTTTACCACAACGGACTGATACAAACTCTGCATCACTGCAGATGCTGCACCGATCCGCCTGTCGATCTCCCGTTCCATTCTTCTCTCACTCGTGAACAAGACCCCAAGATACTTGAACTCCTCCACTTGGGGCAGGATCTCATCCCCGACCCGGAGAGGGCACGCCACCGTTTTCCGACTGAGGACCATGGTCTCAGATTTGGAGGTGCTGATTCTCATCCCAGCCGCTTCACACTCGGTTGCGAACCGCTCCAGTGAGAGTTGGAGATCACGGCTTGATGAAGCCAACAGAACCATATCATCTGCAAAAAGCAGAGATGCAATACTGAGGCCACCAAACCGAACCCCCTCTACGCCTCCCCTGCGCCTACAAATTCTGTCCATAAAAGTTATGAACAGAATCGGTGACAAAGGGCAGCAATGGCGGAGTCCAACCCTCACTGGAAACGAGTCTGACAATGTGGACCAAAACTCTGACTCGTACAGGGACCGAACAGCCCGTATAAGGGGGTTCGGTACATAGGGTGTCCTGGTGCCAAGTGCACGTGTGGACACCCTTATGCTTGAACATGGTGTTTGTTATGGACAATCGGTCATGAGCACAGATGTCCAATAACAGAACACCGCTCGGGTTCTGATCGGGGGAGGGGGGGCGTTCCTCCCAATCAATCACGCCCTTCCAGGTCTCATTGTCATTGCCCACAAGAGCATTGAAGTCCCCCCAGCAGAACGCTGGAGTCCCCAGCAGTGCATAGGCACAAACAACAGTCAGGACCCTTCCCCCCACCCGAAGGCGAAGGGAGGCTACCCTCTCGTCCACCGTGGTGAACCCCAATGTACAAGCGCCAAGCCGGGGGGCAATAAGTATACCCACACCTGCTCGGCGCCTCTCACCGTGGGCAACTCCAGAGTGGAAGAGAGTCCAACCCCTCTCAAGAGGTCTGGTACCAGAGCCCAAGCTGTGTGGAGGCGAGCCAGACTATATCTAATCGGAACTTCTCGACCTCGCACACCAGCTCGGGCTCCTTCCCTGCCAGAGAAGTGACATTCCACGTCCCTAGAGCCAGCTTCTGTAGCCGGGGACTGGATCACCAATGCCTTCGGCCACCGCCCAGCTCACACTGCACCCGACCCCTATGGCCCCTCCCACAGGTGGTGAGCCAATGGGAAGGGGGACCCACGTTACTCTTTCGGGCAGTGGCCGGCCGGGCCCCATTGGTGCAGGCCCGGCCACCAGGCGCTCGCCTTCGAGCCCCACCTCCAAGCCTTGCTCCAGAGGGGGCACCCGCGTCCGGGCAAGGGAAAACGTCTTCCTGAATTTTCCATCTTCATTGAGGTTTTTGGAGCTCTGCTTTGTCTGGTCCCTCACCTAGGACCTGTTTGCCATGGGTGACCCTGCCAGGGGCATCAAGCCCCAGACAACTTAGCTCCTAGGATCATTGGGACACACAAACCCCCCACCACAATAAGGTGACAGCTCAAGGAGGGGAAATTAACCTATTCACAGATTTTTGGGGCAGACCCCATCCCACTTATTCACTTTCTTTTACCCAATCCGCTGGTTATTCGTTTTTCTTTTTGTATTTTTTTTTCTTCCTCATGGCAATTATAGGGGACCATCAATTATTTGGTGTTCGAGGATTTTCGCTATTTGCTGTCACGCTGCGACCCTATCCTACATGAATAGATGGGGTCGACTCTATATTCTTGAAAAAAACCACACAATATATATATAAATTATATATATATATATATTATTATTTTATTTTATGTCATTCCATTGCTGACAAACGTCTGCTCCACACTTCAGCCCAGTTTTTAGAAATAATGCACAGAAGAGCTGCTTTGCCACCCAACATTAACTCCGGAAGAAGAAGAAATGAGACGAACACCAGAGAAGAAGGTGGGCCAATGTGCGGAAGAGCGGGGAAGCCAATGACCACTGTGATTGGCTAATGTGTAAAAAAAGGCGGGTCTGGGTGTTATCGTGCAAATTTACAGGTTTCACATAACGCTTGTAAACAATGGCGAAGAGGACTACCAGTGCTTACTTCCTCCCCAACAAACCTCCTCGAGCATTGTCTCAAACTCAATGCCCGGGGCCCAGATCTGGCCCACTACATCATTTTATGTGGTCCGTGTGTGTCAACTTCCATGATTCTTGCTACTATCTGTACCAAAATGTTTAATTGTCATAAGTAATAAATAATAATGTTGAGATTTTATAAGAGTTTTTTTTTTGTTACAATAACCCTTTTTACAGTTCTTGAAAAATAGTTGAACAAATTATTATCCCTAAAATCTAGTTATCCATTAGTTTTTTTGTGTATAAATAATAATATGATGAGTCAGTTGTAACAGCCTTCTGACAGAAACCATAACTACACTGTAGCCTGTGAACAAAATGAGTTTGACACACCTGTCCTAAAGAGACAGAGGAGACAAATCCTGATGAGTCCAACTCGTTTTGTAAAGAAATGGTTGTGTTGCGTTTGTGGCGTGAGAAGAGGTCAATTGTCAATACCCACAACATGCGGGGAACACGAAATTTGCTGATAATATACTGGCACTGCTGGCCTAAACATTGACTTTTCATTTTTAGTATTTAAGCGTTATAACTTCTTTATTTTGATTCTGTTGTCAAAACGTTTACAATAAAATGTGAATTTAAAACATTGTAGTTTCTGCATTTATTGTCACAGTATTTATCAGTAATACAGCAAAAATGAGAGAAAATATTTACTGCAATTTGATTTACAATGTGCACCCCTAAAATTTCAAGTTGAAGCCACTGTGTTCCAAGTAAAAAAAAAAAAAAAGTTAGTATGGAGCCCTGAATATGTTGAGGTTATTATAGATTTATATGGTTTTCACAGTCATAGCGGTCCACTAAGGGTAACCATAACGACAATGCAGCCTGTGACAAAAATGAGTTCGAGACCTATGCTGTAAAACGTCACTTTCATGTAGATGAAACACCAAAAGAACACTTTTTAAGAAAATGGTGTCATGTAAACAATCCCGAAGTCACCCTGCAAGGAAGCATAGGCTAAACATTCAGAAACACATGTTTGTATACAAACAGACTAGAGAGAGACAACCGTTTCTCTCTAACAAAAAAAATGGGGCAGGAATAAAAGAGTCTGGAGGCTTGGAGGGACCTACCAGGTCACACAGAATACGAGGGAGAGAGCGAGAGAAAAAGAGACTGGTGGTGGGGAGTGGGGACAAGACGGATACAGGCACGGGGAGCATCAGAAAATCAAAAACAAGGAGGGGGTGCAAACAAACCTTCGGGCTCAGCGTTCTCTTTGTGGACGGCTTGCTTCAGCGGGCAGCAGAAGATTTCGTGACACTTAGCACGAAACGGGGAACCTTTACTCCTTATATCCGCAGAGTGGATGGAGTCCTGCCGTAACATAATGTACTCCTGGGTACCTGGGGCAGCATCATCCTGGACTGCGGCGGTGCCATAACAGAATGAACTGAGGTTAGAAAACTCACCACACACAGAGAAAGAAAAAAGAAAAACAACAACAACAGAAAATGCTTTAAAAAAACACACACAGGCAAAGAAAGAGCCAACAAAAGTTGCTTTAGATAAAGATTACTCCTCTGGAGTCTATGCTGGCCATTCGTGTCTACTTAGGGATGAACGACTTCAAATGTTTTGTAGTCGACACTAAGGTGATGATCTTCGAGTCAACTTCGAATATTCGATGACAGCCTTGATTTATTTTCTTTTTTTCAGTTGCCATCTCGCTGTAAGTGCCTCCAAACAATGGCCGTCTCACTCACTCTCCCTGCTGTGACCGTCCTCACAGGCCCCATCCGCCGACTTGCTCATCCAATCACATTCAGACACTTTTATGCCTCACAAAGAATCAGAAATTGTAAAAATCTAATGCCAATTCACGTAACATTAAAAATAATTACAGGAGTCAGGAATGCTTTGCAATAATGTATTGTAGCAAACCTGCAGTTGCGTTACATCCACTGTTGCAAGAGATTAAAAAGATCCGACCCTTTGTGAGACCATAAAGGCATCTGTGATTTGTGATTGGATGCGTGAGTCGGGGGTGGGGCTTGTGGAAGGGGGAAAAGGATTGTGAGCGGGAACAAGGTTGAGAGAAACGATGGTTGGATTTCTTTGGGGATATTAACTGTACATTTTTACAAAAAATAGGTTATTGATGAACCACTGCTTGTCTTTGTTTCATTATCAAAGCAGATTATATAGTTTTGTCTGTCTTTTGACTTACAGGAGGGCGTTGGAGGAATTTGTTGATGGCTGACGTGAGGATTTAGGGCTGTTCGTCAGCTATCATTGGCGGGTATAAATATCTTTACATCAAATTGTACCTTATGGCTCTATCGTGGCCACTTTTAGCCAATTTTGTACTAGATTTAATTGCACAATTTGGGTAAAATGGATTTCATTCTCGAGTCAACACTTGGAAATGTTATTTTTTTATGATTTCTACTAGATTATATTATTTATAACTTACTGAACAATTTCATGTAATAATTTAAGAAGTCAGAGACCCCTCTACTGGCTGTAGCAATATAAAATAAAGTTTGTATGAGAATAATTTCTTAGGTTTTTTAACAATTTGTGCATTGTGCAAACAAACTGGAATTTAAAGGGTTAAAAATAAAAAGCAAAGGAATTGTTTGTACTAATGACAAGAGCTTATGTTGTTTAAAAACTTTAACAAGTAAAAGAAGCAAAAACATAAAAATCTAAAATGTCTGAACGTGGTCAAAGATAGCCACCAACAAGCTGAAAGGGTAGTAAAATTAATCAAGGCCTGATGGTTAAAAAAGGAAAGCAAACATCTGAAATGAACCTCATATAGAAAATAAACAGCAGAATAGCTCACTGTTCAATATTCATGTTATGGCAGGGATTGAAAAAAGGGGCTGCAGCAACAGTTGCAACAAACTGCAAGGCAAGCGTGCAGACTGCAAGGTCATGTCATTAGTAAAATCGCTAGTATCCCCGCTTTTACTTCCACACACATTCCATTTACAAGCAGGCAAGCAGGTGTGAAGGCATGCACGGGAACCCTGCGTCACACCAGGCAAGGGTGACACACACTCGGCATCATGCTCACCCCGAGTGATGCTAAGCACTTACTGTATGTATGTGCACACATGTGAACATATGTGTCTAATCGTCTTCTGGGATCCTGTGAAAAGCCCTGCGTCTGCATGTGTGTGTGTGTGTGTGTCTGTTGCATCTGTCCTCTTGTGGGCACATACCCAACTTGGCGCCAATCACTGACCCACTTTCTCACTGTTGATGGATTACCAAATAACAAAATCAGGACAAATAAATGCAGTCTTATTTTCCTCTAATGGACTTAAGTGTGCCTTCCTCTGAATGGAAATGACTTTTAAAAAAAAATAATAATAATAATTTAACTAGGAATCACCACAACCAACAAAAAAGCCAAATTAGATCTACATTTAGAATATGTGTGAACAATGTATTTCCATAATTACTGAAAAAATATATATATAGAGTGGTGCCTTTAGATAAAGGGATCTGCTGATCTTAATACCAACAATACAAAATGGCATAGACAGGATAACGAATAGCATGGGTGTCGCAGTGTTATAATAGATATTTGAACACAACAGGTGGAGAAACAAATGTAGACAGATAGTATAACAATACAAAGAGGCATATATTTTTTATCCTCTGAGAAGAATCACTAATATAATTGTAGCTTACTGCGGAGTGACCGTCTTCATGTACTGTATATCCGTATGTCTGTTTTAAACTGCCCCCAGGTGGCCGAGGCGCACATACCTGAAGAAGCACCAAAATGTCCATTGAATTGAAGCAAAAATATGTGTTTAAATCTGCATAATTCTTTACATTTTATTTAACTGTCATTGCTATGTTTTTATAAAGTACAACATTATCGAGTGCTATTTTCATAATAGTTTTTAATAATATTTTTTTCCCAATAGTTAATAGTTTATTACAGTTCGCCCTCAAGGGGGTAACTAAAGTAACGAAAACATATTGAACGGCTCTCAATATGATGCAATGCACTCATACATCAGTGCAAACTACAACCATAATAATAATAATAATAATATCGCTAAATGAATATCTCTCTGCCTGCATATTATACATAGGTAGAAGGAAAACGAAACTTGTTTTTTACCACATTGTATCGATATACCGGCACCTAGGGCTTGTAAAAAAGGTGTACTTTAATTCCAATATTATACAGTATGTAATGTCTAATGTTACAAATGTATACATATACAATATGCGCCAACATATAATTTTCGCTCCTCACCAAGAATCATGACAACGCCATTGGTGAGCCCCCGCCGGCCAGCCTCGCGCTAGCGTTCTAACCCTTTTCTCCCTCCGAACAGGGCGTACACACCCACCCGGGCTGACACCTGCACGACAGACCCGCTCCGCATCAAGACAGAGACGCTCTATCCTCCTCGGCGGTCCTCCCACAGAGCTTGACGCCTCGTCAGTGGCCACTCCTCACCCCAGACGGGCGACAGAGGCTGGCACAGAGTTTCTCAAGTCCCCGACCGAACCGCCGAGCGAATGAATGACGGTGTGTAGAGAGTAACGGTAAATTGTTTACTGCTATGTAAGACTGTAATAATTTCAACAGTGCTATTAAAACGTTATACTTATCATTGAGCATTGATTTGAGTCGATCACTGTCGTTGTTCTTTGCTAATATGAGAACTCGAGTAGAAATAGTGAGGAAGCGACACAAACGTCATCTGATTAAAATCTTCAGAATTGAACAATACTTTTTTCCTCAGCGCATGCACACAAAGCAGAATTTCTTTTCGAAAAACCTAATTTAAAAAAACAAAAACAAAAAAAACGCAAATATTTTTAAACATGGATACCAGCACTTATAGGGTGTATATTATACATAGGAAAATTCTGCCAGGCAAGGGCGATTTTGGTGGAACGTATTATACTTGAGAGCGCGTTAAAGATGAAAAATTACCATACTGCATTTATTTAGAATAAGAGCCCAACAACTTTATATTTGATATGTCACTCTTACCTTACTTTTGGCTGTATTTTTTAGGCAAACTATATAATATCTGGGTTTAAATCATCTTATGACAAGCATGGGGAAAAAAGGAACGCCTATTTAACAACAGTTCAAGCACAAAATCCACTTGCGTACAAGAGTCATTAATAATGATGTCAAAAAACGTACTGCATAAAACGTCCACTCAAAAAGGCAGATAATCAGGGTTGCACAGGCGGAAACATTTCATCACTTAATCCATTGTGTGCCACAGGACATACAGTGGGTACGGAAAGTTTTCAGAACCCCGTAAATCTTTCACTCTTCGTTATATTGCAGCCATTTGTTAAAATCATTTAAGTTCATTTTTTCCTCATTAATGTACACACAGCACCCCATATTGACAGAAAAAAACTTAATTGAAATTTTTGCTGATTTATTAAAAAGGAAAAACTCAAATATCACACAGCTATAAGTATTCAGACCCTTTGCTGTGACAGTCATATTTAACTCGGGTGCTGTCCATTTCCTCTGATCATCCTTAAGATGGTTCTTCACCTTCATTGGAGTCCAGCTGTGTTTGATTATACTGATTGGACTTGACTAGGAAAGCCACACACCTGTCTATATAAGACCTTACAGCTCACAGTGCATGACAGAGCAAATGAGAATCAGGAGGTCAAAGGAACTGCCTGAAGAGCTCAGAGACAGAATTGTGGCAAGGCACAGATCTGGCCAAGCTTACAAAAAAATGTCTGATGCACCTAAGGTTCCTAAGAGGACAGTGGCCTCCATAATCCTGAAATGGAAGACGTTTGGTACGACCAGAACCCTTCCTAGAGCTGGCCGTCCGGCCAAACTGAGCAATTGGAGAAGAAGAGCCTTGGTGAGAGAGGTAAAGAAGAACCCAAAGATCACTGTGGCTGAGCTCCAGAGATGCAGTCAGGAGATGGGAGAAAGTTCTAGAAAGTCAACCATCAGTCGGGCCTTTATGGCAGAGTGGCCTGACGGGAGCCTCTCCTCAGTGCAGGACATGAAAGCCTGGATGGAGTTTGCTAAAAAAAAATAATTCATTAAAAAAAACACCGGAAGGACTCCAAGATGGAGAGAAATAAGATTCTCTGGTCTGATGAGACCAAGATAGAAATTGATGGCCTTAATTCTAAGTGGCATGTGGAGAAAACCAGGCACTACTCATAACCTGTCCAATACAGTTCCAACAGTGAAGCATGGTGGTGGCAGCATCATGCTGTGGGGGTGTTTTTCAGCTGCAGGGACAGGGAGACTGGTTGTAGTCGAAGAAAAGGTGAATGCGGCCAAGTACAGGGATATCCTGGACGAAAACCTTCGACAGAGTGCTCAGAACCTCAGACTGGGCCTAAGGTTCAAAAGACAATGACCCTAAGCACACAGCTAAAATACCGAAGGAGTGGCTTCAGAACAACTCCGTGACTGTTTTTGAATGGCCCAGCCAGAGCCCCGTATTTACCCCAATTGAGCATCTCTGGACAGACCTGAAAATGGCTTGCCACCAATGTTCACCATCCAACCTGACAGAACTGGAGAGGCTCTGCAAGGAGGAATGGCAGAGGATCCCCAAATACAGGTGTGAAAAACTTGTTGCATCATTCCCAAAAAGACTCATGGCTGATTAGCTCAAAAGGGTGCTTCTACTAAATACTGACCTGCATACCCGCATCCCCTGTTCCTCATACAGGCTCCTAAATAACCTACAGCGACATTTCTGCACCAGTAGAAGGACAAGAGAAAGCCCACAGACATGCCCCCTGGGAAGAAATCCACAACTACTAAAACTTTAATGCAGCCAAGGAATGACTGAAAGAGTGCCATAGTTTCTTTCCCTCAATGAATTTGACCCCATTCTGCTGCAACTGAGGCCCCGGGAGGAAGGTCTGTGGCCGTCCATCAAGGTGAACTAACCCACACACGTCTCGCAAATTGATTGAGAAAATCAAATGCAATCTTCTCGGCAGCAAGCAACCATGACGTCCAAAAAGACCTCAGGAGAATGGTGTCTTCCAGCTCATAAAACCAGAATAAAATTCCCAAGTTAGTTTCATCTCATTTGCTTGAACTGTGATAGACAATAGAAAAAAAAAATGAAGGGTTCCTTTAAATTTCAAATCCAAAGCTTGAGCCTCAATTAGGCATCTGTTAACATAAAACCTCGGATAAGTGAGCAGATAAATATACACAAGTGTATGAGGGCTCCCTTAATGGTATGCAAAAGAATCACTGCTGAAATGAAGTTCAGTTGTATTTAATTTTTTTTTGTGTGAGCCTTTATTTAGGATTTTCCTAATGCCACCAGGGAAGGGTACAGGTGATACCAGAATAGGAATAATGTGATGACAGCTTTCGAACAGAAACAGAGCTATATACTGTACAATTGTCTGTCCGACCTGGCTGCTAAGTACAACATGGCTAAGATGACAATAATGATGAACTAAGATGAAGAAACGCTTGTACAGTTAATAAAAAAAAATTTTTTATGGCAGCGAGCAAATCGGAGGTCAGCCAACATCGCCTGCCTCAACTGTATTTCGTCACAACAATGCACTCTTGTAGCCATCCATTTTCCTCTGCTTATGCAGTACACGCCACTCCCAGCTAACACCCTGGACTGGTTGCCAGGCAATCACAGGGCACCTACAGACAAATAGCCTTTGACACTCACATTCATACCTATGGAAAATTGAGTGATTCCTCCCAATTACGCTTAAGTGTGCTGTGAGAGATCATTAGGAGTGCCGAGCGAAATTATCCAGTTTCACTGAATTGGTCTGGAAATCATGATTTATTAACTATGAAAAATGTATATTTGTTCATCTATCCATGCCTGTGATCCATCTGTTGCCATTCATAAAACTGATTCATAATTTCAACTAAACAGGCTCACATTTCACACTATGTACAGTATGTTGTGAGTAAATTGAGACATTTTAGTTTGGTGTTCCGTGGGATTTGTCTAATCTCAAAACTCTTTTTAAACAAAAGTTCAAGTATGTTAGGATCTTGTTCACAAGTGAGGGAATAATTTAGTGGGAGATCGACAGGCAGTTTGGAGCTGTGTCTGCAGTTATGCCACATCGGTCTGTCGTGGTGAAGATTTACCAGTCGATATATGTTCTTACCCTCACCTATGGTCAAGAGCTGTGGACCGTGAATGAAAGAACAAGATTGCGGATACAAGCGGCTGAAATCAGTTTCGTCCGCCTGGTGTCCAGGTTCTCCCTTATTGATAGGGTGAGAAGCTTGGCCTTGTGGGAGTGGCTCAGAGTCGAGCCCTTGCTTCTCCGCATCGAGAAGAGCCAGATGAAGTTGCTTGGGCATCTGGTTTGGAATGTCTCCTAGACGCCTCTCTGGCATAACACACAAGGGGGAGGCCTTGGGGAAGACCCAGCACACGCTGGAGACTCTGGCCTGGCCTGGGATGGTCTCGGGATCTCCCCGATAGAACTGGATGATGTGGCTGGGAAGAGGGAAGTCTTGCCTTGGCTATTTAGGTTGCCTCCCCCTGCGACCCAACCCTAGATAAGCTGTATAAAATGGATGGATGACAAAATGTCTTGGCTCAATAAAGGTTGGGAAACACTGATTTAGAGTTTTGAAATAATCTATTATGCATATTTATTGGAATGCGGGAGGAATAAACCCACGCAAGCATGGGGAGAACAAGCAAACTCCAGACAGGAAGGAAGGTCTGAGCCAAGACTCGAACTTTCTGGGGGGCAGATGTGCTAGACACATGCTCCACCTTGCTGCCATGTCTCTTGTATTATATTCCCAAACGGCAAAACACAACTTCAGCAAAAGCCCGATTGCAGCGTGTCTCTTTCTTCACTATGAGACAACAAACTGCATGGATGCATGAAAACTCTGAGGACAAACAAGGGATGGAGGTCGAAGCCCGTCTTTTACAGCCTGTCTCCTTCATCAGTGCCACAGCCTTGATGAAGAGCACATATTGGAATTGAAAGGCTACATGATGGATGACGTAGCAGGGCCTGGGATCTCACTCTCGATCAGATCAAGCACTCTGGAGTGAGCTGTCACCAAGGGTTCATTATGGTCCATGATCTACAGGCACCAGCGTTGTTACACTGGACCTTCAGTAGGTTGCAATAGATGTCCTTGCACCTCTGACAGAAATAAATCGTTCCGTAAGGGTGAGGTGAGTCCAATAGAAGAAGCAGGCTTGAGTTGTATCTCTCTTAGGTGACTTGCTCATTTATTTAAACCTCCCCCCGTTGACAGAAAAGGCATTTTCCAGTTTTATTGATGGCCTTAGTAGCTTTAATGTGATCGGTGCAGGTATTATTTACTCCACGGAGTATAAAGCAAGTGATATGCAATAACCATCCTGCGCCTCCTTGTCCAAGCACACTTGATTGTGTGTAGACAAGCTGTTATGTAACAGGCCACTATGAGTTGAACCCTCCTGCTAACAATGCCTGTCTTATCTCCGAGAGGAGTTCTTATCAAGTGGAGCCCCGGCAGCTCCGCAGAAATATGAGACACAATAATTTATGACACACAATATGCTTAATTTACTCAAGTCATGGATTCTAAGCATTCGTCAAACACTTGACAAATAGCAGGTAGTCCTCGTGGAATTTCAACCACGATGACGCCGCTCTGAGTACCTTGTGTCGTTTCGCCTGAGTAGGAGAACAAGTATGTCTGTGTATGTAGTGCCACAACATCTCCACTATAACAACTTTTCGACAGAGAAAAATAGCTTTTACCCCAGAACCCATCCCTCCATTCATTCATTTTCTATACCACTTATCCTGTTTATAGTCACAGAGAACATGAGCCTATCCCAGCTGACTCTAGGCGAAAGGTGGACTACACCCGTTCACCAGTCAGTTACAGATGTCAGAACCCAAGCTAACAAAAGCTTATTTTGTTCGGTAATATTCAAGACAAAGACCTGAAAGTTTGATATTGAGATTAAAAGTGTTAAGTATTATGCACCTGGAGATGTGACCTCCCTTTCTGAGCCGTCGTCTGTTATGCTTTATTGTTTGGTTTTGACATACAATGATACCAAATTTACGGAATGATCCCTGCCAGACAGATAGAGAATTACTAGTAACCGAGCACGAAACCCATCAGAAAGTTGATGGGACCGTATCCAGATCCATCACTCAGTGAGGATAAATGTTGTTGCTGCTCTAGTGAGAATGATTCAAGTCTGATTCTAATTCTGTTTGTGTAAAAAGAAGCAGGATGCATGAAGAAAATCAGTTTCCAGTAATACTGGCAATTACTCAAAACTTCAAAAATATTGTTCATGCATTGCACTCTGCAATCATTTATGTCTTTTCATCTCATGACATATTGGACATGTAAACAAAGGAAGCCAAAAGCATAATGTCTTCATCAGTGGAAAAACAATTTTCCTGTCCAGTTACTAGGGAAGTCCCAATCATGTTTTTTTGCACCCGAGTCAGAGTCGAGTCCCTTGAGTTCAAGTACAAGCCGTCACGATACCTCAGCATACCTTTCAGACGTGTCCGAAATGAAGTTTCATGATTTGCAACGTTTTCTGAAGATGCAAATGACATTTTTTTGTTATATAAGAGGTTTCTCGTATTGCTTAATATGCATTTTCCATGATAACTAACACAAATGCATATTAGTGTCTTTAGAGTTCCTTTTTTTTTTGGGGGGGGGGGGGGGGGCTCTTTTCCAAATGGTCCTTTTTTGTCACTCAAACTTTTTTTTACTGTTAATGCCACTGGAGAGAGCCTCATTATGTTGTCGCAATGCACCAGAGGGATATGTGAGCTGAAGTGCCAGTATGAGGCAACCATTTTGCATTCACACAACAGCGGAGAGCAAAATAAATTGTGTTATTTCTTAAATATGAATACATATGTATGAATATGTGAAAGTGTTGCAACTATTAAGATTATTATGATTAACTTTACTAAGAATGGCTAAAACTTTAAATCAATAGCTTTTCGAAAATAGGACTTTCAGCATGGGAGACATTTACCCATATAAAACCAAGGTGGCATCAAAAAAATGCTAAATTAACAATTAGCCAATGACCCATTAACTCTACTTGCAACATTGATGGCCATACAAACGTAAAGACGAGTGAGATGTAAAATGTACAAAACATATTTTTTTTTTTTTAAAACACTAGCTTTGATAGCAAGTGACTTCCTGATGTGAATGTGAATCCGCCCATGTCACATTTATTGGACCGTGGCAAAACGCCCTCAGGAAACTGCAGCCACAATAATGAAGGAAAATTTGAGGATAGATGAGCTCCATCATTACAGGCTTGGCAAGTTGATATAGTGTGCGTCGGGTGTGTGTGTGTGTGTGTGTGCGTTTGTTGCTGTTGTAGGTGGTGGGTGTTGTAGGGCGATACCAGTGCTTGCCTGCCAAAATGTATGCATGTGATGAAACTGTCGTTAACTGGCTCATGATGGACGTATAGAGCGCTCATATGAAAGAGTCTTTATCCGGTATTAGAGAAGGGCCTTGGAGAGAGCCCAAATTGGCTGTGGTCTACACACATACAGTACACGTGCACATCCACACGCGCACCACTTGATGAGTCAGAGATGTATGTCATCAATCTATGAACCTGGTGGGTGATGGAAGTAGTGTGGGATTGAAATGTAAAACATCACACAAAGACTCGTTCTGATAAGACAAAAGTGTGTGTGACATGATTAAAAAATATACAGTATATATTAACAGTGGATGTATTCAAAAGGCTCCTTTGTAAACGGATTTGACAAATGGAATGTAAAGCATGATATATGCAGCACCTTGGATGATGGCTGCTATAGAATTGCTTTAAATTGGGATTTCTGTTCTTTTATGGCTTTAAGACTGATACATTGTTGTACTGTTCTTGCTTTAACATGATTACAGGGGGATGACAGTGGGTCCCACTCCTGACTGTACTGACATACAGTAAGATGTTTTGAGGTGACAAACGGTGCACATTTATCTAGTTTGCTCAGTGGCGTAAGAATACAAGGTCACGCGGGACAAGAAGGCAAGCTCGGTTGCCGCCGTACTTACTGGTTTTCATTGTATTGTTGGATATTTATGGCCTAGAAGTGTTCACACAGATATGACTACTATAAATACGACTGCTAATACATTAGCATAGATTAGCGATAGACTTGGGCATGTTTCGTCTTGTTCATCAAAAAGTAGGCAGAGGTTTTATTCCTACAAAAGCATATTTAATATTATTGTAAGACATTGCACCATTATGCACCGTTAGATCATTAAGACTGCCCTTCAATATAGGAAAATAGAACATTTTCATTCCTTCCAATGTGCTTGACTGTATTTCATGTTTTAAATTTACTGTATATTTAATTCAGTGATTCTTTCACATTTGGGTCCACCACCTCCTGCTTTCAACACCACAAAAACCTGCAAACGGTGACATTTGGGGGACAACACAGATCCTTGGACAACCCCATATGTGATCTTTAATTGATTTGAGTATTTATTATCAAATTGCACATATTGAAATCTGTCTTCCAAGTAACTTTCATCTACTTGTATGCCAGACCTCGTATCCATATCTCTCTAATTTATTCATTACTATACTATGATCAATGCATGGTGTGAAATGTTTTTTTTAAGTCTATGAAAACTCCAATTATGAATTATTTATTGTCTATGCTACATGATTATGAAAATTGTGCCTTGACAGTTGTTGTTTTTTGCGTATTTATGATGTCAATTTCTAATAGTTATTGTACATATACTGCGTGCTTATTATACATGCAACTGTATGTACATACATGTATTGTACCTACACTTAATTGTACAACTCTGTATCAAAGCCATATATGGCTGCCATTTGTTCCATTGTCACTGCCTGCTTATCACCCAAATATTAAAGCACAATGGACAGTCTGCTGTTGGCGATAATGTTTATAAATAGCATTCATCAAAGGTTTTAATAGGGATCATCTGTTGTCTTTTTACGCATAAAATGATTAGTACAGTGCCTCCTCCTCACAGTCCTTATGAACCAGTGCGTTAAACACAGCAGCTGCATGGTCACACATTACCAAAAGATATTATAATTACATTCAGTGGACACGCCCACACAGTCTTGTAGCTTGAAGGCGGGCTTTATTTTTAATGATTTAGGAATCTTTTTTTTTTTTTTAAATCATTACAATTTGGCAAACTTGTTAACGACACTCTTTTCTGTGGTGTGTCAAATCCACAAGGG
This sequence comes from Phyllopteryx taeniolatus, assembly GCF_024500385.1. Lineage (NCBI taxonomy): Eukaryota > Metazoa > Chordata > Actinopteri > Syngnathiformes > Syngnathidae > Phyllopteryx > Phyllopteryx taeniolatus. The sequence continues at coordinate 23,450,744 of NC_084511.1, read as the reverse complement.
CATTTTTTGGTCTCTTTACAGGGTCTTTAGTCATATTCCAAAATTCCAGAAAAAACATTTCTACTGGTTAATCATTTACAAATCGGAACTTGAACAATATTTGAGGGAAAATACGTGACACAAAGCTTGACTTTGAAACCACACACTACAACTACACTAGACATCAGCTCAGCATGTTTTGCTTCTTCTTGACTTTTTGTGTTTTGTTTTGTTTTGTTTTCTCGCAGTGCTTATTCACAAAGATGGAGCAATCACAACAGGGGCATTAAGAAGTGAACATGCGAAAAAAAAGAAGTAAATATACAGTGAAATTTGACCTACCGTACCTATTGTAGGACTAATAAATCTCACATTTTATTAACCATACGCATCATAATGACAGCTCAGAATTTTTAAATATTACTGAAATGTCCTGTACATTTGATACAGGTTATTTTATGGTGACAGTTAACCATGGAAAAGATTATTTCCTATGCCTGAAATTTTTAATTTTTTTTTTTAACAGAAAAATTAATCAATAAATAGCAGAGAATTGCAAAACCAAGAGATGCATTAAGCTAAACTTAAAACAATGACTTCCCTTGAAATGTATATACCGTACTGGCAATTACTTAGACTTCAAATAACAAACAAGGGGGGGGGGGGGGGGGGGGGAAACAACAGATGTCACTGAGGTAGTTGCGCAACAGTGTGTGAATTAAAAACAGAGCAGCTGCATCATGAAATCCGACATACTCGCGGGACACATTAGGTACACCTGCGCAATTCAGTGAGATCCAGTAAGAGCTATATCAATGATGCTCTCATCTCATAATCACTTTGTACACACAAAACACTTGTGAGCACCATCAAATCAAATTAGCACTCATCCTTCCCACATCGTGGAAAACCTCTTAATGAATTATTCCCTTTAAAAAAAAAAAGAAGCCTGTTCCGAGTGTCTTTCACAAAGATAATACAGTCTTTGGGAGAGCAGCGTCTTCCTTCCGTCAAACAAATCACATCCCTGACGGTCAACCGAAGAACGCGCACGCTTAAAACCTCCTCTGCTTGTCAGAGCAGGAAGTTGCAGTATAAGCAGAGGAGGTGAAAAGAGGAGTAAATATGTTCAATATCGAGCATCAAGTATAGTACAACCGCGAAATATGTCTGCGGTGAAAAGAGGAGCGGCATGGCTCACGTGGTACAGTGGTTGTCTCTCAAACTAAAGGTTGTGAGTTTGATCGTAAAGCCCTGTCACCGTGTTGGAGTGTCCTCGAGCAAGACACTGAAACCCCAGTTGCTCCTGATGTTGCATCATCGGTCGGTGAATGAGGAGACAGTGTTAAAGCGCTTTGAGTACCTTGAAGGTAGAAAAGCATTATAAGAGTAAAAGCCCATTTACCATCTATCCATCTAGTCATATATTACTATCTAACCTGGTGATACAATAGCAGTGGAAAAGAGGCAAACAAGCAAACAAAAGCAGAGTCAAAGGATCAATTCCGACCCACGAGTGCCAACTAGCCTGGCCTCCGTGCAGGATTACGTAAAGCATTCAAATCCAGGCATTCAGAGAGAGGAGAGGAGGATTTAGGAACAGCTATCTGAATCATCAAATATGTGGGATTAGCATGTTACGGCTTGCTTTCTTGATGACATGCATTTCCAATGTGGAGCCCTTTTTGGGCTATGGTCAACTTGGAAAACACCTAAATTGTGTTATTATTGCATTTTAAGGAGAAATCTTAAAAATGTGTGGAACACAATAAGTAATGTTACTGATGCGTTTCCAATTCATAAAGGTTGAACGATGGTGACAATTTGACCCTGAATCAAAGATTTGTGTACACATTGTTTCCTATTTGCCATTCCGTCTCCCGTCCAAGCAATAATTTACCTCACATAACATCTTTTCGATTTACATTCAAACTAGCAGAGAAGGCTCATATCATCATTTGAGCCATTTTTTCTTCAATTGCTCTGCCTTGGTCGAATAAACATTTACTACCCCATCAGCCAAGCTATCACAGCTGTTAATATACATGGACACACACACACACATGCGCGCACATGCACGTATGAAGCAGAGAACAATGACAGTGTGGAGCCACAAGTATGGTGCTCACAAGTAGACTTACTTTTTTTTAATCACATGCACAAAGCCCTATTGAATTCTATCCAATTTTAGTAGAAGAATTAATTTTCTGCCGGCACGGCAGAAGACTGGTTAGCACATCTGCCTCACAGTTCTGAGGACCGGGGTTCAAATCCCGGCCCCGCCTGTGTGGAGATTGCACGTTCTCCGGGTTTCCTCCCACATCCCCAAAACATGCATGGTAGGTTATTTGAAGACTCTAAATTGCCCGTAGGTGTGAACGTGAGTGCGAATGGTTGTTTGTTTCTATGTGCCCTGCGATTGGCTGGCAACCAGTTCAGGGTGTACCCCGCCTCCTGCCCGAAGTAAGCTGGGATAGGCTCCAGCACTACCGCGACCCGCTTGAGATTAAAGCGGTTCAGAAGATGAAGATTTTTACCGTGTAAGGCGCAATAGAAGCACCAATCCCACCCCAAATGTGGAGTCAGGTTCATCTGCGTAAAGTGTGACAGTCCATAATTTTTTCCCTTTTTTTAATGGAAATTATTTTCTATTTTTATCATTTGAGTCAAAATGCAAATGCTCTTCCACCCCCATAATAAAAAAATGGTACAGTCCTGCAATTTTACGCCACCATTTGAACCTCGATACGGCCCTCTTACATATCAAAAGTGTGAGTAATGTTGTTGTTTTATATTCCCTCATTTCCACATGGTTTTGTGACATTATGTCTCTCAAGTATATTGAAATCATTGAGATACATGTGGAATGTTTTCCTTTCTACATGTGAGGTAAATTGGGATAAAAGATGGCCTCAAAGGGTTGCAAATCAGTTGTACTTCAGTCTCTGCACTAGACTGTTAGGGTGTGTTTTCTTCTGTATATGTGTGTGACTGTGTGTGTGTGTGGTGGTGGTCGTGGGTTAAAATTAGTCGATTTATGACGTGGACGAATGTAGCAACAGTGGCGGTGGGGGTTTGAGGGCACAGGATTTAGCCACATGAATTATGCAGTGAGGTCATCCAGACATGTTGCGGTGTATCTTTTATAAATGCCTTACAATTTACAGTTTACTTCTAGTTTAGCGCGACGAGAAGGAGGTGCAAGGATGTGGAAGCTTCCACCGTCACCTGACATCCAAATGTGATGGTGAAAAGATTTCACTGCATTGCATCCCTCTCATGCCAGCGGTGCACTTGAAGTATTTCAACATGACACACACAGTTTGCTGCCTGCCTGTCACTGTTACAAGATATTCATAGAACATGAGCCCATCTGTGGAAAGTTGGGATCTTTGGAAAGAAAGCGTGTCATTTGCTTAACCCTTAAATACAAATACAAATTTGAGCTGTTTTGACAGCAGGAAAAATACGCTAAATGTCATTCTTTCACTATGAAATTTGATTTATTTTTTTATTTTTATTTTTTTTTTGTAAATAAAGACACCCAAATTACACAAAAATGGAAATATTTAAACATGTCATTATCTAGTACAGGTGTTACAAAGTTTGTTTACACTAAAGTTGTTCCAGGTTCAAATTTGACCAATGTCTACTAAAATGGAATTCAAATTTGTGTTTGTGTCAAGTGTGTGTTACATCAAGATAATGGTGGTAATGGTGAGAATCTTGAAACCGTTAAACTGTAAATGTCATAAATGTGTGTATTTTTTTTTTTTTACTGGGCAGTGATAACAGTGTTAAAGATGGAGCTTGAACCTGTGAGAATAGTCGGTGTTCCCACCACATTTGCAAATGTTACCGCAGAAACACCAACCTGTTGGTCTGTGAAGGCTTATGGAAAAATCTCTAAACAGTGAAATGGTAAAACAGCGTCACAGTGATCATATATACTAAACATAAGGAAGAGAAATCATACAGAGGTCAGTGGCACGAGATTTGTACTTGCAAAAACAAGTATAAATGGAATTTACTTACAGTAGATAGTTGCAATAAAAGTATACGTCAGTAGATGTTTTTATCCAAAAATGAGTGGTGTAACATAAAAAAAATACACTTTCCCATATTTCTGAAACATTTATTCAGGATTAATCATCCATTTATAAATGTCAGACAAGCTATCAATACATTTTGATTCAGAAATTAATTCTGAGGATCTTCTTGGCTTGAGTCAAAAATGCCCCAGAACAGACTAGGGGTGCATGGAAAATGAACAGAATGTAACGCTGTGCAGATGGTGGAAAGCACAAGCAAGAGCAGTGAGTGTCCATGAAATTTCTATGGCGTTATTTTAATAATTCACCCTTTGCGGCTAGATTTCTTTGTACAGGCATGTGCAAAGTGTGTGTGAGCGTGTGTGTGGATGTGCGTGTGTGTGTTTCCATTTCTGGGTCCAGCTCCAGGCTGGGTTTACTTTCTGGTGTTTACAGGGTGCGTGATCAGTGAGATTACATAGGAACTGTTTAAGACAGCTGCTTTACTCAGCGCTATCAAACCACCCACGCTCACCAGACGCGAACAGCACACACAAGACACACACACACAAAAACACAAACGTGAGATGGAAAGCTACACTCCTCCAGGGACCTACAAGCACTTGCACTAGCAATTGGGCGACTAACCCAGGCTTTTCATGAGAGCAGTAGTTATTCTATGTAGTGATATTTTCATCCACAGCCAACACAAATAGCTCACAGACTGAGAGGCCACAAGGATCATATTTGCAGCCAAAATAGTTCTTCGATGTTTTACTTTTAGTTATAGTCATTTTAGTTGTACACTAGAGCTTGTAGTTAGGGAAACGGTGTATTTTTTGTTACCACGGCAACCATGGTCGCGTCATTCTTAACGTTCACAGTTGTGTCTTTAATTAAGACACGAAACGGTTAATGTCGACGTAATCATGTCAAACTAGCTGTCCTCGCCAGGCGGGAGCTCCGCAGAAGTCTAGCCTACGCACATTCAGTCAAACACCGATGCAAGCAGCGTTATGAATTAACGCGCTGGTAGGTGCGTTGTCGGCGGGCGGAGCTTTTGCTAAACAAGTAATCAAAGGGCTGTACAGTCCGAATCACTACTAAGAAAAGATAAACTGCTAAAGACAGTGTTATTAAGCACTTGTCATAGATGATCAGAAAAGAAAAGGTATCTTTGTTATTGTTTTCTTTTGTTCTTTATTAGAGTGACAAAACAATGAGAACGTGTTCGCTGGTGATAGCATGAGTGAGGCAATCAAAAATGATAAAAATGAAAAAAATATGACAGTGAGGAAGGGCGTGATGGCGAGAAGTTCAGAACATCTATGAAAGAAATTTACTCAAATGCCCATTCCGAAATAAGTATGATGAAAGAATAGTATGCCATTTACAGTATGTATTATCATTAAAATCGTATTTTGGGGTGAAAAGTTAACATAAGTAAAAAAAATATAGTAAAGGAATATACTGTAAATAAATTACACTCTAAACTGTAGGGGAGCAAAAACATGTTGCAAAACTGGTAGTAAAATTATCATTTGGCTAAGTTTACAGGGTTCAAAGTAAAATGAGTATAAAATATCTCCCAAAAAAAAAAAAAACAACAACCGTGAGCTATTTATCTACTTTCGTTTGCACACTTCAATGGCTCATGAGGTTACTATATTAATCTGCTGATCTGGCACAAAATACAGCAAATGATTTAAAATCCTGACCCGTGCAAAAGATTAGCTGGTGAAACAGTAATGTGAGAAATAGCAAAATGTGGCTGCGCGAGACTGCTGATAAATAAATAACCATCGACACATCCCATGAAACAAGCTCACCAAGTATGCACTGGCCTCACGTGAGGGACAGACGGAGGTGAAAGAAGGGATCAGTTGCCGGGCGATCACTGTGTGAAAATTGTTTTTGTAACTGAAGCCACTTGTTACGTTCCAGTTACTGTTCCAGAGTCGGCGTAGGTCAGTAGGCCACAGTGTTGGTTGTACTTGGCTCTGGTTTCATTTTTTATTTGATCAATAATCAACTCTAGTGTTTCTCAACGTTTATTGAGCCGAGGCTCATATTTTTACATGAGAAAAATCTCACGGCACACCACCGAATAGGTTTTTGGGGGTATTTATGTGGAATTTGTGCCTATATGGTTATGTATAGTCTGTATGTATTTCGGATTGCATTTCTGATTCAGATTCAGACTGAGCCAACTTTATTGATCCCAGTGCTGGTAATTTGTTTGCAGCTTCCAGGTCCAAGCACACATGCAGCCTCAACAGGCAAACACTTAATAAATACTGTCATTAAAAAAAATACAAATAAAAAAAGACAAAAAGGTTATGTGACCAGTTACAAGAAATGCATAAATGAGAACAATGAGATAAGAGCACTTCAACACAATAAACTCGCATAATTTAAAAGCTTAAAAGACAAGTGATTCATTTAAAAAGAGTGCTTGTGTCTTTGAGTATGTCTTTGTCCTCCTCAGGGGCACACAGTAACATCTTCCTGGGGAAATCAGGACAAATTCTGTGGCAAGAATATGTTGTTTTTGGGTGATAGCTTTTATGGCTTTTTTTTTCTGCCACCTGTTTCTCCCAAGGAGAGAGTTCAAGTCTCTCTGCTTGACTCCAGTTTTGTTAGAGCAGACTTCAGCAATGATGTTCAGGCAGTTTTTTTTGTCTTTGATTGACAACCCATTTAACCAACGAGGTTAAAGCTTTCAATAAGACGGATAAAAATTACATAAAGCATTATCAGACACAGAAAAGAAATTGAGCTTTTGCAAGAAATGTATCCTTTTGTTGACCTCGCATTACAACCGCAACTGTGCTCAAGTCAAACTTCGACTGTGAGATGAACACAGTGCCAATGTATTATTAGTATGAGTCAACAAGCTCAACTTCATCATTATGAGCATATTCCTTGGTTTTAAGAACCTTAAGATCCAGGGTGTTATCATCACACCATAGGACAAAACCTGGTAAAGCATTACCATAATCGTTCTATGGGCCGTGGAGAAGAAACAGGTGAGCTGTATCGTCAGAAAACTTCACAATATGACTGCCCTCCTGACTATTACATTCTACAGCTGTCTGTACTTTAGAAAAGGCAATGCTGGCAGGACACAACCTTGGAGTGAACCTTTACAGGAAAGCCTGCTGCTGGAAATGGATCCATTCACCCAAACCTGTTGGAGTCTTGTCAGTAAGAAACAAAACAAAAAATAATGGATGACCTATTTAAGGTAATTGTGAAGGTGTGGAGACAATTTTGGAGATGTGGTAAATAACAAGACGAGTAAATCAGAACCATTCAGGTCATTTTACTCTCCACATACAAACTCAACTTTTTAACCCAGTCAACCATGCCCTTTGAAGCCAATCCCTTTTGAAGCCAACAACTCCCATTGACTCTTTCATCTCCTGCCCCTCCCTTGAACAAAAACATCCCTGAACGTCTCCTTCTTGTGGGTCATCACACAGGGGTATTATCTCAGTGAGTTTCAACTTCTCCCTAATCCTTTTCCGACCGGCAGGTCACATGGTGTAGCAGTATGGGGTATTTACAGTATATTGGAGATAATTCATTTCTTTGTTTTTGTTGGTACTTCTATTTTTCAAAATAAACTGTTTAATCAATCAATCTACTGGAACAAATAATTAATTCTTTTTGGACCAATTTAGTTAAATTGGATAATTTGCCACAGTATACAGTAACTGCTGACCTCTCACGGCACACTAATGTGATTGGGAATGACTGATCTCCTCAATGATTCATGCCTTCCCCATGCATCCTTCCACATCTGCACAGGCAGATTACTATAGCTGCCACTTTGTGTGTGTGTGTGTTTGCATGCGCCAACACGGCTGAGCCACAAAGCACTGAACTGCTGCGCTGTCGCAATAATCACCATGACGACACCTAAAACAGCAGTACCGCAACGTTACCGAAATGAGGCAGTTTCTCCCCGAGGGATGCCGGCGGTTAGTGCGCCGCTCGATAACTGTCTAATAGAGAACAATTATCACAATCCAGCATTCATTGCTCGCTACATCTCGCTATCTGACCTCGTGTCTGCGTTGTCAGCTTGCTGCTAACTGGGCCTTCACCTGGTGATTAATGTCACAGTGCATATGCGCCAAGCCATGCTTCCGTGAAAATGAGCTGTTTACGTGTTTGCATGCATGTCATATACACTTCTCACGAAAAGTTAGCGATATTGGGCTTTCAGCTGAAATTTAAGGGTGAACCTAAAGTGCACTATAACTTTTACAGGTGAACTTTATTTGACTTTCTTTAAACTTTTGAACGCACATGGGTGAAACATCCACAAACCTTCCCTTCAAGAAGAATAATTGGCAAGCACTGTGAGTGTAATAATCAATATTTGATGGTCACGTGTTGCAGCAACGTGTTGGCTCAGTCACTGGCTGTGCACTTTGTATTATTCGCAATACATTTAAAGCACTGGGAAAATAAATTGCTAATGAGCCGCCATGAAATATTATAGCTCATTAATATGGTACATCTAAAAATGTTAAACTCTTCCAGCTTTTCAATTTAAAGTATGGCATAATGCCCGTTCTTACCAATAAATCACACTCGCACAGACGTTTTGCAGTGATAAAGAATCACTGGTAATAGTAACCTAATACCCACAGTCGTGGACTTTTTTTCAAGAAGACTGCAGCTGCAACCTACTGGATATAAATGTCAAAATTGCTGGAGTGGCAACATCCTTCATGCAGCCTTCATTTCCATATACTATCATTGGATTGCCACAAGGCCAGATGTCCCATTCAACTGAGATGAAGCGCTACTAAGAATAAACCCAATATGCTCGCTGCTCCGTGATACGACAGCATGCAAACAAGTGTAGCAACTGATATTATGTCGTAAGGCCATAGTACTTGGGATGATCCATAGCAGCACTTGCTGTTTTAAAGCCAAAAAGATGGCCGCATTCATGTCACAGTGTATAAAAATAATACAGCCCAGCGGAAGTCTCCGAGAGCTGTTAACAGTAGAAGGCTAGCTGTATTGAAAACATAGTTCAGTTTCCCTCAGAACGCAGACCTTAACATTAAGCTAACATCATGCATTTTTTGTTGAAATTGTTAAAAATTAATACGATAATCACTGAAGGTTTGAAAAAGATTGCCTGGTAATGTTAAAGGATACAACTATGGTGTAATTTGGTTCTGAATTTTTCCAACATTGCATCAATATTGCATCAAAAATGTCTACTGTACGATATACCGTACAATATGTGTGCAGTATTGAGTTTGCTCCGTTGCTATACTAAAGCATCTCAGACAGTAACACAACAATGGTCGCTTCTCTAATATGTCATCCTTGAGCCTCAATCTCCACACTTGACCAATCAACCCATGCTTAATCCATTTTACGTTAGCGTTGCAATAAACAAAGTATCTGCAGTGTGCACTCTGCTAGACGTACCCAGCAGACCCTCACAATACGTTTGGGTCTGCCAGGTCGAACCGGCGTCTTCCCACACCATTAAAGCCAACACACCACCAGGTGGTGATCGGTTGACAGCTCTGCCCCTCTCTTCATCCAAGTGTACCAAGACATGCAGTCGCAAGTCTGATGACACGACCACAAAGTCAATCATCGAACTGGGGCCCAGAGGCTCCTGGTGCCAAGTGCACATGTGGACACCCTTACATCTGAACATAGTGTTCATTATGGACAACTCACAACAAGCACAGAAGTCCAATAATAGCACAACGCTGAGGTTCTGAACGGGGAGGCCGTTCTTCCCAATTGCGCCCTTCCAGGTTTCAGTGTCATTGCCCACGTGAGCATTGAAGTCCCCCAGCACAACGAGGAACTCCCCAGCGGGAGCGCTCTCCAGCACCCCTTCCAAGGACTCCAAGAAGGGTGGGTAATCTGAAGTGTTGTTTGGTGCATAGGCACAGACAACAGTTAGGATCCGTTCCTCCACCCAAAAGAGGAGGCTACCCTCTCATCTACTGATGTAAACCCAAACGTAAAGGCACCGCGCCGGGGGGCAATCATCATGCCCACACCTGCTCGCCCCCTCTCACAGGGGGAAACTCCAGAGTGGAAAAGTGGCTGTAGAAGGTCTGCGTCCGGACGAGAGAAAACGTGATCCAAAGTTAGGACTCATCATAGGGGGTTCAGAGCCATGCTTTGTCAGGTACCAGACCTAGGACCTGTTTGCCACGGGAGATCCTACCAGGGGCGTAAAGCCCCACACAACTTAGCTCCTATGATTAATGGGACACACAAAGGCCTCCCCCACAATAAGGTGGCGGCTCAGGGATTGGGAGATTGTCTTATTGTGGGTAATACAGCAAGACTGGATGAGGTATGTTTTAGGATCATACCGGACAGCTGAAATACCAGGGGAGGGAGGCTTCAAGAGCAAATTGTGAGGGAATGATTGATAGATTGTGAGGACAAATAGAGGCAGAATAGCTGTACTTCACTATTTCAACTTGCTATCCCAAACCAAAGTTCTAAATAAAGTTGAAAAATAGATAAAAGTCTGCAGTACTCATTGATTTGCAGTAAATAAAGGTAATTGAAAAATGCACAAACCCATATGACCTTTGCCTCTAGAATCTGGCTTTGGATATCATTCCGATTCATTAAGGCTCTTGCAGTCGGTCAGTGAAAGATTGATTTTGGCAAAGCTGTAAGGATGATGCACTGATTTGAACTTTGGCCACTACCACCTCTTGGGTTCGAGCTTCAAAATGAAGCAGGTTCTTCTAACCCAAAATCCAAGGAAGTTTTAAAAAGGCTGATTCAATGTTGAATCTTCAATTAAACGAACATGAATCTTTTTGGAATGTGGAAGCAAGCCAGAGTACCTGGATAAAACCCACACAAGCACAGTGAGAACATACAAACACCACACAGGAAGGCCTGAGCCAAGGTTCCTATCCTCCTATTGCCATTGTTGAGCCGAAACCTCAATGGTTCAAATTTTGTTCGATTTCATATTTTTTCACAAATTGATACTATTGGTCAGTACCCATGTGGGTATTTTTTTTATTATTATAATTTTTTAGTATAATTTGATTTTCTTTAAAAAATTAAGGTCATCTCAAGGTGACCCCAAACTTTGGAACAGTACTTTATACTGTATATACTGTAAAAGTGTATTTTCATGGAAAACATGAGATGGTTTGAGTGACCCAAAGCTTTTAAACAGTAATGAACAACTGGTCAATTTCCCCACATCGTCAATTAAGGAAATGTAGACAAATGTCCATTTTAAAGAACATGCTATTCAAAACCTGAATAGCCCCTTTCTTTACACAAATATTTCAGGAGATCTAAAATAGACGCGAGTAGATATGTTACCCAAATGACCTGATTCCTTTTTTTCTTCTTTTTCTTTGTGCCTCTGCCACCTGTCACAAGACGAAACCTCAGAGGTCACCCTGCAGCCTACGCACCGCGGCCACAACATAAGGTTATAAAACTTCAGAGCCACTCAGCACCCAATCACCTCCAACTAGCAGCATTCTCCCCATCCTCCGCATGCCTTCAAGTCAACATGTCAGCCTCCTCCTTGACCCGGCACGTAAACAGGCACTGGAACACACGAAGCAGCGGGACTGTGAACATGCCACTCCAAGGCCGAGCGCATGATGACAACTTAGCAAGCAATTAAAGCCTCAAATTAAACCGCTCTTGCAACACAACAGCTGACCACAACCAGGGGTCTAACAAGCAGAATTGATGTCAGGGTGCGGCAGGTGGCGGTTTACTGTGGGGTCAGTAAGGACTCTGTTAGCTGGTGATATGATTGCAATTAGGCTTCTGACCTTGGAGAAGCAGTCATTCATAGACATGGTTGGCTTGGCTGGGTTTAGGCAATCACAAATCAACAGGGGGCATAGTAAGAAACCCCGGGCTTTGCTCTTCCAGTAACCCTTACAGCTCTTTGCCACTGCCACGTAGTGTCATGGATCATAAATAATGCAGCGAGTCATGCAGCAAGACCTTATAAATGAGGCTACCTCAGTCAGAACCATCCGACCTTTACGTATAACTCACACGATCGAGAGCAATGGCTGCCTTACATAACACACCCAATAGCACTACGGTTGATAGCCTCCGAGGGTTAAGGGTAGTAGTCTCCATTGGGCACAGTATAGGACACTGTTACATTGATTTTTTGTTTTGAATGACAGAAATATAATTAATATATTCCAGGAGTTTAACTGTAGAGGTAAAGTAAGGTTTTAAGCAGCATTCTTTTTAACTGGTGTTAATCATAAAACAATTAAAAACATGTAGCAGTGAACCTTACTTCCATTAGAGCTAAAATAATGAAAATGTTCTTCCGCCATGTCTCCACCAATATTCGATTGTGCATTAGACCTCCAGACGCTAAACACAGTCGTAACGATAATTACACTTTAAAAAGGTAATGGCAATAGTCTGGAATTTTAGGGATAGGGATAAACCCGTATACCGTTTCATCACCATTTGGTAGATATATTTCCATCTATTGTTCTCATCTCTCTCTCTCTCATTAATTTCTTCTTTGTCTTATCCTCGGTTCATGACAGTTCCGTTCCTACGGTGGCGACGTAACCCAAATATATATGTCAGTCAGAATGCACCGTAGTCTATCACTAACCTACACGAATTCAGTAGTAAAGTGAAAATTACAGTTCATATCTTGGATGAAAAATTTCTCTGCCATAAATGTACAATATTACGATATTGTTTATTATGTTTATCTGTTGATGCTGAATGTGCATTTGGACCTGGAAGCTGTAAATGAATTGCCCGTAGCGGGATTAATAAAATTGTATAAATCTGAATAAAACAATTAAAAGCAGTGAGCTTACCTTCTTGTGCCAACTAAGTGACTATGTGTTCTTATGCCGCCGTGCAAACTGGACTCTGGCTAGGCAGTGACGGAATGCTATAGTATGGTCGGATTTATTGTCAGTCCTCAATATATGTGGAACATACAGAGGTCCAAATTTACTTTTCCAAGAGGCCACTGTCACAAAAACAATACAACAAAACCAAAAACAAGCGATAAAATATAAAGACATAAAAGCTCATTTTATCCATTTTCAAGTTTTTCCAAGTTGTCAGTCAAAGTGAGCAGGCAGGTGATTTTGGAACGGACATACTACACAGAACATGGCCCACTTGCAGCATATACATTTCTTAGGTGTGTCGAATCTGCTCCTAAGTGGACCGAGTAAGTGGATCTAATCTGGGCCGGGCTGTTCTGGGTCTCTGTCTGTCTGTTGGCTGGTTGGCCCCGCTCTGCTTTGCCAGTCGCTACCCGGAGGGCCTGTTATTTTGGGAGCTCAGCTGAGAGCAGATGACAACATCATGGACTGTTTAAGCTGCTTACATTTCTTCAAGCACTCCCACTGCACCCTGGGATCTACACCCTATGTTGTTCTCGCCATTTTTGCTTGTGCACGAGGAGAAACTGTTCTAAGAATACAAGACTTTAGGTCCTGGTGAATGGCATAATGTGACAATACATCAGTGATGTTGACAAGGGACGATGAATGACAATAAGACAGACCACTTAAATATCTGTTTAATGCATCTAATTGTGAAGTAATAGGGTTACTTCAATTATTGTATCATTCATTTTCTGATATTTAAACAATGTGGTTGATAACTTGGGTTCCCTGCAGTGCTTAAAATTCTTGATGCATGAATGTGATTATAATGCTTGAATTTTGGATACAGTGGACCCCCGCTGTTCGCGTGGGTTAGGGACAGAGCCAGACCGCAATTAGCAAATTCACGCATAAAATTGATGCCCCCTAAAAGTGACATAATTTGTGGTAAGGGAAAAAGTTATAATTGCTATACTATATTACTTGTGTAGACCACAAATGTACCACAAACTATGATCACACTTTAATGACATTTTGTACACTTACAAACATCTTCTATCATCTGACATTTCAGTCCTAAGAACATCCAAAAACTAATTTGCTCCTTAGGCTCTGCACCAGGCTAGCCGCTAACTAGTCTGTTGTCAGTGCGGTACCTCGACAAGATGGCTTAATAGTTAACAACAGTGAACGGGTGGAATATCGTATTCAGATGATGGATAAATACTGCTGGATGGATGTTGAATGCTAAAGTGCTGATGTTATTTTATCTAGCAAAATAGTTCAGTGCTGTGTTCAACCTCGCTGTTCACATCTCACCGTGGGTCAACATGACAACTCTAGCCCTTATCGTAGATAAACAATATAATAGACTAATAGACTGTACGTAACAAAATGGGACATTTTAACCACTCCAACCTCAAACCTGTTCTCCAAAAGTACAAACATACTATAAAGAGTATTTTGCCACGAAATGAAACAAAAATAAATGTTTGTACTTTTTTTTGCCATGTCATAGAAAATCGCAACTCAGTGAGGATTTCTGTGGATTCAAAGGGTTCAGTTCCCAAAAAAAAAATCAACGTAGTTCGCAACTGTTGAACAACGAATGTACGGGGGCCGACTGCACAGCTGTTTAAAGAACAGCTGTGCCTTACACTTCAAAGACTCTGAGGGTCAATTTCATATGATTTGATCAATAATGGTAAGGACGTAAAAAAAGGTCTGTCCGCTTGTGCTGCTAAGTGTGTTCACGGCTCCAAAGTTCGCTGGTTCTTACCGATGAAGCTAGTAAACACTCCCGATTAGCTTTAACTATGAACCCAAACTCGATAGATGATCGTACAGCAATTCGAGGAAGTGCTGGCGATCATCAGCAAGTCATTTGCTGTGGATATTATTGTTTATATTTTTGATGGCGTAGGCAAAGAATGTTGGTTAAGATATCTATAACTGTCGCTAGCTAATGCAGCCATGTGCAGCTTACTGATTTCATGGCAGTCCATTGCAAACGTAATCCAAACAATGTGATTTCTTAAACTTGGAAAAATCACAGACAAGTATAACTTTTATTTATGAAGAACAATTTTACTATATTATCAGAAGCATGGTCCTAAACCGACTCCATATTAAAAAGTACAGAGAGATAACTTGATTAGGTGCCACTACAGATGAGTGGTTCAAGCTGATTTTTGTAAACGAAGCATTCTAGAGACCTTCTCGAACAGCTGCGCACTTGTCAGACTTCTTGACTTAATCTAAGCTATGAATAGCTGAGGTAAAAAGTCATAGCGTCAACTGTCCGACCAGCTCTGCTTTATCACACAATTACAAGTAATGTTTGTCATCATTCCTGCGCACGCTGCACTCTTGACAAGTCATCCGATGCAAACGGCTAAACCTCGGGCCGAGTATATTACAAGCTCTTTGGTCACCAAGGCGACGTCAAATTTGACACTGTGAATTATAAGTATTGCTGAGGCAGAGAGCAGAGCATTTTAGGAGAGTGTTAAGTTACAGACGCAAAGTAGACAGGCAGAATGATTTAAAGCCTTTTTTTTTAAAAAAGTTCTGCTAGGGTAAATTACAGGTAATGGCGCAGAGGAAGCGGAGTGAGGTAAAAGAACATTTCGATTCAGTTGTTATTATTGCATGAAAAATCCAAGAAAATCAATGACAGTCTGAAAACTGCATTCATTCATTTGTCATAATGGCGCAATACTTCATCACGCTGCTGGCTGTTAACGAGAACACATTTCAAATCTTTCTAAGGAGGGTTTATACACCATCTGTAGCAAGTCATCTGTGCGCACATGAAGAACTAGGGAGACACAAGAAGGGGGAGGGACAGACAAGAGTCACATGACGTAAACTTGCCAGACAGCGCATAGGCCTCAGCCATGCACAAATGGGCGTGATACATCAGTGTTGTCAAATATGAGGATGAACACAGCTGTGCACAGCGGAGAGAACCATGTCTTCAAGTGACAATTTTGTCGGAATTCCCACGAAAAATTCGGCAAACCTTCGGCCTTGGCGCGCCAAATGGAGAAAAAAAAAAAAAAGTCACGACATGGTAGATATTCTATGTTGAAAATGTTCTATTTTATGAGAAAAATATGCCTTCGCACTTAAATTAATTTGAATTTTAAAAAGTAAAGTAACCCCTCCAAAAAACTCATACACACTACTCAAATGCTCTCATGCCACTACGGTAACACTCTCATACACACTGCTGAAACCCTCTCATATGTGCTATTGAAATGCTCTCATATCACTACTGAAACACTCTCAAACACACTACTGAATAGTTTTTTACTCATGCACTACCGAAACGCTCTCATATACACTACTAAAACACTCCCATACACACTACTAAAACACACCCATACACACCAGTTAAACACTCTCCCACACACTACTGATATCCTTTCACACACAATAAATTTGTTCATTTAATATATTGAAATGTGCCTTTCAATAGTGTGAACAAGAGTGACTCAGTAGTCCCACGAGTGAAATAAATTCAGCAGTGTATATGAAAGCGTTTCAGTAGTGTATATGAGCAAAACAATTTCAGTAGAGTGTAGAACAGCATTTCAGTAGTTGTGTATGAGAGAGAGTAGTTTACATAAGCGACAAAAAAATCAAGTGTGTTTGAGGTACGTTCAATAATGTGGATGACAGAATTTCAGAATTTCAGTAGTGTATATAAGAGCAATTCAATAGCGTAATAGATGTAATCCTGAATTATGTCCCGAATCGCCATTCGTATGTGATGTTTGAGGACCAACACAAGACTGACTTGACCTCTCTCTCTCTCCATGTTATATCAGACCACATGCACAAGAGCACGAGGCTCTTACACACACACGCGCACACAAACACACACAGACACATGCACAAAACAGATGGGAAAGGCATGAGGTCAAGATGTGCCCTTCCACCTCGCCTCTGAGACAAATCCAGACCCTTCAAAACAAAAGCTCGTATTTCGCTAACACAAGCTGGTACAAAAGGTCAAGGTGAAGACATATTAAGATTGCGTATGTAACTCATTCACAGGGAGAAGATGGGGGTGAATCTCGGCTTTGCACGTTGATTATGAGGGGGAGAAATGGCAAAAATATGTAAGTTGGAGAAATCTAGGCACCTCAAAATAAAAGAGAGTATTTATATCTATGGTATAAACAAAGTATGTGTCATGGTAGGTAGTAGAACGTGTGCGTTGCGATCGTGAGAAAAGATCGTGAACGGTAAACGCCATGTAAAAAAGCCACACTCGTTGCTCACGGCACATTTCTTAGTTGTATATCTGTAAATAAATTAGCATTTTGCTTAGTTGTAACTAAAATTTTGGTTCTTAACACAAAGCACAAAAATCCACTAAGTGACAGTTCGTCACTCAAAAAACTCGAAATATGGACGATCTTAACCATTGGGCCACGGGCAGCCGTGGCCCAATGGTTAAGATCATCGCCTGCCACCGTGGGGGACCTAGGTTCAAAACCCCGACTGGACCACCGCCAACATCCCCCGGACTCACGGCTGTGGTGTCCTTGAGCAAGACACTGATACCCCGAAATGCTCCCCGGGCGCTTCAGCTGCCCCCTGCTCCAGTGTGTTCCACTAACATGTGTATGTGTTCACTGTGATGGGTTAAATGCAGAGAACAAATTTCGTGTGCATGCATGCATGTTCATGACAATAAAAGATGATTCTTCTTCATTCTTCTGGTACATCAAGGTACCTCTGTAGTTGGAATCAGCTCACAAGCAATTGCTACGTGCAAGTTCATTGCAAATTGGTGCTCTTTGAGGTTTTATTTACCTCTAAATTAAAGAAATCAAAGTTTCAGCAAATCTCCACAGAATGACCACATAAAGCAACCAGATAACTGCCCATTAACGAGCAGAAGCAACAGCGTAGGCTGCATGAATATCTGCCACCGTCGGGCCATTCTTCTTCCGTTTGTCGTCTTTTACCCCCCCTTTCAATCAGCAGGCAGGGGGCCCCGACCCAAGTGCTCATTAGCCGCCAGGCAGCGGCGGGCTGGCGGGGATCGTTTTGCAAAGACAAACACCTCAATTAGACGCCGCAAACCTGTACTAAGTTCAGAGCCAAATAGTTTTGAAAAGGATGGGGGCGCAAAACATAGCAACACCAACACTGCAATTAAATGCCTGCTATGTTTGGATATCAATGAGGCAATACCTCACTGGATTGTTGGTATGCTGCTGTCATTCTGTTATAATGGCATGATGTTTGCCTTCAGTATTTCTACCACATTGACTCCATGAAAACATAAAATCTCGACGCTGGTTCGTGCTAACTGGAGCCAGGTGATTTACATTGTAAATTTGTGGCCTTGATGGATGCACCTGCATGTTGATCCATATTACCAACCCTGTTTGTGTGGGTGCTATTTGGAGCAAAAAAATAGAATAGCAAAAAAATAGAAACAACACAAGCACATTTTGATCTGTAACACACATCAATAGAAAGAAGACGCCGCCATGATGGAATAAAATGCTGTACATACAAACCTCGAAATTTGAACAAAAGGTCGGAGTCCAACCGAAATAAAAAAAAAACTACAAAAGGATGATGTCATGCGAGAGCAAATTTTGCGATGTGTTAGTATAGATTGGTAGACTTATGCTCAGTGAGCATCTAAAGCAGTGGTTTACATTTTTTTTAAACACCAAGTACCACCTAAACAAAATGCTAAGCTTTCCAAGAACCACCATCATGACCACGAACTCATTCACTGCCGTGGACATGTACATTTGTCAATTGGAATCCAACCATTTACTGCCACAGACGTATATATTCGTCAAGTACGTTTTTAAAAGAGTAGGTATGAAATTCAGGTTTGTTAACCACTGTAATGACTAACATATCCCTGTAATTGGTGGCATTGCATTGCTCTGGATTTGGGGTCAGCACAGCTTTTGAGTTGAAGATAAAGACTAGGTGGCAAATCTTGGCTTGCAACGTTGATTATGAGGGAGAAAAATCCCAACACATTGGCTGTCGGACAAGTTTAGGCACCCCACACTGGAGTACAGTATGCACTGTATACTGCATGTATGGTGTAAGCAGAGTATGTGTGATTGCGACTGTGAGAACAGATGACGCAAATCACAGTAGCATAGTAGGCCTTTATTACTAAAGCATATAATTTAATATTATTGTAAGCCACTGTAACATGCAGTTTGAAAATGAACACTGCCTTTAAATATATAAAAATAAAAATACTAATAAATAATGAATCATTTCAAATGTATTTGCAAATAAAAGTTACCTAATACCTAAAACATAAATAAAAATAAAACAGTTCTTTAAGAGTAAATGCAAATATATTGAATTTAAAAGTTAAATACAACTGAACTGTACTTAGGCAGTGATTCATTCACATACCACTGGAGGGAGGATGAATGGATGACTGGATGTATGCCACCACTATCCCAGGATGGATTGTGTTCAACTTTAGAGGTTCCATTGTCTGTTTTCTTCTTTTTTATTTACCCAGAGAGAGAGCAGGATGAACGATAGCTGGAGAAGCCATCATAAATTTTCGTAAGCGTTACGGCCCTTTTCTCATCATCCAGCTGTCTCCCTCCACTTGAAGATCGATAGGGCGAGATTTACGCTGCACAAATTTTTCTACTGCATCATTCATTAATTTGGTTTGCAGTCGGTGGATAATTATCGCTGAGTTATTAAGTCAGGGCTAAACAGTTGAGCTAATGCGTGTAGGATTACAAGGGAGTGGTACGGAATAAAAATGTTGCCCATTTCTATGTGACAGTCCCAGGGAGGTTTTTATGTAGCAACACTGTATGTTTCTTATTCCACTGTATCATACTGACAGTTGTGTCTATTATTTCTCCCGTTTTGTGTGGCTGAATAAATACATCAAAAATGGGCCCAACGTGCCTATCGCGCTAATACTATTTCATAAAACATGCCTCAAAGCGCATTAGATAAATAATAAGCTCGCTAAAGGTTATTCTCTACTGATTAGTTCGAGTGTTACTGTGCCATCAATAGAGCTGAAAAACACGTTAACACGCGTTAATCGCTTGATTGCTCATAATTAATTGCAATTTTTGTCCTCCGTTCCCCTTAAAAGGACATTTTGCATACTCTCATCAGCTTAGAAGGGAATAAATTTGCTGTTTCATGTAAATATATTCAAAAAGCTTTGTGATAGAAGAGTGTCACAAGGACACTTCATACAAGTGACTCATCTTCCACAATTTTAACTTGTCATAATGCTACAAACACACACTGACATGCAGTGTGTGTAGCAGGTAGGGCCTTGTTGTTAATCTGTTGTCATGTGTTGATAGCATTAGATTTAGTTCATTACACGACTATGTGTTCCTTTCCTAGTTTCCAAGTTTAATTTGTTCCATGACCATGCTCTTAACTGAAAACTCTTGAATCTCATCATCTTTTCCCAATGAAATGAATAGAATTGCCATTAATCCTTTCCAGCCTCCCAAAAATTAAATAGAATATAAAGAATTAAATAGTTTGTGCATCATGATCAATTAAATGCAGTGTGACCTAATTGGCCACTAGTCTCAATTGTGTAAAAAAGTAATTACGACACAAACGATGAAAACAGTCACAATACTGTGAGTGAGTGAGTCAAATATAGGTTGTTTTTTTTTCAGAGTATAAAGAATATATGCCTGTGAGTACTGTTATATCGTCTGTCTACATGTGTTGATGCATCGTTTGTGTTCAAATGTCTGTTGCTTGAGGGGTTATAACAACCCGACTATCGATGCTAATCGTTAAGCCTGTCTATGGTGTTTTGCATTGTGTGTTAGCGTTAAGTTAGCGGAAGCCAAAGCTGTGTGGGTCACTATCTGCCAAAGAACTGCTTGCTGTGAAGTTGAGTTCACTGCCACCATCGAGTGCTCGATCTCAAATTCTTCCTGGCAAGTAAAATCAAAAAAATTTGGGGGAACGACAGCTCAAAAACTTAAGTTGGGTCACTGTCTTTGGGAGAAAAGGCCCGATATAATAGTCATTTTTTGGAAGAACACATAGCTTTTAGTTGCATGGTATATGCTGGTAGCACAGGTTCCCTATTATCTACAATATGACATACTGTATGCGAACATATATATATATATATATATATATATATATATATATATGAGTTTGATGTGCTGCCATTAAGTGGAAATGAAAAAAAAAAACTGCTGGGCGTGTTCAGTGTCTCAGTCATTAGTATGTTGGTTTGAATTTGAGCATTGGTCAGGTGGAAGCAGAAGGTAGGGCTTAAAGGCTATCCAGCCCAGTTATCCTGCAAGGTTAAAAAAATAAAAATAAAAATAAAAAAGAGAGGAGCCAGATATTGGTCCAGAAGACACTGTGTTTGTGTTTGTGAGCACTGTGTGGCTGGGTGGATTTGTTAATGCTGTGATGCTGCAGCCAAGACAGGATGGAGACATGCAGCCAAAGACAAGAGGACCGGTAGCCCAAGTCACACTGAGCCCGAGTTGCCATCTGTCCCTCAAAGCTTTTACAGCATGGAGCACTGAGCATGCACTCACCCACACACATTTCTACACACAGACACACACGCTGTTGAACACTGAGCAATTTCACAGGAGTCAGCAGCAAACGCAAAAAGCAACCATCCTCCCTTACAATCCACGAGTGAATACATTTATAATGTGACATCAATATTTGTGCATAATATTGCAGGGGTGTTTGTCACGTTAGTCACCCAAGCGGAGCACAAATTTTTTTTTTTTTTACGTTTAGATGCGGCAAGTCGGCGATGTGTTCGGTACTTTGAATTGAAAAAAAAAAGATGCTCCGATACTACGACAACGATGCCACCAGCCTGACATGTACTGTAACTTTTGGGAAGGTGGAGTCGAAGCCATCTGGGCGAATTGGGAATACTCTAAATAAATGTCCGCTAAATTTTACACACCACAGAGAAGAAAGTGGTTAAAAAACCTACGAAATTTGAATGATTAAAAAAAACTTGCCAAGTCTATAAAATGAGTACTCAAGTACAGTGTTCCCTCGCTATATTGCGGTTCACCTATTGCGGATTCAATGCAGTGGGGATTTGTTTTTTCATATTCATAGCACACATAATTCATCATATGGCAGGATTTTGAGTGTATGTTGTAATTCTTTTGTGGTAAAATCAACATTGTAAATCATCAACATTGTAAAACAACAACACAATGTAAATAGTGTACAATACTACTTTGGATTATTGTATGTTTAGAAGTTTCAAACTTTTTTAAGAGTATAGAAAGTATTTATAAGAGTCTGGTAGAGTGGTAGAGGTTAATAGGAGTGTCGAGAGGATTAATAAGAGTCTGGAGAGGTTCACAGATGTTCCTTATGAGTTTTAGATTTTTAAAATAAGGTCAAGCTAAGAAAGAAAAAGAGTGAGATGTCAAGACACAAATAGAAATCATTGTTTTACTTTCACGAGGAAGGAGGCGCATAAGTGCATCTATTAAACGACTGTGATGACTAATTGCGGTACAAGTGTGAGGACGGCCTACACACAATCTGCTCATACAACCCTAAAAAACATGTTAACTTTGATTCTCTGCTGGCCCATCTAATAAAAGATGTGCATGAAATGGAGTTGGTTTAACATTTCAAATGACGAGTTCATATTGTACGTCTTCAGTGAAGCCACAAGCACAAAGGCTGTGATTTTTGTTGCAATAGATGTGAAGAATCACAGTTCCTTTTATTATTCATGCCGCCATGTGAATATTACATTTCAAATGCATTAAGCCAGACGTGGGAAGGATTACATAATGTTATTGTGTGGCTGCTTTCTGCTGCAGGTATAGTGGTACCTTGACTTACAAGTTTAATTTGTTGCATGACCAAGTTAGTAACTCAACTTCAAATGTAAATCCATTAGAAACTGACTATTGCCAGATTGTGATTAAATTATGCGGCCAATTTAAAACCCCAATTCCAATGAAGTTGGGACGTTGTGTTAAACATAAATAATAACAGAATACAATGATTTGCAAATCATGTTCGACCTATATTTAATTGAATACACTACAAAGACAAGATATTTAATGTTCAAACTGATCAAATGTATTGTTTTTAGCAAATAATCATTAACTTAGAATTTTATGGCTGCAACACGCTCCAAAAAATCTGGGACAGGGTCATGTTTACCACTGTTACATCACCTTTTCTTTGAACAACATTCAATAAACATTTGGGAACTGGGGACACTAATTGTTGGAGCTTTCTAAGTGGAATTGTTTCCCATTCTTGCTTGATGTACAGCTTCAGCTGTTCAACAGTCCGGGGTCTCCGTTGTCATATTTTACACTTCATAATGTGCCACACATTTTCAATGGGAGACAGGTCTGGACTACAGGCAGGCCAGTATTGGACTTATTTTACTACGAAGTCACGCTGTTGTAACACGTGCAGAATGTGGTTTAGCATTGTCTTGCTGAAATAAGCACGGGCGTCCATGAAAAAGACGTTGCTTGGATGGCAGCATATGTTTCTCCAAAACCTGTATGTACCTTTCAGCATTAATGGTGCCTTCACAGATGTGTAAATTACCCATGCCATTGGCACTAACACAGCCCCATACCCTCACAGGTGCTGGCTTTTGAACTTTGCGTCCATAACAGCCCGGATGGTTCTTTTCCTCTTTGGCCCGGAGGACACTACGTCCACAATTTCCAAAAACAATTTGAAATGTGGACTCATCGGACCACAGAACACTTTTCCACTTTGCATCAGTCCATCTTAGATGAGCTCGGGCCCAGAGAAGCCGGCGGCGTTTCTGGGTGTTGTTGATAAATGGCTTTTGGTTTGCCATAGGCCAAAACATGCATGCACATTTGCAGATACAATATACGGCACAAGAAGCACTTCCTCTCAATCCCCCACTGACACAAAAATATCTGCTGTCATTTCAAGATTATCATATCATCCCGCCTGCACCGCCACTCATCCAACTGTCACAGTTGACAAATGGAAAACATCCCAAGTATTGAATCAATATTAAGGCTATAAATGGTGTCTATTTACAGATCACTGTGCCGACTCCAGTGAGAAACAGCTCAAGGAACGCCTGTTTTTAATTGATATAATGAACTTCCTACTTCTGTTAACAATCTCTCATCAGTCTATGCTATGGTGGCATTTAAGCAGATGATGAAGTCATCATTTTTCCATGCGATGTTTTTGTACTTGCCCTTTATGCAAGGTACACTCTTAAATCGGTATACTCAAGCAAGACAAATTGAAACTGGCAGTGAATCATTGTTTCCGTTCTATCACCGCCCCATGATGGGGACACACGAAAAGTAAACTACCACGTATGAATAAATATGACATCTGCAATTCAGAGCGGTGGCGTCATGGCAGGCAAACATGGCAGCAATCGGAGCTATAAACAAACTGCAGATGACTTCGTTTCGCATTCAGCCAATTACAGCGAGATCTGCAATCCTTCTATGCCATGACAGAGAACACACACACAAACAGTGGATATAAAAAGTCTACACACCCCTGTTCAAATGCCAGGTTTTTGTGATATTAAAAAATATTTTATTTTTTTAAATCAGAACAAGATAAGGACTACAGCGACATTTAAAAACCTTTTCCAGCATTAATGTGACCTATACCCGACCTAGACAGAAGAAAAATGAAATTATTTGAGAAGGGAAATAAAAATAAACACTAGAGCTTATGTGGTTGGACAAACGTGCACACCCTCCTATGACGTGGGTGTGTTCAGAATTAACCATGCAACTCTTATTGAAACTGACTGACTGATTCCCTCCACCTTATCCAAGTCTATCTGAATAAAAATAAATACATTAAAAAAAAAGATTCTATCACCACCATGTGTTACTGTAAAGCCTACTTTTTGGAATAATGGCCAAAAAGTTCAAGCTTTGTTTTTACAAAAGGTCCCAGTTTAAATTACCTGTGGTAACACATTGTCTGTCTGTCTGTCTGTCGGTCTATCTATCTATCTATCTATCTATCTATCTATCTATCTATCTATCTATCTACATCATCAACAACCAGATGATTCTTAACCCTATCTATTGGAGAAAACCCAGGCAAGCAAGGGGAGAACAGGCAAATTCCAAGTCTGAACTCTGAGGCCTCCATGCAAAGGAGCAGGCCACCGTGCCCCCCTACTGTGGTGTCAAAAAAGTCAAATTAAGGGACCGACAGAACAGAAGAATTTGAACATTGTCCCTGTCTTAATTTTCAATGGTAACCTTTAACTACAGCTGAAGTGCTTTCTTGTCATTGCAGGCAACCTTTTCATTTGGCCTAAAGCGGCGTTCATATTCTTTATGCTCGTCATTTCTGCTGTTATGGAATACTATTAGATCACAACTCGCTTTCTCTCTCTCTCTCTCTCTCTGTCTCTCTCTCTCTCGCACTGTTTGTCCTTTCGCTTTTCACCCTCTCGCCGTCATAGCCCCCTCACCCCATACTGCAGTGTAGGCAACGACCTGTCCCTCCTCATCATGCTGAAAACCGTGCGCTCGCTCACCACGGACAATCTCTGATGACATGTGACAAAACCAAAAGTTTGTAAGGGTAGAAAATGAAAACACTCGGACCGAGCTTGTGAAACTTCATTTAAAGTGCGACTTTACTAATAGTAATCATAGTCACAAATATCGTAAAGATCCTTGTATAAGTGACTGGATCTGACAGCGTACAGACTACAGCGACACAAACTTTTATTTCTGCGCCATCCGACACTAAAGTTACCTTGCAGATGGTCTCACTACACATGCACAACAGTAGCTCCACCAACAAACTAATCAGATCACTGTTGTAGTACAAAGATTAACCTGGGAGAGGCAGCTTGGTGCCACCGGGCATCCGGACTGCTGGACAATAGCAAGAAGGAAGAGTAATAATAGAAATAACGGTCATCTTTTCCAGTCATCATGGCATTGTCATTGTGTTGAACGACTTGGGGCTTGCGTTATACAAATACTCAACACAACCAACTGTTCCTCTAATTGTGTTCGGCAACATTGGACACATTTCAAGTCGCTTCCTAATTAGGCATTGTGCCTTTTCATGTCGAGGATTTGTGAATGTAAATATTAAACCGGTTTAACATTAAAGACTGTCAGCCCCGAGTGTTTTCTGAGCAGACTGGGGGAGAAAAATCACTCTTTACACTCCAGAATAATGTTTTAGAGCGATCCGAAAATCGAGCCTTTGATGACTTTGCTTGGAAGCGGGGAAAATAAATACTTTAATTTGGCCTGATTATCAGTAAAATGAACTCGGCATTTGCAAATTCACTAGAAATGAATTGAGGAGTTTCATTTCGACAAAACGTGTGCTTTGCCACCAATTTATGGCATCTTGGTACCGAGGAACTAGATTGAAGTGGGCTGAGGAGTTTCATTTAGCCAAAAGTAGTGCTTTGTCGCAACGTCTAGGCCATTTTAAACATATCTGTCAATTATGCAAGGATTTTCGCTATAGCGCAATTTCACTGCAACGTGTCTTAAAGTAAACTGAAAATCTGTGAAGAGAATGTATCGTAGCATATATAAGCATGATGCTTGGTAAAACGCCACATTCAACCAAAGACTGTCATAGATTGTAAATTAGGGTTATGATAAGTTCATGGAGCATCATAGCAGAATACCAAAGACCCACCCCAGAGGACAGCTCATTTACAGCTGCTCTCCCACCCTTTATTTCCTAATCAAGTGTGTCTTTCCATACGGAGGGTGTCTCTCGGGCTGCGAGCATGTCTTAGCGTGATGCCGTGGTTGCCGTGGCAGCACCTCATTATGTAAATGACGTCTCCCTGATGAGAAACAGCCAGGCGCAGCCGTGATGTTCAGCCTTCTCTAGACTCAAATTGGCTTCGGGGACTGTTGAAGGATCGCTGCTATATTTAGCAATCGTCTGCACAGTGTATTTCTTCAGCGTTGTTTCAAATGTTCCCCAAATAGAAAGCAATGCCACACTGAAAACGTTTTAAACATGCATGAAAAGATGGCCGCTGCGTTTTATTTGAGAGGATATCTAATACAGTACCTCCGGGTTCCATATGCTGGGATACCAACCTTCTGCCATTTCGTCTTTCATCCTCTCTGCCTTGAATATGTCACTAGGGCAGCATTACCCTTCCATCTTTCCTTCTTCTCATCAGCGCTGAATGGCTTAGCTTTCCCTGCAGAATGGTGCTAATGGCTTTCCGCGATATATCATCTTCCGTATTCCACTTCAAGAAGAAACCAATACAAAGAGCTCTGGCCACTCTAGACAATAACTAGGACATGAATCTACTTTCTGATGCATTCGTCTTCAAATTAGCTGCCATTGTTTTGTGTATAGTGAAAAATGAATACAACTTCTTGAGTATTACTACAAATGTCAGTTATGACTGAATTACTGAATAATCCCTTATATTTCATGAATGTCACCCCATCTTCACCTGTTAGACAGCTAGACATTGGCAGTAATTTCTGGCATCCACATGTCCACATGTCAGTCCTAATGAAGCAGCCTCTTTGAGAGAGCGCCCCACAGATCGATGCAGTCAATAGTATTAACCTCCAGGGAGCGTGGCCCGTCGCTGAAGGTATGGGGGTCACTTAGTGCCTTAATTAACGGACATCTTTTCAAATTGCTTACTTTTGATCGTCTTGAACTTCTTATCCGACAAACTTTGCAGTCTCACCTACCAAAACACATAAAGGCACTCAACTATTTGACCTAAGCAGTACCCTTCCAAGTCGGTTTTAGGTTATGTTCCCATGTATTTTTTAAACCAGGTATTCTTGGGTTCTCATATTTGTTTATTCGTGCGACCGAGTCTTACACAAGTAGTTTTTACTGCATGACCATGACCAAGCAAGAGGCTGGTATTTTAATGTTGTGGTCAGTTAGTTCTTTATTTTAGGAGGTCTAGGTTCAACTCTTGGATAGAGAGTACTACACAGCAACCTTCTGTAACATATAGGGCTCTATTTGCGTGACTGGCTTAAATCCAGCCCTGCGCTTGGAGTAACACCGCGAGGAGGTGGGTTAGACCTGGTGTTGCTAATTTCGTGAACCAGCGTAGCCCAGTGCATTTAAAAGTGGGACGTGTGCTCTGGTGTGGGCGTCATCACAGACGACTTCAATTCTGTCCAATCGAAGCGTCTTCTCTCATTCCCTTGAAATGCGGCATGCGAGTGGCGCATTGACAGTCTTTGACTAGAATAACTAATGCAATTATGGTAAGCCGAAATAGTCAATGAAAGCCCCAACGTAGCTCGTTTTCGTGTCACAACAACATTAACGCAGGAACCTCTTGACGGTTTACTACCATCTAGTTGCCGTGTTTCATTAACTTCTCAAGCTAATATTTGTTCTAATGTCAACTTTTTGTCAGCTAAATGCTAAATGATGAACTGAAGGTAATGGGGAAAACTAGGAGTTAAGATAAAAATATCAGTAACTTACCTTGGATAGTGACAGCCTGACACAGTTGTAGTTCCTAAAAATAAATTTTTAACAAACTAAGCTAGTAGTTACACAGTGACGTCACTTCCTCCCTGTCGCCGGAAGGAGGGGCAGATTCATGTCACATTCTCGCAACTTTTGGAAACACAAAGACGTAAAAATGGCAGCCCCCGTAGGCGAGTAGATGCAGTGTTTTCATTTTATTTTATTTTTTAAACTAAATAAATAGTAGATTAAAGTAAACAGCACGATTTGAGAAGATCTGGCGGTGACCATTTGGTGAACCTTGAATTCAGAGTTTCCGGCTTGAAAGTTCGGGAGCAATCACTAATCCGCCTTGGACTCAAAGCAGAAACAATCATTTGCGCTACGGAGGACCCGTGGCCTCCCTGGCTTGCTCAGTTCCAGCCTGTAACCCCTGTTTATTAGGCCTGGTCCTGCCTTATCGCCTTGCTTTCCTACTTCGCCTTAATCCCCTTTATAGTTTTCACCAACTTTAATTAGTTCATGTCCACAGCAACTATTAATCCTGGGTGGGATTTTAAAATGTAGAAATCAGCATGCTGTAAAACCTTTGCACACAACATAGTCTAAGTGTGAGACCTTGACTTGGCCATGTAAGAATATTTCACCAGTATTGTCCCGATCACAGAACATCTATTTTTTTCAACTCACTCATGTTAAATCACAATAATTCCACGTGACAGTACTCCAATTCCTCGCAGTTCTGTGGAG
This sequence comes from Phyllopteryx taeniolatus, assembly GCF_024500385.1. NCBI lineage: Eukaryota > Metazoa > Chordata > Actinopteri > Syngnathiformes > Syngnathidae > Phyllopteryx > Phyllopteryx taeniolatus. The sequence continues at coordinate 23,421,607 of NC_084511.1, read as the reverse complement.
GTGGCCTCCTCGTGGCTTCAACAGAAACATCTTCTTTTTTTTTTTTTTTTTAAAAAAGAGATATTAAGCCAGTAATGTACTCACATATTCATCCTTGTCCATTAAAGTGCTGAGCCAAGTTGGCTCCACGATTTTAGCATTCCAGAGGAACAGATCAGCGATCTGAACAATTTCATCTTCTGTTGAATGAATGCATTATTGTTATTGGGGGCGTGTGAGACACACCGCCACAATTATGAGGATGATATTTAGACGGGATTAACTACCGCTGCACGACCGAGTTCTTTTCTGAAAGTAACATTTTCCATAATCCAAATCCCTGAGGTACTAATCGGTTACCTATGTGGAGTTCTAAACAACGCCATTATTCTGATGAGAACTTTTGTGTATACATAAGATTGATTATTCACTCTGAAAACAAACAAACTAGTTTGATGGATCAGTAAGTACAATAATATTCGATCCTAAACATCAACACAGTGTTAGCTGCTCTGTTTTTTTGACATGGCGCCGACGCGCGATCGCGTCAGTGCTGTTGTCAGTACGAGAGCCCGTCGGCGCACGGCCAGATGCTTTTACATTAGATTCAAACCGTCAGCGGGTCTGTGAGTGAAAACCAGAGCAGGATGCGAGGTAGCGAACAGGGTCACTCACAGTACAAGAAACCCGGGCAATTGTTTTTGCGAGTTGTGTGGCCACAGAATATCAGTGCCAACTGCATGCGACGGCCGCTGAGCTCCCAAAAGCCGTTCACCTCGGAAACTCTGCGGATTAGAGCCGCACGCTGACTAATGCACTAGAATATTCAAGTGTTTAGGGGCTTTGAGGGCAAAAAAAAACAAAAAACACTGGCAGAGGTGACGTAACAAAAACAAATACAAATTGCAATAGAAAAAAAAAACCAACGCTGATGCAATTCTGAGGATGGAAAGATTTTAAAATACATATACATCTCAAAGTAGAATATGGTAGAAATAGTAATTTATTTCAGTACTCATACATTATATAGATTCATTAAACACTTGGGAAAACACTTTCCAAATGCCTGCTAATTTCGACATTAAAAATCATTTCCATTGTTTTTTTGGGGTGTTTGTTACAAAATTAATCAATATGAATATTTAACAATGCTACTTTTCTTTATTAACTCATTCACCAATAGCCATTTTACAGCATTTGAGTAATATGTCAACACACGCAGATTATTGTGTTCTGTGACAATATAACCACTGAACCTCACAAAAGAATGCGTCAACACTCTTCTTCACCAGAGAAAAAACATTTTTGTTTCAAGCTTTTTCCATTCTTTAGTAACCAGCATTAGAACACGAGTCGGTTTCTGAACAAGAAAGCAGACAAAACAGGTTTTTGTGAAAAGAAAGATGTCAAGCACAACAGGGACTTTGACACTTGAATTCTTTAGCTTTTGTGACACCTCATACTGCAAAACATCAAAGACTAAAAAGGGACTTTTTTATGGCAACTAATAATCTATTTAGAGAGGTACACGTAAGAAACACGCCGTGAGCGACGTTGACGCATAGCTCGAGTTGAACATCAGTGGCTTTTTTTTATATTGTGTTCCTCATTTACTCCATGAACTGCGTCATTTATTTTCTTTTTTTGTCATGACCGCGTCACGCACTTTCTTACGCTCTTAAGCTCTACTACCTACGGCGACACATACTGTTTGTAACATACAAATACATACATACATAGGTTCCTAAACATGTCCGACTTCAAACGTGTTGGCATTTCTATCCCTCGTAATCGACGTGACAAACAGAGATTCACCGCCTAATCTTTATCTTCTACTAAAAAGCTGTGCTGATCTCAAATCCAAATTGATGCAACGCTGCTGTTAGTTATTAAAGTGGTTTAAAAACCTCGTCGGCGGCAGTAAATGGTTGGCTTCCGGCTTCGGATGTTTTACCCGCTTGGACCTAACCAATAAACGTGACAGTTTCCTCTACAGAGAAATATTTACTGATCGCCACGTGAAATGCTGAACTGAAAATGTGATTTGGAAATATTTAACAAGCAAAAATCATGACACATTGGCATGAAATGATATCGCCACAGGAGAAGAAATATGGTACCCATGCAAGAACTTGACAGCCCCAGCTGTTTTAGAGCAACTTCAATTTAAAAGAAGAAAAGTTAGCGCCAGCCATGCAGGATTGTTACACCATCAGTGCTTCTGTGCTGAGATAAAAACAGGACACATACGTAGCTTCAGTGGGAGGTACACATGGGTATTGTCTGCATGAGAATGGTAGGTGGTATTATACATTTCTAAATATAGACAGCAAAAATGCATAGAGAGCGGTAGACAATAGACTAAGTGGCACTTTGGGGAAGATTATCAGCTATTAAACAAATTAAACAAAAGGAATACACAGTGAGCTTTTCTATTATCGCATAATGCAAAGAGGAGCACTGGTTATAGAACTGCTCGCCTCTTATGGAACATGTGATCAATGACATCGTGTTATTAAGGATTCTGCATTTGGCATCTGAAGGTACAATAATTGACGATGAGGGGTCTTTTTCGAATGTGAACATGATGTCATAATTATAAACATACTGCTCATTTTCCATGCACACGTGGAAGTGTAGTGTGACGGTCAATTTTGACCCAGGTCAACTGTACTCATAATAATTGTGCATTTCAAATTATGAACGCCAGATCTTTTCAACATGAAATTGAAATTGAAAAAACTTAAATTCGTAAATTTAAAAAATTACAATGAAATTCAATTATTAATCCCTAATCAATGCTTCACAGAAAAGGGAAATTGTATTTTGTTTTACTCCACTTGTTTTTGGATAACTATCGGTAGTATTAGCCTATACGATCATTCTTATGTTGTTTTACTCCTTCCATGTTTTGAGACCTGCGGGCTTTTGTTCAAATGGTGGAAACTCGGACAGTTTTCAGGACTCTTTCAAGCTTCCTCTTTTTACCACTGTCCATAAAAAAAATAATAATAAAAAACACACACACACACACACACACATTTATAGCATGTACAGTTTCAATATTCCCACAATTTTGCTTGATTTAATGAACACTGGTAAATCTAAAATCCATTTTAGTAGACGCGGGTTAAATTTGAGCCGGAACTGCCTCAGTGTACACAAATAATTAATTTCAAGAAAGGTTATTCAATTTTAACACACAAAAAAAAAAACATTTAAGCTATTTTTATTGCAGTCAAATGTCAAAACGGGTCAATTTGACACTCACATTATGCAAGGATTAAACAAAGCTTTTCCATCCTTCTCCTTCAAAAACAAAATGCTAAAGCACAAATCACATGACACCAGCGTCACTCCCAAACCCGAGCTGACACCAGAAGCGAGGACGAGCCCTCAACACTTCCAAACACGGATCCGCACGCGATGCCGCGATGGAGAGTGGCACATCTCTGATGCGAGGCGAGTCACTTTGCTCCGGGCGCTGCGGCCCAATCTACATCAGTAACGGGACAGAATTTTGACAGGGAACCAATCCGCATCACTCTCACCGGAACATGTCTCGTGGATGTGTCGCGGAATCTATGTTGCATTTGAGTGCTAACTTCAGTGCAATGATTCAATTAAATCATGAAGCAGTTCCACGCGTCCTCACTGGGCATTTATTGATTGACTTGTGAATGATAATATGCCTGCGTTATGATCGGCAGTGCAAATCGACTGATACTCACAGTCCATTGGGCAAGAATGCAGTGTGGTGTGAAGTAACTTTTTCCACCATTAATGTGGCCTATTACCTAGAACAAAATCGTGGAAAAATATGTTATGGTCAGACAAAACCAAGGCTGAACTTTTTGGCCATTATTGGACTGGGTTTTTTTTTTCATCTGAAACTGGGGCTGTCGTGGATAAACAGTTTCAAATAACAGGCAGAAATGTCAGAAAAAGCCCACTAGAACATCTGAATATTATTCAGGTTTAATCAGAGGCATTTTTAACAGTGGCAGGTCGAGTTTGAATGTCATTGGTTCATTCTGAATGCCACATCTCAGTTATAAGAGGGTGCAGCTGGTGCAACCACATTATATCAGTTGTTTATTTTTACTTCCCGTCTTGAAAGGATTTTTTATTTTTTCTTCTTTTTCTCAGTTGAGACGTCCGGGTTGTAAGTCACATTAATGGTGGGGAAAAGTTTTGAAATGCATTATCTTCCTGTCATTCTTTTTATATATAAAAAAAAAAAAAAAAAACGAGCATTTGAAGAGGGGTGTTTAGACTTTTCCACAATATCCACTGTATCTGTACTGACGTACAGGGTGTGAGTACTTTTGCCACATCAGCAAGATTGTCAGTGGAAAAAAAATAAAAATAAAATAAAAAGATCTTTACTTGTGTCATCAGGCCAGCCAGTTAAGACGGAGCTGTTCTTATGTTTAATACTCGTTGTGCAAAACGAGAGTCGATCTATCAAGACTTTTCCGGCTCAGGAGCGAAAGCGCCGCAGAGCCAAGGGAGTGCGTGCGTCATGGATCGACACATCACTTTGTCGCCCTGCGTTAGCTTCACAAGGACAGCGAGGAACCTAACACAACGTGAATCACTGGTGTTGATATCCACGCCGATGCTTCGACACATCCGCCACCCTGCGTGTGTCGGCCGAGAGGGAAGAAAAGGAGGAGGAGCGGCGTGGCCTTGACTGGATGACCCGCACGGAAGAAATTACATTACTCTCACTAAAAGGGCACAACGTTAACTTTGTTAAACTCTGGATTAGACACTTGAACAACACGTGTGTCACGTAAAAGGTGTTTGGGTAAAATTAGTCAGCTTTACTCCCGGCACGCACATTATATTGGCTCATATTTTGATGAGCACAATGAATAATTATGTGACATAACTTTTTCCGAATGATATATCTGCAGAGCAGTGATTCCCAACAGCTGTAAAAAATTATCAAATTTTACCGGGGACTGCATCACAGTTCTAAGGTATAGGGTTCAAATCTGGGTTCCGGCCTTCCTCTCTGGAGTTTGCATGTTCTCGCCACACTTGTGTGGATTTTCTCCGGGTTCTCAGACGTCCAAAAACCACATTCCAAAAACACGCATGTAAGACCCGCCGCACACCGAGCGTCGCAGCAGAACGCGACTGACGTGGACCATTTTGAAAAACATTACTGTCGGCGACACTTCGCCGCACACCAAAAAGATTGAACACCTCATGTCTACCAACGCCCTCCAACGGAAAAATTGCGATCCTGTATGGGTTTTTGAGGCTTCACTTACAGTATACCGCACTGTTATTTTTCCATTGAACCAGAAAAACATGGTGTGATTGTCAAGGAAGAAGCAGACTACCACAAAGCGAGGAAACGTGTGAGAATTTCGGCAATTTCGGGTCTCGCTTACAGTTTCTTTCTTTTTTGGGTGATGTGCATTCTTCATTCGCCGTTACATCTGTGACAATAAGATGCTATTCACCAACGATGCAAATTTTGTTGGGGAACAAAAATCATTGTTAATACACCCCACACAACAGGATAATTGTTCAGGATCATTTTTTTGATGTAAAGGTTTAAATGCTCAAATTTGGACGATGGTGTGTGGAGCACGGCTTCAGCAGCAGTGCACTCTTAACAGGCTTTCAGGTATGCTAATGCTAACGTTGACCCACAGATGTGTGATTATTCGCCCAAAATTCAAATAATGATATAGTAGTTTCTGATGTCCGTTGTCGTCAATAAAAACCATCGAAATGGATGCCATAGCAGAGGTCGCATTGATGCAACTTGTCTGTGTGTCATGTTGCTCTTTTTTTTTTTTTTCCCCCAATAATCAACAAACAATTCCACGCATTTTTTTTTCTTTTTATGCAGAGCCCTCATGTGGATCTTCCTGTGTTTTTTGCACTGTGTTCTTGTGTAAAGATGAAGACGTGTTTGGGATCGGTCCATGCTACAGAACTTGAGTGAGTCAGCCATTCACAGCGGCCATTGATTTGGAGGGGGAGTTTAAGAAGGAAAGCTGCTCTTGAGGTTAATCTCGGAATCAATTTTGCCAGCGCATTTCTCTCACTCCGTTGTCAGCACAAAACAACAGACGCACATTTCAAAGTTGAGTGTTTCCAAGTGTCACGAACTAAGCAAAGGGTAATATACCCTTATTTTTTTTTAAAGATGCTTTTCGATATAAGTATGGATATAGTTTCACTTTACACTTTTCACACACACACACACACACATACGCACGTTGAGTATTGGTGGCTACTGTTGCCAAACGGTTCATCAGGAACAATTAAAATCTTCAGTGTGTTGCTCAAGGACCTCTTCCAGTAATTGAGGCAAATAGAGAACACATCAAGTTGGTAGGTCATCCATGCAATCGGATTAGACAGTAAAGGTTATACTCATTAACATAAAGGTAGGACAGTAGCTTCAAAAATAGATATACTTGGTCACTTAAGCATGTGACCCCGTATGCTATTCAATGATAATAATGTCACATTCATAATTATGATAATTAAATTACATTTAATTTTAGAAAAAGACACACAGTCTATAGCACAGGTATCAAACTCAAGGCCTTCGGGCCAGATCCGACCCTCCGCTTCAGTTTATGTGGCCCAGGAAAGACTGCCACAATTTTGCCGTGACTTCTGTTCAAAACTGTTTCTTTTTTTATTTTATTTTATTATAATAATTAAATGCAGGAACAATTCTAAAATATAGGACGCGATTATTAGGGTTCCCACACAGAACATATTAGGTAAGGGACAGGAACTGTAACTGCCGCTGCAGCTCAGTCCCTGGCGAGCGGCTGCATGGCTAGCAACAATTTAGCGACTTTGGCAGAATGTCAAACTTGTTGACTCACAGAAAAGATTGAAGCTGTCGATGTTTAATTTGAAATGTCATTAAACCTCCTCCCTTTTTTTTCCAGAAAAGAATTGTAGTTTGTTTAAGCAAACCTAAGCCCACAAGCAAGTAGCAAAAATGTGTAGAAAAAAAAAATCTATATAGTAACATGTTTGAGAGCTTCTTCAAAGACGGGAACGGGCCAGATAATGAGACAGAAGAAGAGTCTACAACTTTTAACAAAAAGAAAGCTGTATTTAGGGAGACAGTATCTGCAGTTCTACGGGTTTATTGCTAGCTGACTCGCACGCACTAAACCCGCTCCGCATAATATATCACGACAGCTTGCAAATGAGCCAATGAAGCCATCGATACTGCTATGGCACATGGAGCCCAAATACCAGGCATTAAAAGAGAATCCCTAGCAAATTTTTGAAAGAAAAATAAGATTAGCCCAAGATGGCACCGGCTCATTAGAGAGAAGCAAGCGCGGCGCTCCCGTTTATTACAACAACTGCATTCGATGTAATAGTGAAATGTATTTTTAACCATTTGTTTATCTGACAAAATATCTTTACGCAAAACTAGTCTGTGATGCAAAAAAAAAAACAAAAGACCCGTCCATGGTGTACCCTGCCTGTGCCCAAAGTCAGCTGTGATAGACTCCAGCTCACCTGCAAACCTAATGAGGAGAAGCGCCACAGAAAATGGATGGACGAATATAATAATACCCATTTTGAATCGTAGTTCTTCGCCAATCTCGTATATGGCCCTAACGCCTTTTTGAAAACAGGCTCAAGTGAAGTGAGTCAAGTGAAACAACTTGCAGCACCTGTGCTTAATTAAGCCCGTCAAGCGTATATTGATCTGTAGCACACATTTCATACTTTCCAGTGTAAGCGTGCAATTGAATTAGTGGGAAGAAACACTGGTGTGTCAAACTGTCCATACGGCTGTATGCTTGTGTGTGTACGCGAAGTATACCTGTACTGGTCTCTCCGGTAACCTTGACTACACCGTGTCGCCATGGCGATAAACAGCCACGCCACCTTTGTCAATTGGTAGCAAAAAGAAAGTTCAAATGTATGTTTTTGTTGTTTTTTTTTCCTAGAAGACATTCGTGCAAGTCAACAGGATGCCAGGAGAAGACAGAATGGATTTGATAGCACACGTCTCCACCTTTCTGCTTGCATCCTTTTTCTTTTTCTTTTTACAATCTGCATGTGTGCTATGATTGGTTGCGGCATTGCAATCGCCAAAACAAAAGCTCATCGTGCACAATGTGGGCCTGCTGCGTCCACATGCTGACAACTGCTCACCATCATTGCTCACAGTGACCCGGTGCACCATGCAGGGGGGAATGAATGAACAACCCTCATTTCTGTTATTACAATTATTATTATTATTGTTATTATTGAAGTCGGGCTGTTAATAAGGCATTCCGAGCAAGGCCAAATGAAATGGATTTCGCCTCTTACCCTTGGAAGCATCCTTGTCTTCTTTAGGCTTCGCCACTTTTCCGCTCATAGATCCCAGTTTGGATGCGTAATTCCCGATTTCGACAAGAATCCTTATGTTGATGGCTGCTTTGTCCTCAATCAAATCCTCCCGCAGGCTTCCAGGTGCTGAGATAAGGGCTCTGTATGGGAGAGGGGGCAGAGAGTCACCCGAATTGCATTTTACCCCCTTTTTGCTTTTCCACGCGCAATCGGGGAGCAATGAGGACTGAGACAATGGTCCCTCTCGCTCGTGTGTGCGCGTGGAAGGGGGGGGGGGGTTCTAGCAGTGAAAACAAACAGCGTGAGGATGCTACGTGGACCATATGCCACGCACACGCACGTCTGCACAAATCGCAATTGTGAACGTGTGCGTTTCCGCTCGATCCTACCTTATCTCGTCCTCGCTGCGTGCTACATCAATGCACGTGGATAAAAGCACACGCTCCCACCATCAATGCTGTTAGGTTGCATAGACGCAAGCGAGAGGGGACAACGACGCGCAGTACGGTGAGAGACTGTGCAGAAACAAATGACGCTTAAAAAAAAAAAAAATATATATATATATATATATATTTAAAAAATAAATAAAAAGCAGTCCCAAAAGGAGAAAAACGGGGGTCTATGTACAAACAAAGCGCTGGAGCGAGGCCATCCAGTGTGGCTTCTTGTCAGTGGAGCTTCTCGAGCTTGTCTGTCTGAGCTTTTTCTCCCCTTCGGTCACAATCAACAGGACACGCAACCACAGCGCGCTCCCACGTCACGCACGCGCCGATTGGCTCGCTCCCATCCGTGTTGCTTTAAAATGGAAAAAATAAATAAAATAAAACATTTTTTTTAATTATTTTTTTTAAATCGTATTTTCGTGGATATGGCAAATGTGGTCTTTTTCGAGAGCTGGTGTCGAGATGCTGCGTCTGGCCGTGGCGCTCTTTGCGCATTTTCGCTTCCGCGGTGATCACGTGACGTACATGATGCGATTGAATGCATAGATGGGTGTGTGTGTGTGTGTGTGTGTGTGTGTGTATGCGCGCGTGTGTGTCATACACTCACTGGTCACAATATTAGGGACACATGCACATTTCAATGAGATCCAGTGCATCCCCAAATTTTTTATTTTATTTATTTTTGTAAATCCAGACTTCAATGTTCTCATTCATTTTACTTTATATTAGTAGTAGTGAAAACATGATTATGGTTGTATAGGTTGCAGTGGTGTTGGAGTGTATACTGAGAGGTGTTCCTAATATTTTGGTTACCATTTGGCAAAATATATTTTGGACACCAGTAGAATCTAATTTACTGGACTGTATATAAAAAAAACAAGGCCTTTATTTTTGTATCAATTGTATTATTATTAGTATTATTATTGTTGTTGATAAAAATGGAGAACAAAGCTTTATTATTATATTAGTAGTAGCACAGCAAAAGCAAAGTAAACTTATTTATATACATAGCACATTTCATACACAATGTAACTCAATGTGCTTCACATGATTAAAAGCATTTTTCTTTTTAAAAGAAAAAAAAAACATTTAAAACAAAGAGAGAGAAAATAAAAGTGCAATTAAAACGGCGTACAGTGCAATAAATATTTAAAAGTGGAAATGCTCTAAAAAGAATAAAAAAGAGTTTTTAACCAGGACTTAAAAACATTCACACTTGGGGCTGACGTCACTTCTGTTAGCAACTTATTCCATTTGTGTGCAGCATAATAGCTAAATGCTGCTTCAACATGTTCGCTTTGGACTCCACTATTTGCCCTGAGTCTGTCGATCTCAGAGCCCTACTGGTTTTATATTCCATTAGCATTTATTTCATGTATTCAGGACCTAAACCATTTAGTGATTTATAGACCAGTAGCAGAACTTTAAAATCTATTCTAAAGCTGTCTGGGAGCCAGTGGAGAGACTTTAGAATTGGAGTAATATGCTCTGACCTCTTTGTTCTGGTCAGAACCCGAGCTACAGCATCCTGAATGAGCTGCATCTGTTTAATGCTCTTTTTGGGGAGTCCAGTCAGAAGACCTTTACAATAGTCAAGTCTACTTGATATAAAAAGAATGGATGAGCTTCTCCTGCTCTGCTTGGCACATGCAAGCCTTCACTCCGGATATGTTCTTCAGATGGTAGAAGGCAGTTTTAGTAATTGAGTTGATATGACAGTTGAAAGACAGGTCGGAATCTATCAATACACCAAGGTTTTGGTCTTGGGCTTTGCTTTTTAAAGAGAGTGACTGCAGGTATTTACTCACAGCAATCCTCTTTTCTTTATTGCCAAAAACAATTTATCAGTGTTGTTGCGGTTTAATTGAAGAAAGGTTTGGCTCATCCAGTTATCTATCTGTTTTAGACAGTGACACAACACCTCAATTGAACTGTACTCATCTTGAGACACTGCTAGATATCTCTGTGTGTCATCTGCATAGCTATGGTAGTCAACATTAAGGTTCTGAAGAATTTGAACAAAAGGTAGCATATACAGACTGAACAGGAGGGGTCCAAGAACTGACCCGATTTATTCTCAATAGGGTCACGGGCGTGCTGGAGCCTATCCCAGCTATTTTCGGGCGAGAGGCGGGGTACACCATGAACTGGTCGCCAGCCAATCACAGCTACTCATTTTTATTATTATTATTATTATTATTGCAGTAGGAAAGAACAACGACATCATACTGAAAGCTCTTCTACATTGGGTGGGTTTACCTAATAAAATGTCCAGTCAGTGTTTTTTTTTGTAAAGATTTGAGTGGTTAAGTGAGCAAATGACAACAAACAAGTCCAATCTTGGAATCATACTGAATTGGCTTGCAGATAAAATATGTACCTGTCGTGCTGGTGTTTAATGTGCATGTCATTTTGCTTAATGGTCATTAAATTCATTTGTAAATAAGAAAATCCAAATAAAAAAATCTGGCAATACAATGCAATAATGCCCATGCCATGTGTGACTGTTGACTAACATGTAACCTTTTAAAGAGGCCTCACACAAAATAAAAGCACCAGTCCATGCTTACCTTTAGCCCTAAAAGAGGTGCAGCATCCTTTTCCTCACATTCACAACATGGAGCAAGGCAGTGGAAAAAAATCCTGATTATTTCCACACAAACATAACATATAACATTAACATAAACGTTAAGTGTGCTTATTATGAGGAGTATCTTTATTAATCATCTCCTCTCAGGCTATCGCAGGGTTTATTTGTCCCGTCTTGGCCTTGAAGGTGTTCCGCACCCAGCGGCCGCCAAGAAAAAAAGACCTGCAGCCTTGAGGGTCACACGATCTTTATGCTGGCTATTTTTAGAAGAAACTGGACGCCTTTCAAACTTTTCCTCATGCTCTAATCTCGCTGAGATGTTTGAGGCAACCTCTATGGCCTCTTTGCTCACTTTCAATTAGTGACTTCGCTACCACTCTTGAAACAATTGCAGCCGTAGTCATAAATCGGATTCTGCAGAGCATATTTGTTGATTTTATTCTAATTACTTGATAGGACATTTGTGAAGTGACAGGAAAGCTGATAAGTAACAGTGTATGATTTTGAACTGTCCAGAATCTGGTGTCTGGTTTTATCCAAAGTCAACATGGTTCTGAATGTAGTACAGAACAATTATTCTTGAAAGTTTCAAGAAGCTCCCATAATCTTAGAAGACAAATAACATGTACTATCTAGTTAATCATTTAAAATCTATGTATTTTTAAAATATTTATTAACTAATATTGATGCCAGCTATAATAACTCATCCACTGCCATGGACGTTTATATTCGTCAAGTGGAAGCCAACCGTTTACTGCCCCCGACGTATATATTTGTCAAGTACGTTTTTCCACAGGTAGGTGTGGTCCCGCCCAGCTTGTCTGTAAAATTCAGGTTTGTAAACCACTGTAGTGACTAACAGATGGCTGTAGATGGCGGTGTTGCATCGCTTTGGATTTGCGATAAACTTAGCTTTTGAGGTGCTAAAGATTAGGCGGTGAATCACGGCTTACCACGTTGGCTATGAGAGAGAAAAATGCCAACATATTGGAAGTCGGACAAGTTTAGTGACTTCATACTCGAAAAGAGTATGTACTTGTATATGTTTGGTATAAACAGAGTATTTGCCATGAAAAGCCCTTCCTCAGTCTCTGTTATATAGTTTGGCGTGTCACAGAAGAAGAAAAAAATGTGCGTTAACATTTCTGTTCTGCTTGAAGTTTCTTTTCACAAATGAGCTAATTTTCTCTGCTTTTTGATCAAAAACAGGTGTTTTTGGTGAAACCAACCCATGTTCTATGGCTGATTACTAAAGAAGGGAAAGAGGTAGAAAAAAAATCTTTCTGGTAAATGAAAAGAGTCTACTCTTTCTTTTGGTTAGTTTGGTGCTGATATTGTCACATAACACAATATTCTGTGGGTCTTGCAAGACCAGTCAAAATGCTGTAAAAGCCAACGATTTAAAGAGGTGCGACATCACGGGAGTTCAGTCTATAACATTTGAGGGTCTGACGAGTGGAGTGAATGACCAGCCTGGTGCTGGCAGTGAGTCAGGAGAGCGTGGAGGGGGTGGGGGTCAGTTAGATGCAGAAATGTCACTGGGTTGCGTTCACTCAGTGTCCGTGGCCTGTGGCCCCCTTTGCCCTTTGCAAGAAAGGCATCGCCCCGTCGGGCCAGTTTAAAGTGTCGCCCTGTAGCCTAGTTCTGGCTGCTCTGATGCGTGACATCACAAGCCGACACTTCTCCACTCAGTGGAAATACAGTCTGGTTTACAGTTCCAGCATACAAGTAATAAAGATGAGCAAATAAAAGTAAAAAAGAACAGCAAATAAGATCCAACGAAGGAGGCTTTCCTGTCTTTGTTTCATGTTTCCCCCCCCCCAAGTCCCTAGGGTTGCTCCAATTGTTGCCCAACCAAACGAGGCCTCGGGGGGTGGGGCACTTTTCCACCTCCGGACCCCCAAAGGGACAGTCTTTTTTTTTTTTGCCACTAAATACTAATGATTATGATGATAGCTGAGCAACTTTTGTGCAGATCCGATTATTATTGTAAATTGAGAGAGAGGGTAGACTATTTGTTGTCACAGACACAGAACAAGAATCAAGATTAGACTGAAAAAAGATGAGTGGATTGTCACAGAAAATTATTTGTTTAACTGCACTGAATAGTGGAATTAAGGCTACTTTATTAATTAACTAATCTGGGGTTGAATTACAAATTTAGGATATTAAGTCTCCATTTTACTATGAAAATTGCACATTTCCAGCTTGTGGGACCAGTTTGCGGAAGGCTTTCAATTTTATCATAATAAACATTAAACTGGCTGCAATTATACGGCAGGTATTCCAAAAACATCACTAAGCATTAGTTTTGTATTTGATTGGATAATGAACAATAATAGAATTGCGTGTAAATGCTGATGTTATCGCAAAGGAAATGCCCAAAAAAATAGATTGAGGATGGTAGCATTTAGGAAGAATTCTTTTTTTTTTTTGTGCACCATTCTTTTCCCCATGACTTTCTTTAAAATGTATATTTGTGTAAGTATCCTAAATGAATATGCACAATGAAGCGGGATACACACATACCGCTAATCAGACCTAATTTGACCTTACTTTGCCCCTTGCCTTGCAATCAAAGTCAGCAATGAGCAATTACCCTCAGGTTTGTGGTGTGTTAAGAGAGACATTTCCTTCCTGATCTGCTTGAGAAACAATTGGGGTGGACAATCGTAAATGTTAAACCTGTTCAATAGTTACCTTCTTTAGTCAGTCTAGGATGTGTCTTAGCCTTTTATTTCAAAGTGTGCTTTTGTAATCAGTTTTCCAATTGCACACCGACCTTGTATATTCACGGCAAGTGACGCTTGTGAGAGAGATCGCTCCTGACGTCATCCGCGGGAGCAAGTGGATGCTTGTTGTGTGACCAATATCCCAATGGCATCCAGTGTGGTTATTAATCTGCCTCTGATTGCAGGTTCAGGTCCAGTTCAAGCTGGCCATGGCCGATAAGATGAGCGTTTCGGATACAGTGCAATGCTCAATTTAGGAGCAGGAGGGCTGAATTTACATGGCAGGTCCAAGTGCTCGATTTCAATTTAACATCCGTATCCGATTTTTATTTATTTTTTTTTTTTTAAATACCTAGTTTCAAGTGACGCATATCCGATATGACTGTGTTTACATTCTCAAACTGCACGTAAGTAACGCCACAAGCGTCAACACGATACAGTGACAAACACTGAACTGAACAATAATACAGTATATAAGCACAGACTTGAAAGATTAGAGCGTTTAGTGAGCCTGGGCGGATTCTTCTCACATTGCTTCGTTTGGACAAAAGTAGTGCATCGCCGCCATCTTGCGGCATGTTGGTGCCAAGGAACTATATTGAGGTGAGTTGAGGAGCTTCATTGGGACAAAAGTAGTGCTTTGCCGGCATCTTGGTGCCAAGGACCTATGTTAAAGTGAGTTGAGGCGCTTTTAGACACTAGTAGTGCATTGCTGTCTACTATTAAAAAAAGTTCTTGTACAATACGGCCTGACTAAATGAAGCTCCTCCCCTTGGTTCAACATGGAGCTTGGCGCAAAGACACACCAAATGGTGCCCCAGTAATATATTTATGTGCGACACGGCTTAACCTCAGCAAAGAAATAGTGAGTTTTTCAGCAAATAATGGAAGCTAGGTCCCCAAAAAAGTGGGACAAAGCAGATTTGCAAATGCCAAACCGCAAATATGCGGAGGTTTTTTTTCTATTCACGGTGCTGTGATGCATATCCGCATGTTTAATTGTGCCAATTGAAAACAAAAACACTAAATTGTGTCACTTGACCCATGCAGTGTAAATCCAACCTGAGAGCAGTGAGGCAATATGATAGAAGCTAAGGGGGAGCTAAAATGCTAATGAGCAATCCGGGAGGGATGTTTGGTTCAAAGGCCTGCGCGTTAAACTGATGGACTTCGTTAAACACTACTCCTCATTTCAGATTGTTGCACCGGCTCGTTCCTCCCATGTGTCTTCTGTGGCGTCCTGACCTCGGTCCCCAAAAGGTCCTCACGGGGTCAGCGAGTTATTTCAAATCCAAGAGAGGTCAGGGTCGAAAGTGGCAACAGCGCCTCGTATTTCTGCCGCGCCGACCGCCGTAATTGACTTCGCCCGTCCCTAGATTGCGTTTTTATTACGCTCGTAGCAGCGGGTTCACGTGTAAATTTCATCAGCCTGACAGCTGATCTGCATGGATTGCGTGTGTATGTGGTGCGTCGTGTGTGTTGACTTATTCACACTAACACTGTGTGCTCACCCCACTTTATTTAGCTCTTGTTTGAGTTCCATAAAGTGCGATGCGGGAAAAGATATTAAGGATCCGCGAATAACCCCAGGTTTCCATGGCGATTAGCCTGAGCTCTGATCTGGCCTAACCTGACTCCTCTCAATCCCAGCAACAGTGCCACTGTACGGAAACACCAAAAGCACTCAGATAGCATGAAGAGCGTTTTGTTTCATTACTATTATGTGTGCGTGACCCTATTGTGGAGACTGATCTAATTGGACCCGGCATGGCTTCCTCGGCCGAGCCGAGATGCCAGGGGCGAGTGAGTGAAGACAGAGACTTCAAGGAGATGTTCGCCAATCAATAGCTGGCCTCAGCTCCATCCATCCGTGCAACTGCACTGTCAGTTGTTAGGCTGCTCAACTCGCAGCACGGCTGATCATGTTGTTCTTATGGTTGTTGTTGTTATGGTTGTTATCACAGTTGTTGTGGTTATTAGGAATAGTGATGTTCGAATGATTGTTTTTAATGCTTGTTAAAGTGGTTATCATTGTTGTTGTTGATTATGTTGTACCCCGGCTTCCTCCCACATTCTGAAATCATACACGTTAGGTTAATTGAAGATGAAATAGTCTGTATGTGCCTGCGACCCGTTCAGGGTTCAATGAAATATAAAGGACAAAACAGTGCAGAGCCACATTTTCAGCCCTCTAGCCACAAAGCATCATGGAATGCTTGAACGTTTTTTTTTTTTTTTTTTTTTAAAGTTGCTATATATAAATATATTGGCCTTTTTACGCGTTAAGTAATGCAAATATTTGCTTGATCATCTTACTGTGTTTATGTTGCAGGTGTTTGTGCTTCCTCTTGTGGGGAAAAGGCTAAAGTGCACCTCATTCTCATTCCCACTAGTCATTCACGAATTTGGCTTTTTGCAGATTTTTTCTTTTATTATTATTATTTTTTTAACCAGGATATAAAATACATGGGGGTCACAGTATGTATTGTATTTAAAAATTGTTTTCACCCTTTGGCTCCGTTAAAACACCCAGTGTTGGCACAGTCAGGCTTTCCCAAACTTTCCACATGGGTCACATGACCCACAGCGAGTGTAGTCTGCATGTGCAAACACAATCATTGTGCACTTTGGAGTTTGTGTTTGTTTGTGATGGCGAACTTCTTTCTCGCTTGTGCGCTGTTGTCGTCCTTTCAACTGAGTCTTGCAGGTATGACGGAAATATGTGAAACGTTTCTCCTCCTCAGATGTCATATGTTACTTATTTTATGAATTTGGTTTTTGAAAGATAACTCCCATTGACACGTTTGGCTGCAGGCCCAGTGTTCGTGTCCGGCAAAGCGGCTCATGGCGTCCTGAGGAGAAACAAGCGTGAAAACAGGGGCGTGTTTGAGGAGCTGCTGGAGGGCAACCTGGAAAGAGAATGTGTGGAGGAAATATGTGACTTTGAGGAGGCCAGGGAGATCTTTGAGAATACAGAAAAAACAGTGCGTCTTTCCCCTATATTGACTTGATTTTTTTTCTCCACCAATTTCTCCATTGATCCACAGCTTGTTTTTTTTTTCCGTGGTCATTGAAAGCAGCATCACTGTTGTTTCAGGTGGAGTTCTGGAATGCGTACATGGGTAAGGATGACAAAACCCATATATTATGTACTTCATTTTGTCAGAGCGCATCACTCAACTATTTCATAGGCATAGTTTGCAGAAACTGTGTATGTTAAAAATAATACAAAGACTGAAAGCAGCAAGAAACAGGGCCCTGGACCGCCTTTTTCATGGTGAATCCTTAAAGTGATCATCAAACTTTGACGTCATTATCAATGGTGTAGGCACAAAGGTTTTGCAATGCAGCGTCACCCATCTGTCTAAGAATACATTCTTCTGGTCGGGGATCATTTGGAGATTCCCTTGTAGGAGTTTGTTAAAGTACAAGCCGCGGAACTCCACCAAAATGGCCGCTTCAACCAAACTGAACTTCCTGTTCAGTTTTGTTTATGGGTTCTTGAGACTTTTTGTGTGTGTCTTGTTACAATAAACATGTCCACCGAATTCCGCATCAATCGGTGAAACTGGTGTGTGAAGGTTTCACAGAGCATCCTCGAAAGAATCATCATACTTTGACACCATGCTCCAGAATCAGAAAATCATCTTTATTAGTTGTTAAAACATACAGGGAATTTCTCTCCGGTAGTTGGAGCCACTCTAGTACTAAAGCAGACAATCTACGAAAACGAAAATATATCGGACATGAACATAAAAGTAGAGTCATGAAACGATATAAATTGTCTAGTAGTGCAGTAATACTGATACAACAGTTTTGCAAGTGATTGCAGTAGTAATGGCAGTAAAGAGATGTGGAAAAATTACAAGTTGTCACTATGAAATTATGAGTCAACTGTTAAAGAGGTTAATAGCATGGAGAAAGAAGCTGTTGGAGTGTCTGCTGGTTTTAATGTGCACATTGTTTGGTAGCGCCTACAAGAGTGAAGGAGCTGTCCGGGGTATGGTGACTCCGAGATAATTTTACCTGCGCTGGTCTTCTTGCTGCGTGCAAGTCCTCAAGAGTGGGCGATGATCCTCTCAGCGGTCCTGATTGTCCGTTGCAGCCAGATTTTGTCCTTCTTTATAGTAGGACCAAACCAGACTGTGATGGATGATTAACGCTCTTTGAGGATGAAGTTAATGTTGGTCTCCCACTTCAGGTCCCGAGAGATTATTTTCCCAGGAACTTGAAGGTCTCGAAGAGTGACACTAGAGCACCAGTCGCTCCACTTCCTGTTGATACGCAGACCGGTTGCCATTGTTAATAAGGCCGATGACTGTGGTTTCATCTGCAAACTTCAGGAGTTTGACAGCTGGGAGCGTTGAAGTATTGACGTTCATGTAGAGAGTGAACAGCAGCGGCGAGAGGACGCATCCTTGGGGCGCCCCAGTGGTGAGGGTGCGTGTGGATGAGGTGGTTTCCCCGAGCCTCACCTGCCTGTCTCCTGCCTGTCAGGAAGCTATAAATCCACTGGCAGATGGCTGAGCTGGAGGAACTTGGTGGAGTTCAAGTCCACGAACAGGATTATCGCATAGGTTTCTGCGGCGTCAAGATGTTCCAGGTTGGAGTGCTTAGTGACTGCATCATCCATTGACCTTTTCTCTACAGTGACAAACTGCAGGGGGTCCAACAATGGGCTTGTGACACTCTTCAGGTGGTTCAACACGAGGCGTTCAAAGGACTTCATGACCCCAGGTGTCAAAACGACAGGCCTGCAGTCATTCGGGCTTGAAATTGCTGGTTTCTTAGGGACTGGGATTATCATAGTATATTAGTGGAGCATTTGAAGCAGGATGGGACTTCAAAGAGTTCCAAAGACCGATTGAATTTCTGAGTAAATACTTAAGCCAGCTGATCAGCATGGACTTTGAGGCAGGAGGAAGACACACCATCCGGGCCTGGAGCCTTCTCGATCTTTTGTTGCTTTAAGAGCAGTCTCGCGTCATGTTCATGAATGTTTAAGGAAAAAAGGGGAGTCAGTTGCGTAACGATGGTTGGTGGTGATTGGTTGGTATGGCATGAAAAACCTGGTGATATGCGTTGATGTACCTGAAATGTCCTCAGATGGTGACCAGTGTAAGTTGAAACCATGCCTCCACAAGGCCACTTGCAATGACGGCATCGGCTCCTACACGTGTAAGTGTCGAAACGGCTTCAGCGGCGTCAACTGTGAGATCGGTAAGGGACAAATCATCCAGCTGTCTATTTGAATGTACAGAAAACGGCAATAACTAGCACTCGTTTAACCACCAGACCTTGTTGTATTTTACTACCCCTAAAGCTTGTTCATGGCAATTTTTGGCCATGCGCGCACACAGCCATATATTTTCTTTGCTTCTGTTAATACATGATTTTTTAACTAACATCACTTGTTGAGTGACTTTTTCAACCTCTCCATTTTTTCATATTCTGATTCAATCGGATGGAGTGCTGTAGGCCATTTCAGCCCGTTTTGGAAACTAAAACTGTTACATGAAAGAGCTCTATTGTCCAAAAACCGATAATGTAATCTAGTAGAGAATATATATATTTTTTAAACTAACATTTCATCAAGTGTTGAGTCTAGAATGAAACCCATTTTATCTAAATTGTTTGATTCAATCCATCCATCCATCGATTTTCCGAGCCGCTTCTCCTCGCTCGGGTCGCGGGCATGCTGGAGCCTATCCCGGCTATCATCGGGCAGGAGGCGGGGTACACCCTGAACTGGTTGCCAGCCAATCGCAGGACACATATGAACAAACAACCATTCGCAGTCACATTCACACCTACGGGCAATTTAGAGTCTTCAATTAACCTACCGTGCACGTTTTGTGGGATGTGGGAAGAAACCGGAGTGCCTGGAGAAAACCCACGCAGGCACGGGGAGAACATGCAAAGTCCATACAAGCGGGGCCGGGGATTGAACCCCGGACCTCAGAACTGTGAGCCAGACGCTCTAACAAGTCGTCCACTGTGCCGCCGTATTAAAACATTTTAACAATTTCCATGGGTTTCAATTAGCCAAAGTGCCCACAATAGAGCTAAAGGGTACAATTTCATGTTTAGAGTATATTATCGATTTACTTAAAGAGCTGAAGTCGGGGAAGAATCAGACAATAATTCTCAACACAGCTAAAATGATTCAAAATAGGGAAAGCGTGGTGGACACAAATGGCCAGCAGTGAGTTGAGAGAGAGGGTTAGACTGTTTTTTTTTTTTGTACAATGCTAGGATTTTATGCCCATATGTACAGAAAAAAAATAATCTCTTCTCAGATTTACAGAAAAGGTGTGATCTCAATAATGGAGACTGTGGGCATTTTTGTGAATCAATGGGCCATGCCGGAGGCAAATGTTACTGTGCGGAAGGATACAAGCTGATGCAGGATGGGATCAGCTGTGAACCAGAAGGTACATCAGCCACGCTACGAAAAATCACAATAATTCTGCATTTTATAATCATAATAATTTGCCTTACAAGTCGAGTTCGCATGCGGTAGGACTGCTCTGATGAGAACAGCTCGGTCTCTCGTCCCCACCTCCAACACAACTTGGCCGCAAACCCTGACGCGAATTGTTGGTGGAGATTTCGTCACCCCAGCAGAGATCCCCTGGCAGGTATTTACATAATGTGCACATGTGCACAATTGATCAAATTATTCTTGATTTGTCTGAATATTATTATTTATTTACCACAAATAATGTATACTTGTTCATCTTTCCATGCCAATGACATAAAATGTCATTTAAATGCTTTCCACATGATGATAGAAAGTACAATTAACCCAGTAATTCTCAACTGGTGCGTTCAGGAACCAAAAGTGGGTCGCAGAGCCAATACGGGTGGGTCACGGACAGCAAGTAGCAAAAACTATATATTATCTTTATTTTTCTTAACTTTGATAAAAGTGGGTCATGAGTTTTCAAGAATAGGGAAATACGGGTCCCAGGTTGACAACAGTTCAGAAACACTGAATTAATCTGTTGCCATTCATACAACAGAATAATACATTTGTGTACAACTAAACTGGCCCACACATCACGTTGAAAACATTTACAATTACAATTAGTGCTTTGTCTTTTGTCTTCGTTTCTCTCTCCGCTCTAGAAACTTTGTGCTGTTCGACTGATCGATTCTGATTCTCAATAAACATCAATTATGATACTAAGAAGACACAGCGGAAGCTTAAAAACTCCACTGTGACACAGTAAAACTCTTCCGGCATACAAGGGATACAAGATCCTCCATTCTGCTTGACCCAACAGCCGAACGGGACAAAAAAACAAACAAAAAACCAACAACATGCAAAATACATCCACATGCAGTACAACGTTTTCGTCTTGACCACAAGCTCACCTTTCTTTCTGCCCATCCAGGCGGCCTTGGTAGATAGTAAATCTGGTGCGGTGTTCTGCGGGGGCTCCATTCTGGGTGAGCAGTGGGTCATCACCGCCGCCCACTGTCTGGCCGAGTCGCTGGGCCCCTTCTACGTGAGAGTGGGTACGACCCCTTTTTAGCTCCTCACAATGCAAAACATTTACAGTATTCAATATCATTGATATCTAGCTTAAGGTCTCTGTATTGGTATCAACTTTATCCTCACTCGTGGGACAATTTAGTGCAATAGTAAAATGACTAGGGTGCACTAGTAGAACGAGGTCTTGCTAGTACCGTTTTTTAACGAAGTGGAACATTTGTTCTACTCTAGTATGCAGTTAAACCTTACTAGTAAACTATTGTGCTGCGCTAGTAACACTATTTTTCCCAACTAGGAAACATGTATCTACGCACCTGCTTATCAAGGATATGATATCATTGATATCCATATAAGGTCCATGTACTAGTACTCTTTGGCTTGCTAGTAGGAGAACTACATTTTACTGATAAGGCAAAAATGTGCTCTAGTTGCCATCTGTGTGCTGCTGCTGCTGCTACTACAGCGGACACCTGCTATGCGTGGGGGTTACGGACTGGGAAAATTTGTGAAAAATTGATGCTCGCAGGGGTTTCCGAAAAAACCTGGGGGATAGACAACTACAAATACTGTTTGTGGGGGTCCTCTGTGCTAATAAAATACATGCTCAAACTGCCATTTGATCATTTATTCAATACGGTAGCGTCGCGGAAATTGATGCAAACATGCCAGCATAGGCGACCTGGTGGAATTTTGCTGACAGTTGCAGCTAATCACATCTTTTATCATTAATGTTAGTAGCTGTGTGTTTCCCTCTTAGTTAATAGTACTCGCATGTTGTACGTTTCACGGTACCTTAAGTCGTTGTTCTGTTTAGGGACTCCTCTGTTCGTTGCACTGTCGTTAAGATAGTTTCGAGTACTCTATTGACTGCTGCCTGCTCAATGAACGATCCTTTTAGGGTCCATGTACCGTCATGCTAGGAAGGATTAACTGTTTACTATTAGGATAAAAGAGGCACTACTACACTGAATTGTCAAGCGCATACTAGTAGCCTACATGGACCTTCAGAAAATGGACTAAGGCCCATATCCTCACGTGTACATAAGTCAGAAAAGGACCGAAGAATGTCTGTTGCTGTAATGTATTTTCGCACGAATGGGAGAATATGGCCAAACGTCTTTTCGTAACTCTGTTTGATGTGACTGCGTCCCGTCTTCCCACAGGCGAATACAACATTAAAGTCAAAGAGGACACAGAGCAGGATATCCAAGTCTCCCAGCAGCACATGTTCCCGCTGTACAATGCCAGCGTGAGCTTGCACGATCACGACATCGCCCTGCTCCACCTCCAAACACCCATCAACTTCTCCACAGACGTGCGGCCCATCTGCATCGGGCCCCAGGCCTTCACCGAAGCCTTGGTGAAGAGCGCCTCACCCGCCACGGTCAGCGGCTGGGGCAGAACGCGCTACCTCGGACTCCCGTCCAACACGTTAAAAAAGGTGGAGGTTCCCTTCACGAGCCGGACCGAGTGCAAGTTCACCAGCAGCGCCAGGATCACGCCCGCCATGTTCTGCGCCGGATACTACGACGAGTCCAAAGACGCGTGCCAGGGCGACAGCGGGGGTCCTCACTCCAACAGGCGCCACAACACGTGGTTCCTGACGGGCATCGTGAGCTGGGGGGAAGAGTGTGCAAAGGATGGCAAATACGGGGTGTACACCCGCGTGTCTACTTACTCCAAATGGATCCATAACATGATCCATGGGTCGGACCACCACGAGGTCACGCCAAGGCCTGAAGATGACATGGGTCTTCTGCCATGGCAATAAACTTGATAGTTGTTAGTTGAAGAATTTGCATCAGAACCAACTTTGAAAAGGACAGTTTGGGATTACAACTAAATTCAAGTTTGCCATAATTGCTTCCAATTGGTATACAGTAGGTAATACTTGTAGGCTGGAAGTGTCAAATATAATCTTTTCCTTGGATTGGATTTATAGAAATTACAATACAGGCCAGATTTGTGGATATAACTTGATTTATATCTTCAATGAAATAAAAATGTTACCTTGAGGATTTATTCCAAATAATTTCTGGAAATTCTCATATACGAGGTGTCTCAAAAGTCACTTCACACTCTTTTTGCTCTTTTTCTTCGACTGTGGGGGCCGGGGCCACCCCTTGCCACCACGTAGGTCCGCCCCTGCCCATATGAGCTTATTGGTGGATGTTTTTACCAGAAATTTGTCAGACAATCGGAAAAGGGCAGACAAAACGAAAGGGTTGAGGAGATATGTTAAGAAGCAATCAAGTTATACCGTTTTACTGTCATTTGAAAGAGTTTTTTTTTTTTTTTTTTTTTTAAATAGATTTTCTAGTGGCGATATCACACAAAAAACGTTCCCCCTCTCTCTCTCTCTCTCTCCCCCCCCCAAAAACAAAATAAAAAAAAACTCAATTTCTCCGAAACCCATCACAGAGTTTCGTAAATTCTTGGTCAAGTGGCCATTCCAACAGACTCAGCATTTTGACATACAATATTTGAACTTTTGCCAAATCGTGTCACACTGCTACTGGAACCTGATCGGTATCAAGAAAAGCTCACTACAGCGGATGCTTCGGAGGGTGATAAATGTTTACCCGTTCGTATTTCAGGTTGTTCAAAAGCTTCAAGTGGAAGATTATCATATAGTGAGTAGCTCAATGTATAAACCGCTTAACCGCATCAACTTGCTGCCATCTGCTGGTAAAAAGGAAAAAAAAATAAAAACAGTTTTCCATGCAGAGGTACATTCAACAGTGTTGTTTTCTGGGCAAAAAAAGCCACAAAGAGAACATCTGCACCACTTTATTGTTGTCATAGGCTTTAATCCAAACCCTGCAAATGGGACAAATTGATTCAATTGGGGTTTATGGACTGTTTTCTTAAACATTGTAATTATGAAAAGTGTAGCCTTATTAACACAGCAGTTATTGCAATAAATATTCATCTATTCAATAATCAGATTGCAAATTCGTGGCTAAAAATGTGAAAACAAACCTAACAATACAAATCTATCTATTGTTTAGTTGGATTAAAGAAACATTCATAGCCAGGTTTAGGCTTCTTGGCTCAACTGGATGAATAAAAGCTTCAAGCTTTTATTTGAGAAGGTTTTCCGTGTTTGGAAAATCTGTGCAAAATCTGCAGCAACAAAATATCAGCTCATTTTGTTGCGTATAAGCATTCAAACAATCGTGGCTCTTATGAATAAACGGAGACAGGATTTCACTTGGGGAGGGGAGACGGCATGCAAAGTGAAGGAAAAATACATATTTGAACAACGGAAACATGTCATGTGACCAGGCTCTTACTGCTTCCAAGATACATTTACATATCAAACGTCGCGGCCATTCCAAAACTGCTCCTCGGTGGGAGCGCTCAATCGGTTTTGGTAAATTTATTTAGATATGCCATCAATATTTCATGAAGTGTTGAACACGCATTGATATATCATGATCCCCTCTCATTAAAGTCAGCCTACTTGGGAAGCGTGGAGGGCGGGGCTAACAACAGGAAGTAAGGAGCACCGCTCCCTTACCATTGGTCGGTTGTATTCATCTTCATCATGTGGACAGCGAAGCGAACCCCTGGTATATCGGTTCATCTTTCATGCCACCACTATATTGCGGGTTTTTAAGCAAACGTTCCGAATTTAGAGTTGCGTGATTTCAGTGTAGTACCACATTGTGCCACAAGATGCCGGGCGCTACTGAACATAAGATGCAGCGTGATTATTTCTCTGCAGTAACAGCCCGTGTGGAAAAATGATCACCACAAAATCCTGCGATATAGCGACTGATCGGCGATATAAATACGATTTTAAAAATCTGCAATGTAGCAAAGCTGCAAATAGGGAATGGCAATATCGTGAGGGACAACTATATTTATAATTTCATTATGTAACTGTAGCTAACAAAAAGTGTGAAGAGTCTCTGTCACTGAAATACACGCTCTTAGTGCAATTAGGGAATGGTGTGATCATTGCCAATAGCCGCTCAATATCCAGACCCTTTCCTTTATTTCTCGCCCTTTTCCTCTTTTTGTATTGCTATAATATAGACACGTTGGCCAGGGCAATCGGTTTCTTCCTCGACAATCATGCCATGTTCGTGGTTTTAATAAAAAAAAAAAAAAAAAGAATACAGTAGTATATGTGGTGCTTCAAAACATTGTTTCCCGATAAGAACACCAGAAGTGTTTTCACTGCAGGGAGTTGGTGGTGTGCAAGGGTCAATCGCGCTGTGCGGCAGTGAGCGGCTATGTTTTTCACGATTATCCAGTTCTGTCGCGTTCGGTTGTGTCATTCGGTGTGCAGCGGGCCTTATGCGGCGGGAGTCTATTATATAATATAAACAATTATAAGGTCTCTCTGTTACGTCTTTTTCACTTATCACTGGTGCGTCTGAAACGTGTCGCTCACAATAAATGGGGGTTCACTATATTACATGAACCCTGCTGAAGTCTGGTGTTGTGCATCCCATTCATATACCTCATACATGCTAACACAGGAATAAACAGCCAGGCAGACGGCACACAAAGGCCACACTCCTTCTTTGTTACAGAGATTGTCGTTGTGATTCTTACTTATTAAAACCTTAAAACAAAAGGAAAAACCCCAGTGAAAACCCTATTTTGGCACTTTCACACAGAAGAGCACATGAGGCAGAACACAGAAGGACTGATACAAAGGGCAAGACATTCCCTTAGAAAGTGAGTGTGATGTCAAGCAGATGTCTAAAAAAAATACAAAGTATTGTAGCAGCCCTCAGATACCATGAAAGTACAGAATGCCTCCTGGTGTCTCCGAGGAGTACTGGAATTAGATCAGCGCAATCTGATTAGTATGTGCTATGACCTTCAGATCCATGATTTTCTTCAAGCCATTTTGTCTATGATGATTGCTTGCAGTCAAACATGAATATGCTGTGGAAAATCCATTGCAGTCCTGGACTTGAGCATCCATTCAGTAAAGCCTAACACACACGTCCAATTGAGAGTCATATCCGCACTTTGGAATCGTAGGAAAGCACGCACCTCTCCCACAGTCTTCGTCCTCGGCATACGTTGACAATATGTCAGCGTGATGAGAAAACACCAGTGGAATCCGGATTGTCAATCCGAACATGTAGGGATATGAAATCCAACTCCTTAACATTCACTGCAAGCCATCACAGTAAACATGGATACTTTGACTGATATAGCCGTCAATGGCAGGGAATGAGACAATGTGCCACAAAGCGAGGACTGGACCTGTTTCTTTGGTCTGATCTCCTTCTCTCTAAGGAGAACTAAGCTTTCTCGCCCTGGCGTTGCCCATTTCTGCAAGGAAAACATAGCGGAATGAGATCAAAGTCATTGTCACAGATGCTCAAATCCAGTTGTAGGAAGTTACAAAGTATAAATACTTTCCAGTACTTAACTCATTCATTGACAGGCGTTTCAAAGCAGAGTTCCCCATATTGTCGGCTGTTTTAGAGCACTTTGACTGTTCTTTAAAGACCCACAGAATATTGTATTCTGTGACAATATAAGAACCGAACCTACTAAAAGAATGAGTGAACGCTAAAGTTTATTTCTAATTTAATTTCTGATTTGATTGATAATCAGTAGTCGCACATAGGTGGGTTTCAGCCAAAAGCAGAGAAAATGAGCTTACTGTGAAAAAACGATAAGCAGAACAGTGACTGACGCTACTAATATTTGCTTTTGTGACACCTCAAACTATAAGACAACAAAAACAAGACTGAGAAAGAGAAAAATAATGAGTTTACAGATATAGAAATAAGAAATGTTTCGTGAGCGATGTTGACTCATCGTAGTTGAACGTCAGTGGCTTTTTTACATGGCGTTCATCATCATCATTCAGTACATAAAAATGCGTTACCATTTCTCATATATTTTTACCATACATTCAAGTGTGAGGTGCCTAAACTTGTCCGACTTCCAACGTGCTGGCATTTCTCTCCCTCTTAATCGATGTGAGAAACATTCACTTTATACTTTTTTTTCTCCTGTGTGGCAACACATTGTTGTATTCCAGTTGACAAATATCAACATCCACAGCAGTGAATGAGTTAATTAGGATTTCAGAGTCTGTACCTCTACTCAAATACGGTGTGAGAATAATTTTGCCACCTCTGCTGAAATCCAAAATCCTTTTACCCCTGAGTCTGGAGGAGGCTGTTCGACTGCTCCCCCTTATGGTCACTTGCAGGCTAGCAGACGCAATGAAGCCATCTTGGTGTCGACTCAGATTCTTCACCAGCCTGACCGGGCGGGTAACATGTGGGAGAAGGAAAAAGTTGACAAATACATATGAGTGGACATCAGGGACATAATTTAAGATTACCTCTCACACACTACTGAAATATTTTTTTTGCTAACATACAGTACACAAAGGCTCTCGCATTCAACACTAAATCGCTCTCATACAGTACAGAATTTTTTTCACTCACATGCTCTGCTGAAATACTCTCACACACAACTGAAACACTCACGACTGAAACACTAATTCACACTACTGAAACGCTTTCATACATGCTACTGAAATGCTCTCAGACACACGACTGAAACACTCTCATACATACGACTGAAATGCTCTCATACACAATACTGAAGTGCTCTCAAGCACACTACCGAAAATGCTCTAATAAGGACTACTACAAAGCTTTCACACACACACTACTGAAATGCTCTCACACTTTATTGTATTTTTTTTTTGCTCATATGCACTACTGAAACGCTCTCTCACACAACTAAAATGCTCACACGCAAAGTACTGATTTTTTTCTTTTCACTTACAATGCGTTTCAGAAATGTATGTGAGAGGTAATCCTGAATTTTGTCCCTGGAGGCCCTTCCTAGTATTGCTACATGTGTCAATCCATACATTGTGTGTTCACATGTGGCCTCGTTAGTGGTGACAGGGTGGCAGACTCACCAGCGGCCTTTGTTGTCTTCCCACATCAACTGGATGACATCGCCGCATTTGATGAGGACACTGTCCAGTCCGTTTTGAAGGCAGTCGGCCAAGGCTCGATATCTGCCTCGAGACTGACACAGACATACGGGCAAACAGATTCCATTAGTGAGGATGAGCTAGTTCAGTGATTCCCAACCACTGTAATGTGCAGTGAGAGATCATCAGGTGTGCGTGGGATTTTACTTAATTGGTCCAAAATGTATTACTGTATTTGTTTACTACAAATAATGTATATTTGTTCATCTATCTATACCAGCAACACACAGGCAGAACAATTACTATATATGCTATTTCACTACATGGCAGAAGGTACGGATGACCTGGGTGATTGAGAATGTATAAAGACATCATTTGTAACATTCTCTTCTAACCAAAAATATAAAAGTCAATGAAAGCAACTGGACTCTTCTTGTTTGTTGAAGACATTTCACCTTTAATCCAAAAGCCTTCTTCAGTTCTAAATTTTAAGTGTGAAGTCCCGCTATTTACTTCACCCACCAGAGACAAACACCACCAGTTGTAGTAAGGGGTGACATTCTAAAGGAACTATGAATGTCTCAACTTTTAACAATGGAAGTGGAAAAAAACAAAAACAAAATGGTTATATCAAAATAAACCAAAGTGTAGGGCTTTTAATAGGGCTCACCAGTTTCACCAGTTGTGTGTCAGACTGGTGGAACTTGTCTTGACTGCCACTTTTCTCATCCAGACCCTTGCAGATGTTCACCGACTGATGATGAGCTCCCGGCCAACCTGGACAAACTTTCTGTTTAGTGCTGAACAGTGGTGGGAAGTAACAAAATATATTGTAAATACTTGATTACTTTAGTTAAGTAGATTCTTTTTCAGGGATCTGTGCTTGAGCACTTATTTTTCAGACACTTTTTTTCCCCCACTTCCAGTATTGAATAAATCAGAATATTTCATCAAAAGAGAAATAACGAGCGTACTGGAGCTAAGTAACCGTTGCAGTATTATTGTGATAAAAGCAATCTTGATTATGTTGCATTTGACGCACAGATTGTGAGTTGTACGCACTCCTGCGGTTGAGCTGGTATTTGGGGGCACGTTGCTGGGCGTCCGGACTGCTCTTTCCCGACTCGGTGTCCTCTGAGCTCACTGACTCTCTCTGCTGCTTACTGGTAAGAATGACACACAAAACAAATTGAGTCATTTGTTCGGAAAGCTGGTGCGCGGTTTAATGTCATGGAACAACATATGCGCTGCTGCCTGTACATGTAAAGTATGAGCATTCAGACAGCCAGACGGCATGATGGGACATTGGAGCAGATGTGTGCAAGCTTCTCTATAGATAGAGGATTAACTGCGTTTGTGTGTTTAGCTAGCATGAGGAAAGCTTCAGACGATATCCGAATTTGGGGTGGGGGGGGGGGGGGGGGGGGATAAGTAAATTCAATTATATTTTATTTAGAAAGCAGATAACAGCCACCTTAAAAAGTGGTCATCATGACAAAAGAAGGAGAATGCATGGAGTGACACCCAAGCCTTGTTCAGGTGGAAACTGAAAGCATGTCAGCTCAAATGTGCAACATTCAGGGGAGACAAAATCAGGTACACTTGCTCAATGATACTTTGTTTTTGTTTTTGATTTATTCATTTGTTCGTTTTCTATAGCGTTTGTCCCCATTAGTTGCCTGTGAGCTGCAGCCCATCCGAGCTGAATTTGGTTGAGAGGCAGGCTACACACTGGATGTGTCACCAGCCAATCACAAGGCACATACAGACAAACAATCCTTTGCACTCATATACACACTTACGGACAATTTACAGTCTTCACTTACCCTAACATGCATGTTTTTGGAATGTGGGAGGAAATAATGCACCATGCCACCTTGTGTACATTAGCAGCATGCGTTATTTTATTTAACCCCCCGCTTCCCAAAAAATACTTCCCAGTCTAATGCAATGCACTGCAGGGTAATAAAAGATTTCAGTGGATTTGTCATTATTTGTCATCTGTTTTAGACAGTGACACAACAACTCAATTGAACTGTAGTCATCTGGAGACACTGCTAGATTTAACAGTGCCATCTGCATAGATATGATAGTCAAACTTTAAGGGTCTGAAGAATTTGACCAAAGGGTAGAATATACAGGCTGAACAGGAAGGGTCCAAGAACTGACCCTTGAGGGACCCCACAGGTCATTGCCATTCGATGAGATTGAACACTTCCAACGGTTACGAAATAACTCCTTTACTCCAGGTAAGACCTGAACAACTTAAGGACTATTCCATTTAGTCCTACCGACATTTACAACCTGTTCAGCAGTATATTTTGATCTACTGTAACAAAAGCTGCACTGAAATCGAACAAGACCAGAATTGACACCTTTCCCGAGTCAGTATTCAACCTTATATCATTCAGCACTTTGATAAGAGCTGATTCTGAACGGTGATGACTTCTGAAACCTGATTGAAATTTGTCAAAAAGTCAATTTAAGTTTAATTAAAAATAACTTTATTGCCAATCTTGGCTATGAAGCGGAGATTTGAGATGGGTCTATAGTTTGCTAACATGGAAGCATCGAGCGTTTTTTATTTTTATTTTTATTTTTTTTTAAGAAGTGGCTTAATGGCAGCTACTTTAAGAGCTTTAGGAAACTCGCCTGACTGAAGTGAACAATGAATTTTTTCCTGCAAATCAGCGAGCACACACTTCGCAATAGCTTTAAAAAGTCAGCTGGCATTTGAGTCAAGACAGTTCGTTGATGGTTTCAGCTGCTAAATCGTTTTCTCTACAGTGTTTTGGCCAACTGTATCAAATTCTGACATGGTAATAGAGTTGTTCCTGGGTGGCTTCAGATATAGCATCATTTTGTCATTTTGCTGATATTTAACCTGATGGATTGTATTTTCACACTAAAATAAACAAAATTCATTGCATTTATCTGCTGACAGACTTTGTCTGTAGAGGTCATAGTCAATTTGGAGTTTAGTTTCTCTCCACTTACGTTCTGCTTTCCTACACTTTGATTTAGAGGTCTTTACCATCATTGTGCTCCTCCACGGTGTTCTAGATCGCCTCAAGATTGTCTTACTTTTAATAGGAGCGACAGCATTCATGACATTTGAGGTTTTCCAGGTGAATCTATTCAAAAGTTCATCAACAGTCTCAGCATTCACAATTTGTAACACAGCTGTGGTCTCCATAAACTTAGAAAACTGGCGGTGTTTCTGTGTGTCAATGAAATATGGCTTTCGCTTCGCTTGGTAGAGTTTTAACTTGCTTTTGTAGGATGTTGCAACGAACTGTGTCAACTCACAATGGTTTTCTGAAGTGTTGCCCACGAAGCGATATCCTTTACACAATGATGCCGGTTTTTAATGCATTGTCGCCTGACAATAACATAATATTCATCAATTACAAAATTAAATATCCTGTCTTCGTAGTGTATTCAACTGAATAAAGGTTGAGAAGGATTTAATATAGTGTATAATGGGTGGCATTTTTTTTCCATGTCTTGGAGTAGTACCATGACTGCCCATTCCCTCCTGTCACTCGATATTCACTTGGTAGGTTGTGTCTAGCAAGGGCAGTTAGGAAGTTGAGCCATTTAAACCCGAATGAGGACAAGTGCTATAGAAAATGGATGGATAGATGGATTATGTTTTTTGTACCTAATGTTGTTTTCACCCAGAATGGCTCGATGCACTTCCAAAATATTGGAAAAGAGCCCAAAACTCATGTTTGTTTCAGCATGCAAAAACAGATTTTGTGTAATATGCAAATAAGATTGCAAAGTCATGGCCGCTATGGAAACACATGGGCTAAGTTTACCACTGAGCTTTTACGGCAGGTCAGTGGCACTGGGGGCGAAGACGGGGCCGTTGCCGGGGGCTTCGGTGACGGGGGCTTTGGGAGCGCAGGCACATAAACACGTCAGATGTTGCAGAGATCAAGTGCAGCCCCGGCAGACAGCCCCTCGGAGCCCCTCTGGATGGCCGCATGCCCCTGCAGTGAGGGGTGGGTGTATAGGGGGGGGGGGGGTGTCAACCAGACACAGTTGGACATAATGGCTGCTGCGCCCACACAAAGCCGTGGACTCTGTCTATGTGATGTCGCTTTGACCCAATCTGCATTGATCGTATCTATGTATGTGAAACTACGCAATTTGTAACACCACCTGGCCATGTGTGTCTGTATGTACAGTATTTGAAAAACAATAGACCTTTTCAACATGATGTCACACATACTTTCGGGTGGCAAAAACTCCAATTTCATCTTTAGTAAACAAACCCACTAGTAAACAAACCCTTCAGCTGAAAAGATGTTATGTGGTGGACATAATTCAGACATACCGTAATTTCTCATGCATGATACACTTTTTTCCCCTAGAAAATTCATCAAATGTCGATAGAGCGTATTATACAAAGATAAAAGGATTTTTTTACCACATTGTATAAAAGTATACATGTACCTAGGGGTTGTGAAATAGGTGTACTTTCATTCCAAAATATGTAATTTTTAATGTTACAAATTAATATACAGTATAATAAGGTACATTTTCGATGCTTACCCGAGAATCATGATGTCCTCACGGGCACCCCCCAGGGGTGTCGAACTGGGGGGGGAAAGGGGACAACTGTCCCAGAGCCTATTAGTATTATACTCAAGAGTGTATTATACATGAGAAATCTTGGTAGGGACTGGCTAATTGATTGACTTTTCTGTTCCTCTTATTAATGGCACAGACGTGCTGTTTTGACACTGAAATGGATAGCTTGCTGTAGTCTACTAGCAAGCTAGCCATTGTGTTTTGCCTAATTACTCAAAGACAACCCAACCAAACATTGTATACATAAAAAGGTATCATGTTAGGATATTTCTTTCTTATAAATAAAAGTTAAGAAAGTTGAGACATTTTGAACGTGCTGTCTTTTTTCTTAAGGCATTGCCGAGGTATCGGATCAGGACTCTGTATCGGCAGATACTCAAAATCAAGTGACTCAGACCTGGACTCGGACTCAAAAAAAAAAAATGTGATTGGGACATTTCAACGGGTAGATTGATTCAAAAATAGACGTGCTGGATATTCAGATTCATTAACAAGATCATTAATAAACTGTAATTAATTGAATTCATTCTGTTGATTTAATTTCTGTCGCTTGGATTAGTTCACAGACAAGCTCTTTTGACTGTGAAATGGATAGTATGTTGTAGAGTTGACCTTAGCTAGCAGGTTAGCCATTATGTTTTGTCAAAATTACTGTAAGACAACCTAATAAACATTTTATACATAACTGTGAGAAAATGTCTTCCACTAATGCGATTATGGAAGTTTGGTTCCCAGGCGGTCTTGCGATCTTATTTACATAACTATTTATCACATCTACCGGAAGTACTCCAGCGCTTAGTGTTCACAAACATTAAGAAAAAGTATATATGGGGATGCGACCCCAAACAAGTTTGTGTCATCGTTTTCAGTTCAAGTCAGTGGAAGTCAATCATTTTTGCTACCCTGAAGTAGCCTGGCGCCGATTATTTACAAACATTGTGAAAAGGTCAATTTTGAGAAAAAGAGGGGCACTGACCTCTCACAAGGTGGTGGAGAAAGATGCATGTGCTCTACCAGTTGTCCGTTTTGATGAGCCTCGTCTGGAAGGAGAACAGACAGTTATGCACCTGGTGACTATTTGGAGTAAGTCACATATGCGTAAGTCATAAATAAGTCTCAGGGCTCAATTGTTGAGACTGAGTAAAAAAAACTTGCATATCTTGATTCGTCATTTATTTGTCGAGTCAAGTCATTGCTTGAGTTCAGTAAGTCATACGTAAGCCAAGTCACACAATCTTGCTCAGTCAAAACATGTATTCTCACGTTAGCCACTTTTTATGCAGTGGTGCCTTGAGATACAAGTGACCCGAATTAATTATTATTATTATTTTTTTTTTAATATACAAGCTCCATCCTTCATCCGACTTTTTGCTTTGACTTGTGTGAGATAAAAAGACAATTGCGCATTGTGTATATAAAACAACCACATAGCTTTGGTTTAGTCCATTTAGCTTAACACGAAGAAAAAAAATGCAAAATGATAGCATTGGTGTTGTGGCATTATAACCCTTAAAACAACGAATATCAAACGGGAGCAATACGTACAGGAGACAGGTAACCTAACAATACTATTACATGCATATGGTATATTTTTTGATCTCCAACTAATATTACAGCTTGGGCTGGCATCCACCCTGTAAATCCTGATTCGTTATTTGCGTTGAGAGTAACGAATGAGTCCTTGTACTATTCTGAAATTCAGGCATGTCATAATCCAACAAATGAAAAATCTAATTGGATTATTTGAAATCTATCTATTCAACCGGAAAGCGAGTATGCTGACACGTATTGGC
Source organism: Phyllopteryx taeniolatus (assembly GCF_024500385.1). NCBI lineage: Eukaryota > Metazoa > Chordata > Actinopteri > Syngnathiformes > Syngnathidae > Phyllopteryx > Phyllopteryx taeniolatus. The sequence continues at coordinate 23,386,672 of NC_084511.1, read as the reverse complement.
TGCCACTTCTCCCTCTGGAAAAGTTTTTCTTTTTAGTTTAAAATGGCTTACTTGAACCAGGATCCCTCACTGTACCGCTAACCCGTGGCTAAAAGTAGAACCCGGATTGGTTTTACGCCTCTCAATCCCGTAAAGTCTTGCTGACTGGAACCAGCTGCCTCGTTTCCAGCTAGCTAGCTAGCAAAGTGGCCGGTTAGGCGGCTAGCTTTCGTCATCTTGCCACGCTGTTCTCCTATTAATTCTGCTGCAGCTGCCCCCATCCAGCGATGGCTGCTTTCCAGCTTTGGTTGCAATGAATATCCGTGCAGCTCCTCGGGCTCGGCTATCGAACGCATACTTCTGCGGCGATCATTCTCTTAGTGGACTTCATCGACGTTGCCACTGCAGCCACTGAGGCCAAATGCACACATGCCCTGAAACTGTGCACAGTAAGTCCAAATGCCGTCGGCCATGAAAACAGGCTAATAATCGTGGAATACTTTGTTTGTTTGTTTTTTTAGGTAAATGCGGCATGGCAGCAGTTGTAGCTCTTGTCAGAATAAAGTAGTATGATATTCTAAGAGTCGTTCTGATTCGAGTCTGAACATTCAGATTCGCTAATGACTTTTCTACATCCACTCAAACCCCTATTTGAGTCACCACCAATTCCTATATAGTCTTAATTACATCAGCTTACTCAGGAGTGACCGTCTTCATGTATCTGCATGTCTGTATTATACTTCCCCCTATGTGGCCAAGGTAAGCACACCAGAAGAAGAAGCATATTGACCACTGAATTGAAGCAAAAAATGTTGAATTCTCTACATTCGATTTCATTATATCATATCAATATTATAGCGTGCTAGTTTTTTTTCATTAAAAACAACAAAAATTTGGGGTTGGGATTTTTTGGGGGGAAGGCTGGACTAATGGCCTTTTTCATTCCATTTCCACAAATTAAACTAGTATCTCAAAACACCGCTATATCTGTACTTGCGCTAGTTAGCTGCACTAACAATCACATTGTTTTGAATTGTCCCAAACCCGACTTCGTATTGTCTATTAATTTATTCGTGCACGAGTCCACCACTGACCTCTGAGCAACTTCTGCTGGTTGGTCAAGATTCGCCGCAGCTCGCTGAGCCACGACGTCTTCACCCCCACGCTGGAAGCCTGCAACAGAGCAACACGTGCGTTCTATTTGTGACCTGTTTGCAGTTTAGTGACAAATCACTTGTTTTACAGACTCCTTACCTGAACCACATACACCTCCTCCCTGCCGCTGTACCAGATCTCAAACTTCCTTGGATCTCCTTTGACGTTCTCTGTGATCCCCACAGCAGTCATCTGCCAAGACACATACACACACACTGCATATGGGCATGAATAGCGAAAACATCCTCATCATCATCATAAACAGGGCTTACATCAGCTATCACATTTGTCACATCTACCCGAGTAATGAATCAGAATTTGTCCGATATTATCATTTCATAAAAGTAGAAATCCATCAGATGATGTCAACACTTTTAATAGCCCATTACCAGATGTTCTAGGATTGTTGTAGAAATATGGGTAGGATTTCTGAAAGCCAAATTTAGATTATAATGAGATCCAATCAGACAGCTCTATGAAAAATTCTGTCGTGATAATAATGCTCAGTTTTGACTGAAAGTATCAGTATTCATTTAACAACTCAGTAGGTTTCTTATTGTGGATTTTGTTGGTTGTTTGTCAGACATTTTTTTTCTAACCCAGTACTCCCTCATTAGTGTACTATTTTCCTATTTGGACAAGGCATCTTTAGGGGATGACTACAGTATATAAAATGGAGGGATGGATGGATGGAAGTAAAAGGCCCACCTTTATGCAGTGCTTGAAGCCGTACGAGGGCGTCTTATCGCAGCCGTCGCCGTGCTCCTCCCTCCTCTTGCAGAAGAGCAGCACGCTCTCGTAGAGGAAGAGGTGGCGCTGCATGGGCTTGAAGCGGGCCAGCTCCTTCATGCGCGTGGGCCCTTTCTTGTGGCTGATCCACACACTGAAAGAGCCTTGCATCAGCACGCGGCCCAGCTCGCAAATGTCCCCCTGACGCAGTGTAAGGACACGGGCGGGAAGTTGCTTATTTATCTGGAAACGGTATGTTTAAAATAAATAAATAAAGCCTGTTTTATGGGCCTCGCCTCATATCCTGTGATTGCTATCTGATGCATGGAGTCATTGACTGATTTGAGCAGGTCAAGCATGGCTGTTAGCGCCCCCTGCAGCTCAGACGATCCATCGCAGTCAGTGCTGTGTTTCAGCAGCTCCTGGGAGCACAAACACACAGATAACATTTCATATGTAACGTAATGTGTAAAAATGACTATTTAATGGCTTGTATACAATACAGTGTTCACCCAAATATTTGGTACTCATTTAACAAATAGTGGTACCTTGAGATATAGATTGAATCCCTTTCGTGACCACGATCGTAACTCAAAACACTCAAATTATCATTCTTTGGAAATGCCCAAAAATAAAATATTTTCGTAGTGTTTTTTTTTTTTTTTTTAAAGAGAAAACTAGCACTCGATAATGTACTTTATAAAAATATACAGTAATGACTTCATTACATAAAATTACTATTATTTTAACCCTAACCCTGTTATTATTACTTTTTTTGTATTCAAATAATTGCATAAAAGTAAGGTTATCATTCTTAGAAAAATGTTGATGGTAATGTGTAGGTTTATGGAAAGTAAAAGTACACAAATTGCATTTAAATGGGCCCTTTTTTTTCACCATTTATCAATACCATTTGTGTATTGATAGTTTAGTTAATTACACATTAACAACATAATTTTAGTTCATTTACATGCATGTTTCATATAAAATAATTATGGTGGGGAGTCTCACACAGGCCGCCATTCAAGCTAGTACCACCATTGGTTGTGTTGTCTGTGTAGCTTGTGCACGTTTTCAACTTTAGTTATACCTTGAGGAGCAGTTGATACTTGGTGAGGCGTTGAACTGGTTTCAGCAGGTAAGAGTCCAGGCCCAGTTTGTGGCCGAGCTTCTTCTGGCACACCTGAATGAATACAAAGATTATTTACGAGTTAAACGGGCGTTGTGATTGTAGACATATTTGCACATGTGGATTATCATGTGGTGAAATGACCTGGAAGAAGGGGCGATCAGAGAACTGTCGCCACAGAGCGTCTGAACGGGGTTTATTCTGACAGTAGCATTCGTACATTTGGAAGTTCTCCTTCTGTTGTCACATGAATCGTATTTGATTTTTTGAACAAAAGAAACATTTTCATACAATAACCAAACCATATTTTAGAATACTGTAATTGCCTTCTCACCCTGGCAAGAAAGCAAACTCCCACACCTTCAGGAGTATCCAGACATCCTTCAAGGTCCTGGAGAAACATGCTGGGTTGGCCAAAAAAGGTCAGGGACAAACAAATAAACATCAATTTAGATGCATATACTGTATATAGACACTGACACATAGAACTCGAAAGGGACAAAAATATCGAGACACCTGGCCATTACATCTAAAAGAAAGGAAAGTTTTTTTTTTTATAGCAATTAGCTTGACCATTCAGGCTTGTATTCTCCACACGTGGTCGCAGCCATGTAGGACCTGCCTGCTGTGAAAGTTGTAGATGTCGGGCATGTTTCCGAAGAGGACGCCTCTCTGGGCCCGCAGGACGGGCGGCAGGAGAGCCGCCAGAAGCGGGTTGTCCATCTCCGCTTTGTAGCCCTGTAACGGCATCACAGTCAGCCGGCCTCACGACCGGATCGCATACGGTGAGGAGGAGGAGGAGGAGGACGTTTGTTCTCACGAGGAGGACCGACAGCAGCTCTTCCACGTAGATCCTCTCCGTCTCGATGAGCTCCCTTATCACATGACTGTGACACACACATGGGCACACAAACATGCAAAAGAAGGTAAAAATAAACACGTTAGACTAAGGGAGGGAGACACAATGCTGTCATTCGAGCAGCGGTGGGCCACATTTGATATTTCAAATGGAGATGAAGCTTAAAAAAAAAAAAAGAGTTAAAAAGATGCTTATAAAATATGTCATATAGTTATTTTAAATAATACATTAACATACTAATAGCCAAAATTCATGAGTAACTGACAGCCCCCCTAAAAAGATTTATAATTGCCTATAGATGACACAAGATGGTGACAAATCGCTACTTTTGTCGAAATGAAATTTCTCAACTCATTTCAACATGGTTCCTTAGCGCCAAGATGCTGCAAGTGGTGGCAAAGCACTACTTACGTCTTAATGAAGCTCTTCAACTCACTTCAACATAGTTACTTGGCAAAAAGATGGCAGCAAAGCAATGCTCATGTCTAAATGAAGCCCCTCAACTTACTTCAACACAGTTCCCTGGCACCAATATGCCACAAGACTATTAGTGTACTGCTATGTCGTATTTCAACGCATCACTGTTTACATTGGCTTTATTAGTGCAAAGCGGTTGTCTGTTTGTAACATACACACAATAAGTAACGTGTATAAGCTATTTCTTAATTAGACTTTTTACCAAATAAGTTCGATTTTTTTTGCCAAATAAGGGCAGATAGGCTGCCACAGAAATCCGCGAAACCAGTTCTCTCTCTCATTCTCATTATTTAACTCCATTATGCATAATTAATGTAACTATAATCAAATGACCAATTATTTTATAAAATAAAGAATCCATTTTCAGTGCCGCTTGATCCTCACAGAGGTCGCAGGCGTGCTAGAGCCTATCCAAGCCATCTTCGGGCGAGAGGCGGGGTTCACCCTGAACTGGACGCCAGCCAATCGCAGGGGACATATAAACAAACAACCATTCGCGCACACATTCACACTTAAGGGCAATTTAGAGTCCTCAATCAACCTACCATGCATGTTTTTGGGATGAGGCAGGAAACCGGAGTGCCCAGAGAAAACCCACGCAGGTTCGGGGAGAACATGCAAACTCTACACAGGCGGGGGCGGGATTTGAACCCCGGTCCTCAGAACTGTGAGGCAGATGTGCTAACCAGTCATCCACCTGCCACCTAAAATAAATAAATTAATTAAATAACATTTTTATTTTACAATTTGTTTCTTTTACTCTAGACAATAAATCAACTACCAAATTATTCAATGCAGTGAATGAATACAAATAAAAATGAATACATTTTAGTGAACCACTTTTAGCCAAAACAGCTAAATGAATGCAACAAATTGAACACAACTCAATAATGTAAATGCTCATTGGAATGTATTCAAGAACCATACTTTGCCCACCCCTGCAGTACAAAAAATACATCAAATAAAATCAAATAAAATCAGAGAGTACAACATGAAGATGGACAAAAGGGCTTGTTGTCCTCACCGCTTGAGGACATCCGGGCTGTCCTCTCCCTCCACGCCGTACGACACACAGCTGCGGCTGTCCTGGTAGTCGTGAATCACCTCGATCTGGACACACGCATCTCCTTAAGTCATGTTTACTCGTCCAAAAACCAGAAGTGTGTGTGAAAATGTCTTACTTTGCGAGCGTTGGGGCCTTTTCTGGATGCCCTCTTTCCGGGCAGAGGGAGATCAAATGTGAATTTTAAACCGTCAGCTGTAAAAAGAAGATCAGATCGTCAACTTATTGAAATATGTTTGTGTGATACAGTGCAGTCTATTTTCATAATATGCACAAATGGGGGTCATGTACGTGTCGGCTTTTGCTCTGAAGTTCTGGTGTAAATGCCAAAAAGTGAGTTTAATAATCATTTAGTCGCGTTTGTACAACATACTAGTGCGTATTTGTTATTTATTACAACCCCAATTCCAATGAAGTTGGGACATTGTGTTAAACATAAATAAAAACAGAATATAATGATTTGCAAATCATGTTCAACCTATTTTTAATTGAATACACAACAAAGACAAGATATTTAATGTTCTAACTGATAAACTTGATTTTTTTTTAGCCAATAATCATTAACTTAGAATTTTATGGCTGCAACACATTCAAAAAAAGTTTTATCTTATCTTAACTAGCTCTTCTCTACATGCACACAACAGCAGGCATAAAGATATTATCACTGGGAAAAAGCTAAGGCTACAAAACCCCAGCCTACGTGTTGTGTGCCACGGTCCACAGATTTGGAACCAGCTTCATGATCATCTAAAAAAAACTATCCAATCCCTCAATCTTCAAGAGGAAACTACAAATTGTATTACTGTCCGTGTATTTATAATTTGCTTAAATCTTCTGACTGGGATCAATGCTTGTGTGTGTGCAGCTGTATTACTTAACATGTGAATACACTAAACTGAAGTAAACATACTTTACATTGTAGCAAAGTGTCATTTCTTCAATGTTGTCCCATGAAAAAAACCTAAATAAATATTCACCAAAATGTGAGGGGTGGGCTCACTTTTGTGAAAAACTGAATATTTACTGTGCTTACTTTCGAAAATAAGGACATTCCTAAATGCCCCCAAACTGTTGAACAATAGTGTATAGCGATATATTTTTTTAAATAATGTGCTTAGACTGTACAATGCTTGGGAGAGAAGATTGGCGATTTAGAGCGAGGTGGGTTCTCAGCACGGGGGGCCACCAACTGGATCGGTCGGACGTGTTTGTCGGCAAGCTTCCTCAGACCAGCCCGTCTGTTCTGGATCATCTGCTGCACGGCTGCGTGCTTCTCAAACGTTTTACTTATCTTCCCCTACCGGATGAGGATAACATTGCATAAGTCCCCGTTCAGACTCTTTATTCTGGAGCATTTTGCAACAGACCTAAATATACCGGACCTGCAGTTGAGGGGTAATGACAGCTTCATACTCCAGAGCCAGAACGTCAGGTCCAGATGTCATTACGGACGGCGAGCCTTCCAGAAAGCTCTCGATGGCCTTCAAAGCAGTCTGAGCCCCCTCCTTGGACTGGAAGTTCTCCATGAGCTGATTGGCCAGCAGATAGGCTCCATCATCACACCAGGTCTGGGCCTAAAGCGGGTGAAGATAAGGATATACCCATGTATGTGCAGATGAAGGGTGAAGCCATTATTTTAAAAGCGGGGAGGATAAATTGTTCGGAATCAAACTTTCATGAGCAAACGATCACCTATATTCTCGCATTCTTCTGCTCAAGCACAAGCACAGTACAGTAGAACTAAAGGTACTTGTGTTATAAAAAATAAATAAATACATAAAAAAAGACCCTGGTAAAATTGAACTACTGATTCAACTCCTGCACTTAAAAAAAATACAGACTATGAAATGTACTTAAGTACAAAAATGAACGTTTTGATAACTTGCCACAAGTTATGCACAAGGTGGGCGATTGGTTAGCATATCTGCCTCACAGTTCTGAGGACCGGGGTTCAAATCCCGGCTCTGCCTGTGTGGAGTTTGCATGTTCTCCCTGTGGCTGCGTGGGTTTTCTCCGGGTACTCCGGTTTCCTCCCACATCCCCAAAACATGCGTGGTAGGTTGATTAAAGACTCGAAATGTGAGAGCGAATAGTTGTTCGTTTATATGAGCCCTGCGATTGGCTGGCGACCAGTTCAGGGTGTACCCCACCTCTCGCCCAACGACCGCTGGAATTGGCTCCACCACACCCGCGACCCTAGTGAGGATCAGCGGTAGAGAAAATGGATGGATGGACGTTATGCACACAAATTAGTTTTCCCTCTTTTGCTAACATTTATGCTATCAAAACAATGTCTTCATATAAGTTTGTTGACTAAGTGAACCAAGTAAAAAAAGCTAAATTAGCTAATGATAACTGGAAGCAAAAGTACTCACACTTTGAACTTGAAGCAGAAGTGCAGACACTTGTAAAAAGATATTGTAAAAATAAATAAATAAAACTATGGTAAATGTAGATTATACAGGGACGTCAAACTCATTTTTTTTGGTGGAGGCGACATCGTAGTTATGGTTTGCAGAGGTCTGCTATGAGTGTGAAACCATATAAATGTATTATATTATTACAAACACACAACAAATTTATGGATACCAGTAACTAGTTTTGAAATCAGAAACTAATGAAAACTGTTCAACTCATTTAATTTTAAAAGGGGGACTGGTAACAAAAATGCCTGCAATTCCCAATCCATTGTGGAACTTCATCGAGAAACATGTCGACGAACATGATTTGCTTTCGCGGGCCACATCAAAGGATGTGGCGGGCCGGATCTGGTCCCTGGGCCTTGCGTTTTACACCTATGATGTAGACGTAGCAATTCAGCACCTTTACTTAGTACTTATGTACTTAAATACAAAAAGAAACACGTATGTTCACTGACAATTATATAAAACACCCATTTTGATAACAAACAAAACATTATTGTATCAAAACGACGTTTCCATAGCTTTACTAACATTGTGAAATAAGTCCAAAAAAATGCTAAATTAAATCAAAATTACCACTGAAAAAATACAGTCTACCATGGTTGAAAAAGTAATAAGCGTATTTGACAAAATAAGGAGTAGAAAGTACAGATGTCTGTTTTCAAAAGTAGGGAGCAAAAGTAAAAAGTAGTGAGAAAAATAAATCCTCCAGTCAAGTAAAGATACCGGAAAATTCTACTTAAGTACAGTAACAAAGTATTTGTACTTCATGACTTCACAACACAGGTTCAAGTCCATTCATGGAGCTACCTGGTCCAGAGACATCAGCAGCTGCTGCGCTTGGAGGAGATGACAGCGTTTGCTCCCCAGAGCAGCAGTGAGGCCATCGCAGTGATGCCGCAGCTCGTTGCAACGTTGCATGATAAGAGCGGTGGCGTAATGGTGGCCCGCTGACAGCTGGTGCCCGTGGAGGATGATGATCTGGGCGTGTGACATCACTTCCTGTCGGGGCGAAAGCAGCAGATTGCGAGTTTTACAATGGATGGCAGTGACAAAACTTCCATCATTCCATTTCCCATAGCTCTTATCCTGTTCAGGGTCCAAGGGAGCTGGACCCTCCCGCAGCTGACTCACCGTCACGTCACAAACCTGAGCAAATGTTTCCAAAGTGTCCAGCTGTTTGAGAGCCTGCTCGACTTGAGCCAGCGTGTCGACGGACGTGGACAGCTCGCTCTGCTGAGACGACACACGCGACAGACACGACTCCATCTGAAAAGTCAGCAAAACAAAATTAGGAGGGTTTGTGGTCTGACCTAGAGAAATGCAGTTTGAAGACAATTCAATGACAACTGGGACCAGTAAGGGCTGACAAGGTCTAATTTTACATATCTTGTTTCACGGATGACTGAAATTAATCCTATGACACAAGATTATGAAAGAAGCCCTTAGATTTGTTTTTTTATGAAGGAGTAGTGCACTCAAGAGGGGGAAAAAAATACTATGAAATTATACGGTATTATGATTTTAATTTAGAAAAAATAAAATATTTAGAATATTTAGATATATTGAAATTATACAACTTTATTCTGTTAATAACGCAGCTTTACTGCAATCTAGAAAAATATTCAAAATTTTCTCTTGAAAATGTTGTTTCTTCCTTAAAAATAACCACTTTCTTTCGCATAAAATAAAAACAATAATTTATACTCACAATATTACAACATTCATTTAAAATCGAAAAGAAATATATAATTTCTGGTGGTAAAAATATACAACTTCATTCTTGTAATATTAGTTTTTATCTAAATTTTTTTTACCCTTTTTCTTTCAAAGTTATCATTAATCATTACAATTATTATTTAAAAAATATAACTATTTTCTAAAAATACAACTTTTATTCTGGAAAATGCAAAACCTTATGCTCATAATATTTGGAGTTTCTGTCTCAAAAAATAGACAACTATTTTAGCAAAAATATACAACCTTAATCTCACAAAAATTAATTTTGTGACTGATAGAAAAATGAATGTTTTTTTCTTTTTTGACAGCACAAATACATGACATTTATGTTTACCTCTTGAAAGCTTTGCTCATATGTGAGCAACTGCAGGTACTGGTGCAGTTTTAGACGGTGCTTCTCAAAGTAGCCGTCGAAGGCCAACTCCATGTCTCGGAGTTGAGCCAGGAGCCTACAAAATAAAAGAAGACAATTAAGAGCAATTGTGGTTATTTACAAGTCATCTCATTGAGTTGAGTGCTGCTTGAAGATCTCTCACCGTTGAACCGTCTCCCGGTCCAGCTGGACGTCCCAGTCAGGGTCATCGTTGTCCCTGGTGCTGGTGGTGGTCTCCAGGCTTGAGAGAAGACGTTGGCCCTCTTTTGACAAAGATCGAATAGCCTCCTGTCACAGGTGAACAGCGTTTATTGCAATGAATCATGAGCTACAATAGTACTTGTGAGAAAAAACTAGTTAGTGCAGAATTGAAGGACAATTTAGACAACAAGATTTTTGAAAAGAAGACTATGTACAGTATTTATTTTCTAATATTTTATGTTTTCAAGATAAAACTGGTATTAAACCATCCTATATGTTGATTTGTACAGCTCAGCTATCAATAGCACACTTTTTATATTTCATTTGTCATATCATATATTTTGCTATGTTTGGCATAAAACCTGCTACAGATACTCCGTTACCTGAAAAACAAAATATAAAAAAAAAATATTGCTTTACAATTAAATACATTTAAATTTAATACTAATTTAATTTGAGTATTACTGTATATAAAGTGGTCTGGGAACGCCTCGGGATCCCCCCGGAAGAGATGGATGAAGTGGCTGGGGAAAGGGAAGTCTGGGCGTCCCTGCTAAAGCTACTGCCCCCGCAACCCGACCTCGGATAAGCGGTAGAAGATGGATGGATGGATGGATGTATATAAAGTAATAGGTTTGCAAATCAATGCTAACGGAGTTTTTGCGCTAAAGTACATTGTAGCAGTTTTAGCTGCTGTGCTAACTCGCCAAGAACAAACTTAGCTGTACTCCAAAAAAGAAACACTGAGATTTATATTAAATATTAAAAATAGAAGCACACTTGGCTCTACCCATGGTCAGAGCAATTAGCTTGATGATGACATTTCTGATGATTCATTCAGTCGCTCACAATTTTTTTTGCTGTTCTGTATGTTGAGACAACTTTAGAGTGGAATCACCACTAATAATTATATGTATGTGTTAATTTTTTTTTTAACAATTACAAGGAAGAAATATCAAGAAAATTATACAAAAAAAATATAAAAAAATTATTTTATCTGTTATATTTGATATGTAAGTTGATCAATATTATGTCCAATTCAAGCCTCTGGCATTTGTATTTTTGCTACATTAAAATCCTTGCTGCTGTCTTATTTGACCTCATTTTTTATTCTATTTGTTTAGCGAGTCTTAAGAATTATTGGGCTAATATGTGACCTTGGGTATAAAATTTTGTCCCATATCATGTGTAAATGTGTGTTGGTATGACAAAGTTCTTGAATCCTTGAATCATCTAGAAGAGAAAAAAATGTATCTGTCTTCAAGAGCTATTTTATTCTAAACAATATATAGGGAAAAGGTTTACTACAGTTACAGTTGCATTTTTTTCTGTATTTTCTGCATGGATTATTTGATATTTCATTGGGGGCAGAAAATATCCTGCAATTCTGGAACGACACAAACAAATATCATGTTAACAAAAGGTACTTTAAGCTTCCTGTATTTTTCACTGTGACACTCCAGGAGACTCTGGATGGCGTCGCCCTCGCTGGGCATGGCCGTCTCGGCCAGTTCAGTGCCGAAGGCCTGCAGCATGTGTGCCACGTCTTTGACTGTGACGGCAAAACTTTCAATTGCCTGCAATAGAACCAGAGTGGGTACAAACAGAAAAATATGTGAAAATGTATCTTCTAAATCAGGAGTTATGATTATGATGATGATTTTATTTTTTTTATTTTTTTTTCAAGACCTACAGGGTTAAGGGTTTTGCTCAAATCAGTTTTAGTATGGGCGTAATCATACTAACTAAACAAATCAAATCCCACATTGGTGGAAGACACTGACAGATTTGTTGTGCCAAACAATGGTGTACCTAATGTTCTGGGCACATACAACAGACTAGAATACCGTTCTTAAAACAATCCAGTCGCTGTGACAGTAGTCGAGAGTGCCTCCAAACTCTGATGTCAGCTGGTTTTCATTGATGTACTTCAGCAGATCTGTGACGGAGCTCAGCATCACCACCTGATTGGTCACATCCAAAACATAAAGTCATATATTTACCATAGAAATACAAATACATTGTGAAAATCTCATGAAGTATCTTTTTACAAAACATGCAGTTTTCCTTAGTTTATCATCCACATGCGCGCATTATAAGTGATCACAGTGCTTGTATAGAAAAGCACAAAATTTCAAGTCCCAGGCATTTGGAATTTAAAATGATACTGTGGGATTGCACTTTAAAATTAAATCAACTCCATTTTTCTACGTGTGCATAATAATTCTCAAAACCTAACTTGAGTCATGAACCGTAAAACCAAGTGATAACTATATGAAATGTAAAGAAAAAGAAAGTGATCCCCTGCCCTGTAAAGGTATATTATTATATTATATCATATGTGTTTTGGACATACTTGGCAAATAAATATGATTCTGATTCTGATTCTGATAACCTTTTACATTAAACATACAAAAACAATACATAGAGATACAGTATTTGTATTTATGGCATCGCATGAGCAACAGGATTCTACCAAATCAAATTCTTTTGAAGTTAAGCCCATGACTAGCGTTGCAAATTTAATGGTAAATCTCTGGTAAATTACAATAGGAAGTTAAACTGGGAAAATATTTGCAAAATTCCCAATTGGAAACTTTGCATGAGAAGTGAATTAGCTGGGAATTTAGGGTAATACATTATTTTGTTTTGTCATATGCAGACATACATAGAAAGCTCTCCTTTCCCACATACAAGGGCATTACAGCGCTCACAGCACAAAGCAAAAAAATTGACCAAGTGACACCTCGTAACTAAAAACTTGATAAGTAGGGCCACTTGTAAGTCAAGGTACTGCTGTACTTGCATGAAATATGGTTATTTTAGTCATGATTATGCTCAAATATATTTCCCTAACCATATTTAAGTTCCATATTAAGAGCCAACTGGCTATAATTTAATAATAATAATATAATACAATATAATATAAGTTAGGTTGCCTTACCGGCATTTTGAGCATGAAGTTTTCTTGGCTGAAGCGAAAGCCGATGTCGGTGTAGGTGCGATGGAAGAAGCTGGTGGGTCGGAGGACCAGGACCAGGTGGAGGTTCCCGGGAAAGGAGGCCTACAATTTCACAATGGAACAAAACAACATTCACAAGATCCACTCGAATCACATGATTCAAGAAGAATCTGATTCTGATTCTGAACAACAGAAAAGAGGGTTACGGCTTTACAGGTGACTTGTGATATCGTCAGCCTGTGGGAAGCCGTTTGAGCATTTAGTCCATATCCTACTAGTGCGCTGAATTGCGGTCCCCAACCTTTTTTGCACCACGGACCGGTTTAGAGTAGGCTTTTTTTCACAGACCGGCTGTCGACCGGGGATTGGGGACCACTGATGTACAAGACTAGTCTGCTCTTTTGTTCTCACTTGTAAGAGCATTCAGCGCACTAGTGGGACCACGGGGGTGCACTTGTGACATTTTTCCTACCTCTTCCCTTCACTATTGTATGACATTTTTCACACTAGTAAAACGACTAGGGCACACTAGTAGAATGACCATCTTAATAGTGACATTTTTACAATAATGCCTTCCACTATTGTTTGAACATTTATGCACAATAGTAAAACAGGTTAGCACTAGTAGACTGACTGTCTTACTAATAACTTTTTACGCCACTGTATGATATTTCTGTGCACTAGTAGAAAGACTAGGTTGCATTAGTAGAGCAACTGTCTTACTAGTGAAGTTGTTCTACACTACTACTTTCCACTACAGTGTGACATTTCTGCGCACTAGTCGAACGACTAATGTTACAAGTCAGGCAAAACTGTGCACTAGTTGCCAACTGCGTCCACCTAGTACTGTTAGTGTCATAAAATTCTAGTAGTTAACATCTAGCGCTTCACTTCTAGTGCTAGTCATGTGCAAATGTCAACTAGTGCACAGTTTCGCTTCACTAGTAACATATAGTCATTATAATAGTGCCCCTAGTCGTTCTATTAGTGCACTAAATAGTCTTACTTGTGAGGACAACGAGTGTACTAGTGCATGGACACTTCAGCGCAAAAGTAGGATCTGGAATAAATTCTCAAATAGCTTGCCATATCCGCCTCACATGCTGCATTTTTATCTTAAAATTATTAACTGTATTTAATTAGCATATGCACCCACCAGACAGCTACTTTAAGCTAGCTACAGCTTTTTTAAAGCAGTAGATCTCTGTTTCTCCTCTCATGAATCATTACGACACGCCACATGAGTTATTTAGCACCTGACATCAAGCAGTCAAACGCGTAGACTTGATTCGGAATTGGGACTTTCTTTAAGCACTCAAAAGTCTAGCTTAATGCTAACACACAATGCAAAACATCACGAGCAGGCTAACAGAACTAGCATTGATGTTGCGATAATTTTAACCTTTCATCAACAACATATATACTGTATGAACACAAACAGGAGCAACACTTGCAGACAGCGCATACAACAATTCTCACAGGCATATATTATTTATCCTCTGTAAAAAATGGCTAATATTATTGGAGCTTATTTGTGACTGTCTTCTGTGTTTCATTATCAAATCTACACGTAGCACAGTATGTCCGTACAGTCATGGGGAAAAAAATTATTCGACCTTTTTTTCTTCTTCAGTGTTGTTCTAATGCCTGTTACGACAAAGGTATATTACTTGAAGAATACAATCACTATGACAGAAATGCAGCTGATTCCATAAAACTTTGTCTTATGTGACATGCTAAAGTTTAACTGTATTCCCAGTGATTTTGGTTATGAAGAAAAACCCCAAAAAATGACTAGATATCAGCCCTTAAATTAAACTCTTTTTGTAGTCATCATCATATTTGTCCAAACAAATGTACCTTGACTTGTACCAAGCATTAAAAATGAACACGAAACTGAAGAAACAAGGGTGGAAACAATTTTTTCCATGACTGTATGATTTATACTTCCCCCTTGTGTCCAAGGTGTGCACACCAGAATAAGCAGCACAACGCCCATTGAATCATCATAATGCAAACACTGTTTGATTCTTTGTTCTATTCAATTGTGTTATTACCGTATGTTTTAAAGCACAATCATTTCGAGTTATTTTCCACATTATAAAAAAATAATTCAAGGCACTCCTGTATCTATTAAAGTATACTGCTGTGTTCAAAAAATGCAAATACGTCTTTTAAACCCATTCAACGTTAACCTGTATTCATTAGTTGTTTGATTTTCTATTTTCCCGTTGCAGGGTGACGTGTTTGAATGTGAAATAATTGTTGACATTGATTTGTCCTGACACGCCCTCCTTGTCACTGAGCGACTGACGTCATTGACGCACGCATGTTGGCGAACATGCATGGCACACTCTGCCCACTTGGGTCTTCCTTTCCTTCCACGCAGAGACTCCTGCATGACTAAGCAGACGAGCGCTACACACACGTACACACAACAGCGCTCAACTCACTGCCGCATTCCCACCCTCAAACTTCACCCAAACTCCTGCAGCGAGGGAATAAAACATTTAACTAGTCGTTACCGGGCTGGTCCGGATCTTTGCGAATCCTCTCCGGCAACATGTCTCAGCCATGTTGCGATAACAGCACATCTATTTGGCTTGAATATTTTACAGCTCCATTAGGACACAGCAAGCAGCAGCTGCCTCGCTCACACAAGGAAGAAGGAAGGATGCAGGCTAACACTCTGTGTCTGCCTCCTCATCTTCATCTTCATCCTCTCTGCAGAGTCCCGCGTCATCACACTTTTTTTTGGGGGGGGGGGGGGGTTGTTTTGCATTTCAATCAGTGCTAGGTCATTCCAAAATATTTGAAACCGCTCTGAGAATGATGCAGCACTGCAGTTGTGCACCACCACAAGCAAGCAATAATAAACATAATGTTCAGTGAATTATTTTCGTTGTAAAGGGAGAATATTTCTAATAATCTTTTTTTTTTTTTAGCTATACCTAATGTTGAGAGCAGAAAGTGTTGAAAACCATCCACATAGTGTCCTGTCCTATTGGCTAGTCGTCGTATCCTGCCCTGTCCAACCCAGTCAAATTGGCTACTCATCATGTCCTGTCCTTTCTTATTTGCTACTCGTTGTGTCCTGGCCTACTCTGTACAGTTCAGTTTAGCCCAGTCTAGCCCTGTACTTAGTCACAACCTGTCCTGTCCTATTTGTTACACGTTACAGTCTCTCCTAATTGCTACTTGTCACGTCCTGTCCTATTTGCTACTCGTTATGTAATGCCCTGTCTATTTGCTTCTGTTCCTGTCCAGTCCTGTTTATTACTAGCCACATCCTGTCCTGTCCTATCCTGTTTGCTACTTGTTGTGTCCTGTCCAATCCAATTCAGTCTTTTTCTGTCGTATTTGCTACTCATCTTGTCCAGCCCCTACCTGTCCTGTTTGCTCCTAGTCACGTCCAGTCCAATTCAGTCCTGTCATATTTGCTACTTCTCGAGTCCACCAATGCCCCGTCCTGCTCTGTCTGGTCCTATTTGTCATGAGTTGTTGTGTCCTGTCCAGTCCAGGCCTGTTTACCACGAGCCACATCCTGTCCTGTCCTGTCCATGATGCAATTTACAAGAGAGGGAGTAATATATATGAAACTCTCCTCTGGCACAGCAAAGCTGTACCAGCATGAAAAGGCATACAGATCAACCACAATGAGTGACTAAGCAGCCGTACAGGACCAGTTTAAAACATTCAAACGGAATCAAAAGAAACATAAGACACAAAAACTCACTGCTATTCTGGCCAATGCAGTCTTGATAGAAGCCCAGGTGTCCAGTCTCCGGTCTAAAATGATGATGAACTTTACTCCCGGTTGCCTCGTTCTGTGGGGGGGTGGGGGGGAGGATTCACATCAAAGCTATGTGAACATGGCCCTGCTCAAGTTGTCTGTTTCTAATTAAATATACTAATGACTTTTTTTAAAAACAGTTGCCTTGTGGTCAAAAAAGTCGTGATAAAATGGCTAAGTTGGCACCACTGACCGCTTTTGTAAACAATCACCGACCTGTTCGCAACCATGTTGTTAGTGGAAGCAATGCACATCAGCTAGCTATGATGGATAAATATTTAATTTAATTTATTTGAAATTGGTTGTGTTTCTTTCTATTAAACAGATCATGAATTTAATTGTTCAAAAAAAAAAAGTTATTCCAATTATATTTAGGGGTGCACATGACACTTGTGTTTTAATTTGCAGATCTGAGGGGGAAAAATTCTGCCCTGTAAGAGGTCCCTAGGCCCAAAAGTCTGACAACTGCCGCTGTAGATTTGTCAAGAGACAATGTGAGAATTCCCTGAATCATTGCATGTGCTGGCATCTGCAATAGTTCTGAAACACTGTCTGGTGAGGCCCTGGTGAGGCTGTGCCCAGAATGTAAACAGAACACATTTGGTGCACTGCAGCATATTGTGGCCACATTGTACAACCCCAATTCCAATGAAGTTGGGACGTTGTGTTAAACATAAATAAAAACAGAATACAATGTTTTGGAAATCATGTTCAACCTATATTTAATTGAATACACTACAAAGACAAGATATTTAATGTTCAAACTGATAAACTTGATTGTTTTTAGCAAATAATCATTAACTTGGAATTTTATGGCTGCAACACGTTCCAAAAAACCTGTGACAGGTGGCAAAAAAGACTGAGAAAGTTGAGGAATGCTTATCAAACACCTGATTGGAACATCCCACAGGTGAACAGGCTAATTGGGAACAGGTGGGTACCATGATTGGGTATAAAAGGAGCTTCCCTGAATTGCTCAGTCATTCACAAGCAAAGATGGGGCGAGGTTCACCTCTTTGTGAACAAGTGCGTGAGAAAATAGTCAAACAGTTTAAGGACAATGTTCCTCAACGTACAATTGCAAGGAATTTAGGGATTTCATCATCTACGGTCCATAAAATCATCAAAAGGTTCAGAGAATCTGGAGAAATCAGAGCGGCAAGGCCGAAAACCAACATTGAATGCCCGTGACCTTCGATCCCTCAGGCGGCACTGCATCAAAAAACGACATCAATGTGTAAAGGATATCACCACATGGGCTCAGGAACACTTCAGAAAACAATGTCAGTAAATACAGTTCGGCGCTACATCCGTAAGTGCAACTTAAAACTCTACTTTGCAAAGCAAAAGCCATTTATCACCAACACCCAGAAATGGCGCCGAATTCTCTGGGCCCGAGGTCATTTAAGATGGACTGATGCAAAGTGGAAAAGTGTTCTGTGTTCAGCGTGGCTTCGTAGTAAAAGAGTGTGGGTACTAGACTGGCCTGCCTGCACTCCAGACCTGTCTCCCATGTGTGGCGCATTATGAAGCGTAAAATACGACAACGGACACCCCGGACTGTTGAACAGCTGCAGCTGTATATCAAGCAAGAATGGGAAAGAATTCCACCTTCAAAGCTTCACCAATTAGTGTCCTCAGTTCCCAAACGTTATTTAATGTTGTTAAAAGGAAAGGTGATGTAACACAGTGGTAAACATGAACCTGTCCCAGCTTTTTTGGAACGTTTTGTGTTGTTCATCTACCCTTTCTAAGCCATTGACGTATAGAGACAGGCAGAACAATTAAACGCTCTTCCACTTGACGGCAGAAGGTACATTAACCGGTGTAGCCACCTGATGTCATTCATTAAACAAATATTTCACACTGAGTCGGTAAATTTGTATGTAAAATTGCCATTATTTCAATATACATACTTTTTGTGACATTCTTTTCACTTTAGTGGTGTGCAGTGAGATTATTTTTAGTGTAAAATTTGCACCGTGGCTCAATAAAAACTTGGAAACACTATCGTTTCTAGCTAGAGAAGTTGTGCTCAATTTGTTTGCTTAGCCAACTGTCCAGAAATGATAACATTCTTAACTTTTATTTTATTATACCTACTTCATGGGCGCAAAGTCACCTTTCATGCTCAAACTATACCTAAATTGTGTCCGCAAATTAGTATTAGTATTCATCATTTAATGCACTGTGCTGTCAACTGCCAGCTCATTGAAAACCAACACATTCTTGTTTTGATATAGAGAAATAAACACAGAATGCAATATCTGCACAAATATTGAAGATATGAGCTTAAATTAATTGTAGAATGCGAGACTCTGAGTTGAAATAGTCTGAATCAGTCAAATGTAGAATGGAGGATATAAATATGGGGAGGAAAAAAAAAAAAAAAATCAGCATTTGAGTTAATTTTGTAATGAAACATGGAAAATTGTACTGGAAAATGTGGGGATTTTGAAAATGTGATTAACAATTCCCTGGATGGTTTGAATCAGTCAAGAAATGTGCAAGGAGGAGGAGGTAAATATGTAAAATCTATCTTAATCTATATTTACTGTATGCAGTGGCCACAATTATATATATATATTTTTTCTCCTCGTATGTCTGGGGCTACATGAGAGCGAGAGCGAGAGAGAGAGAGAGACAAACACACACACACACACAGAATGACGTCAGGACAAACCGAGGGATGAGCGTGAGGTACGTGAAGACTTTAGCCAAGGCCTCCTCTGGTATGTCCCTGAAGGCTGAGCTTTCCGGGAGCGTGATGATGACGCTGGAGTCTTCTCCACGGCCACCTGGGGTGGTGGACATACATAAAATACAGTATGTGTTCTGTGTGCTTCTCTGGGGAGTCAATACACACGTGGTTACTCATTTTAATAAAAAAAAAATACCTCACCTGACAGGTATGCAACCTGTTTCTCAATGTAGCCTCTGACTTCCTTCATGCTCAAGGGTACATTCACCTCTGCAAGAAAATAGAAAAAGCGCAAAGCTATTTTTTTATTACCTTGAGGTGAGAAACAGTTTATTGGCTTGTGTTAGACAAATACAGTATCCCTTTTCACTTATAAAATGTATTCTATGTTAATTATAACCTCATAATGTTTTGTTTTAGTGCAAGGATAAAAAGTAGACCTCGTTCCTCTCTCTATCACGTTCAAGCAAGATGGGGTTCACGTGTTTCCTATGACAACTTTAACTAATGAAATCACAGGGAAGACAAAAATAAATACATTGGAAATAAATAATAAAATAAACCTGCAAAAGAATAGAGACTCTTTTTATTACATCAAAGTGGAAAACAATTAAAGATTACCACCACAGATTCAATCATGGGGAAAGGTGGAAATAAATAAGATCATAGTAAATTAATAATACAATAACATAAAAATGCACTTCAACTGATTGTGTTGCCTTTGAGCAAGTAAATTAAATACATTTGAAAAAAAAGAAGGTAAAACATTACTAATTAGAATTTGTAAAATTTTGTTTGATTTATATGTTAATGTAAATACTGGTAATTATAATTAGTCATATACAGTATACAGATAAAGCAGAACCTCGGTTTATGAATGACCCGGTTTATGAACAATTTGGTTTATGAACAAAATTTTTTAAAAGAAAAATTACCTCAGGTTGGGGACTATTTTCTTTTTACAGCCAGTCTTGGCATGGGTGCTGAAGGCTCAGAACTTTGTGTTGTTTCTTGCGATGCATACACATCATTGCTTCTGTGCTTCAGGTATCATTGTTTTTTTTTGCCTAAAATGGCCACCACACCCCAAAATGCAATGCTAAAGCTATGCTGCATTCTGCGAGATGGTGGGCTAGCAGTAACCACAGTGAATGTAAACATTACTGTACCCGGAAAGGCCAGGACACTGTTATTTCATCATCATAAATTGTGTTTTCACGTATTTCTATATTTCACAGTAATTTTTTTTTTTACAGCCGACTTATTTCAACAATAAAAAAACACAAGATGAACTGTTTTCTTCACATTTGTAGCCTCTTTTTAAATTAGAATACATTAGAATGATGCATTGCTGGCCAAAGTGGCCAAAATACACCTCTATCCCTTTTCTCTGAAACCAAAATATGGAAAACAACACAAACAAAGACTAATACTTGTGATTAATGCAAGAAGATGGCATTGATCCCTATGAAGTATTTGCTCATATTTAATGGAGCGAAATAAAAAATTAATTTGAGCAGAACGCCGGAAAAAAGATGAGAGATAGCGAGCAATGGAGCGAGTGAGGTGTGCGTTTGGCTGCACTGAATGCTGTAATGGAGTTTGTCGGGCTGGTGAGGGAGCATGTAATGAGCTCTGATCCTACCTGCTGAATATTTGATGCGAGTGTGTGTAACTGAGAGCGTCTGAGCCCCGAGCCAAGCCACAGGGAGAGGCGGAATGAAGTTACCTGGGATAAATTGACATTTACACTGTGCTGCACTTCAGGAACATGAGAGAGAATTTAAGATGCCTTCACAAGCTCATGGACAGAGCATTTCCAGCCCACTGGCTAGGTAGGAAATGTCACAACCAGTAGACAACTCTACCATCAAGGCAGTGAATAAATAAATACAATTCAAAAATCAATAGCTGGCTCTAAAATAATCTGTGAACATTTGTAGAATGTAATGAGGAGAAAAGTTACTGTAAATGTTACTTCAGCTACAGCTCCATTACCATGTGCTGAATATCATTCAAAATAAAAAGGGTAAAAGGTACAACGTGACAAGGAACATTGATCACTTTAGTTTGCTTGCTCTGACAGAGAAGCAATCGCTGAACATTGATAAAATACAAATCTCAATTCCAATGAAGTTGGGACATTGTGTAAAACTAAAAACAGAATACAATGATTTGCAAATCCTTTTCAACATATATTCAAGTGAATACTCTAAAAAAGACAAGATATTTAATGCATTGCCTTGCCTAAATAAGCAGGGACGTCCCTGAAAAAGATGTTGCTTGGATGTCGGTAAAGAGTATGTTGCTCCAAAACCTGTATGCACCTTTCAGCATAAATGGCACCTTTACAGATGTGCAAGTAACCCCTGCTAACACCCCCATAACATCACAGATGCTGGCTTACTTTGCGCTGATAACAATCCGGATGGTCCGGAGGACACGACGTCCATGATTTCCAAAAACAATTTGAAATATGGACCCGTCAGACCACAGCACACTTTTCCACTTTCCGTCAGTCCAGCTCAGATGAGCTTGAGACCAGAGAAGCCGGGGCCGTTTCTGTGTGTCATTGATATACGGTTTATACTTTGTGCGGTAGTGTTTTAACTTGCATTTGTAGATGACGAACTGTGTTAACTGACAATTTTTTTTCTAAGGTGTTCCTGAGCCCGCGTGGCTATATCCTTTAGACAACGATGGCGGTTTTTAACTCAGTGCCACCTGAGGGATCGAAGGTCACGGGCATTCAATTTTGGTTTTCCACCTTCCTGCTTACGTGAGAAGATTTCTCCAAATTCTCTGAATCTTTTGGTGATATTATTATTACTATTTGCTCATGCAGTGGTGAATCTCACCCCATTCTTGCTTGTGAACAACTGAGCCTTTCGGGGAATGCTCCTTTTATACACAATCAGGACACTCACCTGTGTCCAATTAACCTTCACCTGTGGAATGTTCCAAACAGTTGTTTTTGGAGCATTTGTGAAGTTTCACCCTTGTGTTGCCCCTGTCCCAGCTTTTTTGGAACGTGCTGCAGTCATCAAATACAAAATGAGAGAATATTTGCATCAGTTTGAAAGTTAAATATCTTGTCTTTGTAGTGTATGAATTGTATATAGGTTGAAATTGATTTGCAAATCATTGTATTCTGTTTTGAATTACGTTTTAGACATCAAAATTTCAGTGGAATTGGGGTTTATATAGAACTAGTAGAACAATGACAGGGAGCATTATTTTTGGAATGTAAAAGTTTGAAGTAGGAATGGTAGTCGAGAAATTTGCAAGGAGGAGGTCAATTTGCAAAATGTCTCTTTATTCTGGAATTTTATTGTGAAAAGTGTGGAATTCTGTAATGTTAAATGGATAGTTCCCAAGATGCCCCAAATGAAGTGAACATTTTGAAGTTGGAGTGGTTTCAACCGGTCGAGAAGTGTGGAACGAGGAGATAAATACATTATGCATGTAAAATGTTTCTTCATTTGGAAGTTTCACTGTGAAAGTGTGGAATAATTTTTTTTTTAAAAGATCATTATTGGAATGAGGATAATAGTTCACATGATGTCCTGAATGAGCCAGAAATTTTGAAGTTGGAATGGTTACAATCAGTTGAGAAATTTGGAAGGACTAGAATTCCAAAAAGGGTGTCAATAATAATAATAATAATAATAATAATACATAATAAAGGTGCTACTTGATAGGGCCTCTAATGGTTGAGAAAGCGTCACATTTTACAGCAGACTGACGTCACACAAGAAGCTTGACCCAGATAAACAATCATCCAAGATCTCCAGTAGGCCAATTGTGTTCGCGTTCCTCAGAGATTTGTCACAACCTTTCCAGGTTTTGCAGAGGTGGGAATGAAATAATCCTGAGTAGAGGAATGTTGGAGAAAACAAGGTTTAGTTGTCACCCCCCTACAAATCCCTCAAATCTGGCAAAGTAATCTGACATGGTGGCACTTTTCCGTGTTGACCAAACACTGAGATTTTTATCATACACATAATGATCAGTTTTGACGCAAACATGGATGAATAATCTGTGAACGTTTGTAAAAGATGTAACCTGTAGAAATAGCACAAGATGTATTCTTTTTTTAAAAAAGAAAAAGCGCAAACACCTTTAATCCCCCGAGCACGAAAATCCCCTTCATGAACGTGCAAATACATTTCTAATACACATCGAGAGAGCGAGAGAGAGAGAGGTAACCTCGTGCTGCAGCACTTTCTGGGTCAAGAGAATATGCCAACACGCTTTGTGTGCAACAGGAAAAGTTTAGGAGGTGAATGCATTCTAATTGAAAGCAGAATTTAGTGGGAAATTGGACAAAAACGTAAATGCGGTTTGTGTTTTTGTACTATTTTAAAACAAGGATCAGTGCACCTGTGTTGTGTCAAAGGATAACACCACACATTTACACAACTGCCTGTTTATATATACTAAAAAAAAAAACTTCAGTTTTTAGTTGTGTATAGTGGATATAAAAATCTACACACCCCTGTTCAAATGCCAAGTTTTAGTGATATTAAAAAATGAGACCAAGATACAGTAGATTTCAAAAATTAATGAACCTCTAAACTTTAAAACTCAAAAAGAGAAAAACCTTTACATTTTTTACGAGAGTAAGTACAAATTAACCAATGAAATCATTTGGTGCGCAAACTCTCTCATAACTGGGATGCAGCTGTGTTCACAATTACGCAATCACACTGAAATTCATGTTTAATTGAAGTCAGCACACACCTGCCACCATTTAAAGTGCCTCGGATTAACGACAAACAGAGCTCAGTTGTTCTCGTTGGCTTTTCTTGACATTTCCTGCAGCTCCTTCAATGTTGCTGTGGGCCTCTTGGAAGCCTCCACAATGAGTTTTATTCTCATCTTTTCGTAGATGTTGGAGGGACGTCCAGTTTTCACTAATGTCACCGTTATGCCATATTTTCTCCACTGTCTTTACTGTGTTCTGTGGTATATTTAATCCCTCGGAAAATGTTTTGTACCTCTCTCTTAACTCATACCTTTGAACAACGAGATCCCTCTGATGCTGTGGAAGATCATGGCTGTAACAACAAAAATGTCAGGAAAAGCCTTCTAGAACATCTGAACTTTATTTGGAGTTAATCAGAAAATGGTCTGAGGTGTGTGCTACTGACTTCCTGAATCTCAGGGCACACCACCAAACAAAAATGTTACAAAAAGTACTGTACATTCTGAAATAATGATGATCTCGTCTCAATTACAAATGATTTACTTGGTGTGAAATGTGGGTCTGTTTAGTTGGAAGAACATTTAATTGTTCTGCCTGTAGCTATACATCACTGGCATAAATAAATAAAGATACATTTTTTGGTAGTAAATAAAGAATAATTTTAAGCCAAATTTCCCGCGGAACACCTAATGATATTTTACGGTACATTAACACAGTGGACTGGAATCACTACAGTAGAGTGAAACAGATCGAATCTATGTCCTCTCCTTCATTAAATGTTACTGTATTTTACGAAACTATTTTCATATAGTACAGCATATAAAAAAGAATGAAACTTCTTACAGTGATCACAAAGTAATTACACATTCGTAAATAAAAACAGCATAGCAAAGTTCATTGTGTCTTTGATTAGGATAATTAAGGCCTGCTCTTTTGTTTGAAATGGTGACAATAATTACTTTAAATTAAGGGTTGAATTGACTTTACGCTTACTAAATGACATAACATGATATCCTACCCCAAAAATGATCTACATCAATAAATAATGCCTCAAAAAGGGATTATCTCCATGACAACAGTACCAATACGGATTAAGCCATCAACTGTCACAAATCTTGATTTCATGCTATTCGTCTTCTATTTTAATTTTTATTCTTGATCTTTTTTTTCCCCCCCAATACAATTTTCTCATTTAGCTATGACAGATAAGGCACATGCATGATAACCATCAATCTCAGGTTACAGTATCACATCATGAATTTCTGTTTATGTTTACCACTGGATCGATCACTTGTAAGATTAACCTAATCTGCACATATACAAAAACAAATTTGCTAAGGATTTTTCCCTTGTGCTCTCAGTTTACACACACCAAAACGTAGACGGAAAAGGCAAAGGACCGTTAATTAAACAATGAGATGAGCCTGCCAAAGTAATCCTATTAGCTTCTGGGGGGAGGTGAGAGTCTCCATGACACTCATACAGCACCTCCTACTCAAATTGCATGAATAAAACATTCTAAAATGTATACGTTAACATTGTATTATGACAGAGCAGTTTCATTAGTAACAGATTTTAGATGTCACACATCATGTAAACATTTTCAGTGTTTACAGCAGTTTTCCTCTACTATAAACTCACTGGTGACTTTAGGTACACCAGCAGCATAGTCCCTACAAACACAGTGTGCTTTAGACAATGCAAACGACAAGCCTGTCTGAAAAGTGAGCATTATTATGTTTATAAAAGGCACATTTTCCAAATTGCTGTGGCGAACGAGTATGTGACTGCATGACAAATTTTTAGGAAGGAAAATTAGGAAACCATCTGTGACAGCTTCAAATGGGAAACTTAATCCCTGTAACTGCAGGGAAGTGGAACATGAATGATACTGAGCAAAACATACAGTGTTCACTTCTTCCATAGCCTGGAAGTTGCACATTCAGTGGATAAAAATATTCCACACGCCCCTGTTTAAATGCCAGGTTTTTGTGATGCAAAAAAAAAAAAAAAAAAAAAAAAAAAAAAAAGAGAGCAAGATACAACCCCCAATTCCAATGAAGTTGGGACGTTGTGTTAAACCTAAATAAAAACAGAATACAATGATTGGCAAATCCTGTTCAACCTATAGTTAATTGAATACACTACAAAGACAATATATTTAATATTCAAACTGATAAACTTTATTGTTTTTAGCAAATAATCATTAACTTAGAATTTTATGGCTGCAACACGTTCCAAAAAAGCTGGGACAGGTGGCAAAAAAGACTGCGAAAGTTAAGGAATCCTCATCAAACACCTGTTTGAACATCCCACAGGTGAACAGGCTAATTGGGAACAGGTGAGTGCCATGATTGGGTATAAAAGGAGCTTCCCTGAATTGCTCAGTCAATCACAAGCAAAGATGGGGCAAGGTTCACCTCTGTGAACAAGTGCGTGAGAAAATAGTCGAACAGTTTAAGGACAATGTTCCTCAACGTACAATTGCAAGGAATTTAGGGATTTCATCATCTACGGTCCATATCATCATCAAAAGGTTCAGAGAATCTGGAGAAATCACTGCATGTAAGCGGCAAGGCCAAAAACCAACATTGAATGCCTGTGACCTTCGATCCCTCAGGCGGCACTGCATCAAAAACCGACGTCAATGTGTAAAGGATATCACCACACGGGCTCAGGAACACTTCAGAAAACAATGTCAGTAAATACAGTTCGGCGCTACATCCGTAAGTGCAACTTAAAACTCTACTTTGCAAAGCAAAAGCCATTTATCAACAACACCCAGAAACGCCGCCGGCTTCTCTGGGCCCGAGCTCATCTAAGATGGACTGATGAAAAGTGTTCTGTGGTCCGACGAGTGCACATTTCACATTGTTTTTGGAAATTGTGGACGTCGTGTCCTCCGAGCCAAAGAGGAAAAGAACCATCCGGGCTGTTATGGACGCAAAGTTCAAAAGCCAGCATCTGTGATGGTATGGGGCTGTGTTAGTGCCAATGGCATGGGTAACTTACACATCTGTGAAGGCACAATTAATGCTGAAAGGTACATACAGGTTTTGGAGAAACATATGCTGCCATCCAAGCAGCGTCCTTTTCATGGACGCCCCTGCTTATTTCAGCAAGACAATGCCAAAGCACCTTCTGCATGTGTTAAAACAGCGTGGCTTCGTAGTAAAAGAGTGCGGGTACTAGAATGGCCTGCCTGCAGTGCAGACCTGTCTCCCATTGAAAATGTGTGGCGCATTATGAAGCGTAAAATACGACAAAGGAGACCCCGGACTGTTGAACAGCTGAAGCTGTACATCAAGCAAGAATGGGAAAGAATTCCACCTACAAAGCTTCAACAATTAGTGTCCTCAGTTACCAAACGTTTATTGAATGTTGTTAAAAGAAAAGCTGATGTAACACAGTGGTAAACATGACCCTGTCCCATCTTTTTTGGAACGTGTTGCAGCCATAAAATTCTAAGTTAATGATTATTTGCTAAAAACAATGAAGTTTATCAGTGTGAACATTAAATATCTTGTCTTTGTAGTGTATTCAATTAACTATAGGTTGAACATGATTTGCAAATCATTGTATTCTGTTTTTATTTACCTTTAACACAACGTCCCAACTTCATTTGAATTGGGGTTGTAAATCTTTTCATAACTTTCTCCACCATTGTGACCTATAACCTGTACAACTCAATTGAAAAAAATCAAACAAATTCGTATTCAAACTCATTAAAAGGGAGTGAGTAAGCACACACCTGCCACCATTTAAGGGCCTCTAAATAACCCCAGACACACTTTAGCTGTTCTAGTGGGCTTTTTCCTGGCATTTTTGTTGCTTTCTCATGGTTTTGTGCTTATATTGACTGCTATTTCAAACTGTCCATAATTCCCTCCACCTTGACTAAAGCCCCACTTGCAGCTGGAAAAAAAATAAAAGTAAAAAATGTAATAAAACACCCCTAAAGCATGATGCCGCCACCACCACCGTGCTTCACTCTTTTGGTGTTTGCGCTAAACAATGTTTGGAACCATGGTCGAAAAGTTATACCTTGGTTTCATCGGACCAATACAAAATCTCCCAAACATGAGAAAATGTGCATGGCAGTTATTTCATAGGGATTAAATTTGTTTACTTGTTTCAGTTAAAGTGATATTATTGGCTAATATCTGAATTTGCGCGTTCCCATTTTATATATTTTTCTACTTGACGTTCTTGCTTTGATTAAACACAAACACATCAAGTTACTCAGTACTCGAGTACTTTTTTCAATGAATACTGTTTCATGAGTAATTATTTGGAGGACTGCTTTTTACCTTTTCTCGAGTCATATTATTCTAAAGTACTCTTAATTGAGTACAATTTGTGGCTTCCCACCTCTACTCCCATTTAACACGAGATAGGATTGATTGGCTAATTCTGAAGTTTGTAACCAAGTAGGTAACTGTAACCAACTGTAAATAAGACACTGTAACTGCAACTAAGTAAATGTAACTTGTAACTGAGTAATTAACAAAAAAAATACCTACTAGAACAACTGAACTTTATTTGTTTTTAATCAAGGCACTTTAAATGATGGCAGGTGTGTGCTGAGTCCCATTGAAGATGGGTTTAAATGGTTTATTCTGAATGACCACAGCCACATCCCCAGTTAACAGGGTGTGCACACTTGTGCCACCACATTGCCATTCATTTATTTTCACTCCCCCTGTACATATTATAGGTCATTATAACAGGTTATAGGTGGAAAAAGTTTTGAAATCATTCACCTCTCTAATTTTTTTTCACATCACAAAACCTGCCATTTGAAGGGGTGTGTGTAGACTTCAGCAAATTCACTGTATTTATACATTACCAGTGCATTATTTTACAGCACCCATTGTGTTAAATGCGTTAAATGTACTCACGCTGCAGTGTGCTCTCCAGTTGGGATCCGGCCTGCAGGAGGCAGCCATAGCTCTCCATCTCTTCCTCGGTCTCGGCCATGCTGGACTCCTCCTGCATCGAGGCCGGGCCCATTCCACCTCGCCGGTGGCCGGAACGCAACCAGACAGCAGACGAGAAGAGTAATCCAGAGCCTCTCACATCCTCTTCCCAGTTCTACATACACAGTTTGTGAGTGTATGTAAGCATCTCCAGCCAGGCTTCATTCAAGCTGCTGGAACTTGCTGACCTACAGCTGCACGCGGCGCCTCTGCGCAAGAGAAAGCAAACGTTCGATCAGCTGTTTCCTCACTCACAACAAACATGATTCCTTCCGTCTGACCACTTACTGCCTGTGTGCTGCCCCTCCTCCAGCTTCCCTCCCTCCCTGGCTCCCTCTCCCTCTCTTTGGGCTTTCGTGTGTCGCCTCTGCACTAAAAAGTCCTGACAGCAAGCCAACTCCTCACTGTAATTCATGCTCCCATGTTTTATGGCTTCGGTGTAGTGCTCTGAAAGCTACACAGTGGGGAGAATTGTTTGGCTGCGAGCATTCTTGGAGTCACCGACATGAAGCAGCTGTGGAAGAGAGCGCTTTTGTGAGAGCACAAGAAAGTCCCAACACACCCTTAGTCGGCAATTTGCCGCACAGCAATCACATTCAAAGGGAACAAGCGTGTCATTGTGCATTAAAGTGACCCACACTGAATCTTTTCTTAGATCCAGTCGAGGGCTGCGAGGCCTACGACATGACGGATGCAGACACGTTTCCTGTACGTCAGGGGTGTCCAAACTATGGCGCGGCGGCCATTTGCGGCCCCACTAGTGCAAAATCGTCCATTAAAGAGGCTCTAAGCAGATATTTAATGTATTTAGAAACAAAACACTGATATGTTTGAAGTGCTGACAACGTATGCAAAGACTAAAAACAATATAGTGCTGAATTGTTGAGATATAGCTTAAGCATCTTTTTAACCATTTGATTTTTCCTGATTTTGTGGGCGGGGCTAAATGACATCACAAGGCTGGGGCGTATACTTTCTAGCGCGAGTTCCCTCCCTCACTATAAATACAAAGTGATGTCATTTTGTTTGGCTATGCTGCTCAGTTGTGAGTTAACTGTGGTTAGCTGCCATAACAAGGCCCATTTACAACTCCAGTGTGCAGTTAGCAAGCTAATGACAGCTACACCCCGAAATCCGTCTTCGCTGGATGCCTCAATTTAAAGAAAGAGCTCTATGATGTTTTTCAAGCTCCCCAAAACATGAGGAAATAAGAGAGTGATGAAATTGACTTTTTAAAGACACACATAGATGGCAAGCTGAACATCAACACCACCACCCAACTCTGCAGTGCACATTTTACGACGCATAGTTTTGTAAACTTTCACCAGACAACATGGCTCCGTAGGTAACTTGATACGAGTGAATGGGGCAGTGCCGACTGTCTTACCACCTGGGCTTCCTCCTACCGTCCCGCAGTCATGAGGTGCCGCGTTCAGCTGTGACGTTACATCACCACCGACAATGGTAAGTTGAGTTGTGTGCTTATTTTTATGATTAAAGTATTCCATTTTGAAGTTAAGCCTCCTAATGTGATTTTACATCGTATAAGCTATCACACCCCACAATATGTTTGATTCCATCCACAGCATCTGAGAGGTGGCCTTTGAAACATGATTTTATATACTTAGCGATTTTTTATAATTTTTTTCATTCAAATTTGGTAAGCTTGTTAACATTACTCTTCTCAGTGGTGTGTCGAATTTACATGCCATTTTCTTTGGGCTTGTTTAGTGCCTCTCTAAGTAATAAGTAACCCTTGGATTTAATAACTGGTTGACCCTCCTTTGGCAGCAATAACCTCAACCAAACGTTTCCTGTAGTTGTGGATCAGATGTGCATCTTTTTTCAACATTTTGAACAATTCCTCTTTACAAAACTCTTGCAGTTTATCAAGATTCCTGTGAATAGCTCTCGAGGTTATGTCACGTTTTCCTCCCACTGTACCTAACTTTTGTGCTAATTCCAGTATACATCTCATTTTGCCTAGTTAAAACTTAAATCTGAAAAGGGACAAGTTTATATCTTGAATTGAGGTGAATTAAATATATCTCAAACTGGAGTTCAAAACATACATTGCATTTTATACATGCATAGTAGCCAACATGTATCCATTAGGTTTTTATATTTTCGAAACTCGAACCACTCATTAAAAAAAAGCACATTTGATACTTAAAGCGGGAGTTAGCAATAATAAAAAAATAACACTTTTTGTCACATTTGTTAAAACTGTCATAACCTGACAGTAGTACATGATAAAAAGGATCTGTGAGAAATAATCAGCCATCTCTACTGTGATATACAAGAAACCACCATGCCCAAGGACAAACAACCAATCAGAGGCAGATGGCGTGACTTAGGAGGCATCAATCATGTCACAAACACGCAGGCACACCCTTGTGGCCTCACAAAAAATGAAAAATTCAAAGTGGTGGTATAGTAGTATAATAGTTATGAATAAGGTGCTTTTCTGGGAAGACAACGTAGCAGGTCAGTAGTGGAAGATCATCATTATCTTTTTTTCTTTGAAAATTGCAAACTTACCTGTACAGCAAATGCCAGATACTTTGAATTTTACTCAAGTAATATTCTACAAGGTTACCAACTTCTACCAAAGTTATTTTATGATGATACTTGTACTTTTACTCAGGTATTGCTTTCAGGTACCTTATAAAAGACTGCCCGCTGTATATACCAGCAGTACTGAAAATAACATTTGACACTTTAAAAAAATAAAAAATTTAAAAGGTGGGCGGGAGGGCAGTATCAGTGGGGGTTGCGATACCCATGACAACTACCACTACAAATAATTGTAGACGTTTCCTCAATATGGAAAGCTGCAACAAAACAATTTACAACTAAAATACATAATACCTAGATAACTAGTCATTTCATTTTAGAGGAAAGTAGTATGAATCGCAACTGTTCGTTCGACTTTATGCTATTTGCCTTTCCTTTGTATGTTTATCTTTGCCTCCACTTACAGATTGGTTTTAGCGTGTTTAATAAATTACAAGTGAACAATGTGAAAATGGCCATTGCAGCCTTTGTTGTTTGGACCCTTCTGCTGTACATGGAAGGCCTCAGCCACACAGTTGATCCAGCTTAGCCTGCGTGCCATGTCATTACTGCACAGCGTATGCTTAGTGTGCTCAACTAACCACACGCACAAACACAAAAAAAGAGCACGGGACGATTTCTTCAAAATGGTCTTTATTACGGTAAAACCTTCAGGATTTAAATATGATTTCAATACATTCACCTTAGAGGTTTAGGAGTGTTTGAGGCCGGCGAGCCAAAAGGGCACGAGATGGTACAGTGTCCATAACCTCTTGGTTTTTGGTACATTTTGATTTTCTTACAAAAAAGTGACTAGGGAAAGAAAGAAAAAAAGTTAAAAATACAATCCACTCTTTTGATTTATTCTCTGGTTTAGACAAGCAAAACATTAGGTTCCACAAAGATTTTAAGCACTGGAAAAAAGGAAACCAGCATCACATATGCCACTTAAAGGTTGTAAAGTTTTTTAACAAACCAGGCTCGACTTTTGTTGCCAGCACAGTGCAGTGTGGAGGTAACAAAAAAGCCTGAAAGCATTTTTTTCCTTTTTTTTTGGTAAGAATATCAACACAGGCTAACCCTCCATAATAAAAGACTTAAAAATAGAACATTTGTGAGTACAATGGTAATAAATATGTAACAATATACTCATTGAAAAACAAAGCCTTGATATAGTGTAACTCAAAATATTTGCATGATTGAATGGAATGTATCATATGCATTATATAACCACACAGTGGGTCATACTGTACATACAGAGGTCCATGTGCCTTGGTGAACCATTAACATTTCATTCCTGACGTTTCACCAACAGTGCAGGAATGGTTGAAGAATTTAGTAGGATTCCGAAAAGTAACATTGACCCAAGTCACTTCTTATTTGGGTAAATCTAGCTTAAATTATTGAGCAGCATGTCTGCCATGTATTTGGAGGTGGTTTTTTTCTTCTTCTTCAAATACAGTAGTGCCTTGAGATACGAGTGACCCAACTTAAGAGTTTTTCAAGTTGTCGTTTGGCTGATTCTAACCATTTTATTTGGGAGGCTGGAACAAATTAATGGCACGTCAATTCATTTCAAATGTCATGGTCTGTGTTTTGGTTTGGGTTGTGTTTAGTTTTGTTCCATGTTTTTTTGTGTTCCATGTTTGTCGTTGTCGTCTTGTCTACCTTGTGTCGACCAATCAGCTCTCTCCAGCCAATCGTGTCTTGTCCAGGTGTTCCTCGTTGTCTCGTCAATCCGTTTGTATTTAGTTCCCTGGTTTCTTTCAGTTCTTGTCATTGCCAGGTGTATTTGTGTCTGTCTGTGCCGTGTCATAGTCGCCAGTTGTCGCTCAGTTATTTCACCAATCATGTCGTTTCTTGTTTTGGGCTTACTAAAGTGTTTTTGTTACTTTGTGTTTAGATTTTGGACTTTGTTAATTTAGCATTTAGACTTTTTCATGATCTTTGTTTCCGGAATTAAATATACTTTTTAATGCACTACTGCATTGCCTCCCTGTACTTGGGTCCTCCATGTTATTGCCTTGCATTCCTCGCCTTTGACCCAGCCCCAAACTTGACATCAAAGATAATTTGAGTTAAGAATGCGGTCTCGGAACAAATTAAACTCGTAAGTCAAGGCACCACTTTATGTGGCAAACTAATCAAACTCGATTACCAAGTAAATGCTCATAAGAACACATATTCAAGTAGTCACAAAGACATTTGTAGCGTCTTTTGTCCCGTTACAGAATTTTGTGGACAGCAAACAAACAAAAAAAACCCACTTAGGTCACATACGTGTTTTTTGGCTTTCAGCATCTGAGATCCGTACGGAATAGCACATATATTATTTCTCTCATCTTAATTGGACTCTTTAAATTAAACACAAACAGTTGATGCGTGACTATTTAGGTCACGCTATGAGCTTTGCCACAGTGCCCCTAAATCGCTAATCTATTCCTTAATCTTACGCAGACACACAGGCACACACATTTTGGACTTTTTAGAGCGCATGGACGGGTATCCGCTAACACTCCGACTTGAGCGACAGGTTTCCAGACCTTTGATTGAGGAAAAAAAAATGAGTAAAGTGATATCTATGTTGGAAATGAAAAAAATAACCATTAAACAGACCTTGGCCATGTCATCTTTAAAACATTGCTTTACAAAGACTGATTTTTATTATTATTATTATTATCCCCCATGCAGACGAGCGTTGGGTGTGAGTGGTAACATTGTAACTGCTTGTTAAAACATAGCAGTCAGAGATTGGGACAAGGCAGCTGTGTATGCATTCATTTGTAGGTAAAAGACAAAATAGTGGTCTGTCTTCTGAGTAGATAGGTTCAAAAATAATGCAGGGCACTGGCCTGCAGGCATGTAAGAGCAGCGCCCCTGTGTGTGTGTGTGTTCGGCTGTCAAAATTGGACAAGGGAGGACAGAGAGTTGAGTTCCCCCCCCCCCTCAACCCAGAGTCAGAAGTGCCGTTTTGCCTTCTCCCGTGATGGTCACGCATCTGACCTGATTGGCATGGAACCCTGAAATGTGGCTGCTTTTGCTGCTGCCACTCTTGCCGTGTGTCGCTTCACTGGCGTTCTTTCAGCTGCTTGTATGAGATGGGTGTCACATCTGCAGCCTGAAGGGAGGGTGGGGGGGGGGGGGGGGTAGGGGGTGGTGGTTAATGTATGCACCAGCAAAGTGCTGAAAGGGCAAAAACAATAATACAAAAAAAGTCGTCACAGAGAGAATAAACTGCAACCAGATGTACAGAGAAATTAGTAGGCCAAATTCTCTTGATTGAAGGAAGGCTGTAAGAGAAACAGTCAAGAGGTAGCAAATGTTTTTTTTTTGTTTTAGACAATTTTTTTAACACCAGTTTTGAAGATGGCATAAGACATTTTTCAACCACAAATTATTTTTGTACCCATCAACAAACAATTCTCATAAATGAGGCCATTGATGGAGTATTTGACAAAGTAAGGAGAACAAACGTGCAGATGTTTTCAAATGTGGGGAAAAAAGTGAAAATTCATCAGAAAATTGCAAATTCAAGTACTGATACCTGCAAAATCTACTTAAGTACAGTCAGGAAGTATTTGTACTTTGGATACTTCCCAACAGTGAATATTAGTCTTTCTCCTTTTGCTTTACCTGGGTGCTCACTGGCAGTCATCGTCGGGCAGCTAGTTGGAGAACACAAATGAAGGTTAAGCACCTGATGCCATTGTTCAACAACACATTCAGAAGTCACGGTGCGGTCACACTTCGCTCTAGCTACAGGACGTGGTCAAAACACACATACACACACAAAAACAAAACTACTATGAACAAAATAGCTACACCCTCTGACCACACAGCTGCTGCTTTGGATGTTCACATTGCAGAGAGAATTGGTGGAAGTTTGCAGCTTCCGAGGGAAGCGTGAGATAGGACTTTGCTCACATTGTTTCTAAAAAATGTTGCCAAAAATATCACTTAGCAGTTACAAGGTCATTTGAATCAGCTGCAATATGAACATTTTGGACACTGAAAACCAAATGTTGACAGTAGAAAAGCCTCTTTGTCATTAACTGTTAGTCACCGTAACACCAAAAATGTCTGATACATGTTAAAACATAGTCATCCAGTTTCTTTTCACAAATATTTTAATTAATCAACTTTTACGTAAAAAAATTGCATAATCTTTTCAACCTGATTCCATATTGAAAAGTTGTGATTGGTTGTTTTGCTTTGGTCAAAATTAGCAAACATACTAGAAAATTAATAGTTTGTCAATACAGTGGTGCTTGAAATACAGGCATGAGTTTAATTTGTTACATGGTCATCAAAACACTCATATCAGAATATTATCTTGCCCAATTGAAATGAATGTAAATGCCATTAATCTCTCACCTACTACTATCAACTACTCCTCCAAATTCAATAAAAATGTTTTTAACTTGTTCTTTTTTAATGAGAACTAGCACTCTATAATAATGTGCTTTATTAAAGACATACAGTAATTACCCATTTAAAGAGAGTGTAAATAAATCTTTAAAAATTTGCCAAAGTTTTTTGCCTCAATTCAATGGATATTGTGCTGCTCCTTCCGGTGCCCTAGCCACCAGGAGGCAGACTAATACTAACATATGGATGCAAATGAATGAGATAGTCATGTATGCTCAGTAAGATGTAGTAATATTAGTCGTTCTTCACAGAGGATAAATATATATGCCTGTGAGTGTTCTGTCTACGTCTCACTTCACACACACACAAAAAACTAAAAAACAAAAAAACAAAAAAAAAACAACAAAAAAATCGAAAGCCTGGTAACTCAAATCTCAAGGCACCACTGCATATCCAAATATTACTAAATAGAAATAGGGACTGATAAAGTTTGATTGAGAAAGAACCAGGATGAGTACTATAGTGACAGGCCACTCTTTAAATCCACTGTGCCGATATAATGTATTGCAGCTGCATTCTGCTAGAGGTTAAAACTAACAATAAAGGCATAGTTCCAACATGCACACATGACCACCTCATTGCACTAAAATAGCAAACGCAGAATCAAACGCATCAGCTGTATTGATACACACTGACTGGTGGGTAAACGCAACAATGCTGGAAACAGTCACACTCAAAAGACACATTTCGATTTTTCAAAGCACGTGCTGTGGGGTGAGAGCGGGGAGGCATCAAAAGGGAGGCTGAAAGGATTTGGTCATAAAATAGTATTTAAAAATGTTTTTCAGTTTTATTGAAAAGTGAACACAAATTTGATAGAAATCGTGCATCTCTTCAGCCAACCAATTTCAGATTGCACAACACAAAGCCACACACGACGTCTTGTTTGGATTTGGTGCCTAAAGACTAAGTTAGGACCCAGGACTGTGAAGATACCGGCTGAGGCGGTAGGGTTGGAAGCCAGTCTTGGATTGGCTTAAAAGGCCCGAAGGTGGACTGGTACCTGTTTAAATGACAGTATTGGACTCATCTGTAAAGGTTCTCATGAGCAGGGGCCTGGCTGATGACCGCGGGGACGGGACGCTCCCCGCATTCGACTCAACTGGATTCTTCTGGAAGGGTGAGGCAAGAGGACACCATAGACGTAACTAAGCTGCCAAGCAAATGAGGGGCTGTCAGGGACATTATTCAGGATTACCTCTCATGCACACGAATGAAACAATCTGAAACATAACAGATTATTTTTTTCCCTCTCACATACATATATACAAGTGAAACGCTCTTACGTACACTATTAAAATGCTCACACACAACTACATTTTCTTCTTGTTTTTAGCAAATAATCATTAACTTAGAATTTTATGGCTGCAACACATTCAAAAAAAGCTTGGACAGGGTCATGTTTACCACTGTTACATCACCTTTTCTTTTAACAACATTCAAGAAACGTTTGGGAACTGAGGACACTAATTGTTGAAACTTTGTAGGTGGAATTCTTTCCCATTCTTGCTTGATGTACAGCTTCAGCTGTTCAACAGTCCAGGGTCTCCGTTGTCGTATTTTACGCTTCATAATGCACCACACATTTTCAATGGGAGACAGGTCTGGACTACAGGCAGGCCAGTCTAGTACCCGCACTCTTTTACTATGAAGCCACGCTGTTGTAACACATGCAGAATGTGGTTTGGCATCGTCTTGCTGAAATAAGCAGGGACGTCCATGAAAAAGACGTTGCTTGGATGGCAGCATATGTTTCTCCAAAACCTGTATGTACCTTTTAGCATTAATGGTGCCTTCACAAATGTGTAAGTTACCCATGCCATTGGCACTAACACAGCCCCATACCATCACAGATGCTGGCTTTTGAACTTTGCATCCAAAACAGTCCAGATGGTTCGTTTTTCTCTTTGGGTCGGAGGATACGACGTCCACAATTTCCAAAAACAATTTGAAATGTGGACTCGTCGGACCAAAGAACACTTTTCCACTTTGCATCAGTCCATCTTAGATTAGCTTGGACCCAGAGAAGCTGGCGGCGTTTCTGGGTTTTGTTGATAAATGGCTTTTGCTTTGCATAGTAGAGATTCAAGTTGCATTTACAGATGTAGCGCCGAACCGTATTTACTGACACTGGTTTTCTGAAGTGTTCCTGAGCCCATGTGGTGATATCCTTTACACATTGATGTTGTTTTTTGATGCAGTGCCGCCTGAGGGATCGAATGTCACGGGCATTCAATGTTGGTTTTCGGCGTTGCCGCTTACATCCAGTGATTTCTCCAGATTCGCTGAACCTTTTGATGATATTATGGACCGTATATGATGAAATCCCTAAATTCCTTGCAATTGTACGTTGAGGAACATTGTCCTTAAACTGTTCGACTATTTTCTCACGCACTTGTTCACAAAGAGGTGAAGCTTGCCCCATCTTTGCTTGTGAATGACTGAGCAATTCAGGGAAGCTCCTTTTATACCCAATCATGGCACCCACGTGTTCCCAATTAGCCTGTTCACCTGTGGGATGTTCCAAACAGGTGTTTGATGAGCATTCCTCAACTTTCTCAGTCTTTTTTGCCACCTGTCACAGCTCTTTTGGAATGTGTCACAGCCATAAAATTCTAAGTTAATGATTATTTGCTAAAAACAATAAAGTGTATCAGTTTCAACATTAAATATCTAGTCTTTGTAGTGTATACAATTAAATATAGGTTGTACATGATTTGCAAATCATTGTATTCTGTTTTTATTTATGTTTAAGACAACGTCCCAACTTCATTGGAATTGGGGTTGTACATATAAACAACAAATTGTTGGATAACTAGTTTTGAAATCAGACGCCAGTAAAAAAAAAAAAAAACTGTTCAACTCGTATGCAATTTACTTCAAGAGGGGGCTTGGTAACAAAAAAATCCTTAATATCGCAACGTTATTGAAAGGGAAGGCCATTTGCAATTTTAGTATTTCAGCAAAAACATTTAAGTCGCCGCACATGATTGCTTTGGCTGGCCACTTAAAATGATGTGGCGGGGCAAATATGGCCCCCGGG
The DNA here is from genome assembly GCF_024500385.1 of Phyllopteryx taeniolatus. Lineage (NCBI taxonomy): Eukaryota > Metazoa > Chordata > Actinopteri > Syngnathiformes > Syngnathidae > Phyllopteryx > Phyllopteryx taeniolatus. The sequence goes on along the minus strand of NC_084511.1, from coordinate 23,347,374 downwards.
CCACCAGTTTGACACATGGTCTATAAGAACGTTTGACTGGCCTGAGTGTGTGGGTGTTTCAGCAGTCTCTATGAGAGCGTTTTAGCAGTGGTGTGTGCGGCAAAAAGGTTGTGTGTATCCAAGCATTTCACTAGAGTGTGAGAGCATTCCAGTAGTGTGTATGAGACTATTAGTAGTGTGTCTGAGGGTGTTTTACCACTGAAAGGGAGCAAAAAAATAAATCAATATAAAAAATTAAAATTCAGCTGTCTGTATGAGAGCTTAGTGTTTGAGCATTTCACTATTGTGTGTTTCACCAACCAGTAAGTACGTTTCACTCGTGGATGTGAGTGAAAAAAAAACAACCTTTTTGTGTATGAGTGTTTCACTAGTGTCTATAAGGGCATTTCACTCGTGTTTAAGTGTTTCACTAGTGTAAGAGCGTTTTCACTTGTGTGAGTGAAAAACATGAGAGTTGAATGTGAGAGTGCTTCAATAGTGCGTATGAGAGGTAATCCTGAATTAGGTTCCTTATGGCCCCTCATACAAGCACACACATACATGGCCTTAGGCCTAGTACACACAAAGACCATCGGGCTGGTTTCGTCTCGATTTTGCTCTTTCCCAACAAAGGACGTCAAACGCCAGGCAATCGTATGTCTTATAAGATTATCATAGAAGATTATCCTTACGTCTGAGGTGTGTTGAGAGTAATTTGTCCCGACTCGATAGTAAGAAATGGGTCGGGCCGAAAATCTTAAATATTTAACGAGTTCAATATGTACGACCAAAAATCTTTGTGCGTGTGGGTGTGGGGAAAGCCGACGTCTCCCCGAGTCATGACTCCGGGAATTGTGACGTGAAATGGAATGTAGCCAATCAAGAAGTGCCCTTAGTGACGAACAAGGAAATGACCGTAAATAAAAACAAACATATCTTACCCGATGTTGTTTTTTGTGTAAAAGTGGGTTCCCCAGACGATAAGTATTTTCCAAAGTTTTATTTTTTTTTTTGTCCCTTCGACAACACTCTGCACATAACCGGAAGGGTCTCCCCCTCTTCGTTTTTGTGAGATCACGTGTGATCATGTGATATACTGTATCTGCCTTCGCTGACTTGTTTGTAGATCAGTGGTGGAACAGAATCCTTATGCGTGTGGTGTTATGTGTTGCGATTATCGGAACACACTACACACAATATGACCAAAACTGTTAAATGCCCGATTTTTATCTTTGTGTGTGGGGTCTGTCAGACAGATCAAAAAATCCATAAAGATTTGAAAAATCCTTGTGTGTACCAGGCCTTACTCTGTCTTATGATTGCTGTCAGACACAAGCAGTAGAAATATACAAAAGAGGACTTGATACAGCGAGACACATGAACATTGACAAGGTTTTTAAAACACCTCTTCCAACAGTAAATCAGACAAATATAATACCTGCTCCTTCTTTGCTTACCACCGTTAAAGTTACATTTTTGACTCAATTGTTTGAGACTCATGTAGCTACTCTATTTGAACATTTAACATTTAACATGACATACAATATAATTATAGGTCCAGCACCTATATCAGGGATGGGCAAAGTAAGGCCCGTGAGACACGTAGAGCCTACTCTGTTATTTTGTCCGGCCTACCAAGCATTTGCATTTTGAAAATCCTGTATGATCCATTATCATGTAAAGGCTGAAAAGCAAAACCTATCTGAAAAGTGCACTTATTTTGAAAAAGTTTTCTTGCAGAATGTTATTCGTCAAGGTGAAATCCGGCAATCAGAAAATCCTGCAAATACGTTTCGGCCATTATTAAGCCATTTGTCCTAACAAGTGGGTAATTAAAATGTACAGTACGTAATAATGTTTTATTTAACAGTTTAATTGATCTATTACATTATGTTGTAAGTAAAACCAACAATTGTAAAAAAAATGTTTACACACAGTGTTCCGCCGTTATTCGCGTTCCGCCGTTATATGCGTTATAGCGAACACCGCGGGTAATTGAAATCCCCCCAAAAAGGTTAAGAATTGCTGTAGATGCCAGAAAATGGCGCCAAAGCAATAAAGTCTGAGATTATGCGAGGAACACCACACATTTAACATTTTTTACGACACAATTGGTTAGCCATAATTACTGTATAATTACAAATAAGAAAATGCCAATCGATTTGGCCCATCTGTCCATTTTAAAAAACAAATGTTCAAAAATCAAAAGTTCTCCCACTCGTGCCCTGAACTCTGAAGCACACTAAACATACACACACATAGACAAACAGAATGGAGTGGCCAGAAGGGGGTTTTGCGGTGTGTGTCCATTATCTGGTTGCTGACTTGAGCCTCATGCAGACTGGGATGCTTGGGTGTGCTGAATTGACCAGACTGCACTGCACATGCTGTGGCAGCAGGGAGACACACGCCTGACCGACACAAACGCGCACAAAATAATGAGACACTTGATCAATTTATGTTTTTTTTTTGGTTCTGTTTTTGGCACAGACTTTCAGTCCTCCATCACTCTGCTCCTCCTCTTTAAGTCCTAAAATTAAGGTTTGAAGGTGCCGGTTGATTCAATCAAGCTTTTTGCAAATTTTGATTAAGTGATTATGTGAAGGGTGGGAAACGAGGAGACTCCAGTGGGGAAAGGAATGAAAAAGTGCAGACACAGAAAGGGCAGAGAGACTAACAGAAAGAGAAAGAGACCTCAGTCACTCCATGAGAAGCTGTGCGTGCTAGCGGTCTGCGACAACATGAAGATGGTAGAAGTCCCCGAGGAAGGAAGGCGGTGCTTCATCTTTAAGACCGGGGCGGGGGTCCACGGAGGAAGCGAGAGCAGAGACAGTGAAGTAGAGTGAGGGGAAAGTGTTAAGTACTGAAAGCGGTTCTAGGAAGGAAAATTAGTTCCAAAAACAATAGGCAATCTACATCAGAAAGCACGGTGTATACATATGCACACTAGACATAATATTAGGTACACCTGCATAATTTAATTTAACAAAATGTTTATCATTGGGTTTCTAGCAGGGAGTGTAGCTATGAAATATGATTAGAAATGACTATTCTACCAATTATCCCATTGAATATTTAGATAAAAAAAATTATTTTGCATGATCAAACAACAAAATGTGCATGTGAGGTGCAGGTATTGTTGTTGTCCACTTAGGGTCGCCATACTTGCATTCAATACTGTAGTGTCTGTGACTGTGTGGGGCCTGGCGAATGACTTGGGTGACAGCGAAAGAGTGTAGTTGTATTTAACTTATTAGTTTACATTTTCAAGATATATTTTCATTGAATCATTCAAGTAGTTTTTTTTCTGCCTGTTTAAGTGCAGTGAAACTGCGTGATGTTACCGTGGGTTACAATGATACTAAATATATTTTTTAGGAATAAAATCTCTCTCGTTTGCCTCTAGTACGCTATTGTATTTTCATGTTAGTCATGATGGTGTTATTTTGAAGGCATTTTATTTAAGTGGTACCTGATGAAAAAGGTTTGAGAAGCAAGTGTGTATACAGGTGTACCTAATGCTGTGTGTCCCCCCCCCCAGACTAGCTAAGTATGTACAGTAGTAACATGTCTCTTAACGTGGTTAAATCCAACAAAAAGCAAATAGAAAAACTTAGGGATTTAGCAGGATTAATGTAAAAACAAAATAAATAATATACGCCCAAGCGTTTGCGTGCATGCGTGTGTGTGTGTGCAAGCGCTACCTGAGAACAGGGACTGCAGGGCTTGCGGAAGACGGCCAGAAGGATCTCTGGCAGTAGGCTGAGCCCGATGAGCAGGATGATGACCAGCCAGGCTGACACAGAACTCAGCATGGTGGCAAACACAAAATACAAACGCTGCTGCCTCAGGAACGGCCTGCAGCAGTGTCGAGAAAACAATGGCTGACACGAGCTGCGAGAAACATGAGTAAGATACTACTGTTTACTCACCAAATAATTCCTCCCCAGAAGAAGCTGAAAAGCATGTAAAACGCAAGAGAGCCCCATATTACAAAGTGGTTGATCCATGTCCAGTGTCGAGTGTCCAGAGCAAGCTAGTGGAAAAAAATGAGTTAAAAAAAAAAAAATGAGACATCTTCGTATTTTCCTGCTAAACTTATTCAGTGTGTATTCATCTAAGCTGCTATTCACCTTTAGTGTGACAGTGAAGACAAGGACAGTGAAGACAATTGTGCCATAGGACCAGTTTCCATAAACCTGGATGTAAAGATACACGCAAAGCACATGAGCTCAAATTCACACAGTACAACAAGGCAAGGGATGAACTGAAACAAACCTGGCCGTCATCCTGCAGGGCCGAGTTCCTAAACATACATCGGACACCGAAGAAGAAGACCAAACCATGGAAGACCCCCAGTAATGTCCAGTAGAGGAAGGGTTGCCATCGCAACATGGCATTCTTACGAATCTCTCTTAAGATGGGCAAGAAAAAAACGACACTTCATTAAAATGAGACATTTTTTATTAGCTATACAAGCAAGAAGTGTGCAGTAATGTCTGATCAAAAAAATCTGCGAAAATACCCGAATGTAAATAATTACACAACTATTATTAGTATTATTAGTTCTATTATTATACATATAATATGGTCGTTCTCTCAAATGTGAACAACAGTATGTTCTGTAAATAACTGATAGCTGTGTACTTAGTTATTTTTTACCTCAGCGCTGCAAATTGTGAGATGTCTAACTGATTTTCATTATTCCTGGTACAGTGACAAAGTAAGCAAACATGCTTGGATGCAATTTCAATGCATGTAGGTATTGATGATAAATTCTTTGCTCAGAGCATACTGCACTCCAATTGATAAGGCACATTTCTGGTCAAATCATAATAAAACTAGTCTGCAGGGAGTTAAAGTAGCCTATAAACACAGTCTGCAATTATTTCTCAATTGATCAAGATGGACTACTGCAAGTGTAAGAGTCAATACTTTGCAGACCATACTAAGAAATTTAATACACAATACACTGCCGGATGAATGACAAAAAATTTAATCATTCGGTACTTATCAAACATAAGGTTAAAGGGACCATGATACCAATCCCAGACTTGGAAACAGTGGCAGCACTGCCTCTTGTTGAATAAATATGCATGTATGTATTTTCAATTGTTTTGGTGCATCTGTTCGCTTATATTGTAGGTCTATGCCTTGACCACGAGTCGGTAAATAAAACATCACTATCCTTTGTATCTTGAAAGATCAATCAAAATGGTATGAAAAGGGCTGGCAGAAAATGAGTTAACAAAAAAAATAATATATATATGCATACAACCGCTCAGGTTCAGGTAAATAAAACAACAACTTTGCAGATCTGATAAGGTTCCAGGGTTTACCTGTATAGGGGAGCATTGCTCAGCAAAGCCTGAATGCTGATGTGCTGCTCCAAGAGGCTGTAAGCCAGGATGGGCATAGAGGTGAAGCAGATGTTGTACATCGTCAGATAGGCTGCATCATAGAGGGGCTAGGCAAGATGGGCAAGATGGAAGGAGGTTGGGGATGTGAACGGAAAAAGAGGTTGGGAAGGGATAGGGACACCAGGGGTTAATATCATGGAGCGGAAAAAGCTAACACACACAGGTTGTACAAACTAGACAACTAGTTAATTTATCGACTTTACTACTCCACAATGTTTCGAGTATTTGTTTTTGGCTTGAGGAGGCATAGCTGTTTGCAGAAACAGATGAGTACAATGAATGAAGTTAGTCTCTCACCTTAATTGATTTAGACTGTCTTCTATTTATGAATGTGCAGCTTTTATAAGAGGCCATTTGATATTGATAGTGTATAATTAATTATTGAACTCCAGTTACAGTCTATACTGCCACTACACATACAGATCAGACATTTGTACTCTGAGGGATGCAAAACATGTCTGAATCTAGCATAGACGTTCAGACATCTGAGGGGCAATAAGAGAGGGTTAATCTGAGGGAAGAAGATGGGGGACAGGGAGGGAGTTTGAGGGCCTACTTTTATGATCACAACATTTTGAAACCTCCAAAGTTCCCAAAGCATACTCACCTGCTGGGAATGGCCACAGAAAAACTGGTACAAAAACTGAGGTAAGATGAAGCACAGGTTCTGCAGACAAATGAGATGATTGGCACAAAAGCATATTCTTAGCCTGTTTGGGGTGGGGTGGGGTAGTGTTTTGCTATCCTACCTTGTAAAAGAAATACTGCACCAAGTGTGCAATGCGAACATAGTACAGATGTCCATGGGCCAGCAGGAGTTTCTTCAGGTGCTTTAGTTTGGGAATGGCGTAGTCACTGTTCCTCACAGCCTGTCGACCTTCTTTACCCTTAATGCCTGAAATACCAACAACGGATCATTCGTCAAAAGACTTTTGGGTACTTGGGCATTTGTCAGATTTAGCACGAGATTTCTCACCAATGCCAACATGAGCTTCCAAAATCATGCTGACATCATTTGCGCCATCACCAATGGAGAGTGTAATCGGGTTACCTTTAGAGTTCTTTACCAGTTTTACTATCTGAAGAAAGAATAAGGCAGCAAATGAGAAATCTGACAGATTTTTTTATTTATTCATTTACAAGTGAATGTTTTTGTGCCAGCACAGTAAAATAGTGGTTAGCACATCTTGTGTGAGGTTTCTCTGGGCAATCTGGGTTCCTCCCTAAATCCCCCAAAACAAGCACATAAGGTTCATTGAAGACAATAAATTGTGAAGCTGAGGGTGAATGGTAATTTGTCTATTTACACCCTGTGGCTGCCAACCAGTCCAGGGTGTAGCCCACTTCTCACCTGACACCAGCTGGGATCGGCTCCAGCTCACATGTGACTAAGGGCAAGCAGTACAGAAAGATGGGATGGATAGATGGGTGGTTGGTTGTCTATATATGCACTGATTGACTGGAAACCAGTCCAGGGTGTAGTTTGCCTCTTGCCCAAAGTCAGCTCAGATAGGCTCCAACTCACCCATGACTCCAATGAGGATAAGGGCAACATAAAATGGATACGTGGACATTTTTCCTGACCTGGGCCTTTTGCAATGGAGCCATGCGGCAGCACAGCACAGCGGTGCAATTTTGGCAAATCTGTAGGAAGAGATTCTTGTAGTGGCTGGAGTTGGAATCGGTGGAGTTGAGCACCATTGACAGAGTGGCTCCATCAATAATAAAACCGTATTCATGGTTGGTAACTGACCAGTTCCTGTTTGGAAAAAAACAATGAGGCTTTAAGCACTTGAGGAAAGACTTTCATGCACTTCAATTTCTTACTCCACTGTGTTGATATAATAGCTCACAGAATTAGTACACCCCTCACATTTTTGTAAAGACTTTACTGTGTATTTTCATGGGAGAACACTGAAGAAATGACACTTTGCTACAATGTAACCAGTGTGCAGCTTGTAGAACAGTGCGAATTTACTGTCCCCTTAAAACAACAACAATCAGTCTAAACTGTGCACTACCCCCCTATGTGAAAATGCCCAAAGTGGGCCAAATTAACCATTTTCCTTACCCTGCATCATGTGACTAGTTGGTGTTACAAGGTCTCAGGTGTGAATGGGGAATGTGTTAAATTTGCCGTTTTTACTTACAATTTAATCACTGTGTGTTGAGAAATAGTTAGGGCACAGTAAAGTAAGACGCACACTGACTACTTTACATAGCAGCAAAGTCATCTCTTCATTATTATCGCATTAAAAGAAAACGAAAAAAATTGGAAAAATGTAAGGGATGAGTTTTTTTTGGGTGAGATGCAGCAAATATCACAAAATGAGACGCCAACCTGCTGACACTGTTTTCTAAGGATGGCGCATCCTGCACTGCTTTCTTGTGATACTCGAGTAAGAGCTCGTGCAGTCGTTCCTCGCGCTTCCGACCTCCTTCTTCAAGAGTGCGCACTGTTAGCTCAAACAGCTCAGTGGACCGCTGAAACAGGCGACAGGCGAAACAGGTGGACTTTGCTGTCTCCATTTTGTCCCCCGTCAGGACCCAGATCTTAATGCCTGCCCCCTGCAGAGCCTCCATTGTTTCTGCAGCCTCTTCTTGAAGTCTGCAAAAGACGAATTTTACTACATTAACTCAATCAAATCAAAACTGCGAAATCAAACCGTTTCAGTTTGGCTATGTGGATTAATCTCTGTAAATTCTAGTAGATCAAACTTTACCTCTTTTTAGCTACTTGGATCCCAGCACAAGAATTTCAACCTGACGGGACTATTTAAGCATCTGGATATGTTAAATTGGACCAGTTGCTGGCGCAAAACAAAATTTGATAAAAATTGTTTTGACACCTTCTGACTTTGCATACACATGCTGAAATTGGATATGATTTGAGAGATGGTTTAAATTTTTTTTTATTAATCTTCTTCCAATCATAAAATAATCATAATAATAATTAAATCAAAGTTTTTCATCATTTTTTATGATGTGGATTTTCACCTAGTTGAATGGAAATATTCTCAGAACATCTGAAAGAAAATACTGCCACCCATCCATTTTCAATAAAGCTTGTCCTCATTAGGGTCATGGGTGAGCTTAGAGTCCATCCTGGCTGACTTTGGGCAAGAGGCGGGGTACACCCTGGATGCCAGTCAATCGCAGTGAAAATGTAGACAAACAAAAATTCACACTCACATCCACCCCTACAGACAACTTGGAGTCTTCAACAGACCTAACGCGCAAATTTTGGTGTGTCGTGTGACACATACAAACTCCACACAGGTGGGCTGGTACTGAGATTCGAACCTGAAACCTCTTAACTGTGAGGCAGACGTACTAACCACTACAATATGTGCCGACAAAATAAAAAAATATAAATAAATAAATAACTTTAAAAAAAGTAAAAATAAGAATGCAGGCTGCAAATTGAGGTATATTACTTGTAGTATGATTGAAGATACACTACTCACAAAAAAAAACAAAAAAAGTTATGGATATGGGGTTTATAGGTGAAATTTCAGGATTACCGATAAGATAAAATGCACGATAACATTTACAGGTGAACTTAATCTTTACCTTCTCTAAACTGAGCTGAGTTGAATCTAAGCAAAGTCCAGCATCCCCAACCTTTAGTGTGTACTGTATGTACATTATGTGAACCGCCAGATGGCAGTATCGTCTAACAAAAAAGCCAAGTACCGCCACTAAAATATGAAGAGGTGACAATGTACTGAGGAGGAATATATAAGTGTGAAAAAACAGCTGCATAAAGTTAAAGTATCACACAAAACAAAGAAACCACCCACCGATCTTCAACTGCAGTCGCACCGATGAGACTCATGCCAGTCTCCACCTCATTATAAACAGCCATGAGTTTCTCCTCTCTGTCCTGCAAAGCCAGCCTGGCTTCCCTCAGGTGTGCATCCGCCCGGGCATACTCCTCCGTGCTGAGTAGTTTGTAAGCCACACACAGTGTTCTGTAGCCCTCCTGCATCGCAAAGCACACCGTGTCAAGAGAGCCTAATATAAATCTGTTGTGAAGTGATTAGTGATGTGCGAGGATGTGTCATCCACCCACCTTTGCATTCCGCTCCACGTGCACACGTATCGGTCCCACTTCTTCCTGTCTGACGCGAGGGAAAATTGAGGAGTCTGCTCCCTTGCAGAAGAGCACAATATCACCTGTATGACATTGATAAGCACAACAACACATTGTTAGGACATTGCTACTTGGTGGTTCCATTCCATTTTCTGTACCGCTTCTCCTCACTAGGGTCGCGGTGCTACTTGGTGGTAAATAAATCAAATTCAAGTAAACCATTTAACTCATTCACCTGATTTGCATTTGACAATTACACTCATCCGTCTTCTCACTGGGTCAAAATTCAGCACATGAAGTAGTTCATAACTGAAAAGAAAAAAAAAAAAAAACATTCCACTAAGACACAAATGAGGACAGACTAATGTGGGTTTTTATGTGCTAACTTACACTTCAACTTCATGGCTCCTGTTGAGGATTTTCATGGCTTTACTTTCGAGACCCAGAAATGTGAAGCCATACCTGCAGGTGGAGACAAACCACCGAAAAATTCATTCCATATGTTCAGTGAGAAATTAATCCCGCAGCTGGCACCGTACCTCATGGCCCCCTTGACCAGGGCGACCTCATCAGGGGAGGACGCTATCAAGCCCCTCTCATCCAGGGGGACACGGAACACGATGGCATCCACTCCGAGGGAATCCACCTGGTCGGCCATTCTGCTGTCTTGGACCTGAATCGGCACAGGTGACTCCTTCACCTGGACCGTGTGGCACAGACAAAGGGCGCGCAGAAACAGCTCCTCACGCTCCTAGCGATTCAATCACATTGAATAAAAATGATTTGAGCCAAAAGTCTGTATTTAAGATTAAACACTAAGTGGCCACAACATTGGGTACATTTGCATAAGCTTACCAAATGCAGTAAATAGTTGTATGAAAAATTGTGACCGGAAAAAAAACATGTCTATGATTGTGTTTAGAACTTGTTTGCAGTGGTTTTGTACTATAAAGAGTCATGTTGCTATGATAACCAAAATATTAGAAAGAAACAGCTGTTATGTAGATGCAGTGCAGTTTTACACCATAGCAAATCACAACAACAAACATTTTTAAATTACTCTGTACTCATCTTTGTGTTGTCCTTAGGTTTTAAATCTGGAATTTTCCTTTAGCTCACTGATGGATATGTAAATCATGTTTAACTTCCAAATGAACTAATACATACTCAGCTGAATTTTATTTCGGGAGCAGGTACTTTAAAAAACAACCGCAGCTGTAACAAAGTGCTGCACATAAAGATCGAACAGACATACAGAATAATGAAAATAAAACAGATCCATTAATTAAATAACAAATTAAATATTTTCTAATTAAAATCTATTTCTTTACAGATCTAGCTCAACCACAAAGAGTAAAAATCTGCAAATAATGAATGATCCCTGGCACGGAGAGCGTCTGGTTAGCACATGTGCCTCACAGTGCTGAGGACCCGGGTTCAAATCTGGCCTCACTTATGTGGAGTTTGCATGTTCTCCCCGTGCCTGCGTGGGTTTTCTCCGGGTACTCTGGTTTCCTCCCACATCCCAAAAAAACATGCATGGTAGGTTATTTGAAGACTCTAAATTGTCCTTAGGTGTGAATGTAAGTGCGAATGGTTGTTTGTTTATATGTGGCTTGCGATTGGTTGGCAACCAGTTCAGGGTGTACCTCGCCTCTCGCCTGAAGATAGCTGGGGATAGGCTCCAAGCATGCCCGCAACCCTAGTGAGGATAAGCGGTGTGGAAAATGAATGAATGTAATGAATTAATGCTCCCTCATTATTAGGGGTACCTCGATCCAACTTTTTCACTAACCCAATACAGATATTGCAGCCTTTAGTTTTGGCATATATAGATATCGGTCTGATCCAATATCATAAATAATCATACATACATTACTTATTGTGTAGTATGGGATGTTGGAAAAGGCTTGATCAAGTGATATTACTCAAACAGAGAACAATAATCAGTCCAATCCGAACCGATATACATTTTTTTTACTTTTTATCAGACTGATATCGATCTCAAAGATCGGATTGGGACACCCTTAGTTTTTACAATTCCAACAACCTTTCCTCCAAGTACCTCCGAGTCAGCTTTCTCAGATACGAAAGACATGGAAAGTTTCTATCAAAATCCAAACAGGCCCACAGTCCTTATGTTGGGTGCCTGTTGGTGGTCTCAGGGTGATCGGATCGGGACACCCCTAGTTTTTAGAATTCCAAAAACCTTTCCTCAAGTACTTTCGAGTCAGCTCTCTCAGATACCAAAGCTAAGGAAAGTCCCTACACAAAAAGCAGAATCCGAAAAGGCCCACAGTCCTTATGTTGGCTGACTTTTGTTCCACCAGCGGACTGTTGGTGGTCTCAAGGTGTATACAGTTGTTGTCAGACTCCCCACAGGAGGGAGCGGAGATAAATAAATTTTAAAATAGTTGAACCTTAAATAACCTACATTTGCTGTAATGATTCCTGTGTGATTACTTAAGCCTCCACTGGGAACTTGTGGGGTGACAGTCACACAAGTGTGCAAGTTTGCAGATCCAATGTCATATACAGTAGCGAGAGATTAGCTAAAACTCAAGATTTACGGCCAATTGTCCGAACAGACTTCTTATCAACATACATGTTGTACAACAGTCTATAAAAGAGTCATCAGGCTGCTGAATACATATGCTGACATGGCAACTAGACTGTATGTGGGTGACCTGTGAAGGGCCTTCCGGAGCACTGAGCGATGTTGCAGCCATATGTTGCCGCTTGCATGAATTTCTTTTTTTTTTGTGTACAACAGATGGGGCGACACTGCCAAACACCTACCCTGCCAGCTTTTTCCTTTAGTCTGCTCACGGGGCCATCTGTGACACAAAATCCATCTAACTCTGAGTTTGCGTCTTGATGCTTGTACTGGAATCCATCGATGCAGCACTCGATGAACTCCATGTTATTCTGAGTGAGGGTACCCGTCTTGTCTGTGAAGACATACTCCACCTGCAGGCAGCACACATCAAAAAACACAATGCCAAAGTCATTTAAAAAAAAACGTGTTGTCAATTTGAACAGTGAGGCAGAATGAGAGAATATCACTGGATTGATCATTAACCTTCCACACTGCATTACATTTGCATCTCTCTCATCTCAATCACCGGGCAAATCCAAATGTCAATGGCAACTGACTGCAATTAAAAGCGCCATAAAACTAAATAAGTCAAAATGACACGGAGTGCTCGGGGGTCACCTATTAGCATTTAAAAGTACATCTGTTGTAATCAGAGGGGAGATCACATTCTGCCAGTTAATGTTTCATCATTTTCTGGAATAATCTAATAGTAGGGCAGAACAGTGGACAACTCTTTAGCACATTTGCATCACAGTTCTGGGGACGCGGGTTCAAATCTGGCCTCGCCTATATGGACTTTGTATGTTCTACCCGTGCGTGTGTGGGTTTTTTCCGGGTACTGCGGTTTCCTCCCACATCCCAAAAACACCCCAAAAACATGCATGGTCGGTTAATTGAAAAATCTAAATTGTCCGTAGGTGTGAATGTGAGTGCGAGTTTGTTTATATGTGCCCTGCAATAGGCTGGTGACCAGCTTGGGCTGTACCCTGCCTCTCGCCCAGAGTCAGCTGAGATAGGCTCCACAGCTCACCCGCGACCCTAGTGAGGATAAGAGGTACGAAAAATGGATGGATTGATTCAATAGTATAACATGCACAATCTAATGGCTGTACATAAAATGCGGCTTTAAAAAAATACAATATTAAGCACTGAATTATACACTGTAAAGTGTTTCAAAAACTGGGTGACCAACCACAGTGTTAAATGCAGTCGGAAATTGACAGGGTCAATAAAAAGCAAACATTATTATCCTTTTTAAAGGCAACTCAACCTAACCAATCTCATTAGAATGTGCAAGTGTGCCTAATGTTGTGGCCAAGCCATTTTGGGACCAGTCACGTTCTACACTACTGATTTTACAACACCAACATTTTTTTGTAGTTTTAATTGAAATTCATGCAATTCAATGTCTCATTGTACTCTGAAATTTACGCACCGAACAAATAATTTAGGTTACAAAAGAAATCATGGAATCAATCCTTAAACCAGAATGTACTCCGAACCTTTGACTCAAAGTACCCACCCTAGGCTGATATAACAGCTAAACACACTTGTGGCATTCTTTCTTCAATGAAAATCAAATATTCTTCAGTAAATGCTTTGTTTTCACTCTTCTGTCCAGTTCATCCCGAACCAGCTCATTTGCCTTATTGTGTAATTCTGAAATGTACATTATTTTTCCGTTTTGGGTAACCATGCCTGCTCTCCTCTAACCTCTGGCAGTTCACCCACTTACCTTTGGACTATTTGAAGTTATTCATTGGACTTGAACTACTTGACTTTCAATAAAAACATTTTGGGTGTTCTAAAACATTTGACCGGTTGTGCACATGACAACCTAATTGTGCATTATGTGTAAATAAGCTAAACCCAAAAATTTCTGTTAAAGACTGACCTGACCGAGTTCCTCATTGAGGTCAGAGGTGTTGACCAGCGCCCCCTCCTTGATTTCAGGGTCAAAAAAGTCCTTGTCCCAGGTGATGAAAAAGGATCCCAAAAACTTTTGCATCTCAACCGTCACATACATGGACACGGGAATTATGAAGTTGAAGAGCACCATGAATGACAGGAAGTCAGTGAACATCTTTAGATACTGGTGAGAAGGCGGCAGGGGGACACAACATAAATCTTACTTTTGTGTACCAACAACCATTCTGCTGCAGTGTTGGGGTAATAAACCATGTTGTTAGGATTGAAATGTTAATAGTTGATTGGTGCAGAAGGTTAACAGTCAATAAAATGGGCAATTTCACAGTGTTGGTCTGTGGTGCCGTTTTCACACCACATAACTTTACTAGAGCAATCAGTAAAGGGTAAGGCTTGTAAAATAAGATTAAAAATATGGTGCATGAATTTGTTGCCTTAGAGCAGGGGTGTCAAACAAATTTTTGTCGCGGGCCACATTTTAGATACGGTTTTCCTCAGAGGGCCATTCTGATTGTAAAACCATATCAATGTTTAATCGCCTCATCATATTATTACACAGACAACAAATTGATGGATAACTAGTTTTGAAATCATAAGTCAAGGATAATGGTTTCTTCAGCGATTGTTCAAGTAACTGTAAAAGGGGTTTGGAGGCAAAACATGCTTACAATAACTCATTACTATTTATTACATATGAATATGAAGTTTGGAACAGATTTTGGCAAGAATCATGGAAGTTGACACACATGATTTGCTTTCGCGGGCCGCATAAAATGATGTGGCGGGCCGGATCTGGCCGCCGGGTCCGAGTTTGACACCTGTGCCTTAGAGGTTACAACAGCACTCCCGTGTATGCAAAATGTAAACCACTAATGTGATCCGAGGTAGACGCATCTTTCGACTGATGTTCTGTATCTACTCACCAGATTGGTGTCCTTCTCTTTCTGGGTTTTCTCATTGTACCAAGGATCATCCTGCCCAAGCTTGCTTTGCCACACATACTTGAGCGTAGTGCACACCAGGGCCTTGCTCACCAAAATGCAAAGGTACACCAAAAGGAAGGCATTGATGGACCTGAGAGTGAAGACATAAAAAATATGTCGGTTACCCAAAAGGTTGGCATCACACATGGAGGAACATACTGGCACCCTGGTGTAAACTTACTTCTCCACAGCAGAGCGTTTCTGAGACTTGCCTTGATAATTGAGAGCCATTTTGGTCTCCATGCCAGTGTAAATAGCAACACCTTAAAAAAGATAAGAAGCAGAATAGTTACTTTATTACTTTTGGTAATAAAGCTTGATGCAAGTGACTATCGACCCACCAGAGATCTTCTGAGTATTCTTTAAAGTTGCCCCTTTTAGCAGCAAATTCTCCGGGCCCAAAGACCTGCACAGGAACATCGGTAAAAGTCAAACAGTGGCAGTGAATTCCACATACTTCTCCTTTCATTTAATGGAAACCTGGCAGCCCAGCTGGAATTGTATGCCCGTATGACTGCAGTCTGGGCTTTTCTGGGAGAGACACTGGCATTTGTTTAAACAGCTATTACGAAGGTAGCCAGTGATAAATGTCTACATTAAGGGAATGCTTTGGAAGAAGTTTCTGAATCCAAGCCACCCTTTTTTAATTTTACCAGCGCGCTACGATAAAGGATCAATAAAAGAATGATTTGCTGGAAAGGCAAATGAACGGGTGCTTAAGCAAAGTGTGTTTTGATCAGGCTCTCACTGAAAACTGAGCTCGGTGGACTATAATGAGTGTTCTCACCTCACTGCAGGCTCTTGATTGCTTTTGTAGATGTGCATACGGCCGACAAACCTAGTACAAAAACGCACACGCATTAATGACTTGCTAAGCATAACTACAGACATGGACACAATTTGTTATCCTTCCACTGAATAAAGAAAAACCCACAATTACCAAAAACTTTTATAAATATAATAAAATAACTTGAAACTGAAAAAGGTAATAACACAATAAAATACTATGGCTTGTCAATATGCATTTAAGAAAATTCCAAGCATCAGATTCACGTTATCTCAGTTTGGATTGTAGGTTAACAATGACTGATTTGTATTACTTTTGTCAGTTTCATGTTGTTTTAGTGATCATTGTGGGTTTTTCTTTCAAACAAGATACCATAATTGTTAAAAATAATTTTGGGTAACCCATAAATACCATGATTTAAATGATTCTGCACATTTCAACACAGAGATGCAATGATGCAGACTTGTCGGGTGAATCTGTTGAATACCTACTTATAAAGGTCAGGCTGAGGCTGTTCACACTCCAAAGTAGCACTGAGGGATTCCAGATCCTTTTCTATGTCTGGAACAGTGTAGTGTGTCTGAAGAAGCGGAAAAGGCAGTATCATGAATGTAACACAATGGATAAAAGCACCAAAACACCTTGATATAGGTAAAAACAATTAAGAAAAATACTCATATACAGTGGAACCTCAGTTTTTGTACGTTTCGATTATCAATGAAAATTAATGAATATATTTATATATAATTTTGGTATATCCACTTAGTTTCCGTACAATACAAATGTGACTTGGCTATTCATTTCCCAGAATTGATGAGAGTTCGTCCGAGGCATTTCGTAAGTTGTGCAAAAAGGGTTCAACAGACTGCAAGGCCTAGTCCTCAATGCAAGTTTTTATTAACTGAAGGCAATAACCCTCCCGGTCTGCTCGGCAACACTCAGGCAACATCGGCGTAACACATCCTGTCAAATGTCAGACCTTCAAAATAAAAGCACACATTATAATAACAGTTTTTCTCCATGGGCCAGAGAAGGTGTAGTGAGACTGTTATTACTGTATATTGATATTTTATTTTGAAGGCCTGACTTTTGACTGGATGTTATGCCGATGTTGCCCCAACTTGTCTGAGCGTTGCCGAGCCTATTGATAAAAAAGGCAAAGAAGACAGTAGAATTTAAGAACTCGTAGCAAAGTACGAAAATGGCTCTCCTCTCTCCCTTCCTTGCTGCATATGCCATCAAGAGATATCAAAAAGAAAAAAAGTGATGTTAAACATTCATTTATCCACTTCATTACACATTAATATTTATTTTACAGTTTTCTGTATCTAAAACGGTAGTCATTCTCTATAAAACCTATTTTTGGGTGTCCGGAACGGATTCATTGGATTCACATGCCTTCCTAAGGAGAAATATTGCTTTGGTTTTCGTCAGACTTTCTTGAACGGATTAATTATGAAAACTGAGGGTCCACTGTATTGTATTTAGATACTGTTCCTCTGTGTTACATCCCTCCCCTTGAGCTATACGCCTGCAAACAATTAAACTTACTTTATGGTTGGACTCTCCATCCAGACTAGCAGTGGTAACAAAACAGGTGTCGTCACCCCTGCTGGATGCGAGCAGGATTAAATCACAGGGAAAGGTCTCATCTTCTTCCACCTCTAAAACATCTCCCACCTAAACAAGAGATTTTTTGGCCATCACACCACATCTCAAAAATTTATCCATATCCATCTTGAATATCATAACATTATTGTTGTACTTAATACATTAGCAGACTTACAAAAATACTAGCAGACAACATTCGTGTCAAACTCATGGCCCGGGGGCCCACCGCATCATTTCATGTGGCCCGCGAATGCAAATAATATGAGTCGACGTCATCTCTTGCTAAAAAAAACAAAACTGCAGATTGAGATATTGCAAGCATTTCTTTTTTCAGTTTTTTTTACCAATCCCCTTTAAAATAAATTGACTTTAAATGTAATTATTTAAATTAAATTAAACTTTACTGACTTCTGATTTCAAAACTAGTTATCCGTTAATTTGTTGTGTTTTTAATTTTCTGACCCACATAATAATTCACCGATGTGTCAAACGTCGCTGTGTAGTGCCAACTATTGCCGAGTAGGACTTTGTCAGATTATTTTTTTTGTCTTAAGTATCTGTGGCTGGTATCGGCAGCCTTCGCAAGTACCATTCTACCTTGAAACGACACCTGGTATCGGCGCGATGCCGACACCTGGTATCGGCGCGATGCCGACACCTGGTATCGGCGCGATGCCGACACCTGGTATCGGCGCGATGCCGACACCTGGTATCGGCGCGATGCCGACACCTGGTATCGGCGCGATGCCGACACCTGGTATCGGCGCGATGCCGACACCTGGTATCGGCGCGAGCCCGACACCTGGTATCGGCCCGAGCCCGACACCTGGTATCGGCCCGAGCCCGACACCTGGTATCGGCCCGAGCCCGACACCTGGTATCGGCGCGATG
Source organism: Phyllopteryx taeniolatus (assembly GCF_024500385.1). Classification (NCBI taxonomy): domain Eukaryota; kingdom Metazoa; phylum Chordata; class Actinopteri; order Syngnathiformes; family Syngnathidae; genus Phyllopteryx; species Phyllopteryx taeniolatus. The sequence goes on along the minus strand of NC_084511.1, from coordinate 23,329,082 downwards.
CAGACACCTGGTATCGGCGCGATGCAGACACCTGGTATCGGCACGAGCCCATCCCTAGTTCAGTCATAATGGTCCTCCGAGGTAAACCATACCTACGATGCGGCCCACCACAAAAATTAGTTTGTGACACCCCTGTTCTAGACAGACATCATCATAAAAGTGAAATATGTCATCTGTTTAGCAGTCAGCGCATGTCCTAATATCTTCTCATCTGGAACTACACCTCCTGGGAAAATCTATATTTCTCAAAAGCCTAGCGGGGATGCTGTAAGCTACCTTGATCTTCTCACTCTCCTTCCGTAGCCTCCGACCATTTTCAAGCACTGTCACAGGATACTTGTTCACCTCATTGTCAGCCTTGTGTCGTAGCCAGTCCTCATAGCCCTGTGCCGTATTCAGAATGGCACATTTTGATTATACAACAAAGAAATTAAGACATTCCGGCACTTTATTTTTCTCAGCAATCACAAGGGAACTAAGGAATAAAGGAAGGTGCATGTGATCAGCATTTACTAGTTTCAGTGTTACGTGTATCAGGTGCAAAGAAGCGCTTGCAGAGACTAGAGTAGGTGTATTCAAAAAAATACTCAAGGATGGAGACTGATGGAATGGTGCAGCGATAAAGAAGGTAAAGAGACAAATCCGAAGGTGAGCCAAGGCAGGGCCTGAGCCAGAAAGTAGAATTACAGGGAAAGGTGAAAGGAGTGTGATGATGCCAGGTGGTTGAAAGGCAAAACTGAAAAAGAAAAAAAACCCTAAATGGTATCAGAGCATCTTATTTACATGCACTTTGACAGGAAAAACAAACTGTACTTGGAAACTACATGGTTAAACACAATACAGTCTTATCAATGAAATACAGAACATACAGTATTATACAATTTCTATGTGAGGCATTATCCTGTAGTATAAACTAGTGGATGGTTCTCCTATGTATAAAATGCATTACGACTGCAATTGTAAATGTGTTTGTGCTGCCAAGTAGTTAAAGTCAAGAAAAATGTATCCATTGCTTAAAGCAGAATAGAAGTCAACATAGAGCATCCATTTTTCCGGATTGTTGTATAGGTATCTGAGCATTCGAGAGCGGAGACTGGCTTGATTTTTCATAATTTTAAAAGCCGAATTTTATAGTACTTGTCAATTTTTTTTTAATCATTACAATTTGGCAGGGTTAACATTTTTCTCTGTGGTGTATCCAATTTAGAAGACTATTTACTTTCACTTGACAGGGACTTTAAACAAATGTGCCTTAAAGGCTTTGCAAACATTACTTGGGACATATTTTGACACCTAAAAAACATCGTTTTCATATCTCCATATCTCCCTTGAAACATCAGTCAGTGGCCAGTAGTTTAACAAGACATTTGATTAAAAGAGTCATGAAGCGGGCCACATTGTTCCATTTAAAAGCCATACAAAAGGCCATCCAACTCTATCAGTGGTTCCCATACATATACAGAAGGAAGTCCACCCACTGTTCTGCATTTCAAAGCCCCAGCGGTAGACCAACTCAAAAGTCAGTCCTTAAACAATACATCTGATGAGGGGACACGGCAGCAACAAAGACAGTTACGCTTATTGAAAAGTTCCCAGTGGTCATTCCTTCAGAGGCCCAATTTTCCATCTTCCCTAATCAGAATTCAACAGCATTACATTACAAAGTCCAGGAGAGCATTGCTCATGTACATTACAGGAAAAAGGACAAATGGTGACTTGTTAGAACGAGGAGGAGGTCTATGATTGCATGAGAACTATATTATCAACACACACACTAGGCTTGATAGGCAGGGTCCTACCTGCTTGATCGCTGTCACTGTAATCACAAAACATAAAGGTAGGCCACTGGTGACTGGGCTGGTGGGGGTGTCCACTATCACCTATTGAGGGTGGGGGGAGAGAGAAAAAAAATTAAATAAAATAAAAACCAATCAAGACTGTTAAACATGTAACCTTCACATTTAGAAGATAACCATTTGCTTTGAATCAACACATTGCAGAGTTGATAAGCGGCAGAAGTGTGTCGGGTATGGTTGTTGTGGGAGGAATGAGAGAGGAAGTGGTTTGGTGTGACAAGCCTTCTTCCAGGAAATGCAGGGTGCAGTCCGTCCGTGTCTTTAAGAAATTACAATTACTCCCCTGAGGCGTGAAAAATACAAAAACACGTGGATTAACTGATGTTTTGGATGAGTTAGCTTAATCTGTCAGCACCATCGTGCCAAGGGCAATCCCAAAACATTGTCAGACTCACCGGTTTAACGTTTGTGTGCACAAAAGCTGAAGCATGTGAGTTTTCCCTTGCACTAACGGGAGAGTTTGATAATTTGGATCAGTAATCAAGTAATCCCAAACAGCCCATTGTGGAGCACCACCTGACCAAAGCTTTCCGCTAAAACCACACAAATGGCCTTCTATAACCATCATGAGATTTACACTGGAATTTATGATCCCGGTCTCACTCAGTAAGCCAGAACATGGTATGTTGAGTCCACTGCCAACTTACAGCGCTCGTATTTCAAATGTTTGCTCGCAAGTTAAAGTGACAAAAAAAATAAAATTAAATAAAAAAAAATCCTTCAAATGGCAGCTCCTATCTTGAAAAACTTGAAAGTCAGGTCACTCGTATCTCAAGGCACCACTCTATTAACTATTTTAAAATTGAAATGAGCCTACAAAAGATCAATTCTGACACCAACCATTCAAAAACACACTGTAGACTAAACTGGTGGTTAGGGATGTCCAGAAAAAAAAACAATTACTTGACTGATGGTTGAGACTTCCATTGATTGTGGATGAATCACATCATAAAGCATTTGAGACCAAATAGAGTGCACAATTTAGCCTCAGCCAGTATTGGCGCCATGATTTGAGTCTCATGAAGTTTGTGCTCTAAAGAACAATGATGTGCAACGCATAAGCATTTTTTAACTAGAACTAGGCCATAAACGTCATTAACCATGGTTGAAGACAAGGGGCAAGGGGAGACACTGCCCTCAGCATTGATGCGAGTAATGTTAGAGGGCGATTGAAGCACTGTCCATCCTCCTAAAAAAAGTTACAGCAAACATTTGGTCACATGTTTGGAAAGGAGGATTGACTAATTAGAGGAAGCTTTAACAAAAACAACACCAAGGACTGGGGACAGCATGTGCCTGTGATGCACCAGCCAGATGGTCAAACCGCAGCACGGAGGAAACGAGATCGAGAGAATGCACAACAAAGCTTACTTTTCAGCCCAAGCTGTTGTTTGATTCATCATTTGTCATCTCTGTGACAAATTTAATGGTGAATGCAGACTATAAAAAGCAATCTCTGTTCCTCAAAATAGTCCGGGATGGACTATCTTCAGCACAACAACCATATTTGGAATAGGAGGGTGTCAACGCCCTTTGTGATTTTAATAGTACAGCTAAAAATGCAAACAGCAAACATCAATTGAATTGACAAAACATTGGTTCTTCTATTAAACAGACCACAGGCAAAATCTTACAACCTCCAAGCAAACAGCCAGGTATGTTTCCCCCTCTGCACCAAAATGCAAAAAAAAAAAAAAAAAAATCTTCTCAGTGCTGTTGTCGATGTGCTGGTGTGATATCAGCCCAGCAGAAATCTCCTCGTATCAGCTTGGAAGTGTGTCAGAGTGACAGAGAGAACGTGTGTATGCATGCATGTTTTTGCTTGTGTCTCCCTCCTTCACTTCCCAATTCTCTCCCTTTCTAACCCCACACCCTGTTTTTCCCTTGTTCTTCCGCCTTTTTCCTCTCTTGAGCTTTCAGTGCCATGTCTCTTACTCTCTCACGGCATTCTATTCCCATTTGATCAAATTCGTGCAAAGACACGCATTGCTATTTATAGGAAAGTGGTGCTTTTTTTTTATCAGCCTTGTGCCTATTTGTGGTGCTCAGAATCACACAGAGGGCTTCCTGGCTGCTGACGTTAGCAGTGCAGGGCTGCAGAGATAAGTTGAAGGTGGGGGGGTAGACGTGAGAACCAAAAAGGGGGAAGACACCAATTGACAAAAGGGGAAGAGACGAAAAGAACAGTTTGGAGGAACTATGACATTTGCTTGATGGTGCAGCACTTGCATGACAACCGCTCTCACGGGGGAGTGAAAAGGTTTATTTCTGTCCAAGAGATGTCAGGGCAAAAAAGGAGGAGTGCACATAAGGTCTCTATACTGTTTATCTCCCCTCTTTGCTTTCTCTGATATGTTAGAATCCCGCATGGGGGGAAAAAGGAGTGTTTAGAAATAAGAAGCCCCTCAAGAGAGTTTGGATTAGTGGAGAAATGCCAGCCAGGCTGCAGCTTGGATAAACGGTTTTCAGCAAACCCAGGACACCCGTGAAGCCATACGTGCTTGGCATTCCCTACCACAACACCGTAACAGTGGCAAAATCAAAAGAGAACTTGATTACACATGTTGAAGAGGCACAATATTAACAGTGCTTATCATTGGGTGTAGTTTGCAGTGGTGTAGAACTGCACTGCATTATGCTGGCTCTCACATAAAAGTCACTCTCACATTTCTTTAAATAGAGTTTTTATAATTTATAAAAATAAATAAATACAAATACGTAACATGATTAGTTACAAAACACAATCAACAGAATACTTTGCAGCTCAATGCCAAACCTCTTTGAATGGCAACAGTTACATTTGTGCAGTTCTGCACCATTGCTAATGACAACCTCAATAAGAAATGTAAAATGAGTAACTCCATAGCAGTACAAAACGAAGCGAAGAAGTGAACATGATTGTATTTATTACATAAAGAAATGGAAGTTTTTTTAATTTTTTTTGGTAAGTGATCCATCCCTCATCTTCCACTGTTTCTTCTGCAGCATGTAAACACACACACTAAGATGGTTAGCAAAACTAACAGCCTCCAGGGTGAGTGCTCGCAAGTGTTTAGACTCTTTCGGATCCACTAGGAGAGTCAAACCAGACAGACTGGAATATACAGGCTGTCCTGTCAACTTTAGGAGCATGGAGGAAAGAGTCAACAACACTAGATAATGACGGAATTTCCTTTGTGGCCTGAAGACGTTCCCTAGTTTAGCACTAAGCTTTGGGAGGCAGTCACTCTGCAGGCTATGTAATGAGAGGGAGGACGCACCAGAGCAACTGTTTACACTAGGACCTGTTTGTAGCTACCGTTGCGGTAACAGCTGCAGGGGGAGAAGATTTGTGTGGATGAGAAAGGAGGACAGAGAGAAAGTATGACATGATGGGAGGTTAGGCAACAAGTGCCCTTTTATTTTTAAGACTTGTCACTAAAAGCACAAAACGGAAGGGAAGGACTGCAGCAACTGGAGGGCCTTTGTAGAGCAATTTAATATTTGAAGTTTACAACAACACTCTGTGACAAGAGGGTGCTCAGTGAATGATTACTCACCTGCACCAGGAAGATGATAAGGAAGTAGAAATTGGCAATTCTTCTGAACTGTTCAAACAAGTTCTTTGGTAAAAAGTTCCACACGGTATACTATGGGAATGAAAAACAAATAGATTAATAACTCTGTTCCATGTCTTTTACACATAATATAATGTACAAATCACTATTTAAGATTTACAGGCATGTGCATTCAGTCTGGGAGTAGGAAGAAGAGCAACGGCAATTTCCAATAGATTTGACTTTGTCTAACTAGAGACGCAAACCATGGGAGCAACATGTTTTGCATTGATTAAAACTGGAGATTTATCTTTAATTTAAATACCCTTGAACAGTGCCAATGAACCCATGACATTGGCAACTGTTTCAGGGTATTTTGCAATTTGGAAGTGAAAATAACTGCTGTGGATGTCATTAGGGAAGAAGTGGCGCCTTAATCAGCGAACAGAAAGTTCACCCAAGCCCTGCTGGTAACTTGGCACTGGACATCTAATGCGCAGGACCAGTCTCCTTTTTTTAATTCTTGACGTGGCTGTTTGCCATGGTCAGAAGGCCATTTTCACACAGCAAGAAAATGCAAAACTGCTGCATCAGAGTGGAGACTTTAGAGTATAGCAACAGTCACAGCAACATGTTAAAATAATGTTACCATGTTTATTTTTGTCATTTCTAGTCAAGTACAAAAGTTAGAGAGGTGGCCCTGACAAAGCTCCTTTACCAATGACTGACCAGCAGTGGTTTACATTAACCATCAGAATCATAATTATTGGCCAAGGTATGTTTAACACAAAAGGATTTTTTCTGCAGCAGTAGGAGCCCCTCCAGTACTACAGTCATGTTATCAGTCAGCATGAGAGGAGCAAAAAAATAAGCGATTCAGAAAATGGATGGATGGATGAATAGATGGTAGTCAGAGGTGGGAGTAAGTCATTGTTATTGTTGCTGTTGGACAGAAGGAAACCTTGTATGTTCAAATTTGATCAATTCCATATTTTTTTCCACAAATCGATACTATTGGTCAGTCCCCACATTTTACAAATTAATAACCAATTTAAAGTGTTGAAAATAGCTTGAGCGCAAATCTCTTAACCCTACTGGACACTTCAACTGTCTGTAAAGTGTCATAGCTCCACCTCTTCCAAATGTTATGGGAGACTTGCGGCATTATATCTCCTCAAGATGGAAAGTCGGAATGAGTAAGAAATCTTTGATAGACAGTGAAAATAGTGAGGCTTGAGACATTTGAGTAGGCCTGTATATAATATAAATAAATAAAGGATAGACGTAATTTCTGGGTGCAGAACGAAGCCCATCAGCCAAGAAGATAAATTTACAATCTCGCTGAGTCACAACATATACTCACACAAATCGGTATCTGTGCTAACACATTCACAATAGAGAACTAGACAACTAGGGGTGGAAAAGGGAGTATTGGTCCAGCTCCAGGGCAAAAAAACATGCACACACTCACACACAAACGGGAAAGAATGTTGACATATATACTTTACACACAGACAAAGCAATAAGATGGTGTTTATGAATATACTACACCAGGCATGTGGCGGGTTTGAAATGCAGCCACAGCAGAACAGTCCATCTCATTTTGTCAGAGAAAAGGGGGGAGAAGTCATGAGAAAAGAGGGCGGGAGTGGTGAAAAAAGGGGCGGCAGGGAGTGGTGGTGGTGGTCTCAGCGGCATGGTGCAACAGCAAGTAAGAGTTGGATAAAGTGGCAACGGGCCAATGCATACTGCGAAAGCAAAATCATGACAGAGCCGAGGTATGGAGGAGCATAAAGACTGCAGCCAGGGTAATTAAAGTCTGTTTACCCTGACATACGGGCAGAAGCAATTGATGGGCCCATTCTCACGGGGGTCCCTCTGCATATCCAGCTGCCATTGTACTGCCGGCTTCCTTCCATCCAACACCCGTTATAACCATAAGCTAGCCACCCAAATTTAGCCCGAACCTGCATCAGAAGCAAGAGGTTGAGATTTACAGTAGGGGAGGGTGCATTCTATCAGGGCCCAGAATGATTGTATTGCTCAAGCTGCCAGGAAATTAATAGACGTGTATGTCAAAGCCAGCGCTCCCTTGACACACTAATAATTGTCTTTTGCTGAAAGAGAGGTTGAGCATCTGGAGAGGCACTGGAAAGGAGGATTTAAAAATAAATAAATAAAAATATCACAGGAGGTAGAATTCCAAGCAACGGACAACTTGTCATGTTGCTTATTAAAGAAATGCCAAAAGCAACTGTTAGCTTGCCCATGTTGCTGCACCTGAGCACTGGACACAGCAGTACTATACTCCATAGTCTCCATTTTGCTGCAGTGCTCCATTTTATCGCTTCCGAGAAGTCAGTTAACCCTGGGTTTCCACCTTTGTTTTTAGTTGTTAGTGTATCTCCTTGCAACTCAGGCGTTCAATGGACTACGTGCACCAGATCCGTGATGCACTTCTGATCTCACCAGAGATCTGCAAATATGGTTTCAGCAAATTAAGTTTCCGGTTAACTTCATGGTCCTTTCACAACAGCGGGAAATTGGACATAAATCCTTGAGCGCTTCAACTGCCAGAAACATTAGTAAATTAATGCGAGGGATACTTTTAAATTCCATAAAATGGTGGATGGCTCAAATGAGCAATGTTGTGTGCCACTTTTCACCAGATCAAGTTGCTAAAATAAACTTATCTTCCAACATTTTCCTAAAGACTTACTCAGCACTCAAAACGTATGTGGCAGACATTTCGGCAAGGATAAAAAAAAAGTCACATATGCCAGCACGACATGCAACATGTCTTTATTTTATTGTATTTTATTTATTCATTAATTTATTTATTTGCAGTTTCCTGCAGTACAATCTTGAAGTGAAAAACTGACCACACACTGAGGTGGGAAAAGAGAAATTTAGCTGAGCTGGTACTGTGCAGTTAAAATGTGCCGTGGTGCAAGGGTACATCAAAAGTGGCACCTTACCTTGGACGACACAATTCTGTTGTCACAAAACTTTGGCGGGATGAAAGGCTCGCTGGCAGAACCTGGCTGATGACCAACGTAGATTGTCCTACTGTCTACTCTTCTTTCATCGCCTTTAAGCTGAGGGGAGGAGCAAAGGAGTAAGCATGGATGTGTTTGGAGATAGAGACAATAAAGACAAAGATATAAGAGATTAAAGCTAGATCATAAATGAATACCAATTAAAATCAAGCACATAATTAAATGTGCTAATTAACTGACTTGTGTATTATGTAGCGCCCCACCGATTAATTGGCCGGCCGAGTTAATCAGCCATACTGGACCTTTTCAAAAATTACTCAATACTTTGCTATATACCCTTTGTTGGCAATGACAGAGGTCAAACATTTTCAGTAAGTCTTCACGAGGTTTTCACACACTGTTGCTGGTATTTTGGCCAATTCCTCCATGCAGATCTCCTCTAGAGCAGTGATGTTTTGAGGCTGTCGCTGGGAAAACACAGACTTTCAACTCCCTCCAAAGAGATCTGGAGACTGGCTAGGCCACTCCAGGACCTTGAAATGCTTCTTACGAAGCCACTCCTTTGTTGCCCGGGCGGTATGTTTGGGATCATTGTCATGCTGAAAGACTCAGCCACGTTTCATCTTCAATGCCCTTGCTCCCACAGTTGATTTCTTCACACCAAGCTGCTTACCTATTGCAGATTCAGTCTCCTGGTGCAGGTCTACAATTTTGTTTCTGGTGTCCTTTGACAGCTCTTTGGTCTTGGCCATAGTGGGAGTTTGGAGTGTGACTTTTTGAAGGTGTGGACAGGTGTCTTTTATACTGATAACGATTTCAAACAGGTGCCATTAATAAAGGTAACGAATGGAGGACAGGGGAGCCTCTTAAAGAGGAAGTTTCAGGTCTGTGAGAGCCAGAAATCTTGTTTCTTTGTAGGTGACCAAATATGTATTTTCCACCATAATTTGCTGATAAATTATTATATTTTCTTTTCTCATTTTGTCTCAAGGTGAGGTATATAGGCCTCTCTCATCTTTTTAAGTGGGAGAATTTGCACAATTGGTGGCTGACTAAATACTTTTTTGCCCCACTGTAATGTACTAGTATGCCAATCATTGGAGAGATAGAAAGTGTGTCACAAACAGGCGCATGCATTCACACTAGCATTAGCTGGGAGCTGCGCTGTGCGACCAATCACCGCGAAGAATTTTTACAGTGGGCCGACCGTCGCTGTCTGGGCTACTTGGTATTTTGAAAAAAGTCACATTTCTTTTTTATTCACTTTATTTAAAGCTCATTTCACAGCAACAGTATCCATTCAAACATGCCACCATGTTTCTTTTTCATGTCTTAATTCTTCTTGTGTTATAGACTTACTCTATTTACGTGGTGTCCCGTCGTGTTCAGAGTGAGACACCACAGTTGGACAAAACGGCAGCTATAGAACAAGATGAGAAACTTGTGTTCCTAAAACTCTGGTTCGCCATCCTAAATGTTACTTACAGATCTGTTGCATCTATTTTAATTATTTGCGTTCTACTGTATTCCTTGAAAAAGCAGTGATGCAACCACATATTTTGATTGGGATTTTTTTTGGGCCACTGCAAATCTGTTATTTTATTTTCCTTCATTTTGTGTGTTCAATACAAAATCCATGTTTTAAGACCAACTGGACAACATATAATAGAAGATTTCCATTAATTTCACATAAATCTGAGGGGGGAAAAAATGCTATTTCAGGATATATAGGGGACAAAAAAAAGGTTATTTTATTCACTATATATTTTTTTTACTTTATAGGCACACTACGGGATTTAAATTGGGAATTGTCACTAGGAGTGGGGAGACTGAAGACACTCAAGTTTTAGGATTTTAGTGTTGTTTTTTGAATGTCTAAACTGCTTAGGGATTTCCCCAAGGCACCATTTTCTCAGGTTGAGCTTCTTACTGTACCTTCCACATTTATTAATGCAGTATACAAAAATATATACATATTATTCTTCCATAAAGGTCATACACTGTTCCATTCCAAAGCTATCCATGTTACCCAGTAACAACGTAACTGTATTCCTTTCTTCCAAATGCCATTCTAATATCTGACATTTACCTGCAAAGCTTTCTTTTATAGTTTTATTGATTTGTTCTTTTTGCAGCAAAAACACCTTAAAAAAAACTTCTTTGGGCACTTACAGAATCTGCCTAAATATTTTAATGTTGTAGCTAGCAGCTATTTTAAGCATAATGAGCACATAAAGTGAGCTATTCCATTCAACAGTTTTATTAACATTCACCGCCAGCCATTTTCAAAAGCAGTTCCCATACTGCCAGCCAGCTGTCTTAGAGCATTTTGACTAATCTTTCTAGACCCACAGAATATTCTGTTCTGTGACAATATAAGCACCAAATCTACCAAAACAGTAGGCTCTCTTCTTTCACCAGAAAAAAAAACCTTTTGTTTCTAGCTTTTTCTGTTCTTTAGTAATCGGCAAAATAGTTTAGTTTGACCAAAAACACTGATTTCTCCCCAAAAAGCGGCAAAAACAAGCTTTTGTGAAAATAAAACGTCTTAAGCACCAACTTTAAAACAACAAACAAGACTGAGGAGGGACTTCTGATGGCAAAATAATCATTTATTTACAGACAGACAACCAAGAAATGCACCGTGAGTCACGCTGACTCACAGCATGCCTCGAGTTGAACAGCAGTGTCTTTTTTTAAATGCGTTCACTATTCACTCCATGACCCGAGTCATCTTTTCTCACGATTGGGACACACACTTTCTACTAGCTACCGCCACACATACTCTGTTAATGACATACTTATACAGTACATACTCAGAGTGCGAGGTACCTAAACTTATCCCACTTCCAACATGCTGGCATTTATCTCCCAAATCAAAGTGACCAGCCAAGATTCACAGCCTAATCTTTTATTTTCTACTCAAAAGCTGTGCCGATCTCAAATCCAAAGTGATACAACGACAACATCTACAATGATCTTTTAGTCATTAGATTTGTTTACAAACCCCAATTCTACAGACAAGCTGGGCGAAACCCTCTTCCACACCTACAGTACCTGTTGAAAAACACACCTGATGATTATATACGTCAGGGGCCGTAAATGGTTGGATTGCAGGTGACGACTCTAAACATCCACACAAGTGAATGAGTTAAGATCTTTCTTCTGGTATCAAAGAATTGGTGGTAGGTTAACATATACGTGCCCGAGAAGACCCAACCACAAACCTAATAGTCATATTTCACGTTTCCACATATCCTGGCAACACTGTCCCTGTAAAATTGTTATAGACAAGCTGGGGATCTGTTTTATCCAGTATAAAGCTGAGCAGCATTTGGGTTGAGGGAGCCAATTACGATGAACGTTTCATCATGGTCTGGTGCCAGTGACTGTGTGTTAGAGCAACCAATCTTACAGGATTTCAGTATCAAACCATTCTTGGAACGACAACAAAACATTCAGAATTTCTGATTATGCAACAATTTACTCAGAATAACGAGTGAAGTAACACGTGAACCAAAAGGTAACAATGCTTTTATTCATTCGTCAAGACTTCTCATTTCCCATATAGCAGACAAGATTAAGTAGCCAGAATGTTTGCATAAGGCCTCTGTTTGCACAAGCAGCCATGTTCACACCTCAGTGTGGCTGTCAAATCTCCCATCTCCATCTTGGTTGGCACACATTAATAAGCCCTTCTGCAGGAACGGATGGACCCGGCTGCCAGAGGATGTAGGTGGGAGAGTGGGAGGAAGAAATAGTGCGAGAGAGGAAGTACAAAAAGGAACCAACCACATGGGCAGATCCTGCTTCTTTATATTAAAACAACAACTAGCCCCTCAAAGAAACTACAGCATCCCAACGGACTACAGTTGTACATTTATTAGTATCAGATGGCTGAATCACTCTTCCTCTCTGTGATCTGAAAAGCTCACAAACAAAAGAAATAGGATTTCTGATATACATCTTCCACCTGCAGCCAGCTCTAGAGGACAGTTTGCCCTTGAGCCATGCTAATGTCCATGGTAACGAAAGGTTGTTGCAGGTTTTTCCATATACTGTAGATTAAACACAATTGCTGAAAAGCTGTATGTGCAAACTCTGACCTTTGCTGATGACATTCGCCAAGAAATGTTGGGAGCTCGAAGGCTGGTTATACATTGCAAGTGACAATTCTGATGTTTTTCTCTCAAGTAGCACAATACAGAGATGCAGCATGGCAGTATGAAGAGAAAAAGGCTAAGAGGCCTGGAATCAGGTATCTTCACATTGAAATCAAGCATATTTGATAAAAGTCACAAATCAGATTTCTACCAGGGCAACTTCCGCTACATTATTACATATGAGGCATGGGACGGTTACCAGTTCCAAGGTACCAGTGGTTCTAAAAAGTAAAGGTTTTATAAAGCGATAACATTTTCCATTAGCGGTATGAGCTGTTTTTTTTTTTTGTTTTTTTTTTGAGTCATCAGTGCAGACAAAGTGAGACAACCATTCCCCCTCCCGTTGCTGGTGCGAGCAGTCAGTGAGCTTGACGACTTTTTCCTTTGTCGGTAAAGTCATCTCGTTTGAGAATTTCTCTCACGCTTTGATAAAATTCAAGGTAATGTTAATATATTACTATAACACTGTCTTGAAATTAATGTTTGCAACCAGCTACAAGAGTTAGCATGGCTACAATAGGTGAAATAAAATAGACTCGCTACTGAGGCACATGGCTAGCCATAACAAGACTGTCATAAAAATGACATGTCATGTAAAAATGCTGAGTATGGTTGGAGTGGCCACTTCAACCTGAGTACAACACACCAAGAATTTGCAAAACTGGGTTCTGGAGAAATTGAGTTCGTTTGTGCCAGGAAAAAAAATGGCTTTTTAACATTTTTGTGTGATATCACAGAGAGAAAATCTGGTCCAAAAACATCTTCAAATTAAGAGCAAAACAGTATAAAACTTGATTATTTTTCAAAATATCTGCTCAACCCTTTGGTTTCCTCTGCAACTCAGGGAACCCCTTCTCCAATTGGCAGACAAGTTTCAGTTAAAACTTTTCACCGGTAAGCTCGTACGGGCCGAAATTCCAAGGGTTGATTTGTCAAAATTACTGTGACGTGACAGCATCACTTAAAAAAAACTAAAAACTGGACTTAGATAGCACAAATGGTACATTACTTGTGAGAAGAGCAGTAGAATAGGTCATGTACGTCAATCATCATCCTCGTTTTTTTCCTGAATTTATTTGTTATGGAGGATTTTAGAGGCATTGTAAGTGCTCATTCATGTCCTGATTAGCCGTTTCTCTTATATACAGTATTAAGCTGGCCACTAATTAGAGTGGGTGACTACCACTGTTTTGCAGTATTTGTCAGCCTTGGCGAAGGTCTGCGCTCGACTGACTGCTCGTTGTAAAATATGATGGTCACAGGGCCAAACGTCATCTTTAAAAATAGTGAGCTCACCGGCACACACGAAACGCTGCTCTCGAAGAAATACATCACTGATTGCATTTGCCTTGACATTAGATGTCAAAAGCTGCGTTCAATGCCAACACAGTTAGCAAGCATGGCCAAGAGTCAAGTGCTACTATGTCAATACTAAGTAGATCGTGCTCCTTGATGAAAGGGTATCAGCGACAAACCAATTAGATCAATAAAGCACATAACCAGCCCCTAATGGAGCTGAATTAAGAAACGAATGGTGCATTACAGAATTGAGTGAGCTTGAAAATGTCCATCAAATTATGTTTAGATTTAATGACATACACATTGTGAAGAAGTTCCAAGGTTTACCCAGACTCTTGACGACCACGCCTCCTGCCACACTAGGTCTTTATTTCACAATGTGCTTTGTCACAATTGCCATACGCTTAGTTGAATAGATGCACTGTAAGTAGAAAAGTAGTTCTATCACAATAAATTTACACAAGCAACATTTCAGCACCCTTTTACAGGCTTCCTTTGAAAGCAGATGAAATAATGTTACGCAGGTTATTAAGAATGTTGATACTGCATCAGAGCTGTTGAGTGGACTTGTGCAATTCATGCTGTTCAGCCAACTGCATTACACAGGATGTCTCTGAAATATTTGTTTCTCTACATAAAAGAAGAGACAATACACTAAAATGGTTTGGTTATTACACGACCTATTTTCTTTTAAATGCATTTTAAACTAGGGTTGCAGTGATCTAATAATTTTAGAATGGAGTATTCTACCGATTATCCAATCAAAGAGAAAAAAATATTTTGCATTATTTAACACAATAACATGCATGTGAGGTGCAGGTATTATTTTTGTCTAGTGGGGGGCGCCATTCTAACATTCTACTGTCGTATCTGTAACTTGAGTGCATATGGCTTTAAAAAGTGTGGGCTTTGCTTGGAACGTAGAATTGGCTGGCTGTTAATTGGCTAAACCGTTAGCGGTTTACATGTTGAGTGACTTGGCGTGAGGTGTGGCCATCGACAGCTCGTGTATAAATGTGCTTATTACACGATTGTTTTCTTACAGTTTGTGGAATAAAATGATTGAAAGTACATCAGCAGATTTGTCTATCCTTGTCCAATGGCGGGGGCATTACAATACATTCTAACTAGCTATAGTAGGCTTTATTAAAGTAGCTAACATTGATAAGTTCCTTTGTGTTACTGATTGGAGATGCGCTGCTATGGTACACATTACACTTTACCTTCCCTTTTAAAGTGTGCAATGATCCCACACCCTGTCTTTTATGGATTCTCTCCTCCTGGCTCGCCGCCATCGCGCCAACTCCTTTCTAGACGGAGTGGTGCGTGCTACTGCAGTAACATTAGTACGTGTGGAAAAAAATTTATCCCTGCTAAGCACCGAGGCAGAGATTTTGCATTGACCTTTACTGTAATTGAATTATTTGATTAATTGTTGAAGCCCTACTTTAAAAATGACTATGTTTGAAGGAAATAATACAAATGCACAATCCTTTCCTAGATTTCAAGTAATTGTGTACTAACCAGAGTTTAAACATGATCATTATGTGTCAAATGAGAGTACAGTATGACAATCAAGTGTGTAAATTTCCTTCATTTCTAATTTATCCAGTGAGGATGTAAGACAACCTATTTTTGATGGTGTATCATGTCAGCTTGGAAGTGTGTCAGCACCACCGATGAAAGTAGGCCGACATTTCAGATGAGTATTTGTCACTTCAACCACACAATAACCCACTCTTCCAAATGTACCGCTTTGGGTATTAAATACTCTTTGTTAGTGTGGCATCACTGAAGGAATACAAATGTGCCGTCTGAACAATGTTTGGAATCAGTCTTTGTTTAAATAATTTCAGAACTTCGATGTGCTTTCAAGGTGACATATTTCAACTAATGCTTCAAATCAGGGCAAATGTTATTTTCAGATTTGAACGTCTGACAAGTCCTATGACAAAGGCAATCAAGGAATTGAGCATTGCTGCCTTATTGGTTGGTGAAGTGTTTTGGACAGTTGCACAAGGTTACACAATAGCTAACATTTATTAGGTGACTATGTGAGTCACTGTAGTCAAAAACTATAAATTCCCTTTTTTCATGGGCATAGTGCAATTTTGGCTTGGAAGATGGGGTGGGGGGGGGAGATGTCACTCATAAAAGCTGCTACTTCTGCTAGTGTTTAGCGAGTAAAACTGTCCATGCATAAAGTACCTTGACACGAACAAATGTGCATTTGTTAAGTTTTCGGGTGGTAACACGGAACACAAAAGTGCAGAAAGCGCGCCACAGAGATGTACAGAAAATCCACTAGTGAAATATACTCAACATTTAATGAGGTGTGAGGGGTCTGAGGGAAGTGGACACAGCACTAGGGAACTAAGCTCGGACTTTTTTATGACCTGCACATGCACTACTTACAGCACTTTGAACAAGATGGAAAAGTTTCTCAAGAAAAAAAAGGTTTCTCGCTAAGTGCTACTTCAACTGTTTTAAAAACATCACTCATGCCTCACAAATGACATTTGACAATCCTGTATGAAAATGAAGGTGATGTTTACAGCCCTGATGTGCCGATGCGCTACGCTGAGATTCGGGAACAAAAATCTAATTCACCTGGTAATATAAATATACTGTTAAGTGCAATTGTCGTTTTTAATTGACTGCTGACTGCACGCCATCTGCCTCACAGTTGTGAGGACCGGGGTTCAAATCCCGGCCCCCCCCTTTGTGGCGTTTGCATTTTCTCCCCGTGCCTGCGTGGGTTTTCTCCAGGCACTCCGGTTTCCTCCCACATACCAAGAACATGCATTAATTGAAGATTCTAAATTGCCCATAGGTGTGAATGTGAGTGCGAATGGTTGTTTGTTTCTATGTGCCCTGCGATTGGCTGGCGACCAGTTCAGGGTGTACCCCGCTTTTCACCCGAAGATTGCTGGGATTGGCTCCAGCACCCCCGCGACCCTAGTGAGGAAGATGGAAGATGAATGAATGAATGAATGACTGCACACGCCACACACGATTCAATGATGACGGAACACAGAAGCAGACGGGTTTTTTTGGTTTGCATTTTTGTTTCACTGCAGGTGGCTAATTTAACTTTAAATTCCATAAATACAAGGAAGACCCAAATATACAAAAAATTTCATTTGAAAGTAAGCTTCAACCTAGCGGGTTTTTTTAGTGTTCAAAATGTTTTTGTTACATGCAGAAATACCATTTTGTGTTCTGTGTAGCAGTTCATTGATTTAAAAAACACGTTTTTTTTTTAATATACTAATAAAATAACATTTACAAAAAAAAAACGATATCTGCGGTGTTATCCTCACTTTAGATTTCAAAAGGGTTTTGTGACTGCTGGTCTTTTTTTCTGTGGGAGACTGTCCAAATGGCTCTAAGCATATTTAAGGTTGCCGACCCCTGCTCTAGGGTGCAACACCTGATTCTTTAAATCTGAGCGGAACCAAATAAATACCTTCCAAACACATTTAACATTATAACAATGTTAATAGCAACAAAGAAACCCAAAACACTTGAACTCAACATTTTAACAATTTTGCTTGCAAGCACCTAGAAGATTTTATTCCGTTGTAAAAGAGGAGTCAAGTTTTGCCCTTTGAAGAGTACATCTGACACAAATTTACCCCCATGGGGATAATTATTGCACTCCGTGGTAACTGCAGTACAGCACCCAAGTGGCCCACAAGGGACAAAAGTCAGGCGCAAATGGTACAAAAGCATTACCAAGGACAATCGTGCCATTTCTTTTCCTGAGTAGATGCAGTTGTCTTGTCTTGTGACCCTCTCAGTAGTTAGGATTACACAACCAAATGCTTGCTGGTTTGACAGTCTTTTGATGATGATATACAGCAGCTCAAAGACATCAAACGATATGAAAGCTATTCTTGCGCCAGATTATTCTCCCTTTGTTGTCTTTCCTGTGAAACACACAAGCTCTAAACATGGGCTAATTTGTCTCATTTCACCACTAAGATCCTTTGTATAGTTAAATGTAATATTCCAGATCTATTACAATTTAAATTAATATCAAAGAACCCTTACAAATGGTGTGTGTGTGTGTGTGTGTGTGTGTGTGTGTGCGCGCACGTGCGTGTGTGTGCAAAAACTAGTTTGAAGGCTACTAGAATTTTTTACTTTTTTTGTCTCTTCAAATGTACTTGTCTCTGCATTAAAAAGTAATTTGACAGTTGAACGGATCAATGCCATGGGAATATAAAGTAACTGCAATTTAATGGACACACCATCTGAAATAATCCACATTAATATTAATCAAAAATTTGATCAAACGCCAACGCCACTACCCAGCAGTGAGAAAGGATTTACCTCCATCCTGGATCCCCCCCCCATACTTGGCCATTGGCATTGCATGACGAGCCCATATCAGCGACTATTCTGCTGTTTGCACACACTGATGACCAGAGTAACAACTTCCACAGAGGACTGATCCCAAGGCAAAGGCTCATTGTTCTGTGAGAATACCCACAGCAGCATAAGACACTGTGTTCTGTACCGTGGGCTGGTACTGCCCTACATCGCACCAAGTCCCTCGACAATGGGGGGAGGGGAAGACGAGACCTTGCGATAAGAGCTGCTTCCTCGACTTGTTTTTCGAAGCCTCGCAAAACGTGGTACATGTTGTGTTAACGCCACTTGAGCAAGTCACCCGTCGTGTGGGAAGGCAACTGTGGAAATGTCACTGCTGTTTGTGACAACATAACAGGTGGCAACACTATGAAGAGAATTTTCTATTACAGTGGACACCTGCTATTCACGGGGGATAAGGATCGAGTCAGAGCGCAAATAGCAAATATCCGCAAATAAAATCTAATCTAAAAGTGATTATAATTGTCTATATTAATAGTTTACATCATAAATGTACTACAAACTATGATCACGAAACACTTTAAAAGCATTTCAAACATCTTCAAACATTGCTGTACAGTAAACAGCTTACAGCTAAGCATGCAAATACACATTGCACAGTAACTATCTTACCAATTCTGATGATGATTAATTACTGTAGCGGTGTAGTCCGTTAGTAAAACAGTGAACTTAGATTGGAGTTACAGTAATGGTATTAGGCAATGTAGCAGTTAGCGCTTGAATGGTTAGCACTTCTGCATTTACTGACCCGAAAACGCTGGATTCATGCAGTGACAACGCAAACTGGCAGTTACAGATAGGTTTAGTTATGTTGCACTGAGCTGTTATTGCGGATTCAACTGGTTTGATGCCATGTTTAGTCCTAGTTTGCCAAAACTATCGTGAGGCAAAGTGGCCACAGCAGCCATCCGTGACGCAATCTTATTTATCCTCTGCCGCTGTTTGTCTAACAGTTTCTGTTAAATTAGTGATTGGATGCGCGAGTGTAGGGCTGGAAGCGGAGCGAGTGAGCATGTGTGTAGATGGAACTTCCACCACAAAACGACCTTCTGCCTTCCACTGCTGAAGCTTGGTTGGGCGGACAACTGGTTGTTTTGTTTTTTGAAGTGGTTACGGACGACCGTAACATTTCAATGTCTCAAATAAATAGACGCTCCAATACAATAAATATCAAATGTAGACAATATTTTGCCACAGGAAAAAAAAAAACAAAAAAAAGACTTTTTTTGCCATGTTACAGAAAATCCTGAATAGGCAAGTCTTTATGAAAATAATGGCGGATAGGTCACACAATCTTTAAGAACTACAAGGAAAATACAGCAGACCCCCACATTTTCATAGTTCGGCACTTGTGGCTTCACCTAGTTGCAGATTTTTTTTTTCCCCCCTTCCCCCAAAGCCCCCTTTCATGTTTTATTTTCTTTTGATGGTGCAAACCAACTCCAAAAATGATTATTGGCTGTTTATCCCTGTTTAGTCAAGAATTTTGGTGGGGTTTTAATTTTAATTTTAATTTTTCCCCCCTCTAATGCAAACATAATGGGTGACATTTATCGACAGATTTTCGCTCTTCAAGGTCCGGCCCAGTGCCTATCCTATCCGGTCCACTGTATTCCTCAAAAAACGAAAAAATTTAGATTCATCTGGGTAATTATTTCAAGGATTAAATCTACAAATTGCTTTCATTTTTTTCTTTGGCTTTCTGTCGTTTGTTTTTTTGTGTGTGATGCCACCACCAAATAAAGGCAATTTTCAAAATGTTATATGGGAAAAATGGTTGGAAATCCAACAAATCTGAAGTTGACTTCCGTCGCGAAATGGACCTTAGAGTTTCTACTGTTTGTTTTGAGTGTGAATGAGCAAGCTTTCTTATGTGCCCCACGATTGGCTGGTGACCAGTCAAGGGGGTACCCTGCCTCTCGCTCAAAGTCAGCTTGGATAGGCTCCAACTCACCCGTGATCCCAGTGAGGAAAAGATTCAAAGAAAATGAATAATTTGTAAAGAAAGTTGTGCTATTGAAAAGCATATAAGTTATGCATCATCTTAAACCACAAGAAAAGTATGGTGTGCTCACAGAGGCCTGTGTTTGCGTTCTTTGACTGAAGGCATGCTGTTCCTGAAATAGAAGCATAGACTAAATAGCTGACTAGAACAAACGAAGGGACAATGTAGTTGAGGTTTCAACTGGAAGGAGGTTTTATATTCACTGGCAAATTATCTTTTAACAAGTTTTTTTTTTTTTTTTTTTTTTTTAAAGCATTCACTTCTGCGGGCTTCAGGCCTGGTTTGGGAATTACTATGACTTCTCCTGCCACCCTCTTGACACGCTTCCTGGGAATTAAAGAGAAACTGACAAAAGTGAGAAAACATTCTCGGTTCTCGGGGAGGAAAAGTTCCAGTTTGCGCAAAAGTGAGGAGACTTCAAGCTACAGTCTAGTCACACTTTAATCTATAATTAAAGAGAATTTAAAGTAGTGTGGCCATAAATGGAGTATGTTTTTTCTAGCCGAGTGCCCGTGCTCTCCGGACTATTTCTGTATGTGACAAATTGCCACATTCAGCTACTTAAGATGAAGGTTCTTAAACCTGTTACTTTCCCCCTTCTTGTGTATGGGTTCTAAGATAAATCCCTGAACAAAAGTCAATTAATAGTAAAAACAGATAAATAGTGGCTATCTTCCAAAATATTCATTATATCGTTTTTAATAATAATGTAGCCAGCTCTATGTTCTGTCATTTCTTGTCCATAACTCATCTGTAGACAATGCACAGAGACGCTAATTGAGGAAATCAGCTCAAGTTCAATGAACTCTGATGAATATTTAATTTTTTTTTAGATCGTTTCCCCTCAATGAAGTGTGACTACCTTAAAATGGCACTTGGCTTGACGGCGCAACACTGCCTGCCCCGGGTGTAAGTTTACGATGGCGATAATCATTGTCGGCTGTTGCTTAAAGGGTGTGTTGACTATCTCTGTTTTGTGTGTGCATAGGAGGGGGCATACTCCTATGTCTCCCACACGCTCATTAAATCCTCATATTGACATTTCGGTTCCACATCTCTTCTCACAGGACACCCTACAGGTGACAATAAAACAAAAAGTGGGGGATGATGAGCAAAGTCTCAAGCAGACGTCTCTATATTCTCTTCACGCCACTCTGAGAGGAGTAGAAAGTCTCTGGAGGAGCCTTTATGCATATATGGATGATGAGGATGCATTTGGAGTGCCACAAGCCTGGCAGGCGGGTCAGGAGGAGGAACCATGGGCAAGATGATTCAAAATAAATGAAGATATCTGAATTATTAAGACATACAAACTGAGAATTCAACCTCACTTTTGAACAGAAATGGATGACTGCCACAGGATAGAAAAAAAAAAAAAAAAAGCTACAGACGGTCCTCTTTTACGCCCATCCAAGTAAGATAAAGATCTACCCACTGGTTTCACTCAAGGTTCTGGGTTGAGTCGAGGCTGCCCACCGCTATATTTCATCACTGCACAATCAGCCATTCACACTGCCTGTGGTCCATAACATTACATTTTCTTCCCGTTTGTTGCAGATGTGCTCTGTAGCCAAGTGCAAGCGATCGCAAAGTGGGAGGAAGGGAGGGGAAACAAATGAGCGATTTTTGCAGGCCGACCAGCCGGCTAACTCACAGTGCAAGACTAACGGCGGCTAAACTGAGCAGCGAAAATCAATATGCATTCGTCGCTCCTAATCAAAAAGGCACTAATAAATCACATGGGCCCTTGTGCACCAACGCACGGCATGTGTGTGTGGCCTTCAGCCACACTCGGAATTTAACTGCTCACCAAAGAGACAACTCTGTTCAAGGACGATTGTCTCACATCTGTCAATAAAGTATTCCCAACGTGTTTCTGAGAGATGCTAGACAAGACAGACTAGCTTCCCACACAAGCACATGAAAGAGTCACAGATAGCACAGCAACTTAGGGGGGGGAAAGAAAAAAAAAAAAAAGAATCTCGTAAGTAGGAGTTTCTCAAATTCTATATTTTATTGATCATTAGACTCAATGTCTTTTTTTTTTATTAAATAAATTAGGTTACTTCACCTGTGCAGTATATTTTTTCCAGTTGTCAGGTCGCTGTGCTCGCTTCCGTCTCCAAACACAGGCTCGCTCACTCACTCTCCACTTAGTTGTCTGTTGCAATGGCCGTAGAGACTCGCTCTAATCACATTTAAACACTCGCTCTTGCAGTCACATTCACATATGGACAGGGTCTCGCAGACAGTCGTAACACTAACCCCAATTCACGGAACACAACTGTAGGGTCGCGACAGTATATAATAGCATAAAATTAAAGGTCCAATGCCATCAATTTTTATTTTTTTTTCATAATCTGATGTCCTTTCATTAGGTTTGCAAGTTAATTTGGGTTGGAAATGCCCAGAATCCCCTTCTTCAATCTATTCTAGTTGGTCTTTTAACACCTGGCAGTTCAGCTGGCCGTCCGTCCATCCATCCATCCATCCATCCATCCATTGTCTGAGCCACTTCTCCTCACTAGGGTCGCGGGCGTGCTGGAGCCTATCCCAGCTGTCATCGGGCAGGAGGCGGGGTACACCCTGAACTGGTTGCCAGCCAATCGCAGGGCACATACAAACAAACAACCATTCGCACTCACAGTCACACCTACGGGCAATTTAGAGTCTCCAATTCATGCATGTTTTTGGGATGTGGGAGGAAACCGGAGTGCCCGGAGAAAACCCACACAGGCACGGGGAGAACATGCAAACTCCACACAGGCAGGGCCGGGGATTGAACCCGGGTCCTCAGAACTGACGCTCTAACCAGTCGGCCACCGTGCCGCCTTCAGTTGGCCGGATTTCTCATTAATATTCGATATGTACAGTAAATAAGCTTTGCTCTGATGGACTCACTGTTATTCTTAATATAAATATGGAAAACAGCTTTCCTCTGATTGGTGCTTGCCGCTATCATGACGTCTTGTGGCAGCCAAGCGATCATAGCAACGTACGTACGTTTGGATTCTTCGATGAAACTGGTCAATGGCGCAAAAAAGGTTTCTGCTCTATAACAGTGCCCAAGAGGTCACTCTGAGTGATACAGGACAAACGCATGACTTGTGTGTTTCCATCAGCTCACTATGCAAAAATGTGTTTGCGTGTGACCCGTGTGCAAGTTGCTTCACAGCAATGTAGTGAGAAAGGGATTGGAACAAATGAAGATGTGTACGGTAAGTATGGCTGTTTCCTCTGCTTGCTGACAATGGAGGAGGTGCCTAACAGAATTATTTGATTTTAGAGGATTTCACATGCCAGGAGTTTGTTGCACATAAAATTATGGTTGCCGACTGTCGGAAAATGTTCATGGCACGTTTACACGGGATCTTTTGCCAAGCATTTCATTCATTATACATGGAGATGCAGTGCAAGGCATTCTGGGTATGAGAATGCTCACAAAAGGTTGGCAGTGACTCAATGATTTGGGAAAATTTTACATTGATGAGCTGACAATTTTTAAGTTTCAGCAACAATTAAGTTTGTCATGAATTGACTAACATGTTTAAAGAAGTTAAATTTCAGTTAAAGGGAGAGTTTGCAGTTAAAAACAAAAAAAATTTCTCTTAGATTAAAACTGTATTCAATGACAGTAGGCTCGGACTTGCTCTTTAAATCCCAATTCCTTATTCGTGTTGACAGTAACGAATGACTTCCAAATCAAAATGAAATCCCGTTACTCCTTGTACTATTCTGAAATATAGACTTCATCGTCCATCAAATGAAAAATCGAATTTGATTATTTGAAAACTATTTAATTGGAAAGAAAGTACGTTGGCATGTTTTGGCTGCCGCTTCTATCTCCTCCTCGTTTTAGTTTAAAGCGGGTTACTTTAACCAGGTTCCGTCGCCTTTCTGTGGCAAAAGGTAAAACCACCCAGGTTGGTTTTGCGCCTGTCGGTGTCATAAATCCTTGCTGCCTGGGACAAGCTGCATCCTTTCTAGTTAGCTAGGTGGGTAGCCGGCTAGCTCGCATCATCTGCCATGCTGCATTGGATCAACTTTCTCCCATTCATTCTGCCGTGGTCGCCCCCTACCGCAATGGCTCGTTTCCAGCTTTAGTTGTGGCGCTGCCATGAATATCCGTGCAGCTGATCAGGATCGGCTATAGGACACCTGATTCCACGGAGATCATCTTCTCGGTGGGGGGTTATAGACTTCATTGCCGTCCCCACTGCAGCCAACCAGACCAAAGCCACATGGCGCAGAAACTATGCACAGTAAGTTAAAATGTCGCCGGTTATAAACACGCGCTAAAAAACTTGAAATATTTTGGATTTTTTGACGTAAATGCGGCGTGGCACCTGTTGCAGCTCTTGGCAGAGTAAAGTAGTATGATATTCTAAGATTTGTTCTTATTCGAGTCAGTAAAATCAGATTCACTTATCGCGTTTTAATGTCCACTCGAATCCCAATCTGAGTCACCACCGGCTTATGCATAGCCTTACCTGACAGTAGACTCTAATACCTCTAATTTTAATTATAATTTTACAACTGGGGCACTGTGGGACAATAGCCATTCAGAGCCTGTGGAGACAGGAGGCGTGACAGAATGACGTGTCAGTCATTTGTACTCACACACACAGCCTCGCAAGGGCGGACAGAGCAGCCTTGGCGCAAAATGACGCTACTATATTTTCTTAGCTGGATTATTTAACTCTGGTTAGCAACAAAAGCTAAAAAGAAGGAAATGGACAAGTGTCCACTTCAAATCAAGGGTAAACATATATAACAGTTGCATAGTGCTGGGCTTGCAAAACCACCGGCGCCGAAATACAAATATACAGTGACGTCACTGTTCTCATCAGGTCGTCAGGTGAGTTGATCACCTCATATTTTTGATTGATTGTACATTCCAAAAAATACAACATCAAACCTGTAATAATTTGTGTTTGGCACACACATTAGTGAGCTGGGGGTGTTTCTTTGGGCAGAGACGTGAGGGGGCTGGGCTAGGGAGTGACTGAGGCTAAATATACATCTTGCTCGCAGTTTGAAAACTGCATACTGGACCTTTAATTTATCTTTGAAAATAAATAGATGGATAGATAATTTTTTTTTTTTTTTTTCACCGAACGCGACAGTCGGCCCCATTTGAAAATTTGGACTAGGACTGGCCAGCTATCGAATATTTTTAGAATCAATTATTCTACTGATTATTCCATCGACTATTTGTCTAATCGCATAAAAATTTATTTTGCATTAAATACAAAATATGCATATGACATGGAAGTATTATTTTTGTCCAGTTGGGGATGACCGTCCTCACATGCTACACTGTAGTATCTGTGCCTTGGAATGTGTGTCGCTTTAAAAGGTGGGGCTTGGCCTGGTGAGTGACTTGTTAGTCAACGGATTATTAGAGTGTACAGTTGGCCATTGTGAACTCAGGTTGGCGGCTGGCTGTCAACTGGCTGTTAACCATGTGACATGAGTCATTGGGTGCCAGTTGCAGCCGTGCCGTTAGTGTATGGACGCACGTATTTTGTGACAGTTTGTTCAATAAAGCGATTAAAAGTGCACCAGCAGCTAGCCTGTCTGTCCTTGATAACCTGGAGGTATTACAATACTTTATAACTAGCGGTGCAGGTTATATTACATTATCTAAGGACATTTACGTTATTTTGTGTCAGCAATTGTTAGACCTGGAGTCGTGTAAGCCAGTTCTGCATTGCATTAGACGCGTTGCACTTTGTTGTCTTCTTTTTTTTTTTTTTAGTGTGAAATGATCCCAAACTTCAGACATTCTCTGACTTTTATGCATTTTCTTTCTTCTGGCTTGGCGCCGTAGCGCCATCCTACTACCTGATTCTGCAGTAACATTAGTCCGTGTGGGAAAATGATCACTGCGAAGCATCGAGGCATAGATTTTTCTTTGACTTTTTTTTTTTTTTTTTTTTATCAAATTATTCAAGTTATTAAAATAATCATTGCAGCCCTAGTTAACTTACTTAGACTTGTGTGGCCGTTAAGAATTACTTAAAACTGTGATTCAACTAGTTGGTCTAAAGAGGAAGTTCACATCAGATGAGGGAAGTTGAGCAATATCCATGCTACGGCAACTCAATTTGGCAGTTCATCACCTCCATTGAAAGAGTTTAGGACATTCAGCGATCCATCCATCCATCAAAACAGCAGTAGATCAAGTAAATGTATGCAAATACCAATCCATATGAATAAACTTTTTTAGGATTCTGCAATAGATTAATTGAATGATGATGATTTCATATAAAAAATAAAGCCTCCTAAAAGAGAGTGGATTTGACCTTGGATTTACCACAGTCGTGTGTTTCCGCATGTTCTCCATGCAATCACTACGGATTTCCCCGCAATGAACTACTATCGCATTTCCGCCAGGCTCCACCTCTCCGAGAACACAGTACTGCCTTCAAGTGCTTGAACCAACATCAAAGGCAACTGTGGGATTTTGCATTCCCTTCAGAGCATTACAACCTCTGGAGCTTCCCCCCTTTGACTGCCTGGCGAAGAAGAAGAAAAAGAAAAAAAACAGCCCTGTCATTCTCGAAGCCATCCTTAACGTTTATTGAAAAGAAAAAGGTTTGGTGGCAAAGGGAATCAAGGAGTGAAAGTCAAGTGAAGACACAGCATGCCTCCTCTGATGCTTTTAGTAGAGGCACTTACGTACCCCCCAACACCACCCTCATCCTTTCTCCTTCCCGTGGGTAAGCACCGGGTGGTGAGATTTAGGAGCCCGAGATAACAGCACTGTGTGCATCCATGTCTGAGGTCTCTTCACAAATATTGTTTACAGCTCACGGCGAGGGGAAAGTACAGCAGCAATTCTCTCCACAAGGAGCGCATTCAGCTGACCTGGCAAGATTCGAGAGAGGTCAGGAGGAGCGTCAGAAGCTATCATTATTATATCACATATCCTCGTTCTCAGACACCGTACGATTCAGCCCGCTGGTGACAACAGGTTCCTGGTGCATGAGTGGATGATAAAAAGGCGGCTTAGCTTTAGCCTTGCACACATAAGCAGCCCTCTGATGACTGATTACAAGCATGGGGAGGGCAATTAAAGCAATGGTTGAACAAAAGGCTACGCAATAAAATATACAAAGCTGCTCTTTAGCACTGCATGTAAAGCATCCGACGCACCGTCACACTGCAGCACCCTCTCGTAGGTTTCAATACATCGGGAACGCTGCCTAAAAGTCGCATTTTGTTTTCTCCGGCAGCGTTAGAAACTACCGCTTCCAAAATGTCAGTGAGGTTGCCTGCTCCAAGGCCATAAACAAGCTTTAACTGATAGGAAGCGAGAGTCAGAACTTTTAAACAGGTGCAATGTGTTTTTGAGTAAGGCAGTCAAGCAGCAAAGAGTTCTGGATAAAGTACTTAGAGGTCGACGGTTCACAAAAATGTTCAGCAAACTGCTAGATATCGAAGCGTATACAACAGAACCTTTGATTGAATACATTTCATTCCAGAACGCTGGTTGACCTCCAATTTCTTCAGATTTGGAAACATTTTTTCCCCTAGGAAATCATGGAAATTGAATCCATTTGTTCCATGGTCAAATCGTCACCAACATGACAAAAAGCTTTAACTCTACACTCAGGCAATGTTTAAACACCCTTAATTGTAAAACAAGTGTAAAAACACTATAAATATTAAGACAAAAAGAACAACACATAACTTTAGCGATGAAGGCAAGTCATTATCAGAAATGTTCCTCAGTCCTAATGCCTCCAACTATTTTAAACATTTGTTACAGTTACAAATGACTGAAAATTAGTGAACCCCTGTAAACTCATTCACTGCCGTGGACGTTTATATTCGTCAACTGTTTGGAACCCAACAGTTTTACTACCACTGACGAATAGATTTGTCAAGTACGTTTTTCAACAGGTAGGCACGGAAGAGGGTTTTGCCCATTTTATCTGGAAAATTTTAGGTTCAGAATGCCACTGTAATCCCTAACAAACACCTGTAGATTGCAGCATTGCATCGCTTTGGATTTGAGATCAGCACAGCATTTGAGTAGAACAGAAAGATTAGGCAGTGGATATTCACTTGTCACAACAATTATTAGGAAGAGAAATGCTAACACATTGAAAGTCGGACAAGTTAAGGCATCTCTCACACTCGAACAGAGTATGTATAGTTATGGTATAAACAGAATGTGTGTTGCAGTAGGTAGTAGAAAGTGTGTGTCGCGATCGTGAGGAAAGATGACAGTTGATGGTGTGAATGAGGAAAGCAATCTTAAAAAAAAGCCACAGTCAAGCCATGCAGTGTGTCAGCGCTTATAATCTGTTTATCTGTAAATAAATAATTATTTTGCTATCAAATTTGCTATCAAAAGCCCCTTTTCACTCATGTTTGTATTGTTTAATAATTTGAGGTCTCACAATAGCACAAAAAAAAAAAAAAAAACAGGTAAGCATCAGATTGTCCGTCACTGTTCTGCTTGACACGATTTGGTGTTTTGACTGAAACCAGCCCATGCTGTCCAGCTAATTACTGAAGAACGGGGGGGGGGGGGGGGGGGGGGGGGGGGGATACTAAATATAAACGTTTTTTTTCTGGTGGAAGAACAGAGTCCACTCTTTCTCTGTACTAGCCTTTATAAACCACAAAACTTGTGGACGAATGTCCTTCGGGCAAATAAGCCAAAACTGAAGCACGTTTTTGGCTTTTAATCACATCACTTGTGTTATGTATGAACCAAAACACTGTACCAACTCCTTTGTAACTCCAGCGCATCTTAGCAAAGACAGCTGACGGAATCCCTTGCCCGTGTGCGACCTTAAAGTAGGAAAAGGGGGGTTAACTTCCAATGCGTCGTGACTTCCTGACTCGGGTGAACTTGCCCACAGTTAGGCAGCCGCCAAAGGGGCTCAATTACGTCCGATTGAGACCAACAGCTGCTCCGCTGTGTGCGAGCAAACAGCAGTTAATGCTAGTTTGGCGTCAAACCCAAACTGGGGGGGGGGGGGGGGGGGGGGGGGGGGGGGGGTCACGAGCTAACCCCGTGCGTGTGCGTGCGTGTGCGTGTGTGTGTCAGTCACACATTGATACATACCAGTCGGTTGAGGCTTCTTCGTAGCATCTTGATTTCCAAAACTCTCCTGCCCCGAAGAGACTCCCGCGCCGGCGGCTTCGGTTCCACAGTTCCCCCTCCGCTCCTCCGCGAGCAAGTTTACATGTAAACGTTAGCTAGCTTCACTATCTATCCTCTATTCTACGGACGTTAGTCGGAAAAGCCGCGACGGCGACGCTACATCCTCTCTGTTCGGGTAGTAGTCGTGGACTCCGCCGCCTCGTCACCATTCGCATCCTCGGCCGGCCAGGAGGCTCGGCGTCGCGGTTCGGCCGTCGCGCTTTTTCCCTTCGAGGCTCCAGGCTGGAGCAGACACGGACATCTCGCTGGCTGCCTCGGGCGCCCTGTTGCTGCTGCGAGGATCCCGGTAGGCTCGCCTCTTCGCCTGCCTCACAGTGATACCGGAAATTGCCACTTGAGTCGTTTAACTTGTGATTACAACCGGCGACGCGTTCCGGTGGCGTCGCCGCCCTCGGAAAGAAGTCTCACTGACTGACCGACTGACTGACTGAGAGGTGGCAGCGTCTTCTTCCAGTAAAAAGATAGCTCGCCCCTCCCGAATGAAGGTGCGGCAACTTTGTCCCCCGGTGCGCTCTGGGTAATGTGGTCTTGCGGACTACAAAAGGCGCTTCCGCAATCCCCTTCCAACTCGTACGTGTGTGCTTGAGCTTGAATGTGACGCCATGATTCACGGAACCTTTGTTACGCTTCGTATATATGCCGTCACGCGTCTCCCACCTTTCAGGCGTTTACATAGAAAGAGAGAGAGAGTGAGTGAGTGAGTGTGTTTGTGTGTGTGTGTGTGTGCGCGCGTGCGTGTATATGCAGTACTGTTTTACACTCAATGGCAATGGATGTAATCATCATACACAAATGATACTGACTCAATGTTAATATTGCATTTCGGGTGTTAAAAGTTTTGGTCGATGTTGAATGTAGAATTGTCACCTAACATGCAGCAATTTGCATGTGACTCTTGTTTGCTTGTCAAGAGGATAGGATACACACAATCATGTGAGGAAATAAGATAGATCTGCGACATTTCTGTTTGCTGTTGAAATCGTCTGTTCAATCATTCCCTTTTTTTTATGGTGTCTATCCCCATTAGGATCGCGGAATGGTCGCCAGTCAGTCACAGGGCCCATATCGACAAACAGCACGGGGAGAACATGCAAGACATGACAATTACAAGGCAACCGCGCTGCACCGTTGAAATAATTCACCTCCATTTAAAATAGTAAGTCTCCCCATTTATTTTAGGCAGTGTTCACTCAGACAAAATCCAGCAATCCCTCCAAATTGACGCAGTCGTACAATCTTTAATGTTATCCTCTACTGCCACCCAGTGTCCACACGACAAAAACGCTGAGTTGTATGTATTCATTTATTTATTTGTTTGTTTGTTTGAAATTGTTCAACCAGGAAAGCAAGAGTGTCCTGGTCCAGGACAACAAGTAGCCAGGGAACACAAGCAACATACAATTTTACGACAATTAATTTTAGCTGGCTATTTTGTTTTTGTTGTATTTGTTGTAAAGTGGAAAATAACATACAAGTGTGTAACACTACATATATCTTTATAAGCTATGATGATGATTATGATTATTATTATAATAATAAAACGGCTTGGGTGAGTGAGCCGATTATGCGTTTTAAGACGATTGTAAGTCCTGATACAGTGTGTCCTCGCTTTACGTGTCCATCCATCCATTTTGCACACTCCTTGGTCGCCAGCCAATCGCTGGGCACATATAAACAAACAACCATTGGTCTCTTCTTACGCATCGTGGTGATGTATACCTATGCCTATTCACACAGATCATTGCGCACCTTTCGTAACGTCAAAACTGCGTATGTTGAGACGGTCGTAAAGTGGAGACTGTCAGTTGTGCAATAGATAGCTGCAATTGAAGTTCTTGTCCAGGAGATGGCGGTCGATCAACACAAATAACGCACTCCCTCAACTTGTTGCATGGAGAATAAACCACAGGCAAGAAAGGCTACAAAGCTACAGATATTTCATAAATAATTTAATGCGATTAATAGCACAAAATATTTCTTGTTGAATATATTTTTGATGTAGTGTGGCTCATTGTAGCTGTATGAATTGTGGGATGTCATTAGCCCACAGTAAATATGTGTTTGCTCGCATTTCTAATACTGCATACTTTAAAATTAAACTATATCCTTTTATACCTTGCCTCTAAAAAAAAATACCAATCTGGTTTCTTGTCTGAATCGAATCTCCAAAATGGCTATTTTTCAGAAAATTAAAAAATAAATACAAATAAAACACCATCTTGCTTTAGTTACCAAACAACAGCATCATCAGTATTATACCTTATATTGCTATCATGTACCTAACATCAGCACAACACCACCCCAAAATCAAGTTCAATTGCTAATTTAAGATGCTAAAATCGCTCATTTATTACACTGTCATTGGTTGAAATGGTAGAATATGTCACCTGTGCCAGCCGGCTAATCCCCCGACCAGAAAAAAAAAGCCTTAAAAGCCGAAGTTTGCAGTTTAAATAAACACATTTTGCCACATATGTTAAAACTGTCTCTATGACCTGACAGTAGAACATTATTAAAATAATCTTTTGATAAATCATTCCTCTCTGGCCCTATCTAATGACTGTAATTTAATTTTAATTGTTATTTAAAAACTTGACACGGTGGGACAAGAATAGCCAATGAGATAGCGTATTCACAGGACGCATGACCTGTCAATCATTTGCACACGCCCACTGCGTACACAGAGGCTCACAGGGACACATGCAGTCTCTTGCAAAAGGAGACTATTGTCGTTTCTTGGCAGGATTATTTAACTCCGGTTAGCAACAAAAGGATTTGGTCATCTCTCTCTCTCTCTTTCTCAAGACTAAGAGATGACCAAATCCTTTCTCTCTTGAGCTGAGATGTCAACATGGCTGAGCTTGGAAAACCACTGCATACGTCACATCACCGTTTTCGCTCAGTCGTCGCGTAAGTCGTATCACCGTTTATATATATTTATAATTGATTGTACATGAAAAAAAAAAACAACAACGTCAAACCAGGCCAACCGAGTGGACAGCGTCGCGCTGGCCGCCGAGGTGGCTCTCGGCACGCCGTCGCTGGCCGCAAGGGTCGCGGTGCGGTGGGGCTGCACGGAGAACTTGGATGGAAAAAAAAAATGGCTGTGGTCACATCCCCTTTCCGAACTATTTTTCAAATGTGTTAAAACCATGAGCTGACTAAGCAGTGCAACTGGCTAAAATGAATCTGCATGCAGCTTACCTTTGCGGCTGACCACTTCCCTTCTACACCAAAGCGTTACAGCTATCAATTTTTATCAAAACAGGATTACTCAAGTGTATCTGACCTAACTATTTTCACACATTATTGTTAAAAATCCAGACTTCCAATCTTGAGGTGACACAATGCCGCACGGCTCCTGCGCAGTAACAAATAATTCAAGTGTTCAAGAGTTAATAGATTTGTTCTCAAGCTATTTTTAACAGTTTAAATTGGTTAGTAATACACCAAAATATCAGACGACGTGTGGACAGACCAATAGTATCGATTTGACAAAAAATATGAAATTGACCAAATTTGCACATACACGAATAAGCAACGTTTTTGTCAGTCACGTTTTGCATTGACTCATATGCAAAAAGCATGTATAGACTAGAAGTTTGTCAAATAACATAAAACGGGGCCTCGGCTGTTGATTTAAAGTGCACACTGGCAGTCGAATTTGGTGGGCATTCCCTCTCTGGCTCTCCCTCGTGTGTCTCCGTTGTACTTGTGAATTTAAACTGACAGCCTCTGTGGAGGAGTTGGGAGACTTCCCCAGCCATCTGTCTTAGAGGAGCCCCCCGCCCCCTCCTTCCCTTTCCCGCCCGGCACGCAT
Source organism: Phyllopteryx taeniolatus (assembly GCF_024500385.1). Lineage (NCBI taxonomy): Eukaryota > Metazoa > Chordata > Actinopteri > Syngnathiformes > Syngnathidae > Phyllopteryx > Phyllopteryx taeniolatus. The sequence goes on along the minus strand of NC_084511.1, from coordinate 23,295,819 downwards.
CCCTCATTCCCACACTGGGCCTTTGTCAGCAGTTCCTGTCCGCGGTCTAGGCGTGGCGTGCGCGGAGGCCGGGGCGACCGTGGGCGCTTTCAGAGGCACCTGCACATGGGACAAAGGGCCAAGGGTGCTGAGGCCGAAGACAGATTGATGCTTTGTGCGCTGGGCCTGGAGAGAGCGAGCGAGCAAGGGAGAGAGTGGGGTGGCGGTAGCGGTGGAGGATAGTTAGCTGAGAAGTTTCTGGGAGAGGATTTTCAGGGGTACGGCGGGGTGAAGGAGGTGGTGGGGGTAGGTGGGGAGCGTGGGGGTTGGTCCGTCACTCCAGTCGATGTGAGTCCAAGCTTTTCGGAGCACCCAGAGAGATTGACAGCCTTTGTGGACTGCATCCCCGCACAATGGTCATGCTTTAATGGGCGGTAAAACTAAGAGAAGAGCTTTTGGTGAAGTTTTTTTTTTTTTTTTTCAGGAGGGGAGGTGCTGCTCGCTGGCTGCAACAGCAGAGTGGGGAGATTGAGGGACAGGGGGCCCGAAAGGCTTTACTGCTTTGCTTATTGGGGACCAATTCATGGGTATTCAGTCCGAGGCTCGTTATTCACTGAATGCATCCAGTGAAGGAATGCAGCAGCATCAATTAGAATGTGTTTGTAGATAGCAACGCCGGGAAGAAAATCTCTTTCTCTCCCTTTGCTTGCAGGACAACATGGTCCAACTATAGGAGGTGTCAGAGCCACAAAGCCTTTTTTGTGGCGCTCTCTCCATTACATTACCAGTGCAATATGTAAGGTGGGGACTCTTTTGATTTAAATTAAGTGGAAAAAAACACTAAATCCTATTTTTATTCAGCGGGGATAATGGCGTTATACTCCATAAAGGTCTTTTAACTACTTAGCTTAAAATTGTCCCCGGCTCCCTTTTCACTCCAATCCAGTGTCTTACTCTCATTGGGGGCATTATATTTATTCAATGGCGGAGGGTCAAAGACTGTCTGTTAAACAGAGTTGCTTGTCGCCTTAACTGCCGCATCACTTCTAATTGTGTATCAGTGGGTCAGCGGTTTGTAAAGGTGTCCCCTCAAAGAAAGGAGGAGTGGATATGAATTTAAACAGTATCTTGTAAGGCATTGTCTGGAGTGGGCTCGGGCCAGCACTTCAGCTTCACAGGGTCTTTCAGTATCGACTATTTTTTCTTTCTTTCACTATAACGTTCAACACGGTGGGATAAAAGGAAAGGAAGGAGCGGAAAACACTTTGGTGGTGATCGCATGTCGAGATCGACACACCATTCTTTTTTTTTTTTTTTTTTTTTTCTTTGACATGACCTTTTAACTAATTGGGCTACACTTACTACATTGTGTTTTTTGTTTATTGAATCACACAGCAGACACTAGTGTGTATTAGAAAAAAATATATGTATACAAATCCAGTGCTCCGAAAGCTCCAATTTGGAGTTGTGATGCTGTGTTGTGTGATGTTACACCGGATAAAACTTCTGTCTCTGTGATGGACACTTACGTTGTGCAAAGAAGAGCGCTAGACTGCCTGGTCATGTCGCAGACACTTCCAAAAGGACTAACTGGGCATTGGGTTTGTGGTATTTTTTGTTAGACAAATCTTATGACACATCTCCAAACAAAAAGGACACAAAGTATACAGTGGGTATAAAATGTCTACACACCCCTGTTCAAATACCAGGTTTTTGTGAGACCATAATACATCATTTCAAAACTTTTTTTCACCATTAATGTGACCTACAACCTGTACAACTCAATTGAAAAAAAAGCATCTTTTTGAGAGGGGAAGTAAAAACAAATGTGGTTGCACAAGTATGCACACCCTCTTGTAACTGGGAATGTGGCTGTATTCCGAATTAACCAATCACATTCAAACTCATGTGAAATGGGAGTTGGCACACAACTGCCACCATTTAAAGTGCCTTTGATTAACCCCAAATCAAGTTCAGATGTTCTGGTAGGCTTTTCCAGACATTTGCTTTCTTTCTCGCAGAAGCCTGAAGGTTTTGTGCCAACACTGACTTGTATTTGGAACTGTTCATAATTCTCTCCTTAACTGTCACTAAGGCCCAAGTTCCAGCTGAAGATAAACAGCGCCAAAGCATGATGCTGCCACCAGCATACTCCAGTGTAGGTACGGTGTTCTTGTGATGATGAGCAGTTTTATATTTGTGCCAAACACCGTTTGTAGGTGTACCCAAAAAGTTCAACCTTGATTTAAAATTTTTTGCAAAAACACACTTTAAATCTCCCAAACGCAAGTGGAAAGTTCTGGTGCCATGAAATGGGAAATACGAATCACTGCTTTATATTATTTCCTAAATTTAACATTTCAAAATTAGAAATTTTAGAACAACTCTGAAGCCAACCAGTGTCACAGAAAAGACAGAATGGCTTCATAACGTGTTATGGTTACTTGTAACAACATATATACATTTCCAGAGGTAATTTTGTTGGAAAACAAATGTCGTACTCTGCACCGATTTATTTTATTTTTTTCTGTGGGGCGCGGGTCTGCATCCATTTCATCCCCAATTTCCCTGCTTTTAACACAGATGATACAGATGGTATTTATGCTGTGATGTGACGCAATTAGATTTTTTAAAAATTTTTTTGCACGCCTTAGGGTTAATGAGAACTAACTGGCAGGAACCTTCTTGGAGAAAGGTGTAGATTTCAATATGGGCAATTACGCGCCATTTCAAGCCAAATGTGCCAAATTTGCATGCTGTGAAAAGGGCGAGCCACAGTCGCACAAGTGTATGAAAAGTGCCCTAAATTGGGGCAAACATCAAGACGTGCAGAAACGCATCCCCGCCGTAACCGATTGTGCAATTGTAGGGGTGGGGGAGCTCAAAACGCAGGCGGCAATTAAACGCGCTTCTTCTGCGCGCCAAAGAATTGGCAGGTTATTATGCGGGCCAAGTGTCAGCACATTGAGAAGCGGCATGGGTGGGGATAGATGGAGGGTGGGATCATTTGCAGCAAAATGTGCTCAAATATGGGCAGATGTCTTCTTCATACATGGCTGTCAATTGGACTGGGAGAGGAAGGATAGATGGATGGATGGATGGCCTCCTCTAAGAGACAGCGCTTCCTGCCCCGAGTACTGAGAGGGCACGAGAGGAAGAGGCTAAGAGGGAGGGGAAGGGGAAGAAGGGGGTGAGGAGGTTAGGCTCTCAGTGGGGGGAGACTTCCCTGAAACACCAGTTGATGGGTTTCTCGCACAAAAGCTGGAGTGACGCAGTCTGCGCTGCTGCAGAACAGCCTGGTCTCTGTCTGGATTAGACCCTGCCGCCTCGCACAAAGGGGAGCTCGAGTAAACGGTCCATGAATGTTGATTAATTGCTGCCATTTTTCTGCAGCGTGTCATGGAGATTGAGAGGGGCCGCGTAGCCCCAGCGAGAACCCGGGTGCCCTGAGATGTGAGCTTTCCATCCAAGTTATACAAGTGCAGAACTGGCAATAGTACTCACACTGTCTACTTAAGCAGAAGTACAGATATATATTTTTGTTCTTTTAACCTGTTCTGTTTGACTCCTTGATTACGCATAATAGTAAATCTGTAAGGCTTTTTATGCCAAAATATTTTTGAGAATAAAGTACAGAGAATAAAGTAAAGATGCTTTTGTAAACTAATACTGAAAGTAGAAGCATTGATTCAACTACTTTACTTACTTTACTGAAAGTAAAATCTATACAGTGCAGACTAAAATATACTTACTTTATAGTACAAAACTATAAAAGTAACAATTCATTTGTACTGTCAATGATATGCAATAACAGTTTTAATTATTTTCCGTTTCCTTCAGCTCCCCAACATCTCAATCAATCAGTCAATCAAGATCTCAACCTCGGTTGGCCTTACTGTATCGTAATCCTAAACATTTAAATAAATCACAAAAAAAAGAAAATATAAAACAGGGCCCAGTAATGCACTTGGGCATCCTGTATAAGGCGCCCCTCCCTCACTATAGAAGAACTTGAGTGCCTTCATCATCGGTTATCGGGCGCAGTTTCGACGTGCAGTTAACTAGCCAACTGTGGCTACAACCCAAAAATGCAGCTCCATTTCAGATCGTCCGCTGTTGTGGCCGTGAGTGCGCGCATGTCAAGCAGAGAAAGACCCAGTAGTGAGGAGGGGGATTTTTGTTGTTGTTGTAATAAAACAGTCCGACGTGACAGCAAGTGTGTGACTGGTGCTCCGGGCTGTGTTGACTGACTCGTTATCGTGGTGTGGGATATATTCCAGCCAGTTCAGGCTTTAAGTGGAAATATTTTTATGGCTCTATCATGTAATTATGTGTAGGAAAGAAAGATGTTAGACAAATTAGGATCCATTTTTTTAAGTCATCGCAGTAGTGGTAGTTGATTGACAATTGACCGTTTGCGGACACACCCAGAGTGTGTGAGAGCTGAGAGAGTGGCATGATTTTTTCATGATTTTGAAGACTCATTTTATGGACCTGACAATTCTTATAATCATTAAAATTTAGCACAACAGTATTCTTTGTGTGGAATTTAGACGACATTCAATTTCAGTTAAAAGGGGCTTTAAGTATGATTGTACAACACTATATATGTACTGTATATACTGTTTTGTTACAATTATGACTAGATCTCACTTCGTATTCCGAAACATCAATTTTGTTGTGAAAGCTCAAGTGTTTGCCTGCAGTTAACATTTAAAATTGCAGCAAAACTAGTGGCCAACGGGTGGCCACTCATGAAAACTAGTTGCACTATCCTGCACACCGCACGTTAGTTCAGTGCCGTTCAGCCGCGTCGCTCGGTGGGCGGCGTGCTTAATCCCCTTGGCTTCAATCTGTGTGAGCGTTTGCCAGTAAACAAAGTTCCAACAAAGTTCAAGCTGGCATCCTTTGACTCCCGACGGATCTCAGGTGGCAAAGGCCCGCGGGGAGGTTCCCACGATGGTGTTTCAGGGGTACAGGTGTCCCTGGAGAATGAGGGTGGCCCAGGGCGAGGAGGGGCGAAGCACTGGCCCGTAGCCCACCTCAATGGAGGGATCCCAGGGCCCGGCTCAATAGGCCGGGTTCCACTTGATGGGGAGAGAAAGAAGCGTTTTAGCCACTGCCCAGCAGGAAAGATCTGGTTGTGGGAGACCTCTTTCAGGACTCAGTGTTTGTCTGAAGGCTGTCACAGCAGATGAGTACTCAGCAAACAGCGTGAACAAGGATTTGAACCAGAAAACCAACAGAGCCTTGACAATATTGTGATTGGGCCTTGTCTCCTTAGAGGGGGCTGAAAGCTGAATTGAGAGCAGGAACAAGTGCACATTCAGAGCGGGGGCCGAGTCGCCTTTGGGACGTGTTTTATGGTTTTGAGGACTATATGCGGCGGATAAAGCAAATTCATGTTAATCTCCCCCTTTTCTTTCACCTGAAAAGCCAGAAAAGACGCTAACAACAAAGACGTGCAAAGTCAAACGTGAATGAGACTTCTGTGGTCTCCTGACCCAAGACGGACGACACCTTGTAAAGTTCTTGAGTTTGTTTATGTTGTTGACCAAAAAAACTCCCCTAATGAATCCAATTTGGATGCTACATTCAAGATAAGTGGAATTGTCCACGGTGCCTCAGATGTAGTAGGATGCCTGGGTTTGGGTGATGTTGCCTTAAATAAAAATGCACAGTCATTGTGCATGCTTACACACCCACAGTGACTGATGTGGACACTCATACACCTTGCCTTTGGCACCAGTTTTCTACACTGTAAAGGGATTAGCGAAGCATGTGTGACTCATGCCGAACCAGCACTTTTATGACAATTTATTATTCTGGATGACACAATACACCTCAGGTGTCAAACACAAGGCCTGGGGGCCAGATCTGGCCCACCACATCATTTTATGTGGCCCGCAAAAGCAAATCATGTGCGTCAAGTTCCATGATTCTTGCTAAAATGGCTACGGTAATTTTAAATTGTCATATATAATAAATAATAATGTTGATATATTGCAAAAAAAAAAAAAAAAAGGTTTTGTTACCAAACACCTTTTATGGTAACTTGAACAGCAGTTGAACAAATATTATATTTGACCTCTGATTTCAAAACTAGTTAACCATCATTTTGTTGTGTGCATGTAATAATATGATGAGGTGATCAAACATTTGTTTTGGTTTCACATTCATAACGGCCCTCTGAGGGAAACCTGTATGGCCCACGACAAAAATGAGTTTGACACCCCTGCAATACACAGTATGTATTTATGTGAAATTCACATACACTATATAGTACACAAACGTGTGTGATGAATCTTAAAGTGGAGTTTTTTTCAGTAATTTGCTTGTCTGTCTACCATTCAATTAGCCTCATGGGTTTGACTGCCCTTTCATTGGCCTGTGGGCCCTGGGGGCAGTATAACACAGACGTACAGAAATCGGTCCCCAGTAAGCTGCACTAATATTCTTCGCAGAGGATAAAGAATATATGCCTGCGAGTATTGTAACTATCTGTCTACATGCATCACATCTGTTCAAATATACAGTGCTTAAAGGGTTATAACCAATGGTATATATCTTAACAATTATGGTCTCATTCTCAAAGGAGCAACAAAGGTTGTTGCTTGGTGCTCATTTTTATCATGACTCACCGACCTCACTAGATGAACTTAAAGACTTATTGCCGATCCCCAATCTTTTTTGCATTACAATCCAGTTTTACTTAACGCCCACGTAGCCCACTGCCTCGGCGGCGGCACCGACGCGTTCGGCCACTGTCGCCGCCCCACGACTGCCGCTGTTTCACAAGTTTCTTGTGCAGCACACGCTTAGAGCTGAGCTCAAGTAAACTGAGACAGGAACAAATCACTTCATGAAGTGATTCCATTCAGTACGTTCACTCAAAAGATTTGTTCGTTTGAACGAATGCTTGATACGCAAATGCGCAGTGACACACTTCAATCTGGTGCACTTTCAATATTTTCTGTGCACATGCGGACTTATGCACCACTTATGTGCATCCTAGGTCTATGGTATTATTATTATGATTTGGTGAACAGATTCTATGGTATTATTATTATGATTTGGTGAACAGATGGTGCTTCAGGAAACGTCTGCATTTTGTACAAGATCAGCGTATACCTCACTCACCTCATTATATTAAGTATTTAATTTGTGGTTATCCATCTTGCTCACTTTTACACTTCTCTGACAGTTAGGATTTGTTAAAAAAAAAAGTATGTAATTGCTAATATATGCTACAAGATGCACTTGTTTCCTATTAGACAACGTTTTAAGTTGCCACAAGATGGTGTCAGAAAAAAAATATTTGACTTGAGCACAAAAACAGTTGAAAAGGTGAGTTTTCATCCAATAATGGAGGATAAGCGCCAAAAACAAAACCTTGGTAAATAAGCAAATTTGCAAATGCTGACCCGCGAAAATAGGGGTTTTCATTGTATACTATTAAGAGTGGTATATGGAACTCATTATCTTACACTTTTGCAATTCAATATTAAAAGTAAAGATAATTTTAATTTATTTTTATTTTTATTTTGCACTTATATGACAGCTAAGAATATTAAAATGTTTTTTAAAAAAAATGCCTGTACACTATGCGTAACTCCCCAAAACAACAAATAGGTGAGTGTAACGGATATGTTCCCCACAAAAATTAAAGACTAGGCAAATTGTTGCAAATCTGCAAAATCATTACCTTACATGTTTGTCATTCAATATTAAATTTAATGAGTGCTTAATTTAGTTTTAATACATTTTAACTTACATAACAGATAAGAATGCTAAACCTGTGAAAAAAAATGTCAATTCAAGGTTTTATGGGTACCCAAAAATCACTAAATATCTGTAGGTGAGTTTTTCAGGGAATCACAGATGATAGTTTTTCCTAAAAATTGGTGAAATGGCAAATTTCGCAGTTGCCGAATCTCAAATATGCAAAATCATTATCTTACACTTCTGTCATTCAATATTAAATTTAGTTTGTATTAAAAAAAAAAATGCCTGTACAGATAATAGGTTCCCTGAAAACGTTGGCGAATATGGAAATTTTGCGAATGCTGAACCGTTGATATGCAAACATATTATCTTACACTTTGGTCATTCGGTATTAAATTTAACAACAAATACTGTAGGTGAGTTTTTCAGCTAATACCGGCCGCTAGGTTTCCCCCCCCCCAAAAAAATTGTCAAATGAGCAAATTTTGCAAATGCCAAACCGCAGCTATGCAAACTCATCATTTTTTGTCATTCAATATTCATTTTTTTCTTTTTTTTGTGTACCTCCTGAAAACAGCAAATAGGGGAGTTTTTCATTGAATAAGAGAGGATAGATTCACCCTCAAAAATATGTGAAGAGGCAAATTTGCAAATGGCGAGGGTTCTTCGGATGCTAATATGAGTGGTTGACAGAAATCATTATCTTACACTTCTGTCATTTAATAGTGTTTTATTTTGTTTACTCATTTTTTTACACTTATATGTTTAGACAAAAAAAACATTGCACATTTAACACACTATTCCCATTATTTCCTATAAAAAAGCAACAGGTGGAAAACAAACCAAACTCGAAGCAGATTACAGCGAAAGCAAACCGATTATGCGTTGGGACTTTTTCTCTCTGCTCTGACTCGGTACACGTTTACGGAACTATTTATCCGTTTGTTGGCGAGTGAGCGGCGTGCACAAAGAGCAATGTTGTCTCTCGGAGGAGTTGGGTTAACTTTGAAGGCTTGTGAAGAGAGGGGGGGGCTTGTGATGGAATGGGCCGGGAAGGACTGTGACTTCTCCATTGAGAGTGCGGTGGCACGCTGCATTAGCTTGATTTGCCTGTGAATGGGCTCCGTCCATTATTCTTGTTGGGGAGCTGTCACATCGAATTGAGAAAGTGAAAACCTCCTTTTATCAACCTTTTCCAAGTGAAACTGAACAGGCAATCAATAACTGAATTCAGCCTCGGAGGGGGAAAGTCAAGCAGAATGATATGGGCCTGTTATAAAAGGGCTGTTTGTCAAATCGCTAATGGGAAAAAAAGCGGATAAACTGATGTCTTTTTTCTTTCCAGACGCAGATGCTGAGTTTAATAAAAAAAAATGGAATTAAGGAATAATTCACAGTCTAAATGCACAAATCATTTTAGACTATTTAGATAACTTATGAAGCTTGATTTTAGCTATGATTATAGTTACATGACTATGATTATAATAACATAATAACTAAGATTTTTAGATTATTGAAATTCAAATAAACCTTTATGTGGTCTAGATGCCATTTTGTTCTTTTTGTAACGAATTTTATGTTAAACTCAACAGGTGATATTACAGTAATGGCATGAATTATGTTAAAAAAGTACACTGTAATATCATAGTAACTAAGCTTTATTTGGCATATTGCTGCAATACAATCCAAATCAACCTTTATAAATGGTGTGAAATTATTTGGGCACTTTGACTCCAATTCTTCAATCCTGTTTAATCCAACAGCCTATATTGCAAATATGACATAAAGGTATGTTATTACAGTGTAATGAAATATTAGGTAAGCTTTATTTTGGAGTAATCACCTTTTTAAATGGTCTAAACGGTTTGAATGTTTTTGCAAATTTTGACTCTTTATTCAGTTTTTATTTTCTGTTAAACTCAGGCTATATTGCAGCGATGTCATAAATGTATGTTTCTGTTGATATAATAACATAAAAACTAAGCATTGTTTGGACTATTGCTGCAATTAACTTCAAAATGTTGTCATAAAAGATTTGTGGACTTTGACTTTTTCCATTTCAAATTTCTGTCAAACCCAATAGGCTTAAAGCAATACATTTTACTTTTTTCTACATGAAAGTAAAGCCCTAAAATGTTCATTTCAAAGGTTTTGAAATTACCTTTTGAATTTGTCAGCAAAGCATTTGTTTGTTAAAGAAGATTTCGCTTGTATTTTAACCACACTTTTATTACATGATGATGATGCTCATTTTGTAAAGGTCTCAATAAAACCCCAGCACACAATTTGGTCCGGCTCCCTTTTTTTCCTCGTGCGCAAAACACCATATTGTTTTGGGGTTTCATTATATTGACCTTATTGTGTCTTTGTGCTTGTACTGACACCATGATAATGCCTGAATACAGAGGGAATTATGCTCCGTATAAAAAGATCCCATCATGGAGGATCGCTTCAATTATCCCACTACACATTGACAACATGCGCAGAATAAAAAAACTCCAAAGCTTTAGTCCAAACTGCTCTCAAGCCGCTCTTCAAACATTGTTTGGGCTTTTGTTGGTGGGCTGCAGGAACATCACGGCCATCAATGGAATTAAAGAAAAGAAATACAACTCAGCTGATACATTAACTACTTTTACACAATGCCTAAAATATGGTTTAAACCATATGGCTGTATTTCTTTTTTGCCATTTTATCTCGGATTCTTTAAAATATTCCAGAATTTGTCTCCCACGCTATCGCTAAGAAAAAAAATGTACATAAGCGATGGGCTCTGGCTGCAAATTCAAATCATTCATCAATAAAATTTCCTTCTCATTTTCACACCGCGTGGAGAAAATGAGTTGGATCATTTGGCCTCATCAATCAGCTGGTAATTGACGTCCTAAGCGTTACACACTTAATTGAGCACCTTGATTGTTGCCTGTCATCATTCCCCGAGTATTCTGATGCATTACCTTACATTAGCACAATCCATTTCATCACCTCTAAAGGTAGCGGGTTCCTTCTTTGTTAGTTACTATTTTAAAACTGTAATAAAATAAACTGTAAAAGTGCTGTGTGTATATGTCACCCATCCAATCTTGTGTGCAAAGACTGTGCTGTGAAAATGACAACTCCTACGAACAGCCTCTTATTCATTTATTCAATTCCATAGATTTTTAACATTTTAACTGAATATTAAAATGAGAGAGACCCCACATGATGAGGAAAAATATCACTTTCGGTGTTCTTACTGCTTTTATAGTATGTGGCGTGCACACACGCGCACACACACACACACACACACACACACATCCAACCATATCTGTTGTAGTACCGATACTGACCTGTGAGAGGCAGCATGGCACCACAGGACATCCGGTAAGAATAGTAGTAGAAGAAGAAATAGAAGAAGCTAGCTTTACTGTTGTTATCTTGTCTGGCAACTCCAATGCAGTTGCAAACACTTCACCAAACCTTAGACCTTTGCTAACGTTGTTCGCAACGGGGGAGCATTTTTCAAATTTGGACTGATTATCTGTGTGTTTTTACACTACTCAACGATTATCGACCATGACCATTTCCCCAGCAGTTCAGGAAGGAAAAATCACTTTTAACACACCCCAGACCAATGGATAATCCGTCAGTATATTTTTTTAGTCATCCAACAATCGGGCCTTAGGTGACTTGAGATAGATAGTTTGATTATTTTGTTTGATTTAGTATAATAGGAAAATAATATGGGGGGTGGGGGGGGAAGGGCATTAAATCACAAGCTGGGAGATGTCAAATTTGTCCTGATTATCAGTGTATGTGTACCCTGCTTCATTACTTCAAAAATCCATCCAGTCATGACCTTGGTTAAACTCTGAAGGCCCCCCAGGCCAGGAAAGATGTTGCAAAGGCCACAATGCTTTAATAAAGACACTGTCATGTCCCTGTTGGCAGATAGGCGTAAGGTAGCAGTAGCATGAGTGTGTGTGGTGGGGAGGCCAGGTCGGGTGGTCCTTAATTGGGTTACTAGATGATTGCCGTTTCCCACATTCCTGCCCCGAGCTAACGAGAGGGCTTAAAAGAAAGAAGGAAAAAAAGATCCCAGTTCCGACTCCTGAGTGCAGCTGCGAGGCAATTATCATCAAGCATGCACGCATCTGTGTACAAACAATCCAACAGCTGCTACCATTCGCGGTGTGTGCGTGTGTGCGTGCGTGCGTGCGTGTGTGTGTGTATAGATAGGTCCACCCGGAGGCTCATCTTTGACACCTCAAGACACGTCACAGTTGAAAATGAGCCGCGACACACTGCACACGTGCGGGCTGAATCGTTGGTGCCGGTAGCGGGTTACATGTGGACAAGCCTTCAGTTTATACTGTATGTCCAATTCTTTGACACCTTGACCCAATTTTTTTGCACAAACCAACTCATAAGAGAGACTGATGATTACTACCCGCGCCATCAACTGGATATTTTTAGTCTTTGTTAGTTAACGTCAAGGCCTTAATCAAGGTTGGGAAAAACTGAGTGCTGAATGCCTTGGCCACCAGGAGGCGCTATAATACATACGGGTATACTTTACAGATTTAAGGTAAGCTGCAGTAACATTAATAATTTTTTTGCAGAGGATAAAGAATGTGCTTGTGAGTATTGTGTATGTTCTGTCTGCATGTGTTGCTATGTATTGTGTTCAAATATAAGTTGTTTAAAAGCATTATCAATGCTAGTTTAATGAGCCCATCTATTGCATTTTGCATTATGTGTTAGTATAAGGCTAGCAGAGTTTTGCAGTGCGTTTTAGACAAAGTTATGTGGATTTTTCACTAACTGCCAAACTGCTGCTTTCTGTGAAGTTTCTTGCTACCATCTAGTGCTCATACAACATTTTTTCAACTCAAGACAAAAAAAAAAAAATAATCATTTGAGCGACGGCTTGTATCTCAACAAATTTGAAATTCAGGTCACACATAAATTGAGGTACCACTGTATTTTTCGTTCGACCAAATCTCACAGCACACCACCAAAAAAAAATGTCTCAAAAAAGTGAATACACGTTAATTGGATCTTCTGCCATCTAGTGGAAGAGCATCTCATTGTTTTGCACGTCACAATATGTTGCTGGCATAGATAGAAGAACCAAGACACATTATTTGTAGTAAATCAATGACAATTTTCAGACCAATTACCGTAAAAATGAGATTATATAATTTCCTGGAGCACACCTCATGATCTCTCACAACACACCGGTTGGAAATCGTTGGTTTATTAAGTTTAACGATGGAAGAAAATCATAAATCGTTAGTCTAATAGCATAGTTGCCGAAGTCATATTTGAATGTTTTTGCAAGACTAAAACAAGAAAGACGTTTTTTCTAGCATGTATATTGGTATTTTGTATTGATTTGTTAACAGTAACTTAAAAATGACTTAAGCAATTATGCTATTCGACTGACTATTTTTTAACAAGCGAATTTAAGAAATACAAATTTATTCTCGTAATGTTAAACTTGTCATTCTTTAAAAAATGACTATATTCTTGAAAAAAAATGCTTTTTGTTCTCGAAAAAAAACTTTGACTTTGTCTTTATTCCTGTAATAATACATCTTTTGGTTTGAAAAATTACTTTATTCATTTGGGGATGTCAGATTAATTTGTTTTGATACTTCAAAATCTTATCAGTTTTTAATTGACTCCACCATAAAGTAGGGAGCATGAATTGGGTTATTATGTTTGTTTTTATGATCCCCATACTGTATGTAGTTGTATATCTTTTAAAATGATACAACACAATAATTTATTGCAAATTATCTTGCACCCCTCCTCAAGCTACAGCTCGCAACCCATCGGACCCAAGATTGAGAACCACTGTCTAAAGCGACCAGAAGTACGAGTGGGCCACTGAGAGTGAGTGGCTCCATTTGTGAGATGAGTGTGACTTGTGAGGGTCCACTGAAAGATGACTTTATGACAGAGAGGGGACAGTGTCAGGGCTAAAAAAGGAGGAGGAGGTGCCGGTGGTGGTGGCGGCGGTAGTGGTGCGGGTGAGCTGTCAGCTCTGAGGGGGCTGCATGGAGGAGCCAGCGGGAGGCCAGCTTGGCCCCTAGGATGCCTCGTCACCACGGCAAAGCCCTGGAATGCGGCGGCACACAATAAGCTCCCGGGGCTCAGAGGGCACTCCGATTTGATAACCACATTAAAGTCGCGGCAACATCTGCTGGGGTGCGGGAGAAAGGCGTACTGGCAGGCTTTAACCCCCCGAAACTGGGATCATTAACCCTCAGCCCTGTGAGAGAAGGAGGACAACAGCTCTCTTATTTGTCAGCCGACCCGCACAGGCCTGCGGGGGCTAATATTTTACTAAAAACAGCGTGAGAAGAGAAGCCTCCTTTACACTTTACATACACACATTAGCGGCAGAGCACAGTGTTAAATGCACGTTGAAACTCGCAACGTAAACATTAGCATAGCCCAGTAAGCAGATGCGCTCTGTGACTCTGGCCTATGAGTTATAAGATACAATGGTACCTCCACTTAAGTGTGACCCAATTTATGAGTTTTTCAAGATACCAGCTCATCGCTTGGCTGATTTTTTTGCTTTGACTTGCAAGCATAAATTTGAGATACGAGTGCTATATGGTGGCAGCTAACCTCAAAACGGGCAGCAGTTTGGCAGATAGTGAACAGTTCTTCAAAAAAGAAGGCTTCAATCTGTTTATTGCCACTCCCTGGTGAAGTTTACTGTCAAACTAATCATGAAACAAAGACAATTACACATTGTGTTTTTAAAACAACCACATTGCCTTGGTAAAGTTTGCCAGCTTCATGCGAACAACACCATAGACGGGCTAACTGAACAAGCATCGATGTCACGGTTTTATAAGCCTTTAGCAATGAATATTTGATCACAAACAGTGCAGCAACATATGCAGAAACTGTATATCAATACTCACAGGCATATACTTTTTTATCCTCTGCAAAAAACGAATATTACTGCAGCTTACTGAACAGTTGTGACCGTCTTCTTCGTGTCTAGCAGTATGTCTGTATTATACTCCCCCCTGATGGACAATCTGCGCACACCAGAGGGAGCCGCACAGTAAAACAAAGGACACCTGACATCAAAAACTGAGTGAAACAAGTGGGTTTTGAGTGTTGCTTGAAAGTTTCCAGGGATGGGGCATATCGGATGTCTGAGGGGAGAGAGTACCAGAAGGTGGGGGTCCCAACGCTGGAGGCAATGACCCCATAGGTCCACAGGTGGGTACAGGGTGTGGAGAGGAGACCAGAGTTGGAAGATAGGGTGTATGTGTGAAGGAGGTCTGATAGGTACTGGGGGGCAAGTGCATGGAGGGATTTATACTGTAGGTAAGCAGAAGGATTTTGTTGGTGATGCGGGACTTGACTGGGAGCCAGTGGAGAGGGATGAGTGTGGGAGTGATGCCAGGGCTTGGTGCGGGTGAGGATCCTAGCGGCTGAAATCTGGCCATACTGGAGAATGTCTAGGGTCAAGAGTCTGGAGATATTTTTGATTTGGATAAAAGGCAGATTTGGTGATGGATTTGATGTGGGAGGGAAAGGAGAGAGTAGAGTCCATGATGACACTAAGGTTTTGGACTTTGGAGGATTGAGAGAGATGGAACAGCCATCTTTGTCAAGGAGGAGATCTCCAACCTTCCAGAGCAGTGCTGTACGAGCCACAGCCATGAGCTCAGTCTAGTTGCTGTTGAATTAAAGAAACTTTGATGATGGTTTTTATTTCACAGAGGCAGTTGACAAGGGACTCAGGGGGGAAATATAGGTAGATGGTTTGGTGGCAAGGTATTGCTGAGTGTCAGCAGCATACCAGTTGAAGTTGGGGCCATGGTAGCGGATAAGTCGTGCAGGTGGGAGCATATAAACAGTGAGGAGGAAGGGTCCAAGCACAGAGCCTTGGAGGACACCATGGTGTACTGGGGCAGGAGTGGAGGTGTAGCCATCGATGGAGACAAACTGTTGCCAATTTGGGTTGTATGGAGGTTAAAGCGTTTTCCTCATTAAAGGACTGTTTTGGTGTTCGCGTTACGCCGGCTTAGCATGGAGCACACACACATAATATACATTACATATTTATTTAAAAAATATATATATCTGCGATTGGCTGGTGACCAGTTCAGGGTGTACCCTCTCGCCCAGAGATAGCTGGGATAGGCTCCAGCACGCCTGCGACGCCAGTGAGGATAAGCGGTACAGAAAATGGATGGATAAATAGATATATACTGTATATAGGCCTATATCAGTGACCTCCAGGTGAATTGGCTGTCACGTTGTCTGCAGATGTCTCTAGGACGTATTGCTGGTGAGAGCGCAAGCAATATTTTGGTCTACCGGGTCTCAGAGTCGCCACGACTGATCAGTCTCGGCATTCTCGGGAGGACTTACATGGTTCTGTTGCATTACGGGTGTTTGACAAGTCTCAAGTTGCCAAATGTGGTTCCTGCGTAGAAAGGAGGAAATCACCTTTTGCATGCGTGTGTGTTGTATGGTGGTTGTGTTGTCTTCTGACTTGTTAATGCGTGATGAAGGATGGAGAAATAACAGGTGTCCCTTGACAAAGAGACACGTTTCAGGCTTCCAGGATGTTCTGGTGCATCGTGGGTCAGCGCCAAGCCTCATCCACCTCCACTGGTTTCAAAGCGGAGGCCACCTCTCTGTAATGAATAATTAGGGAAACAAAGGCTCAGAGGGAGTGAGTGGCTGAGGGAGGAGGCAGGGATGAAGGAGAGGATGTGGAGGGCCTAATGCGGCTATAACAGATGTGGCGAGGAGATGAGGTTTTTTTGCCCACCCCCCATCTCCCCCCCGCCATGCGTCATAGAAAACATCATCCGAAATGTATTCCCTGGAGATGAGGGCCTGCAGGAGGTGCCCCCCAATGCACAAGGTCCTCAAGTGCCTCCACACAAGTAATCCCATTCACTGCAGCTCATTACATGGGCAATTAAGTGCTGGGGTGGAGGTGGGTGGTTTGGCAGGGTGGGGTGGGGGGGCTATGGCTAAGGAGTGTGTGCATGTAAGTATATGGTGGGAGGTATAGCGCAGGCCTATCAGTGAGCAGTGATGGAGGTAACCAAGAACAAATACTTCTATACTGTACTGAAGTAGATTTTTAGGTATCTGCACTTTACTTGAGTATTTATTTTTCTGATGACTTTGTACATTTACTCTCTGTATTTGAAAACATAATATGTCTGTACTTTCTACTCATTTCTTGGTACTTTTTAAAAAAACCTTTGCGGATGACAACACGACATAAAAAGATCCGTAAATGCAGTGGACAGGGGTAAGGTCAACTGCGATTGAGATTTTGATTGATTGATTGAGATCATGGAGACGGAAAAAACAGGTACAACAGCGACATGGAAGAACTTGAACCAGGGAGCATAAACGACGATGACGACAGTTGTTTGACTTTGTTGGCTACAAGAATGATTTTTGGCAAATGTGTTGTCTTTTGCCAACCTTAGGAGTAACTGACTGAACTGTCGCACAGAATGCGGGTTCGGCAACTAGTTTTTATGCATGGCAGACTGTCGGCCACTAGTTTTGTTGCCATTCAAAATTGAAATCACCGGTGAATGATATCGCAACATCGCAGATATACCGTGATATATATACCATTTCCTAGTGTTAAATTATTTTAATGTTTTTTTCATAATGCCAAGTTAGCAAAATGGCTATAGTATATAATTGACAGTAAAAATGGATCTTTGCTTTTTACATTTCAGCGTTTCTACTTTTTTACTTTAGTTGTTGCTACGACTTTCGGCTTGTCTCATTTTACTTTCGTGAAGGAGTTAAATCAGTATTTATACTTCTTTTTTTTACATAGGTAATTGTACTTCTATTTGAGCACAAAGTAGAAGTACCTTTGCCACCTCTGTCATTGAGTCACATTTTAAGTATGGAAACCCTCACCGATTCCAATTCTGCTTCGGCCGCTCCAGCAGCTCGTCAAGCAGGCAGCCCCCCACCCCGGCTCCTTCACCTGGGCCGGGTCTCTATGGACACCTGCCTCTCCTTAATGAAGATCCATGGCTTCATTTCCATTTCTGGAGTCATATCAGAGACGACCGAGCACAAAACAGGCCTGTTTCGGAGGAGGCCCGGAGAGCTGGATAGAATGACACGGCTAAGTGCTGTGGCAGAGCGGGGCAGCTGCGGGGCCTGAAAAATAGGATTTGGTCGGGGGCTTCTGAAGTGGGGGGCTCGGATGGAGAGGACTTGATGTTTGGATTGGCCACAATGGCGGCCGTGTGCTTCCTCGGTAGCTCCTTGGCACTAATGAGGCTTTCTGCAAGGGCCTGAGGAGAACGTTGGAGGACACCTCACACACACACAGAAGCAGGCAAGCCGCACTCCTGCCCTTATGTGCACAACAACAGCCATGCCATCCCTTAACCATATTATACAGCACAGACAATGTGGCTCACTCACACACCAGCGCAGATGTTCAGGCTCTCACAGCCTCATCTAGACCAGGGCTTCTCAAACTGTTTCCATCCAGGGGAGACATATTTCCGATAGCTCATAACGCTAATGTAAATTAAAGATAACTACTGTGGTTACCACGAAAGTATTTATTAAGTATTCAATATTTACTCCAAAAATATATATATTTTCAAAAAGACAAGGCAAACACAAAATGATCACAGTCCAAAAGTCTAAATTCAAAGCAACAAAGAAATTCAAGGAAACAAAAAAAAAACCTCACTACTAAAAGAAACATGACGGGACTACGGAAACATGAAATATGACAACAATGCACCAACAGAGACTAAATGAAAGCAGGGAACTAAATATACACAAAATAACGAGACAACGAGGCACACCTGGACAAGACATGAGTGGCTGAAGGGAGGTGATTGCTAGACACAAGAGACAGGTTTGATGAGAACAGGTGGAAAATAAAACTTAGAGTGCAAGACAAACCATCGACATTGACAAAGGACACTGGGAAAAACATGACATGACATTCAACCAAAACTAAATCTAATCCAAATAAAGTCAACAAAAACATGGCACTTTAATAAGACGTGTTTTATTCAAATTAAACTTAATTACCATTTGCATCCATCCAAGTGCCATATTAAAAAGTTGTTACGATAATTGGAAAAAAAGGCCATAATATTATGAGAAAAAAAGGTTGTAATCTTTACAAGAATAAAGACATGTCGTCGGTCTAAATTAAGAATCGTAATGTTCCTACAATAGAGTAATATTTTTCCAAGCCTAACCCTGGCTTCAACCCACAATTTGAAACCCTCATCCTGGCTGCGAACTCTATTTTGAAACCCTATTTGTGACTTAAAACCCAACTTTGAAACCCTAACCCTTGTTCGAAACCTAACCCCTAGAAAGTCTCGACAGTCCCGAACTCTAGAAGGGTTAGGATTTCAAGCCTAAAATCTTAACCCTATTTTGAAACCCTGACCCTGTCTTGAAAGCATCATTTGAAACCCTACCCTTTGTTTGGTAGGTTGGAAACCTAACCCAGGCTTGAAAACCTAACTTGAAACTCAACTCTGTCTTTGAAACCATAACACTGTCCCACAAACTTCCACCCTTCATATCTCTAATTATGAAAATATGTCAACTCCCAGCCCACAAACAAACGTCCAAAATACCCCCTGCTCCCCTCGCTCCATCCAGTTAGCCTTGTGTGTGCAGGTGGCGAATGTGTGTGTGCGTGAGTGCGTGTGTGAATGCGTGTCTTTCAATACAGTGGTCGAGACTGTGCTTGTTAACACGTTCTAGCTCACTGACTCTTCTCAGTACCACCCTGGGGGAGGTAAGTTTTGTGTGTGTGTGTGTGTGTGTGTGTGTGTGTGTGTGTGTGTGTGTGTGTGTGTGTGTGTGTGTAGAACCAGGTGAGGAGGAGTTGAAGGAGGAGGAGGAGGAGGAGGAGGAGGAAAAACAAACACGGTAACACCTCGGAAGTATCTTGTGACCAACCTGAAATGAACTCATTTTTTTTACACTTGGAAATATCCATAAATTTAAAAGAAAGATATGTTTGTATGCTGAAGTGTTTCCGAGGTCTTGAGATGTGTTTGAGGCAGTCATAAATTGTGAAGAAGAGTCCCCAAATAAAAAAAAAAAAAAATAATTAAACCACACTTGTCTAAATCAGTGTTCCCCAACCCTAACGGAGTCAAGGAACAATTGGAAAAAATCTCACGTCACACCACCAAACACAAAAATCTATCTACTGAAATGACCTCATCAAAATTTCCCCACAAATTTACTTTGTGTAAAATGAGGCCCTGTTTATTCAAACACTTTTCTTATTCTGTTGTTTGAATGGCAACAGGTGGATATACAGGTTGATTGTACCTTCTGCCATCTATAGTGGAAGAGCGTTTCCTTATTCTACCTTTCAATATTGCTGGCATAGATAGATGAAAAAAGGTATATTATTTGTAGTAAATAAATGATCATCTTTGGACTAATTATGTGAATCTGGATGTGATGATATCTCAGAGCACACTACTGTGCAGCACAGTGGTTGGGAATCATTGCTGTTTGGTTGGTTTGGTTGGCAAACGTAGCTTAAACTACTAAACCCCAGTTTGACAACCACTGCTCAAAAAACAAACAAACAAAAAAACGGACCTGCTTGTGGGTAGGGGTGGAGTCTGAGGATGTTAGGTGGTTTTTGGAAAAAGGGGGGCGGGGGGGCTGTCATCTAGGTGTGCACGGTGTCATTTTGCGGGCCCCTCTGCACTCACCTGGAACTGAGCACTTCCCCTCCCCGAGTCTTATCAGTTCCCAGAGGAAATGCCTGATCCAGGTAAACACGACCCTTTGACCCCCGTCGGCCATCCACCCTCAACACGTCTCCGATCCGGAGCCCGTCTCGTTGCAAAGTTGGAGATTAGCTCTGCCTTGCGCCTCTATGTTCCAAATGGAGGCACTGGGTGGGGCACGGTCACCGTCCGGACACTCTGACACAACACCGCGGCCGACGGTCCGACCTACTTCGATTTTGGAAACCTCCTCCTCCTGGTGCTGTCTGCATCCCTCTGTCTCAAATGTAATCTTATCAGGTGTAACCAAATATCTCCCCTTATCCAGCGAGGTGTCTCCGGGCCTGTTTGCGTTGTCTCACTGAGTGATTTATTTGCGCCAACGGAGGATAAATGACACCACGACGATCTTCATATTTTTGGGAAATATGATGAGGTTTTCAAAGAGATTGCATGAAGGAATGATTGTTGTTAAAATTGACTTTTAATGACTTTCAGCACGATTAATAATCGACACAGTGTCGGCAATGCTTGATTTATTTTTAATGGCTTGCTCAATGAAAAATGACATCATTCAGGGCCAAATGTCCCCAAGCCCCGTACTTTTGATACATTTTCATACGGCTTTAAAATGCACACAGGCCTCATTAATGGTTGCCCAGAGTGACTTATGAGAAACATCCCATAATGTCAACAATAAGAATGACGACCCTGGCTTGAAACTCTACTTTGAGACCTTAACCCTAGTTTGGAACTATAACCCAGGCATTAAACACCATCCCAGGCTTGAAACCCTCATTTGAAATACTAACTCTGGTTTAAATCCTAACCCCAATTTGAAACCTTAACCCAGACCTGAAACCCTGTTTTTAAATCTTAACTGTGTCTTAAAAGCAATGAAACTGTACTGTGCAACCATAACCCAGACTTGAAATCCTAGCTTTAGACCATATTACTTTTTAAAACCCTAACCCTTGTTGAAAACCTTTACCCTGTCCCACAACCGTCAGAGCTCTAATTGTTGAAGTGATGTGACTTGCATTCCCGCTGCCAGTGTGACCCCATAAGTGGGTGAAAGTAGGCGGGGATGGCGGTTGGGTGCTCATTCCCGGAAAGAAGAGCGTCACCCAGGGGACATCTGGCCTTGTTAGAAAGAGGCAAAATTCCCACAACCCACACATGTCTGCCGCCAAGAACTGAGGAGCACAGGAGGGATGCAGCAGGCCCTCCCCCACCCCTCAGTACCCCCACAGGGTCAGGGTTACTCTACAACCCTCGTGCGTACATCCAAGCACAAGCCGTCCCCGATTCCCCGCTCCTTCCTCGAACAGTCACCGGAGCTGCTCAGGTTGAAGCAAGGAAACACACAAAAAAAGATGAAAATCAAGTTAAAGTAAAAAAAAAATCAGTAGTCAAAATCAGATTAAATGAAAAGATCAAAACATACAAAATCAAAGCAAAATGGTGAGAACAAGAAATAATGTTTTTGATTTCTGAAAAAAAATAAAAAAATAAAAAATCTGCATTGAGCAAAACCAGTTTATAGGCCAGCTTTAAATGTCCTGACAATTTAATTTCAGGTGTTCAGGAAGTGAGAAGCATAGAAACACAATGCTGCTTCACTTTGTTTGCTTCTGGAAACCCTCCATAATCCCGACAAGCAGCGATATAGAGTTTCCCACCATGACAGTGATCTACGCCAACCCCGAAGCCCCTCCCGGCCGTCTCTGGTGAAGTTTGGCACTAGGAATGGTGATTTCCGACTGATAAGCCGCCCCTCCCCTCGACGGCACTGAGGGGGGAAATCGGAGAGGACAAGACATCCTGTGTGACGCACCTGAAGGAACGCCTCATCGGCCTGAAACAAAGAGCGCACTTTTTGAAAAAAAAAAAACAACAGAAAAACGCTCTGTCGGGACATCTGCGCGTATCGGAATACGGGATGCCATGCGACTGCCGCACATGGATATGGATGCTGTGCGCTGACAAGCTAACCCTACCTTCAGGTCACAGCTTCACTGAATAGAAAAAGTCTACACATCCCTATTGAAGGTTTTTGTGTAAAAAAATATAAAATAAAAATAAAATAAAATTGGGCAAATATAAATCTTTTCTAGAGGGGAAGTAAAAATCAAGTGAAAATAATGTGGTTGCAAAAGTGTGCACACCCTCTCAAACTCATATTAAATGGGAGTCAGCACATGCCTGCCACCATCATTTAAAGTGCCTCAGATTAACCCCAAATAAAGTTCAGATGTTCTAGTAGGCTTTGCTCAACCTTTTTTTTTTTTTTTTTTTTTTTTACCCTAGCAGAACTATAAATGTTTTGTGCTAACACTGACTGCTATTTTGAACTGTTCATAATTCTCTCCACCTTGACTAAGGCCTCAGTTTGAGCTGAAGAAAAACAGCCCCAAAATATCATGCTGTCACCACCATCGTTCACTCTAGGTATGGTGTTCTTTTGGTGATGAGCAATGCTGTGTTTGCGGCAAACATACCTTTTAAAATTATGGCCAAAACGTCCAACCTTGGTTTCACTGGACCACAATAACATCACCCAAAACATGGGAAAATGTTTAAACGCAAACAGCTTCAACGGATTCAGACGCAATTAAAGGGGATATTAACTACTCACAAAAACTTCAGGATAAGGAGCTTTTGAGTGAAATTTCAGAATGAACCTAAAATGCACTATAATCTTTATACATGTAGACTTAATTGGACCTTCTGTGCACTTTTGAATGCACATCTCCACCTGTTCAGTGTTTCAGTACTTTTTACAAATGTTCAAACAAAAATGGCAGAAAAATAGTGTATATTCAGATCAAGAAAAACATTACAAGACCACTCCAAAATGATCAATTTCTCTGATTTTCTTATTTGCTGGCATATGTTTGAGTAAAAATAAAATGTTTGTTTTATTGTATAAACTAAAATCTATCAAACTAAACTATCAAATGTCACAGACGAATATTGACATTTAAAGCATTAGTTCTCAACTATTGTCACCATGGGACCTGCGTTTTCCTATTGCCGCTTAGTTGTGACCCACTTTTACAGAAGTGAAGAACAAAAAAAACAATGCACATTGTTCAAGAATAGCCTTTGAAAACATGTATATCATGTTTTGAAACATAACTACACGTTTACATGTTCCAAGTGCCTTCCAACGCAGCTTATTAAGAAACTGAGGATGCACATGACAACTGCATGTACAAATAAGAATATTTTGGCACCTCTTCTTTTTTGGAAAGTGCAACATCAATAGTTTGTCTTCTTTTTAGGAAATGAAGGATGCGGACCAAAGAAGCCGTATCAGTCTTAATTATTATACTATAAAAACACCAACGGCATCAATTATGTGAGAGATTGTTAAAATGACTTTTGGTCTGTTTTAATAATGGCAACAGGTGGATACACGTTACTTGCGGCTTTTATCATCACAATAGTGTGCTTTCATGGAAAACATGAAATTGCCTGGGTGACCCCAGACCTTTGAACGGTAGTCTCATATGAACCAGCGCTATCATCCTCCATAAATGTATTTCTCGGCAACAGCAATTACATTGATGAGCTTATCACGTTCTCTATGTGCCGAAAGCCAAACATTACACTTTTGCTCTCCATCAGTGACGAGACCCCTGCCTGCCTCTCCTCCTCCCCATCATTAGCGGGCAATAGCGCTTCATTAGAGATAAGCGGGACAATGGCTGGGGTGAAGGTCTGGATCACGCTGGCGTCTTATCTCTCGCCTCATCTGCAGTCCGTGGTGTCTCTGTCAGAGGATGTTGTTTAAGACCAAGTCAAACACTCAAACATCCTGTGGCATCACTCTGGCCTACACATGCACACATACACACACACACGCACACACACACACACACACAAACTGACATACACAAACAGCTACACACAGCACTTCCTTACAGCACTTCACACTTGGCTGGTGAATGTCCACTGTAGCATGAAGATGTTTGATCTCACGTAACAAAGATGGAAGTAAGTCACATATTGTCGCTGTCTGACGGAATCCTCGCATCTCCAAAACCATTAC
The DNA here is from genome assembly GCF_024500385.1 of Phyllopteryx taeniolatus. Classification (NCBI taxonomy): domain Eukaryota; kingdom Metazoa; phylum Chordata; class Actinopteri; order Syngnathiformes; family Syngnathidae; genus Phyllopteryx; species Phyllopteryx taeniolatus. Next base: position 23,271,297 of record NC_084511.1, on the reverse strand, counting down.
CTTTTAGGAAGTTTAAAAAAGAAAAGATAAAAAAACAGCATGTTTTGAGTTATAGGCTCCAGCACCCCGCGACCCTAACAAGGATAAGCGGTGTTGAAAATGAATGGATGGATGGATGTTTTGAGTTATTAAACATTGTCTTGTTCTTTTGTTGGTAGTTGGTATTATGCCTATACATTGCTACTTTAAACTGTTGTGTACCAACATTAACACAACAGTCCTCCAAAATCGTGTTCAGTGACATTTTTATAACTTGAAATTACACTGACATTGATTAGAATAGTACGGACACAGCTGTAGCTGCTGCCATTAATGTTAATCAAAGTCTGCAGTCGCATTGAGCCTTTTAACACAAGAAAATACTTCAATAGTTAACAAAACCTAACAGCTGTGGTGACATACGTCTTCCTTAACTCCGTTCTAAAGGTTTAAGCGCTATGAGCGATGAGACTGATACAATGCAAAAATCGAACAGGTGATTAGGATGCCTAATAGGCGGAAAGGAATCTGCACACTAATGTATCTAACCTAGCTATTTTCACTTGCTCTTGTCCATCGAGGATTTCTTCCCTGTTGTGACTTTCAATCTTGAGGAGACACAATGCTGCGAGGCTCCTGCGGAATGAAGAAGAGGTCGTCACGAGACTTTTCTGAATCAATATAGTTGAGAGATTTGCTCTATCGCTATTTTTAACAGTTTTGATTGGTTAATAATTTGTAAAAATAACAAACAAGTAGTATCAATTTGCACAACAACAAAAAAAGATATTGACGGAATGTACATAAGAAGTTTGCAACACAAGTCATACAACCTTGCTCTGCCTTGTCTGTTTATGGTTAGTAATACATTTGAAACATTAACCATTGTTTGAAACCCAAACCCTGGCTTGAAACCCAATTTTGACACCCTAACCCTGGTTTGAAACCTTCTAACTCTTTCTTGAAACACTACTTTGAAACAATAACCCTGGCTAGAAACCCTCCTTTGAAACCCTACTTTGAAACTGTAACCGTCATTTGAAGCCCTAAATTCAAACCCTACTGGAACAATAACCCTGGATTAAAACCCTCTTTGAAACCCTAAACCAGGCTTGAAACCTTAAGACTGACCTGAAATCCAACTTTGAAACAATAAGAATGCAACAAAAAAATAAATAAATAAACTATTTATATTATTATTTATTTATGTATTTATTTATTTCAATTCAGTAAAAACTGCATTGTGCAAAGTTTTGGGATGTGTTATTCTTGGATCAACTTCCACAAGGATGAGTCACACACACGCACGCACGCACACACACACACACACACACACAGACACACACACACAACTGCCCTCCACGCTGGGAAGGAAGCCAAAGTGCAGGCAGGTTAATATCGGGCAGCACTCGACAACAATGGCGCGTTATGAGGTGCTGCGGTAGTAATGAGGTCTTTGTTGGGACGTTAGTGCGCGGCCACATCACATCGTTACTCATCCTGGGAGACCGCTGGCCCGTCGGCATGGCAACCGGGACTTGACTGAGGCCACGAGCAAGACCTGAATCTCAATGCCCTGGCCAACACACACACACACACACACACACACAAAGAATTTGTGTGGTGAAGAAAAGGTTTTACGAGTAAATACTCCATAAGCAGAGGTGGAAAAAGTACTCATACGCTGCACTTCAGAAGTACACATACCTGGGTACAGGAAGAAAAAAGACCGGTAACTACTGATTCGACTGAACTCATAATAATACCAACACTAATCCATGCTGTTATTTGATTTTCTTCATCACCAGTAGTTTGTTATCAGTCTGTTCCTTTGTACTTTGTATATTACTACTACTTCAACTACTTATTTTGGTACTTAAGTTACTGTAGAAATGTATAGATTCTGCAAGTAAAAATTATTTTAAAACGTTCAGTTATGTACAAAGCGCATTTTAATAACTTGAAACAAGGGAATTCCCTAGTTTTGATTTGTTCAAACCACGAGCTAGCTAGCGTTGGCACAGGCGTTATTGCTAACAAAACGATCTGTTCTCATAGTTTCGCTTTACGTAAAAGTAAAAAGTTGTCAGAAAAATAAATAAGTACTGATACATGAAAAATCTACTTGGGTACAGTAACACAGTATTTGTCATTCCCACCACTGTCCATTAGGTACTCAGCTCCACTATGGAACAGATACTGTATATTCAAATTTCATCTGAATCAACTTCACTTAATCATCTATTTAAAAAAATACTAATTTTTTAAATGACAAACTTCTCAAAATATTTTGAGAAAATATTTATTTTCTGAAAATATAGTTTTATTTGTATTTTTTGTTCCGATCTTCTTTGTTTTGCTATTTTTCTGTTAAGTTTACTTTTCACATTTTAATTAAAGAATTCATTTCAATTTCAAACGCTGTATAAATACTTTCTTTTTTTTCTTGGAAAAACAAACAACCTCAAATAAATGACTTTCTCAAAACAAGATCAGACTATACTTTTCTCCCAAAGACTATATTATCAGACTATATTTTTCTCCCAAAATAAAACTCCCAATAATAATCAGACTTTTTTATGAGACTATTTCTCCCCCCATAAATTAACTTTTTTCTTGGGGAGAAAAAAAGTCACACAACTTTTCATCACAAAACGAAAACTTTTTTTTTTTTTTTCCAAACAAACTTTTTGGAGCGGATTCTCATCAAACAAATGGGACATTAATTTGAATCCCTTCAGTTTTCCAACTTGGTACGTTCCGTATGGATGTGCGCGCACGCACACACACACACACACACACACAGATGCACACACACGTCTATCCATATGAGTGGACAGTGTAGGTATGCAGTGGTGTGAGAGTCATCCTGCAGGTTGCTGGGTGTGTTGGGTCAGCGCCGAGCGGTCAGCAGCTGCTGTCTGGCCGAGGTCCCACAGTTCCCAGGCTGGGGTGGGTGGCGGTGGTGGCAGTGGGGTGTAATAGTGGAGCAGGGGTGCTAGCGGTGGTGGGGGCGGTGGTGGCGATCCGGATTGACAAGCCCGTAATAAAATCAGGCGCCCTGGACGGGTTGTGTGCGGGCCATTGTTCCCCCGGTAAGGCCCGCGGCTGCTGTTTACTTTCTCCCATATGCATTATTCAACGGCACAGGAGCTCCGGGAGGAAGGGGGTGGGCGAGGGGGGTGCTGGATGCTCAGGGGCCCATTCAGGGATCCTCTTGCCCTTGTTTTGTTTTGCTAATTTTCAATTAAAATAACCCATAGCTGGCCACTGCCTTTGCTGAGCCAGGAAGGGGACAGAGAAAACGAGAGAGAGAGAGAGAGAGAGAGGCTGCGAGTGAAACTATGAGAGGGGATGTTTAGATAGATAGATAGATAGATAGATAGATAGATAGATAGATAGATAGATAGATAGATAGATAGATAGATAGATAGATAGATAGATAGATAGATAGATAGATAGATAGATAGATAGATAGATAGATAGATAGATAGATAGATAGATAGATAGATAGATAGATAGATAGATAGATAGATAGATAGATAGATAGATAGATAGATAGATAGATGGAATGTAATATATAGTGGAGCCTTGGTTTTCGCGCTAATCCGTTGCAGAAAGTCTGACTAAAACCGAATTTTACGGAATCCAAAGCCATTATTCACACAGGAAATAATGTACTTTGTAAATCCGATCCAGACACACTAAAAATATGAACAAAAAATATATTTCATACTTGACATACAAAAACAGTGTGAAATGAATGTAAATGACTGTGGACGAATGTGCATCAATTCCAGGAATTGAATGGCTAAGTCACGCATTTTTTGTTATTGCTGTTGTTTTTTTTTTTTTTTTTTTTTTTTTTGTTTTTGTTTTTTTTTTTTTTTTGTGTACGACAAGCGAGCTGATGTATAAAAAGCGGGACAAATTTTGAACAAAAAAATAAATAAAAATTGTCCAAAACCGAATTTTACGAAGACGAGGGCATAAAATGACAAAAAAGAAGAAAAAAGATAAATAACAAGAGGCAACTAATTAAGTTGAATAAATAAATAAATACGTAAATAAATAAATTGATAAATACGTACATACATACATACATACATATTCCTTTTTTTAAAATTTAATAGTGGTTGTTCCAATAAAGCGGAACGATTATATGCCTGTGGGTAATGTTGCATCGCAATCATTCTTGTACAGTTTGGTGCTCCATGAGTATTAAAGTACCAGCTGTTTGAAGGTTTATACTGTAATTACCGTAACATCAATGCTTATTTCAGTTAGCCTATAGACAGCGTTTCGCATTGTATGATAGCATTAAGCTAGCAGACTTTTATTATTATATGGTTTGGTTGAATATATGGGCGGTGTTTCAATATACAGTAGTTTCAAAATTCTCTCTTGTTTTATGTCAGTACAGTTAAACTGGGAGTGACAAGTTTAAAGTTTAAATGTGTTGAAAATGTCTGGGAGGGGTAAAACTATATGTATTAAAAATATATGTATGTTCGTATTTTATAGAGTCTCTATCACGAGTGAGTCTGGAAAGCATCCCCGGCAATAAATTGGGGTTGACTGTACTGCATCTTGAGATTTCATTCCACAAGTGTGCCGTGATTTCTCTTAGCAGCCTTTGAGGTGGCAACAGGAGGATTCCCATATGGCGGGAGAAAGTGCAAACAAATCCCCAAAGACAATGGCTAGCTCCCATAACGACTCCCAGAGGTCATTAAATTGAGGGCCAAACTAATCAATAAGTCCAGTGAGGTCTTTTCTCCTTTGAGGCGCCTCTTTCTCACAGGAGGGGGCCCAGCTAGCGAGGTGCAGGGGACAGATGCGGCCACGGCAATTGTGGCGCAACGGTGTGGGGGGGTTAAAGATTCACCACACATCTGTCATTCGAGGCCGGGCGGCGAGTCGCGGCCTTCCCCCGCTGACAGTCTGCCGGCCCGTCCGACGCCGTGTCATCTACCTGCGGCTCTGCTATAGGCTTCACCATCTGCCTGCACTTCCCTATTAAACGTCTCCCTGACACCAACGGTTACACACTGGACACTTCATTAGGTACACGTGCAAAATCTCATGAGAGATCAGTAGTGGGGTGTATTGAACTACAAATACATCAATACTGTATTAAAGTCGTTTTTTTTTAAAGATATTTGTAGTTTTTGGTTTTACTTCCTACATTTGGTGGAGGGTTAGGGTTGGCGTTTCAAGCCAGGTTTAGGGGTTCAGATTAAGGGTTTGGATTAGGGTTGCAAATGAAGGTTAGAGTTTCAAACAAGAGTTTAAAGTCAACGGTAGGGTTTCAAACAAAGTTTAGCGTTTCAAACTAGGGTTTCAAGTCAGGGTTAAGGTTTCAAACAAGTATTTGCAGATAAGTAGCTTAGGGGCAGAGTTCAAATTATTTTACCATGGTGTAGATGGGAAGAGAAATGCAGAAGGGGTTATTTTAAAGGAAGAGTTAGTTAAGAATGCCATGGTGGGGAAAAGAGTGTCAGAATGAGTGATGAGGCTGAAACTGAAATAGAGCAGGTTACTTCTCACAGGTAGGATGTGACCTAGAGGTGAAAGAGAAATTCTGGAAGGAGCTTGATGAAGTTGTTCAGAGCATCCCAGGCAGAGAGAGAGTCGTGATTGGTGCTGATTGTAATGGACGTTGCTGAAGGAAAGAGGGATGATGAAGAAGTGATGGGTAAGTTTGGCATCAAGGAAAGGAATTTGGAGGGACGGACGGTGGTGGACTTTGCAGTAAGGATGGAAATGGCTGTAGCGAACACAGGCAGGAACATAGGGTGACCTACAAGAGCGGAGTTAGAAGTACGCAGGTGGATTACATTTTGTGCAGATGATGTGATCTGAAGGAAGTTGCTGACTGTAAGGTAGTTGTAGGGGAGTAGTAGAGTGTAGCTAGGCTGAGGGGACCAACGAGAGGAGACAAGAACACACGGAGATCCGACGTAGGGCAAAGGTAGAGGTGGCAAAACCCAAATGAGGCATATGATGATATGAATGCCAGGTTGGATTGTAAAGAAGGGGAGAAAAATCTATACAAGTTGGCCAGAGAGGGATAGAGATAGGAAGGATGTGCAGCAGGTTAGGGTGATTAAGGATAGAGATGTAATTGTGTTGAGTGGTGCCAGTAGTGTGCTGGATAGATGAAAATAATATTTTGAGGAGTTGATGAATGAGTGAAATGAGAGTGAGGGAAGAGTGGAAGTGTGTCGAACCACAAAATAGCAGTGACTCGTAAGGGGGAAGTAAGAAAGGAACTAAAAAAGGATGAATATATATAATTTTTAATATGATGTTTTTAAAGGTAATTTATATATATATATTGTATGTTCTAATCATGTATTTCTTTAATTTCATAAAAAATAAAAATGTTTGCGGCACGGTGGCCGACTGGTTAGAGCGTCAGCCTCACAGTTCTGAGGTGCGGGGTTCAATCCCCGTCCCCGCCTGTGTGGAGTTTGCATGTTCTCCCCGTGCCTGCGTGGGTTTTCTCCGGGTACTCCGGTTTCCTCCCACATCCCAAAATCATGCATTAACTGGAGACTCTAAATTGCCCGTAGGCATGACTGTGAGTGCGAATGGTTGTTAGTTTCTATGTGCCCTGCGATTGGCTGGCAACCAGTTCAGGGTGTACCCCGCCTCCTGCCCGATGACAGCTGGGATAGGCTCCAGCATGCCCGCGACCCTAGTGAGGAGAAGCGGCTCAGAAAATGGATGGATGGATACAAATGTTTCATTCATTGATTTAATTTAGATTTTACTTTTAATTTAAATAATTTGAAGATTTAACTTTCTAATTATTTAATCATTTATATTTTTGTGTTATTTTATGTTTATTTATTTATTCATTTTGCTTTGTGTCCATCACCCAGATACAGGTGGGATGGGTCAGAGTCTTTTCCATGTCTTTGTTCTATACCTGTATAGTACTGTACTGTTGATGCTCGACAACAACAACAAAAACTAGAAGTGCAGTGTGGTGTAGTGGACGCGGCCCGTTAGCGTTGGTGCCCGCTGAGTGTCGGTGTGAATGCGGTGGAGGGCCTCTTGGCTTGGCTGGACGCGCTCGGCTCCCCCCGCTGGGTGCAGGTGAGCGCTCAATGCGGCTGTCAGCACCTGCTCTCTTTGTTTCCTTCTGGATGCTTTTATAGTGTGAGGCGGGGTGGGCTGCTGGTGGAGGGGATGGGGGTCGGGGGGGGGGGGGGGGAGTCCCTCTCAATGTATGTGGCGGTCATGGCCCTCCTAAGGCCCAGTAAAGCTGCTTGGTCGTTGTGCCGAGGACCCCGGTAGTCACACAGACCACTGATGGACATTATGGATGTGCATCCACATACATCCATGATGCAAGACGTGCATACATACTGTATTGTTTCTTTTATTGCAAATAATATGATTAAAAACCCATAAATAAAGTTAAGAAATAAAGTGTAATCAAACCCAAAATACAAAACCACGAGTGACTTTTGCAACGCCCTGTTTTAATGTGAACTTCAACCTATACATCTCAATTGAAAAAAAATCAATCTTTTAGATAGGGAAAATAAAAACGGGTGAAAATGTGGTTGCACAAGTGTGCACACCCTCTTATAACTGAGGACTCACATTCACTCTCATGTTAAACGGGAGTCAGCACACACATGCCACCATTTAAACTGTTTTAATCGTTAAAGTTCAGATGTTCTAGTAGGCTTTTTTTGTAGTCACATCTGACAGCACAAGCCATTGTTCGTACAGTGCTTCCACAGTATCAGCGGGATCTCACAGTTCAAAGATTATAGTCACGGGAAAGGTAGAAAATAATGTTTTAAATTGCATTGATTGATTGATTGATTGATTGATTGATTGATTGTTTTAGCCAAACTCATGTGAGGACTAAAAGGATACGCCGGGCTGCAGTTCTTGTTCACAAACAACAAGGCGCTAAGAAGATCAAGCAGTTTCACGTCAGTGGGAGGTCAGCGGCGGTCTAGAAATAAACTGCACACATCAATGTTTAATTCATACGATTTTCCTGGATATGAAATCTCGCTGATAAGACTCAAGCAAATTAAGGCGGTGAAAGGAGAAGCACAAGCAGAAAACGGCTCTTTGAGCGGGAGCATCTTAGAAAGCAATTACCGGACAAGAAATAGATCATTATTTTTTTCTTAGAGGGTTAGGTTGTGGATGGAGGGGGAGGAAGTAGAAGAGGGGGGCAAAAGTACTTGCTAAAAGGGTGGGAGGCTTTTCTAGATTGAGGAGGGAGGGCACAATAAAGACATAATCATCTCGGCTCAACTTTTTCCTATCCAACTTTCAGATTTTAATTTGCCATCTGTGAAGTGCTACCTAATTTACTTTCGCCTCGTCCCCTCAATGCTCCATTGTTGGCGGCGCTAAGATTCGGAGCTTCCTCTCTTAGCTCACCTCGGCGTGAAATTGGTTTAATGAAGCTGAAAGGTATGGCGCTCTCACAACACTGTGGATTCCAGTGACACTGCTTGATCCACTCACTCACACTCTCACACACACACACGCACACACAGCTCCCTGCACAGTCGCACTACCCAAGATGAACATTTATAACACATCCCACAAAAGATCCCTATCGCACACACAATCAAAAGCATCATGCATATTCAGTGGGTGAACTCACACAGATCGGTTTGAGGGACATCAAATTATCCGACATGTTCGCAACCACAATTTAGTGGAATATTGTACTGAAAGGCAGAACAGATTCGCTCACTTAAACTTGCATAGGCGCCGCTATATAGGGCAGCAGAACCATGTGACTTCTCACAACCAATCAACATAAAAGGTGAAGTTAAATATGAAAAAATTAACTTGTGTGTATAATTAACTAGTGTTCAGAATTTGGGGTAATTTTATGGAAAATAACTGTTGTTCTTTTTTTCAATGAAGATAACAAACTAATCAGAAATATAGTGTAGATGTCAATGCGGTAAGAAAAAAAGAAAGTGCAATTAATCTTTCCTACCTTAGCTTTGGGCCCATTTGAAAAAAAAAAACAACAAAGTTTAAAAGTGTGTTTTTATAAGTTTATCGCACTACAAGTCACTTTAAACTGCATACATTTCTTGAAGTCTCGGCGCCCTTTGCACAATGGACTATTGTTCTATTAGTCATTTCAAACTGCTCTAATTGCTAGAGGACTCTGCATCTTTTTGCACAATCGTCAACAACAACAACAACAACAAAAATTGTACCGGCATTACCAGATTACTAGCAACCTTTTATTGCTCAGTGACAGTTTTTTTCAATGTCTCTGTCAATTTCTCCAAAATATTGTTCACACATCTGACTCCATCTGTGTTAGCGAGCACCTCTCCTTTGTGTGTCATATTAAGATGCTGATTAGACAGAATGATTATTACACCTCTCCAAAGTGCCAAATGCCATCTCATTTGAGAATTTGCCTATTCAAGTCAGTTACGACAACAAACTGCCCTCAGGTTGAGAAACTGATGAGTGGCCTTTTATTGTGGGCAGCCTGAGGCACACCTGTGCAATTATCAAGCTGTCTAATTAGCATCTTGATATGCCACACCTGTGATGTGGCTGGTTGGAATTATCTCAGCAAAAGGGAAGCACTCAGTAACAGATTTAAACAGAAGTGTCAACGATATTTGAGAGCTATTTTGTTTGTTCTTTTGTGTACATAGAAAGTCTCAGATCTGTCGGTTCAGCTCCTGAAAAATGGGGGGAAAATATTTTATTTTTGTGTATTTTTCTTCAGTGTATCGCTTTCCTTCTTCGTTAAACTTTGTCATTAATACATAACATTATAACTTTTTTTAAAAATATAAATTTCTTTTTGTAACATTGTGACTTTTTTTGAGAATCCCTGTCCTAAATGGTTTTAAAGATTTCATTTTTAGGGTCATATTTCTATAGTGGTTTGAAGTGACAATGGGGTTACATTAATCAAAGTTCAACCGCGTGTGGGTGTGTTTTAGCACCTCTTCCAATATGACCCTGTGAAAGGTGTTCTCTTGTTACCTGTCCCGCTGGGTGCGGCTTCTAATTGGAACGGGCAGGAAGTCCTGTGGGATTATTGTGTGTATGCATTCCATTAATATGATCCCACTACAGTCCGCGGTCATATCGCTTACGTCTTCTCGTCCCCCTTTTAGGACAATCGCGTGGAAATGCATCCGCAACCCAATAGCCTGACCTGTTCCAGGCGTTTCTTGTTGGAGGCCCAGTTTGGAACTGGTTTTACTTGAAGAAAAGAGAAGTCACGCTAACAGAATACAGTCAAAACACTTTCTCGGGTATAGTTAAAACTTCGCGATCTTGCTTTATTGCTGATTTTTCTCTTCAACATATGATTTTGGGGGGTGGTTGAAATCGGTGTACAATGTGTTTAAAAAAAAGTGTTTTTATAGGTTTAAATGTGTTTAAAGCACGTGGGAGGGGTATTTTAAGGCTAAGCAGGTACACAATGGCTTCTTTGCACTGTAATGACACGCACATTAGCTTCAACTGTGTCTGCTGTTGCTCCAAGAGAACAACGAAAGCACTTTCACCGCTACAGTATCCACCAGAGTGCACCGCTTGTCTGTTTGTCTTTCAAATGCTACTGTGGCTCACGCCTGCCACAACTTTTCACTCAGGAATGTAGAGGTCATCAATGAAAACTTCCACTGCACCCCCCCCCCCCGAATGAGAATACAAAAAAGAAAAAAAGATGCTAATTTGATTCGATTGATACATTGGAGTGGTTGTCTAGCTATGACACCATTTGCATTTGAAAACAATGACAGCTGATCTCTTAAGTACACATACCAATAATCAGGTCAAATTTTAATATCTCCCCCCCCTCCCATTTAGGTCAACAATTACCAGATGTGTCTAAATGATGAACCTTATGTAAGGGGTGTGTTAAGAGTAATTCTTCCTCCTTGATCTGCTCAAAAAACATTTGTCATCCACACATACTAAAAATCGGGTCAAATTTCAGCATTTTTCACCCTTTCAAATCAAACTCAGCAAAGATCTGATTATTAGATGTCGCTGAAAAATTATTCAGACATCCTTTGATGTGTGTTTTTTTTTCTCTCTGAGCTAATCAGAAAACGGTTGGGGGCAGACAATCGTACACATTTACTGACAATCGGGCCAAATTTTAGCATTTAGTACCCCTTGCGATCAAAGTCACCAAAAATCTGATTTTTGAAGGTCTCCAAAAGATCATCCTGGGAAATTATGTTGTAGTGTGGGGTGTGTTAAGAGTGATCAGCTTAGAAAATGGTCAGGGCCGACAATTGTCAAGCGGGGCACACATTGCTGACAATCATGCAAAATTTCAGCGTTTTTCGCCCTTTCCGATCGAAGTCACCAAAGGTCAGATTATCATATGTCTCTGACAGATTATCCTGAGCAATTATATTATATAATTATATATGATTAGTGGTGTGTCTTTCTTGTCTCCAATCTGCTCAGAAAATTGTTGGGGGTCGATAATCGTTATGTTGGGTCATGCTGACAACTGGGACAAAACTGACTATTTTTCACCCCGATCAAAGTCAGAAAAAGGTCCGATTATTGGGATGTCCCTGAAAAATTTGTCGATATTATCGGGTAGTGGAAGTGTGTTAACGGTCATTTTCCCTTTCAGATCTGCTCAGAAAACAGTTGGGACAGACAATCAATAAACAGGGAACTAACATGACGGACAATGGGACCAAATTTGAGCTTTTTTTGCCCCTTCTGATCAAAGTCAGTAAAGACCGGAATAACAGATGCCTCTAAAAGATTATCGTGAATGATTATTCTGTCGTAAGTGTCTTAAGAGTGATTCTTCCTCCCTGATTTGATCTGAAAACAGTTGGGTGACGACAATTGTTAAACAGGGTACACACATATCAATTTGGAAAAATGTGAGCATTTTTCACCCCTTCCGATCAAAGTCAACAAAGGCCCGATTATCGGCGGTCTCGAAAAGAATATCCTGAGCAATCATCCTTCGGTGTGGGGTGTGTTAAGAGTATTTTTTTCCTCCCAGATCTTGAGGACGCAACACACTATATAAGCTGTTTTTTTACCTTTGTTTCTCCCTCCCATTTAAAAATCAATTCCAGCAGCATACACACATACTGACAATCGGGCCAAATTTTAGCATTTTCCATGCCTTCTGATTAAAGTCAGCAAAGGCCAGATGATGTTTTAATTGTACTAATTAATTATTGTTCTAATTATTGGTTGTCTCTAAAGGATTATCCTGAGTGATTATCCTGGTGGTGTGGGGTGATTTAAGAGTAATCTTTCCTTCCAAATCTCGAAGATGAGATGTTTTTTTTTTTCTTGTATGGGGTCGCTCGCATTTTATATTCATTTATAGAGTGGTACACACACTGACAAGCGGTACAAATTTTGAGCATTTTCCATGGTTGGTCATTTTGAATATAATACACACGGGCACTAAGCACACATTTGAATTATCTTTTCCACACTTGCTGACAATTAAGCCAAAGTTGAGCATTTTCTCACCTACCGATCAAAGTCCTGAAAGGCCCGATTACTGTACATCTTTAAAAGATTATCCTGTAGTGTAAAGTGTGCTGAGAGTATTTTTTTTATTTATTTTCAGAACTCGCACCATAAGATATTTTTTTTATTTTTTTCCTGTGTTGAGTATAACTCATTTTAAAAATAATTGCAGGTGTTAAAAATCAGCATGTGTGTAGAGTACCCTACTTAACAGGCAACGACCAAATTGATCAGCCAACGGGAGGAGACGCTGCAGCACTTGCGGGCTCAAACAGGCCGCGGGTGCAATGATTCACTTGGACGGCCGAGCCACAGTGATTCCAAAGTGATTCCACCTGCCTGTCAGCACATTCTCGTCGTGTACACGTCGCGGCACGTGTTTGTTTTGGCTTGTTTCCGCTATTCCTGCAGCACAATCATTACCAGAACTCTGTGTAATTAGATCATCAACACACAGCTAAAATGAATTAGGTCAACACACATGGGAAAGTGTGAAGAGTCTGTTCGCTTGACTTGAACACAGTACCGCCACTAGGCCACTAGTGGGGGCTAGTAAACAGATGACGCCACTCCCTCCCTTGCAGGCTTGGAATAAAAAAATAAAAAAATAAATTAAAAGTTGTTTGCACAGTGCAAGGAACCAACAGTGATTTTTTTTTGTTTTTTTTTTGAAAGGTTTGTTTAGGGACACAGGTTAAGACACCAAGACCCAGGTAGACAAACAAGCAATGAGGGGCTTGGTGTTAAGTTACACACATGTAGACTGAGATGATGAGTGGTCTGGAAACCTTTTTTCACTATTATACGTACTGCTTTTTAAACTATAAATATGCTAGTAACATACAATTTTAATAAGACAGGAAATAATAAGAACATGTTGTACCTAAGTAGTATTTATAAAGGGATTTTGAAACATTGGCATGTTTAAGATACTGTATATATCTGTATATTTTCACATACAATTTTATGTACTTTTGTCTTGTGCTTTTCCACCTTGAGATACAACATGTGACTATCCAAATGTAAATGGTAACTGTTTTTGTACATTGTACTTCTAAAATTAGAGAATACTTATTAATTATTCATCAAAAGTATGTACTGCATACTGTATTTTTTGTGCACTGAAGAGCGTAATGATAGTTGAAACCAGAGGTTTACACACATTACATTATATAAAAAGAGAAACACGTTTTTTTCTCACTGTCTGACATGAAATCAGACTAAACCTTTCCAATTAGGATTACCGAAATTATTTCTATTTGCTAAATGCCAGAATAATAAAAGAAGGATTTTTTGGGGGCAATTGCAATTACTTTTTTCAGAGTCAGAAGTTTACATACAGCAAGATTACTATGCCTTTAAACTGTGATGAGGATGATGTAATTTCTTTGGGAACTTCTGAAAGGTTTATTGACATTTGAGTTAACTAGAGACACACCTGTGGATGTATTTGAACGCACATCTGAAAAATACTGCTTCTTTGGGTAACATCATGAGAAAGTAAAAAGAAATCAGCCAAAATATTAGAATATAATTGTGGACTTGCACAAGTGTGGTTCATCCTTGGGTGCAATATCCAGATGCCTGAAGTTACCCTGTTCATCTGGTCAAACAATTATATGCAAGTTTAAACACCATGGGAATGTCCAACCATCATACCACTCAGGAAAAATACAAACTCTGTGTCCAAGAGATGAACGTGCTTTGTTCCAAAATATGTCTATCAACCCAAGAACAAACACAATAGAGCTTGTGAAGATGCCGGCCGAAGCTGATAAGAGTGTGTCATTATTTACAATGAAACGAGTATTGTACTGACATGGGCTGAAAAGCCCATTTGCCGGGAAGAAACCACTACTCCAAAAGAAAAATCCAAAACATAGATTACAGTTTGTTCAATAACACAGGGGAAATGACCTTAATTTTTGGTGACAGGTCCTGTGGTCTGACGAAACTAGAATTGAACTGTTTGGCCATAATGAGCATCGTTACGTTTGGAAGAAAAACAGGGAACCTTCCAAGCCTGGGAACCAGGGGCGTCGAACAGGGGGAAAAGAGGGACAACAGTCCCAGGACCCTGAGCATTTGTCTGGCAGGCCCACCGTTGACAAAATCTTTTGGGAGGGGGTCCTCTATGAAGGTGCTGTATGGGTGCCCAGGATCGGGTGCTACGCCATCCACACCATCCCAACTTTGAAATACGGGTGTGGCAGCATCATGCTGTGGGGTTGTTTTGCTACAGGAGGGACTGGTGCACTTCACACAATATAGTAGATGGCATCATGAGGAAAGAACATTATGTGGAAATATTGAAGCACCATCTCAAGACATCAGCCTGGAGGTTAAAGCTTTAGTGCAAATGGGTCTTCCAAATGGACAATGTTCTGAAGCATCCTAACTCTTAAGTTAGGTCCGTACCTAATACTCGTGCTACACTTTCCAAAATAAAGACATTTCCAAGTGACCCCAAACTAGTAATGTATTTACTACTGTATATACTTTATATTTTTGTGACAATTTAGTTTAGTGGTGTGTTGTAGGATTTTTCGAATGTAAAATATGTGCCTTGATATGAAAAAAAAAAAACTTGAGAAACTGTGCTAGATTTATATCATGTCAAGGCTGACCTTTGTCAGCTGTGAGTTTGACAGAGAACTTGGCAAGAACATCAGAACGTTACAGAGCATACAGTACTGTACTGTAGTTTTCCTGGTATGCTGCCTATCTACTACTTGATGCTCCACCAAGTATTTGCGCTTACAACAACACTGCTGTAAGCAGCCAGTTGCCAGGTGTGTCTCATGAGGAAATGCAGGCAAAAAGTCATGCGTCAACAGTGAAAATGAAAAGTCCACCTCAGTCAATGCCAGCAGCAACATGGATTTCACACGCATTACTGGCAGGCAAAATAAGCAACGTAGTTGAGAGGCACTCTTTTGTTTTCGGTAGAATATGTCCGACATCCAACCATCCAAGAGTGGTTGCAAGTAAACTAAGTAAACTAACCCCAATAAAGCGGTAGTATTTCCGCTTTGGACGGACACTGAGAGGAAATGAGAGTGTGACAATCAGAGGCTAATGTTAGCTACCTGATCATCGTCAAGCCCCCGCCCCCAATCCCCGTCACCGAATTTTCTTAAAACTTGGGAGGTATGATTAAAACCATGGCATTTCATCAATTATATTGTGCTTTGACATTTGTACTGAAATAACCTTTTAAAAAAAGAAATTCCCAATCTTTCCCACACCTGTCTCTCCTGGGAGCACTGTGTACATCACAGGTGTCAAACTCAAGGCCTGGGTGCCAGATCTTCCCTGCCACATCATTTTTATGTGGCCCGTGAAAGCAAATCATGTGCGTCAACTTGCGTGCTAAAATCTGTACGCAAAATTTAAAATCGTCATATTTAACAAATAATAATGTTGGCATATTGCAAGCATTTTTGGGGTTACTAAAACTTTACAGTAACTTGACCAATAGCTGAACAAACTATTATCCTTGACTTCTGATTGCAAAACTTATTATCCAGCAATCTGTTGTGTATATGAAATAATATGACGAGGCGATGAAACATTTCTATGGTTTCCTCGTCATAACGGCCCTCTGAAGGAAACTGTAGCATCAGTGTGGCCCGTGACAAAAATAAGTTTAATGCTATGTAGTCAGTACATAGCTACGAATAAATCGGGTGGAACAAAACATTTAGCATTTTTGCAAGGTGGCTGTCATAATTATTCTCAGACAGTATTTATTTAATTAAAGCAACCTTATTAATGAACTTGCACAGTGAAATGTCTTTTATTCTAGATATTTATGATGTCGGTTATTATAACTGACATGGAAATCAAAGAAAAGCTATTTAAAATTTTACAAAAGCACCCTTGGGCTTGGGGCCTTGATACACAATTCCAAATTCGATGCCCGCGGGTACACGTGCGCAATCTAGTGAGTTCTATGTCAATCACTGCCTTACGTTCACCGAGATCAACCTCACTTTTGATTGACACTGTCAGAGAGGAATCACTCAATGTCACAGCGTGCCTATTATTGTGGTTTTTAATAATGATTTCGATTAGACTGTCTATAAATAGTGAGGATTAGTTTCTTTTTCACAGCAGTTGTGTGCACGTCACGCACGGCACTGTGTTCGCAGTCCTTCCCGCTACCTAGAGGTGTTGCTGTCTTTCTGGGTGACAGTAACAGCACTTTAAGCCTGTAAATCTTCCCCCTAACCATCTTCCTCTCCTCTAATTCCTCATTATCTCACGGCAGGTCGTCTCATGAGACATTTCCAGGGCCTGCGGGGCTATTTGGGAGGATGAGTGCGAGGCCTGGCACGGTGGCCGAGGACTGCGCTAGGTGACTCCAGGCAAGCGCAGCCTGCTAACATCATCATCGTTATATGTTTGTGTGCTGTTTTTACAGAACAAAGTACCGTGGTACCCCGACTTACGAAATACAGTTGTCCGGACGATTTTTTTTTTACTTTGACTTGCGTGCAGAAATTTGAGATGCGAGCGCTGCATGGTAGCAGTGAACTCAACTCACAACAAGCAGCAGTTTGGCAGATAGTGAACATCCATCCATCCATCCATTTTCTGAGCCACCTTCTCCTCACAAGGGTCGCGGGCGTGCTGGAGCCTATCCCAGCGATCATCGGGCAGGAGGCGGTGTAACACCCTGAACTGGTCGCCAGCCAATCGCAGGGCACATACAAACAAACAACCATTCGCACATTCACATGAACATGCAAAACTACACACAGGCGGGGCCGGGGATTGAACCCCGGTCGTCCACCGTGCCGCACAGCTTGTGAACAATTCCACTCCCAGTTGAAGTTTACTGCACTGTCAAAATAAGCATAAGACAAAGAGAATTACACGTTGTGTATTGAAAACAACCACATAGCTTTGTTTTAGAAAAGTCTGTTTAGCTTAATGCTAACAAACAAGGATTTATTTTTTTTTTTTACTATATTTGCGTGTCTGGAACGGATTAATTTGGATTTGCATTATTTGTCATGGAAATATTGCTTTGGTTTTTGTATTATTATATATTATTATATATGTGTGGAGTTTGCATGTTCTCCCCGTGCCTGCGTGGGTTTTCTCCGGGCATTCCGGTTTCCTCCCACATCCCAAAAACATGCATTAATTGGAGATTCTAAATTGCCCGTAAGTGTGACTGTGAGTGTGAATGGTTGTTTGATTGTAATTGCCCTGCGAATGGCTGGCAACCAGTTCAGGGTGTGCCCCGCCTCCTGCCCGATGATCGCTGGGATAGGCTCCAGCACGCCCGCGATATATATATATATATATATATATATATATATATATATATATATATATATATATATATATATATATATAGACTTTTAACTCCGTAAAAGTAGTTCTGCCTGTGTCGAGCATCAACCTACAACTGTGTCTGTATCAGAGCGGACTTGGTCCGTGAGCGTTAACTGTTCCGATATATAAGTAGGGCTCCTGATATAGTGTTGTTTCGATCAAAAGAGCAAATCTTTTCAGTAAACGTAACAAACTGAATTAGTTTATGAAATGATTTTGTTCTTTGAGCTCTGCCGCCGTTAGGCAGCCTGCTCGGACCGGAAACAGAATTGTTTGAGCTGGCTGGGACCGAAAACGGAAACGTTCTGTGCAGTCTCGACGTGTCAATTGAGACGCGCAGCTGTTTGCGGAGGAGAAGATCCGCTCAATTTTCAAAATAAAACACATTGACACGCGAATCGCAAAAGAAATCACACAAGGTGCTTTTGTGGCTAGCTCAAATGGATGAAGAGGAGGAACAACTTAAGAAGCTGCAGATACGATCAGGTGGGACATATCTCTGATGAGGGACGGTGATACACTAAACCTTCAAACAACCGAGGAGTGATCTGTGTTGTGAATTCCTGGTGAGAAACACACTGCAAACGCTCAGGTGTGACTCACATGAAAACAAGCGCAGCCTCAAGGGCAGCCCAGTCACGCACATTTAACAAACCTTTTTGATTACCAACCTCCCCTGACGTTGACAGGCGCCTAGTGACAGTTGGGATTTAAAAATAAAACCAAGCAACGAACTGACAAGGGAGGCCCCACATGTTGGTTTACACACTGGACAAGTATGTACCGTGCAATCACCAAACATGCTGGAAGCTTGCAATAATCATTCGGCGCCGTACCTTCGAGTACGTAGGCGGTTACGCCTTTAAAGGAGATTTAGTGCTGTGATTCCCAACCACTGATGTCTTGATTCTAGTATCGACTACAACTAATATATCATTGTTCCTCTATCTATGCCAGCGACATACAGTGACAGGCAGAAGAATGAAATACTCTTCCACTAGATGGCAGAAGTTCCAATGAACTTGTGCATTCACTTGTTGCCATTCGTACAACAGAATAATAGCTTTGTGTTCAACTGAGCAACTACATTTGTGAGTAAATTGCATTGAGATCATCATTATTTCAATGTATATTGTGTTTACATTACTTCATTTTACTGCTCCATATTTCCTCTTCCTTAGCTGAGCTGTTGTAGCAGCTATATCCCCAAGAGCTTCCCAAACACTGTGCCAGTGGAAATTATCCAATTTTAATTAAATGGTCGTCCAAATTATTACTTCTACAAATAATGCATCCATCTATGCTGGTGATGGACAGTGACAGGCAGAACATTTAAATAGTCTTCAAATAGAAAGTAAAATGAAAGTGCAATTATCCTTTATCCATCCATCCCATCCATTTTCTGAGCCGCTTCTCCTCACTAGGGTCGCGGGCGTGCTGGAGCCTATCCCAGCTGTCATCGGGCAGGAGGCGGGGTACACCCTGAACTGGTTGCCAGCCAATCGCAGGGCACATAGGAACAAACAACCATTCACACTCACAGTCATGCCTACGGGCAATTTAGAGTCTCCAATTCATGCATGTTTTTGGGATGTGGGAGGAAACCGGAGTGCCCGGAGAAAACCCACGCAGGCACGGGGAGAACATGCAAACTCCACACAGGCGGGGCCGGGATTGAACCCCGCACCTCAGAACTGTGAGGCTGACGCTCTAACCAGTCGGCCACCGTGCCGCCCAATTATCCTTTATATCAACCTAATAATATTGCGTTGGTGTTGAGTGCTTATCAAATGTTCCACATTTCCTGTTTTAAGCCACGCCTTTACACCATATCACGAGAAGACAGGTGTGTAGGTAGAGCACTCAAGAGTCCAGTTGGGGAGAGGTGGGAAGGGTTGGGTGCAGCAAACCCTTTTTGAGGCAATGAGGAGGCTGGTTGCTGTATTTGTGTTGTTATAATATTACCTTATGACCAAGTACTGTGGTTTTAAAGTATTCTTGGTGGTTTAAAAACAACATTCAGTAGAAAAATCTCTTAAATTTGAGGGGTGATGGGATTCATTACGCCCACCCCTCTCCAAAAAAAGGCCTATGGGAATCACTGTACACTAGTCCTGAGATTTCCTTCACCTGACTTCATTTTCCATCCCAGGTGCACGGGCGACGGTGGGTGTAGCCGGGCCTTTGAGAATCCATGCACAGTAGGTGTGCTCCCCAGTCTTTAAAAATAGCACAGGGGGACTTGCATGTCACCGGCAGATAAGTGACAAGTCGTCGCCGTGCGTGCCTGTTTGTTTACAATGTGTTTATGTCAGGGAGGACCGTGTGAACGTCGCCTGATTGTGTCAAACGCTGACGCATGGCAGGAGTGTGTGACAGCTCCATGATCCGAGACGGAGACACACACAGTCGAGCCATGACAAAAATGTGCGCCGTCGTGGGAGTCGAAAAGCTGCACGCAGGCTCGTACTCTGCATGTAAATAGCCTGATGGTTTGTTTTTTATAGAAATGTACAGTACAAAATTGCACACCTTCATACCAAACACCTGCATAATGGAGATGTTTATCATCAAATGTTGCAACAATGCTACAGTAACGTCTCTCTGACTCAACTGGCTTTGATTTAGAAGATTTCGAAGGCAGGCTTAGTTATGGCCGTGCTTATTGTTTTCCATTTACTATGTAGTAGTAGAGGTATTTTTTACCCCTCCCACACGCTTTAAACACATTCAAAGTTGTTTTTTTGTTTGTTTGTTTGTTTGTTTTTTTCAGTTCTGGTTCTCACTGTCAATGAATGGGGCACAATCATATAATATCACTTTGAGGAAAGGAAAACAAGCGTTCTTCGTTTTTCAAAATGTTTATTAGTCACTACCAGTTTACGTTTACTGTAAAATTGACACATAAATCAAGAGAATTAAACGTTGTCTATTTAAACAACAAAATGCTCAACCAAATGATAAAAAATGTTTCCATACATTTTTTAACCTTTTTTTAATTGAAACAAAAATCAAATACGTGAATAATGGGGATTAAAATAGATACTTTTCCAGTTAGGATTTCTTTCTTAATTTAGATTTGAAAAGTGGGTATAATTTAACATTCTTAAATTCTGGTGTTAGTTCATTCCATAATTGAGATCCGTTTATTAAAATGCTGTGCAATTGCTCTGACATGTGTTTGTTTTGGTATTGGTTGAGTTGACTGGTAGAATAATTGAAATTTTTATCTGAAAGTGTTGAATATTGAATATTCTCGGGTATTGCATTATATCAGTTGGCAACAAATGAAATGGTTTATTTTTTTATAGGGCAGGGCTTAATTTCCTAAACTTTGCTTCTGTCCTTTCAGTTTAACGTGTAAATATATATTTATAAATCTCCCTTCTTTACTTGGTTGAAATAAAGATTTTTACTTACTTGCTTACAATAAATAATACGGAACGCCATAGACGGGCTAACAGAGATGAGCAGAGGTGTTATGGCAATTATAAATCTTCAAACAACTGTTACTATTAACACACATTCAAACAGGGCATACAACCTTATTCACACTCACAGACCTCCGCCAAGGCCATCATCCATCCATCCATCCATCCATCCATCCATCCATCCATTTTCTTTAGCACTTGTCCTTATTGGGGTCCCAGGGGAGCTGGGGCTGACTTTGGGCGTGAGACAGGCTACACCCTGGATTTGGTTACCACTCAGATTCAATTTTTGTTTCATCAAATCTCTCAATTTGCAAGTTTATGATTTAATGGCTTCTTCCATGCCCCATGTGTCACCTGCCAGTTTGGCAATTGCCTGCCTTCATAGACAAAACGCAAAGCAATGTTCAAAACAGTCATCATTCAACTCAATCATCAAACCTCAAGAAGAATTCCCATCCAAAATTGATTAGGTGCTTATTTCTTGATGACAAACAAACAGAACAAAGCAATGTTTGACAGTAGTATCTAACTTGTAACCACAACTGCTGTGGTTTGTGCCTTAACATTTTTACAACAATGTAGGGCTTAGAATGAGCAACTATTTCCTTGTGCTTTAAAAAAATAATAAAAAGTGACAAAACTCATAGCGAGTCAAAGAACAAGACTAGCGTTTCAAGAGGTTTGCATAGTTCACGCTCTACAGTGCAGAACATTAAGAAATATATCAAGCAATACGAGGTGTTGCACGGAAAGGCAAGGAAGGTTCTAGAGGTAGAACACAAGTGATCAATACTGACTTATGAATACACAAACGCATTAGAAATAGAGTATGCTGCATTTATATTGTCTTTAAAGAAAGGCAGGTCATATTCTTCACTTGGCTGTATATGCTTGCAAATAAAAACTCGTGTGTGTGTGTGTGTGTGTGTGTGTGTGTGCTTGCGCGCGTGTGCTTGCGTGCGTGCGTGTGTGTGTGTCAGCCATGTCTGCAGGGTGAGGTGGCGGCCAATGATTTGGCAGCAGGTCTGGCACGTCTTTCAGGCCCAAACCTGCAGAGAGGGAAAGAAAGGAGGAACAGAGTCATCATATAGTAGGCCTGAGTCTAGCAGCACTCGTGCCATACGTTTCACTTTATTTCACCTCGCCATCCCATAAATACCCCAAGAAAACAAAAAATGAGCAGCAACATCAGTTATTTGTATTTATGTCGCAAGACAAACATTCATAGCAGCTGCATTTCGCAACAAATTCAGAGAACAGAATGTGCAACTTGTTCAGGAAAGGTCAGTTAATATATTTTACTCTAAATTTAGGTGATAAAAATGTATTATTATTTTTTTCTATTTGAAATAATAAAATATCAACGTATGCGTTAAAAAAAACTTGAATTTTGAGTGCGGCAACTTACGAGCTTTTATTTTGCGAGCTAAAGTTTTAAGTGATGTAAAAAAAAAAATTTTTAAAGTTCACGCATCAGTTGCCGATTCGCTTTCAAACGTTTATTGGATAAAAGTTAAAAAGTTATGTCAAAAAAAGTTATGTAAGGTATTACTGTACATTTCAATATGAAGGAGTGTAGTAAAATAAGCCATAAAAAGCCAATCCGTGTATATACTGAAATAATGATGATCTTAAATATTCTTCCAGTAGATGACAGAAGGTACAAGTATCCGGTGTATACAGAACGGAACAGCTTTGTGTTCAACTAAACAGACCAAGATTTCGCACTAAATAAGTACATTCAAAAGAGATCATCCTTATTTCAGTGTAAGGAATCTTCCAAATGTTGTAACTCAGTCAAACTAGTTTTACATTTCTTTTTCCAACTTTAAATCCGATAATTCACAAATCAAACTACTCAAAATATGTATGTGTATGTAAAAAACATACAATTTCTGAAGGATTTAAATGGTAAAATGTAATTTTAGAAAGCAGGGACAGGCAACAAATGCTATTTTCCCAGTGTTCAAGGTAGTTTAAATTCATCTTAAATTGTATTTATTAAATATACTGTACAAGCAGATCAATGTATTGATTTTAGTGCAGTACACGAGACTTGCCCTAGTTGCACAAAGTATTTTACAGTTTATTTTATCATGCCTGGGGATGCAAATTGCACCAATTTATCTGAATAGCACGTGTATACTTTTTGTCGCATTCCTTTTTGGGGTTTGTGATGTGAGATTTTTCTCAGCTAAAATATGTGCCTTGTCTCAGTTAAGGTTGGGAAACAGTGTACTTGTACACTGTGCCGCCTGTTAGCAGTAGTTAATATTAATAGTACTAATCATAATAATAGTTTGTCTTAGATCATCGCAATTGCGAAACTCCGGTGTCACTCTCCTCAGGAATGTGTGGGAAGTGTCACGGTAAACAGTTTTCCCATCACAATTTTCAGGTTGATTAAGAGCTTTTGCCCAGGACAAGTGGTCCACGTCAGCACGGGAACTCCTCATTCATCGAGACGCTTTACTCGTCTCCATCGCACGCTACATTTTCCAAATTAGCTCAAATCTCAGCCTGCAGATGAAAGGATTTCCTGTATTGCATCCATATACGCCAATAGTATAATACCTCCCACTGATGTTGGTGCACTCTTAAAGGGCGTATGCGTCCCCCCAGGCGGGCAATCACTTCGACTACTGTAACTACGGCACAATGGTGACATTAAGGAGTGTATCAACTGCGTAACCTCAAAGGAAATCTCCATTCAGGCGGCCATAATAGAACGTCTCTTGCGGGCCGTGTTGCGCTAATAGAAAGGACGGATTAGCGAGGAGGAACAGGTGAAGTCCTATGGATATGTGCGTTTGCTCAGCTGTGCATTATTCTGTACGCCGCCGCACCCAAGTAACCAAGGCCGGGAGTATATCGCTCCATTTGGCTGTTTGCGCAGGTGAGAGGACCACAGTCCAATAGGTGTGGGACTTGAAAGTCCGGTTTGCCTGGCTGGTGGAAGCTGATCACCTGAGCACTGTAGATGGATGGATGGATGGATGATTGGGTGGGTGGATGGGGGTCTAAGAGCAGTGGTGGGTGGGTGCATGTTGAGGGGTGGGAGGATTTTTCCAGCCGTCCCTTTTGTCTGGAGAGACAGACAGCAAACACGCTAACATACAGAAACTGAGGCGTCCTGTCAGTGAGAGATGCACTCAAGAGATCATTCATCATAATAGCCTGTTAGCTAAGTGAAAGAGGGGGGGGGGGGGGGGGGGGGGGGGGGGGGGGGGGGGGGCAGAGTTGTGAGACAACTCTGGATGTAAAGTATCCAGTATGTGCAAGCTTGTGGATAGTATGAATAAGTATATTTACTTATTTCGTCATTAAAATAGAATGACACTCATTAGAAATTATTTTGAACTAGCACGAAATCTGTAGGCCCTGGAAAG
Organism: Phyllopteryx taeniolatus; assembly: GCF_024500385.1. Lineage (NCBI taxonomy): Eukaryota > Metazoa > Chordata > Actinopteri > Syngnathiformes > Syngnathidae > Phyllopteryx > Phyllopteryx taeniolatus. Next base: position 23,246,633 of record NC_084511.1, on the reverse strand, counting down.
TGAATTCAGAGATGTATTTCTCAATACATTATACACGTTTGACGATAATTGCCGTAAACACGCAAAGACTGAGGACTACCTAACTCACGAACAATCAAAGCGGCTCCTCTCATTCCCTTTAAATGTGGCGCAATGACAGTGTTTATGGAGACATCTCTATGTAGACAAGGACAATGTGTAATCGCAGCGATCCATGTGTGAATGGCACGGTGTATTTTCGTACATGGAAGAAAGTGGTGAGTCAGAAAGTCCACATATATTTCAGAGATCATTTTCACACTTTCAGGGACTCCAAAGATCTCTCCCTGACATGTAATTGATGCCCCCTCACCCCACATAATTTGCTTTTATTCCGGAAGAGTGAGGAGGGCGGCACAGCCAGCGTGTGGACCGGGGTTTGGCACTGGCATGGACGCTTTAGAGTGCCTCGTTGTCAAAGTGGAGACAAGACCCGGTGTGCTTTAAGCAGATATATGTTCGCTGGTCAAACATTTGTTATGTGTAGGCTTAACAAAGATGCTAGATGACGTAGCTGTGGTCTCAGTCCATTCAGTGGGCACGCCCACTGCATTTGAGAGCGGAGACGAGGGCTTCATTTTTCACAATTTTGAAGCCTCATTTTACATTTGGCAGGGTTGTTACCAACACTCTTCTCAATGATGTGTCACATTTATAAGACAGATTTATTTTCACTTTATCAGAATTTTAAATCTACGACAGAGCTCTAAAACTAGAACATACGTTTAGGTACTTTAGGTGTGAGGGGGCTTAAGCACGGCACGGATCGCTGAGTTTTCTCTTTCCACCTACAAAGTGTCCTGTGGGGAAAGCAGCTCAGTAGTTTTTGCGTAATCTTATTCACGTACGAGACAACAAACGTCAGATACACAAAGATTTGCTGGGGCAAGACACAAAGCCATCCCATAGAACCCATGGCCAGGTGCGACATAACAGGAAAGTGTCGGGTAATTGTAGGGAGGAAGGTGGAGAAGCACAGGAGTGGTAAAAGTGAGATGAGCTGCGGTTTTCTCCCATCGGGCCAAAAGTTCAAAGTGAGCCATGACAAACAGGTAACCTTAGACGCCATGTGCAACGCCTCTCACGTGTTACGGTCATTGTCTTCAGCTTCGTATTTCTGGAGCGCGCCGAGCTTCCTGGGATAACCACCCACCCCGCCCCTTCTTCACCTTGGACCCTCAACCCCTCCCCTGCTAAAAGTAAACACGACAATACAATAGGTGCGAGCGCACAGACATAAAATGTCAATATGTGAGCATTAGATAAACAACTCAAGCACAAGCCGACCTGAAATCACATGCACGTCTAGCGATTACTGACCTAAAGAATGGACATAAAGCAGTTAAAAACACATTATATATATACAGGGTGATTGAAAAGTAACTCCCTATTTTAAAATACTTATAATTCATTCATATGTTGTAATAAGAACTCCTGACTTAATTAACACCCTGCAACTTTTTTTCTGTGGGGTTGGTTAAAGGAGCAAGTCTACTCTACCAAACCAACGACTTTGGAAGAACTTGAAGGGCGAATACGAGAAGTTATGTCTTCCATCCCACAAGAGTTCCTTGTGAAATCAATTAATGCGGTTCTCAGGCGGCTTGAGAAACTGGTGGCTAATGCTGGCACCCATATCGAATTTTAAATTAAACTCCACGCAATACACTTTCTTCTCATTTTCATTTCTTGTAAGAATTATAGTAATAAATAGTAGTAATAATAATTTACAAGTATTTAAAAATAGCATAATAGCAAAATAGGGAGTTACTTTTCAATCACCCTGTATATATATATATATATATATATATATATATATATATATATATGGTTAGAGCGTCAGTCTCACAGTTCTGAGGACCGAACTGTGTCCCGCCTGTGTGGAGTTTGCATGTTCTCCCCGTGCCTGCGTGGGTTTTCTCCGGGCACCCCGGTTTCCTCCCACATCCCAAAAACATGCATTAATTGGAGATTCTAAATTGCCCGTAAGTGTGACTGTGAGTGTGAATGGTTGTGTGATTGTATGTGCCCTGCGATTGGCTGGCAACCAGTTCAGGGTGTACCCCGCCTCCTGCCCGATGATCGCTGGGATAGGCTCCAGCACGCCCGCGACCCTAGTGAGGAGAAGCGGTTCAGAAAATGGATGGATGATGGATATATATATATATATATATATTTACACAACACCCACACTTTTCCAGCTTTTTCATTATAGCCTGAAATGAAAGCACAGACCGAATATACTATTCAAGGTAAATAAATAAATAAAAATAAATACAAAATTTAAAAAACTGCCACATTGGGCAGATAGAACGGCTGACCACACTTGTGTCATTATCTCTAAAATGGAAATCAAATATTCGTCTGAAAGTTATTCCCAACTCTGTTGTGGACAGTCCCATAACTGTAGCTATTCATTGGACTTGAAGTACTTGACTTTTAATTTAAAGAAAAGAAAGTGAAAAAATTGGCATGTTCTACAACCTTTGACCAGTAACACTACCGGTCCAAAGTTTTAGAATGCGCCAATTTATTTATTTTTTTTCATTTAGTTTAAGTTTTTTTATTATTAACATAATATGTAGGATTCCAAGCTATTCGTTAGACTTGAACTACTTGACTTTCATTTTTAAAAAGAAACACTGGGAAAAAAAAACCTATCCATTGAAAAACCTCCTTGACGAATATATACGTCGGTGGCAGTAAATGGTTGGATTCCAGTTGACGAATATAAACGACAATGACAGTGAATGAGATAAGAACTAGAATGACAATAAGGAGAATGGAGACCTCCACCAAAGTCGAAAAATGCCTCGTAAAGTTGAGATTTTAGGTCACTGCGTCACCCTTTCCACAAAGTTTCGTAGAAAATGGTTACATAGCTTTAGCGTAATCCTTCAACTGAAGAAGAGCCATGAACGATGAGTGATTGGTGGGTGGTGAGAAAGCATGCATTTGTGAATAAGTACAATCCCACTAGTGGTAGGTGGCATGGTACTGTATGTAGACTACTCAACGCCTGTCCTGAAATGTAACATAATGCTATAAAACTGGACAGACGAGTTGTCAGTCAGTATGATTGTCTCATTACACTCATGTCAAGAGTTACTCAGTCAAGCAAGGACACAAGATTTGACAGATGACATGTACACCGGAGGCAATATACTGCACCTCCCTCTCTACCTGTACATGCCTCGCTCTACATCTCTATCTCTCTAGCACTCTGTTAGCGTCACTGTTTGTTTGTATACCTCTTTCAACACGTGTTACTTGTCCCATTACCGCACATCCATCCTTACATTCATCTTCTAGCCCTGGGCCTCATTAGGGTTGCCAGTGAGCTGGAGCCTATCAGGGAACACCCTGAACTGGGCGCCAGCCAATTGCAGGTCACATATGGACGAAAGCCATGCTGCCTAGTGCACTGTAATGAAACTAAAAATTATTCTCAAACTAAACCGGGGAAGCTTTATTTATATATATATATAATTTATATATATATATATATATATATATATATATATATATATATATATATATAGGCGGCACGGTGGACGACTGGTTAGAGCGTCAGCCTCACCCTAACCCTAACCCCGGCCCCGCCTGTGTGGAGTTTGCATGTTCTCCCCGTTTCCTCCCACATCCCAAAAACATGCATGGTAGGTTAATTGACAACTCTAAATTGCCCGTAGGTGTGAATGTGAGTGCGAATGATTGTTTGTTTTGTATGTGCCCTGCGATTGCCTGGGAACCAGTTCAGGGTTTACCCCGCCTCTTGCCCGATGATAGCTGGGATAGGCTCCAGTGCGACCGTAGTGTCTCAAATTTACGTGGTTGTTTTAAATACACAATGTGTAATTCTCTGTTTTAGATTTACTTTGATCTTGAACTTCAACTGAGAGTTGGCAATAAACAACCGGAAGCTTCTTTTTTTAAATAATTGCTCACTATCGATACCTTGACCTACGAGTGCCCAAACTTAAGTGTTTTAGTTCCAAGCTGTCAGTTGCTCGATTTTTTTGCTTTGTGTTGCAAGCCAAAATTGCATCTATGAGCAAGCTTCAGATACACCAACACTAAAGTAAAGTGAAAAAAAAGTAGAGCAACAGTCATCGATGTGCTTTTAGCCATATATAAAGTGATATATAAAGTGATATATAAACAAAATGATATCATATATATACAAAGTGATATCATATATAAAGTGAAAACACTTTATATATGCTAACACTGAACTAACAACTTACAATAAAGTGCTATTTCCCTTTATTAAAATCATTGTAACAACAACAAAAAATGGTGAAAATTGATTTTATATATGAATCAATACAATTACAAGCTTGGTCACGGGATGAATTAAACTCAAATTACAGATGTAAATTTTCCATAAATGTCCAGCCACTATTTTTTGTCTTTTTTTTTTTTTTTTGTGTTACTAACACCGCTGCATTACTTTTCCGGTGAAATCCAAAAGAATCCATGATTACTTATTACTCATCATATCAAAGTTCACTTTTGGATCAAGTCAAGTTCTGCTTTGCATCTGTGAGCCCCTCCAGAGCCCCAGGGGTGCCACGCAGATGTGTGAATGCTAACACGGCCCAATCCGTATGCCACAGAGAAAAAACAATCCATGCTAATCTGCCGCCACAGACAGGAGTCCAGTTAGGCCAATCAGCGGAGGAATCATCAGGAACGGCGGGGGCTCACGGAAGCCCAGATCGGGGCGCCTGATTGCAGCATGGGTGATTTGCAGCTACAGAACAATGATGGCTGCCCAGCTTAACGCTGAAGGAGGCTGGACCACAAACTCACCTGGCCTCTTGTGTAAAGTCAATGAAAGTGATACAAGTGTACAAGTAGACTACCAGAAAAGAACTTTGATAGAAGTAAAAGTCACCTTGAGTAAATGTCTTAAAGTATCAGCCAGTTGCTGTACTTACAAATAACTACATGTTATGTGTAAATATATCCGATTAAAGCCTCTGGCGGGCATACCCCGCTGCAACATATGTATAACATTTGTACAAGGAAGTTTGCTATGGTTAGGTTTAGGGTTAGGGGGATTCATATTAACGCTGCCACACTTAAGTCGCGTACTTCTTTTCCTGTCTGGAAGCAGTAGGACGCTTTCTACTGGGATACAGCAGTCAATCATATTGAAGCGGCGCATGTCGTGCAGTCAGTAATATTGGAGCAGCCTGCCTAGAACACAAATGGGATTCCATTTCACGCATCTTTTCCATGCTGTAACAACAAGGCGCTTTTAAGCGGCCACGGCAGCCCGAGGCCTCTGTCCACACACTGACTAGTAAATCTGACTTTTTTCCCCTCTCGCTCTTACACCTTCTCTCCGTGACGTAATCGTTCTCATGGCCGACAACGAGGCGCTCTAAAGCAGTCACGCCAGCGTACTATCAGAAGGGAGGTTTAGGGGTGTAGGCATAGCTAGCTAGCTTACTGCATGTCACAATTGGGCTGGATAACCACTGATGGGAAAAAGGCGCTCAAGTTCTTGTATAGTGGGGGACGGACGACTCATGCCGGACACTCACGTGCGTCACTAGGCAGCGTTTTAGCTATGCCCGAATCTTTTGGCCCGTAAGAGGTCACCACACCATGTCAATCTTTTCCATGGAAGCCTATCTTCTGCATCCTGCTTTCTAACACCAACTGCCCTCGTGTCTTCCCTCACTACATCATCCTTATACCAATGTACTCACGCTCTTTCCTCTGGACGTGTCCAGAACGTCGACGTCTGCTCTCTCTAACTTTGTCTCCAAAACCATCGAACCATCTGATGAGCTCATTTCTAATCCTATCCATCCTGCTCACTCCTAGAGAGAACTTCAACGTCTTCGTTTCCGCCACCTCCAGCTCTGCTTCCTGTTGTCTCTTCAGTGCCGCTGTCTCAAATCTGCACATCATGGCTGACATCACCACTGCCTTATAAACTTTGCTCTTCATTCTAGCAGGCTTTTCTCCCACATAACACGTGGTACTTTGCAAGACTGCAGACCAAACGTGCCTAAAAAAAGTTCACTTTGTTTCATTCTAAAGGTAACGGGGCTCATTCTCAAAGGTAAGAGGGAAGTGAAGGGGTGTTGGGTCTGAGCCTGCCAGGTTTTCACCTAAACATGCCCCCAAGGCTTGCATTTGACCCTCCGCATCTCAACCAAAACAACACAGCAAGCTACTTCCTATGAACTGGGCCCTAGATAAAACGGGAAGCTACCTTGCGCCCCGCAGCAGGATATGTTAATTCCATGGGAAAGCCTGAGGTTTGCATGCATGGAAGGGGTAGAGGGGGGAAGTTCAGATGTTAAGTGTGCATAGGAGGGGCAAGTGGGAGGGAAGAAGTGGGGTCCACCGTCAGGAGTTTTCTTTAAAGCGTCTCACCTTTGATCTGCAGAGTCATCATTTGCCCAAAGAGATGGAAGCCCAAAGATTGAAAAAGTTCACTTCAAAGTGACCCTCGAAGGTTTCGGAGGAAGTGAGCAAAAGTTGACAAGCACCTGAATCTAAGGCTGGATTTACATAGTGCTCAATTCCCATTTAAGGCATACAGTATATCAGATATTTTTTTTTACTGTCTGTTTGTTATAGTCTGGTTTTTTTTTTGTACTCTACTCGATGTGGATGCAGCCTAATTAAGACGAGAGAAGAAGCAGATAAGGTCCCCTACTAGGCATATACAGTATACATCGGAGTAATTTGGGTGTTTCAATATACAATGTTTAATTATCTTTTATTGTATGTGATGCTGCTCCATAGGTGTTAAAGTAGTTCTTTAAACATTTATCATTACTGTAAGGATGATGCTAATTCCCATTAGCCCATCTATGGCATTTTAAATTATATGTTAGCATTAAACTAGCTTTTGACTTTAGCGTTCCAGACTTTTGCGGTTTGATTGAACGTTTTGTTGTTCAAACATACAATGTTTAATTCTCGTTTTTAATGTGTCAGATTTCAGGTAAACTTCAACTGAGAGTGACAAATAAACAGCTTATTTGGAGAACTGCAAGCCAGAGAGTGAGATCAAAGGAATACAATACATACAGCGCTTTTATCGCAACAACAAAATAACAATGGCGGACCATATTGTTTGAGTGTTTGTGCTTGCAAAGTGTACATTAACATTTAGGAGTCCAGTAGAGCCACATTGTTTACATACATCACATTCCACTCGGGGTTTTAGATAAGATCCTTGAGGAAAAGCCACTGTTGCACATGTGTGTAAATTTGCCAACTACTTCTGTGGCAAGCACCTTTCAGGATTTGTCATGGTTTCGGGAGGTCTAAGTGATCACGTGACTGTTCACGTGAAACTTTTGAAAATCCAGATACATGTTGTTACAAGGTCAACATTGTCATGAAAATATAACTGTAAAAATAAAAACTGTGAAGTTCTGGATAAACAGCATCCGTTTTCGAAAGGCAGACTAAGTCATGCACTGGTCGCCAGTGAATATAGCAAGGCAACTGTAACGAGCGTATCGAAGATTTTGAAAACCCTCCTTTTGATGATGGATGATGGCTATTGATACATACTGTATATATAGAAATGGCTCATTGCCTCATCTTCAAAGCCCTATGATGTGCCGATATCATTTCATAAACTAATTGCAATGGTTTGGCAAGTGTTTTAAAGTGCAAGAGCCCTTCAACGGGAAGGTTGCTCATCCTGCATGCATGTGGAAAAGTAACGCCATTGAGAAAGCGGGAATTCAGGTGGTGTGTGTGTGTGTGTGTGTGTTTTGTCAAGAGGCAGCGCCCTGGCCCTGGCTGTGTCTCTCTCGCCGCGGGTCGTGTGTGGGAGTGAAGCGGCGCGCTTTGACGTACGATCCTACATGCTCACAACATTGCTCTCAGCGTACACAACAGGCAGGCGTGTACATGCACATGTGCAACCCCCTCACCTCTACCACTACTTAACTTAGAAGATAGGAGCACCTTTTATTTCTTATTTTTTTAACCCACCCAGTTTCATTGATTGTTCAGACAATTAATAATAACACGTTTTGTTTCAGATTTGGGTTTGGCATGTAAGGACTACATTTATACTAGTTGACAGAGTTGAGAGTCCAACATCTTCTTTTCTTTTTGAACTAATAGTTACCTTGTCATTTCATTGTGACGTTGACATTTTGCACATATCTATAGTCTCAATATTACTATACAGTTAACCCCTGTTTATCGTGGGGAATAGTTTCCAGATTCACCTGTGATAAATGAAAATATTTAAATATTTCAAGTATTTCTAAGTGCCTGATCTCAGTCTTTCGATTTCAAGAACTGGAAGACTATCATATAACATCACCTTGAAGAAACGAGAAGAAGACTCTCTCGCGCGCACAGTTCTCCAAATAAGAATCAAAGTGTGCTTGCTTCAAGCTGTTTATTTGTCACTCCCAGTCGAAGTTGTAAAAATTCTGAGAAAAAGTACATGCCTGAGTATTGCTGTATGCTCTTTTTGTAAGTCTTGCTGCTCCATGGGTGTTCTAAATAAAGGTGAGTAAAGTTGCAGTTGTTTGAAGGTTTATACTTAACATCAATGCTAATTTCCATTAGCCGTCTATAGCACTTTGCGTTATATGTTAGCAATAAGCTAGCTGACTTTATTATTGTTATTACCTGGTTTGGTTTGGTGAGTGTGTATTGTTGTATGCTCTGTTCGTGTGTTTTAAAGTAGCAGTTGTTTGAAGGCTTACAATTACCATAACATCTATGCTAATTTGCTTTAGCCTGTCTATGGAGTTTCACATTATATGTTAGCGCGTCTTCCTTTTGTTTTCTCAACGTGATGTTATATTTCTTGACGGGGAAAGAGCGAGACCAGCAGGCACAAAGGAATACTAAAGAAAGTGATTTAAAAAGTTTAAGTGTGTTTTAATAACTTTAAATGTGTTTCAAGCATGTCGGAGGCGTCAAACTATTTTTTATTCATTTATATATTTATATGTGGTTGGGTCTTGAATGTATCCCCAACGATAAACGGGGATTCACTTTATAAACTAAATTTACTTACATATACTCACTATTTGTGTTCATATTAAAACACCACTGGGTTTAAATGTGTGAATGCCTTTTGAATATTTTGGACTGAATAATTTTACCCCCAAAATATGAAGGAATTACACTTTGTTGTGTAAACAAGTGAACAAGCTTTGCCATCGGTGGCTACTGATGGTCTTCCTGTCAGACCCCAAGAGTGGAAACTCATAATAGAGAATCTTCATCCTCTTTTTTGGCACCGTCAGGGGAAACGACCTCCATCATCCGCCGTACAGTACCCAGAAAGAGGCTGCGAGTGGGGCGGGGGGAAGATGAGGACAAGAAGGCGGCGGGGGGGGGGGGGGTTGATGGAAGGGTTTTAGGGTGCCTCGAGTTTTTGGGGCTGAGTGCGTCTATTTAGCCCCCAGCAGATTGCCCATCTCTCCTTCCCCTTCCCCTCTGCCTACCACCCTTCTCCTCCCACTGGCTTTTGTGTGCCCTGAGTCCACTCCTCCCCCTTTTGTCACCCGGGCATTCCGCTTTGGTTAGCACGCACAATGGGCGCTCAGTGCTCGCTCTCCTGACACTGCATTCTGCATGTGCACCAGGGGAGTGGGCATGGGAGGGGGAGGGATATTGGAAAGAGGGGTGGGTGGCAGTGTGGGGGTGGGGGCCGGGGGTGGGGGGGGTTAAAGGATGACAGCAACTCACCCCATGTGACCAAAATGCCAAGCATCAACTCCCGCCTTTGGTCTTTTTTTTTTTTTTTTTTCAAAGGAGTTGTAACTCGCACCGCAAGGCTCCAGATGGGCACTAAAAAGCAGTGCCCGCTTGGCACAGCTCAGTCCAAACAAGCAAACAGGTGTCTTTCACGCTTCCTCTGCCCAATTGGTGTGACGACGTGTGTGTGTGTGTGCACGTGCGTGCATGAGTGTGTGCGCGTTCCCTTCATCTCTGCTTGCCACACAGACAGAGCAGAATTTTAAGGCCTGGGCTTCAGAGATATTTATTTTATTTTATTTTATTTATTTTTTTGATGGGGGGGGGGGGTGAAAATATTTATTCCCCCTCCCCCCACCCAACATAAAAAAAATTGTGGCAAGTCTTTGACATGTTCATTAAAATCTGGATGCCTTGTTGGCGATGTTATGATAGAGGTGTGACATGTCCAGGCTCATACAGATGATTCCGTTCTCTATTGATTGACACAACAAATACATGTTTTGTTATGTTAGTTATTGCGGTTAGAATTTGCAGTGGCGTAGAACTGCACCACATCAACCTAAATGGAGTGCAGTCCTAGTCCTAAAATTCTGGGTTGCAATCTTTTTTCTTCTTTCTTTTTTTTTTATATATATTTTTTAATATTTTGATATTATATATATAGATTATAAATGTCTTTTAAATTTGACACACCACAGAGAAGAGTGTTGCTGACAACCCTGCCAAATTTTATTGATTAAAAAAAATCGCAAAGAATATAAAATGAGGCTTAAAAATTATGAAAAATCACGCTATTTTCTCTGCTCTCAAATGCTGAAACCACGCCCCGCTCAGCTATGAACTGTCAATCAAATACCTCTACGATGACCTGGAAAAATAGATGCTACTTCATCTAGCATCTTTCTTATGAAACACATAATTACATGTTTTAGTCATGAAGATGCATTTCCGGAGTGTAGGCATACCTAGCTTGGTAAATGCAGGTCTCAATTGTGCCAGATAACCACTGATGCGAAAAAAGTCGGGCAAGTTATTACATGAAGAGGGAGGGCCGCTTAATACCACAGCCCAAGTACATCACTGGACCCTGTTTTAGCCACGGCCCCCCCCGCCAAAAAAAAAACCAAGAAATTGAAATGGTGAAAAACAGCTGACCGCTATCTCCAGAATTGAGTACTATATAGTTCTCAGTCTTCACACATGCTTCCAGCAATTATCTTCAAACACTGTATTTAGAAACAAATATCTGAATTCAGCTTAGAGGGCCTTTAAAACTCACATATTGGGTTTATGTGTATTGTTATATATGTTAATGTTAATTGTCCATAGGTGGTGTTGTTTTTCACCCATTGACAGTGCTCTGATTTTCATGCTGGTTACACCTCTAACTCGTCTTCTGGCAAATCCCAAATCTGCAGCTGACTGTAGACAGTTATTGTCCACATTTATTGTTTATTGTTTGAATGATGGCAGCACATCACACATGAAAATTTTACAGCTTGAAGCAAGCACGCTTAGCCTCTTATGTGGAGAACTAGGCAAGCAAGAGAGTCTTCGCTTACTCAAAGTGATGTTATATTAAATTTTGTCCCGTTCATTCGATCCATTTCCTAAATTGTATGTAAAGGGTTCATCAGACAGCAAGATGTATTCCGCAATGTAAGCTTTTATTAAAACCTCAAGGCAATAACCCTCCCGGTGTGCTCGGCAACGCTCAGGCAACATCAACATAACACATCTTGTCAGGTCAGACGTTCAAAATAAAAGCATGCAGTATAATAACACAGCTTCCTCAAACTCTCGTTGTCCACATGGTGGCTTATTTTCACAGTCGCACTCAATAAAAAAGCACAAAATAGTTTAAGTGTGGCTACTAAACAAGCCACGGGGGTTCACTGTAAACAGGTCTTGTATAGTTTCTCTTTAAATTGTGCACCTGTACCTAAAGTTGGGACTTGAAAGTAAGCCCCCCCCCCCCCCTCCCTCCCGCAGAGAAGCCCATTAGTGACAGCAGACATGTTGTCATGTCAACTGAGTTGACGTTCAGGTGCACAAGGTTGACCGCAGAGGAGCAGAATGTGTAATGCAAAGTGACGTTTAATTCCTACTTTTTGGTGAGCAGATTGCACAAGGATAGGCGGGTCATGCATGGGTGGGGTATAGTGGTGAAGGGAGGGGGGATCGGGGTGGGGGGGTTAGTTTGGGTTTCAAAGCCCCTGCTTGTTCGGCCATATTTCACACTACAGTGACATCTTAAAGCCCATACAGGCCTGGTTGCTTGGCCCTGTCTTTCACTTTCTCAGAAAAAAGGGGAATTGGGTTGTGAGGGAGGTTGGGGCGGGGGCACTAAAATATATGCAAATGGTCCCCCAGAGGGGATACGAATTTTATGAGTTTAGAATTTAGTTCAGCCAACTTGAATAATCAAATGTGGGAACAACCCCCCCCCCCCATCCGAGTCGATAGCTTACCTCAGACCTCATCTCCAATCCTCACATATGAGGAGCCCAGTAGGTCCAAACTAGGTGGACGAGGAACAGGAGGAGGAGGGGTGTGAAGGAAAGGGAGAAGACCTGATCAGGCCCAAGCGCCGGCTTCCTGATTACGCCGCTATTTTCCCAGCAGGCCGCCCACGCCGTGAATATGGAGTACTGGACGATCCCCAACGGCGCTCGCTCTCATCTAACAGCTGAATTAAGTCGCTTTTAGAGTGATTTCATCTGCCTTCGGTGTCTAGACCCTAAAAAAGCCTGCCAGTGAGTCGTGGCTTTTTTTTTTTTTTTTTGGGTCCCGTCCTTCGCGACCATTTACAATGTGGGGGGTCTGGCATGCAGCGGCTGAAAGAGAAAAGTTCTACATGACTGAATATAACATTACAACAGGTGGTGAATTAAACACGGACTGTATAGAATATGGCCTTTTTACATCACTGGGTCACGATAGTTTTGATGGGTTTAGTGCTCATGTGTGCACCGTCTCCATTAGTATATGTCTGTGTGGAATAAAGTGTCTAAAAAAAATGTAACATTTTTATACAGACAGGTCCCTTTCATCTCTATTCAAGAGCAAGCAGGCTTGTTGTTTAAATGGAATGACAGACTTGATTCAAACACTAAAGAATCGTGTTTGACATAAAAAAATAAACAAGTGGAAATAATCCCATTATAGCAATCTGAGTAATACCACAATATGTGGATATATATTTTTTATTTTTAGATATATTTCTTTAGAAGGCCTCAGTATTGCATCTCTGCTTTTTGCAGATGATGTGGTTCTGTTGGCTTCATCAAGCCGTGACCTCCAACTCTCATTGGAGCAGTTCGCAGCCGAGTGTGAAGCGGCTGGGATGAGAATCAGCACCTCCAAATCTGAGACCATGGTCCTCAGTCGGAAAAGGGTGGCGTGCCCTCTCCAGGTCGGGGATGAGATCCTGCCCCAAGTGAAGGAGTTCAAGTATCTTGGGGTCTTGTTCACGAGTGAGGGAAGAATGGAACGGGAGATTGACAGGCGGATCGGTGCAGCGTCTGCAGTGATGCGGACTTTGTATCGGTCCGTTGTGGTAAAGAAGGAGCTAAGCCGAAAGGCAAAGCTCTCGATTTACCGGTCGATCTACGTTCCTACCCTCACCTATGGTCACGAACTGTGGGTCGTGACCGAAAGAACGAGATCCCGGATACAAGCGGCCGAAATGAGTTTCCTCCGCAGGGTGTCCGGGCTCTCCCTTAGAGATAGGGTGAGAAGCTCGGTTATCCGCGAGGATCTCAGAGTAGAGCCGTTGCTCCTTCACATCGTGAGGAGCCAGATGAGGTGGCTGGGGCATCTGATTCGGAGGCCTCCCGGACGCCTGCCCGGTGAGGTGTTCCGGGCACGTCCCACCGGGAGGAGACCCCGGGGACCACCCAGGACACGCTGGAGAGACTACGTCTCTCGTCTGGCCTGGGAATGCCTCGGGATCCCCCCGGAAGAGATGGATGAAGTGGCTGGGGAGAGGGAAGTCTGGGCGTCCCTGCTAAAGCTACTGCCCCCGCGACCCGACCTCGGATAAGCGGTAGAAGATGGATGGATGGATTGATTTCTTTAGAAGGCAATGATTGGAATACTTAGAAAGTGAAAACAAAAAAAAACAAAAAAAATAGCCCTGTAATTTTTGTAGCACAGTAAGAATTTTGTTTCTGACTTAATGATTTTTTTAAAATGTTATCCATCATTATTTAATTAATAAAAATAAATATAATAAATTATTGGTTGAATAAATACATAAATAAATAATCATAATTATACACAAATAAACAACATGGAAAAATTTTTTAATAAACAACAACAATAATACAACAAAAAGAAAATATAATCCACAATAAAAAGTAAAAATAATAAAACAAATTTCATTATATTCATTATATTACAATAATTCAAGCCGTTCTATTGTTATTGTGTGGATGCTGAAGCGCATGTTTTCTATGAGAAAATTCACATATTAATGGGAACATTTATAAGTATAATTTCTCATTCTTGACTTCAAAATGTACAACATTCCAAAAATTCCCTTTTTTTTAACAATTCTTATTTTCCATGAGAAAATTAGCCGATAAACAGAAGAAAAATAGCAATATTCAACGTTTCTCAACAGATTTGAATTATCATACAGTAATCCCTCGTTTATCGCGGGGGTTAGGTTCGCAATAGGTAAAATCCCCAAATTAGTGACCACCGTTTTTTTTTTAATTATTCATAAATATAGCAGAAACTCAATTTCACGGACCCAGATTTAATAGACTTCGGATTTAATGGACAGAAAATAGTGTTCAGCTGGTACTCTAAATTCCCCCTCCCATGCACCACCAAGGTAAATTTGAATAAACATTAAAACATTTTAAAGCTTTTTGATATTCATTTTGTATTCTACTGGGTGTTTTTAAACCACAAAAAAAGTTCTTCAATTTAATGGACAATCGGAATTATTAGTCCCATTAGTCCGTTAAATCGAGGTTCCACTGTATTTTAAAGCTGTATGAACCTCCCAAGGCTCTTTTTAATTTTCCCAACACAACTATTAACCTCTACCATACTCTTATTAACACTTTCTATACTCTTAAACACCCTTTAAATTCTTAAACATACAGTAACAAATAGTATTACTTTGCACTACGTACATTTTATTCCTTGTAATATATGTTTTAATTTGTCTTTTTTTTTTGGTTTTCATGGTTTTGGCAAGGAAATGTTTATTTTGCGGGGAAAAATGTACACTCAAAATCCTGCGATAAGCCAAATTATGCATGATATGAATGTGAAAAAGAACTCTGCAATGCACTGAATTCATAAGGTGAAGGTGAAGTGTGATGTACAGTACTGAGGGAACACTGTACCTCCAAATTTCCAGTGAGAAGATTTTCAAATGAATTGAGAAAGTTTATTAATGATGTGCCTCAATCCTATACTCTAGTGTTCTACAGTAGATTTCCTACATTTCAAATTCTTTTTAGGGCATTTCAGCTCCCTTTCTTTAGCAACTACACCTTCTAGTGACCATTAGCATCCTTTGCTAATTGTCTGGAATAACTCACATAGCGCAAAAAAACTGCAGTTGGAGTAACAGGTTCAGCTCATCATAGGGGAAACGCCCCCACGATATGAACGGGATTCATCTCTCAGTACAAGTGAAGTAAATAAAGTTTCCCAAAGCTTTTTGATGGGTTTCCAAGACATATTAGCTATGCCTGTGTGACCAGCATGGGAGTAAGTGCCGCAACGACTTCCAATTAGATCATATGTGGGATCAAGTTGATGCACCATGACACCAACCCAAACAAGGTGTAGATCCCCACGCAAATCTGCTTAAAATCGATTTCCCCCTGCCCCCCTCCCTCCTCGTGTCAAATGGCGTTAGGTCGCACCCGTCGCGTTGAAACATGGCATAGCGCCATATCCAACACATGGTTTGGACCTGTTGCTTTTGTGTTTCCAGTGCTATTTAATGACCCTGCCTCCCCCTCCCCAACACACACACACATACACGTACACACACACACACCACCTCCACTCCCCACTCCCGCTCCCACCTCACTCACACACACTTTTACTCCATCCTCCAGTAGGCAAATCCTTCAGCTTTATTGCCCGGACTCAAGGGCTGCAGGTGCACAGACCACAAAGGAGAGAGAAGGGTTTTGGAGCGGGGGGGTTGACTGGGGGGGGGGGGGGGGGGGGTGCTGGGAGTAGAGAATGGTTAGTCGGCAGATAAGAGAGGAAGGAACAGAGACCCCCGCCCAACACACGACCACCCTCCCACTCTGATTTAGCTTCTTCACCCACCCATCTCTTCCCGTGCCCTGCATCCCCATCCTCCATGTTGCTATGGAAAGCTGTTGGAGCATTTATTCCATATCTTTAATATCCACTATAAAGGTCCATGTACCAGTACGCTCTTTGTACTCACTAGTAGGACAAATTTGGCATACTAGTAGGATAACTGCATGCTAGTAGTGAGGCAAAACTGTGCATGGGATGACACCTGCATGCTACTAGTACTGATAGTGAAATGATAACATTCTCCTCGTGGAAGTGTAGTGCTTATCTACTAATACGTGTAGTGGGCAGATGTCAACTGGTGCTAGTAACATGAAGTTGTCCTACGTGTATGTCAGAGTTCTACTAAAAGCGAAGACAAAGACTGCACTAGTTCATGAATATGGATATCAAGGATATTGAACACAGTGGGAAGACAAAGTATGCAAACTCTTTGGAATGTCCTAAAATTCTGCATAAATTGGTCATAAAATGTAGTGTGATCTTTATCTTAATCACAAGAATAAATAGTCTGATTAAACTAATACAAGTACAAACGATTCTATTTTCATATTTTAATTGAAAATAATGTAAATATTTACACGACAACAGGGAGAAGTAAGTGAACTTCTAGGCTATAGATTTTCAGAGAGCAGTCAGACGTGAGCCAACCTGGAGTCCAATCAATGAGTCAAGATTGGCAGTGTGGCTAAAGCTGCTCAGAGACCATTTTAGAATTGTCTCATGTCAAGAAGCATTGCCCGATGTTCAACATGCCTGCACCTACAGGAAAGGTTTGGTTGAGGTTATTGATTTTATTGAATTGACAATAAAAATATAAAAACATAGAATTGTTTACGTAGTCTTAACTTAAGCAGACTTGTTCATTCTTGTCATTTAGATGAGGATCAGAGTACATTTTATGACCAATTGATGCAGAAATTTAAGAAACTCCAAAGTGTTCACATCCTCCAACTGTAAATCTTTGAACATCCTTTCGTTAGTAGTACCAGTAAAGGTTATACTGTCACTAGTAGTACTACTAGTGCACAGTTTGGCCTAACTAATAACATCTTCTCGTCCTACAAGTATGCCAAAGTTGTCTACTATTGAAGACTAAGAGCCTACTCGAGTATGTCAAGCTACCTGTTACATGTCACATGGCAACTAGTTGGGCTTAGAAGTGTTCCTAGTGCAGCATAGTAATTTACTAGCAAGCCTAAAATGCATTGTTGTAGGCCAGAAGTGGCACTAATAGTAGTGGAAACATTTTGCTAGTAAGAGACAGTTGATCTGCTAGTGCACTGAAATGTCTTACACGTGAGGACAAGGAGTGTACCAGCACGTGCACCTTCAGCCGGATATCAAAGTTATTGACTAAGTGCTCAAATGGGTTCACACCACTGCGAGAGGTTGCACCTGGCATGACCAGGCCTGCGTGTGTGCGTGCGTGCGTGTAGCAGAGTGGCCACTAGCTTTTCTTCTGAGCCAGTAGAGGAGCATTAATGTGGGTACAGCTGTGCCCACTGAGGCTAGGACTACCTCATCAACATCCCACCACCGTTGGCCCCCACCATCCACAAACACTCACGAGCTATACACTGACTGATGGGCGATTCAAAAGGTCTTTGAAAACACCAAAAAGTTGGTTACTGACTAACACTAAACACCTTGTTGACAATTGCTCTAAACTATGTACACCATGCCATTGAGTTGAATTGAGGAAGTCATGGGGCTTCGAGGCTATATATACTGTCTCACTACTTATCTGACAGTGTCAATCAAAAGTGATGTGCAGATGTACCTAAAGTTACGGTCGGTGAGCGAGGTATTCCTAACTTTCATGTGGTATCGTTTAAAAAAGTGCATACCTACATATGAGGACGACGCGCCAGTAAAACAAAGACGAAAAGATTAAAATTATTCCTCCCTACCTTAGCTTTGAGCCAATTAGAAACTTCGATATGATTGTTCCTCCCTTGTTAAAATTGAATATAATACAGTAGGAGAAAATATCTTTCCACTCTACATTCCCTTGCATTTTGGTAGTCTCACAATAGAATAGAATAGAATAATTCTAATAAAGGGCTGCGAAATATCCAGGGGAAGTTTGCATCTTCCAATTTCAGCACTTCAAACTTTATTTTTCACTTGCAGGACTGCCCCAAATTCTCCATGGTGAAAAGGATCAAAGGTAAAAAAATGAAAATCAAAAATAGGGCATTCCCCTCCACTTTTCCACCTGTTGCCAACTGCACAACAATCTTAGTAGATCACACGCAACACGCCCACTTATAGCTCGCACCGTCTTTTAGAGTAACAGAAATGATTTGGTTGTTGGTAAACCAAGGGAGCAGAGCGAGGAGACACCCAGCTCCTTCTACCCAGACCAAACCACGTGACTGGGACCCAGTATTGCAACGCAGCAGACGGCAGGAGCTCTCACCACCATCACTGGCACATGACATTGAATAAACAGGCCACGCTACCTATGTTACTGGATCTGCGACGTCTAGATCTAGAACACACCCACAGGGACAGGATTAACAGGCTGCTCCAGAACACGAGGACATCCGAAACACTGTGGAACCGTACCTGCACGCTCACTCTACTTATCTTCGGCCCTAATCCTTGCTCTCTTCCACCGTCTGCTCCCGCAAGTCCAGAACAAAAGCATCACTTTGGCATAAAACAGGGTGGCGTGGTGTCAAATTCATTTTAATCACAGACCACATTGTAGTTATGGTTTCGCTCAGTGGGCCTCGTCAATATCATGTAAATGTATAATCATCTAATCATGTTATTACGTATAAATAATTGCACAAACGCTAGCTACATCTACAAATGCAAGTTAAAACGTTACCATTCAAAGCGAAAGCCATATATCAACAACACCCAGAAACGCCGCCGGCTTCTCTGCGCCCGCGCTCATCTGAGATTGACTGACGTCACAGTGTGCTGTGGTCCGACGAGCTCACAAACTGGGTTTTGTCGTACATGCCAAAGTTGTGTGCACAAATGAGTAGTAGAAGACAGTTGTGTGGAAAAAAACCTTACTTACTTGTGTGCAGAATTGTCTAACTAGTGAGGACAAACAGCATACTAGTACAAGGACCTTAACATGATAGCAAGGATAACCTTAGCCTATATATGTCCTTGATAAGGAGGCAACTAGTACATGGCACATACCTACTAGTTCAGCCTAGTAGTGTTATGCTTGTACTAGTGCATCACAGTAGCTTACAAGCAGGGTTCAATTGCGCACTAGTAGGCCAAAAGAGGCACTAATAGTAGGGGGGGGGGGGGGCAGTACTGGTAAAACACAGTAATTACTCAGGTGGTGAAGTGTCCTAGTAGTGAGGATATAGTGTACTAGTACATGGACGTAAAAATGCTCAAACGGCTTTATGGAAACCCATTTATTTGATATCCTTGTGGCACTAGTAGTAACAAAACAAAAAAACTGGTAAGACACAGTCATTCTACCCAAGAGCTAAAATGTCTCTCTAGTGAGGTGATAGACCTTAGGCTGGATATCAAGGATATGGAATAATTTCCATAGCCACATTTTTTCAAAAATGTTTTTTTTTATGACTCATTCATGCATAACTCACTGACCCCCCCCCCCCCCCCCCCTCATCAACCCCCACCCACCCCTACCACTGCTCTCCCCACTTCTTTCCTCTGCCCGAGCTATTAAATCACCATCTTGACCCCGCAACCCCAGGCCGCAACCATAAAGAGCCCCCCTGTGGTCAGCGAGGCCTGATTGTAACATTTGAATATGAAACAGGGGCCTGGAAACATCACCCCCACCCACCCACCACCACCTCACGAGTACCCCCTCTTACGGACCCGACTCGGCGGACCAAGCTTCCATCCGGCATCCTAGGAGTTACTTGGACTTGAGAAGGTGCGAGAGGGCCGAAGCCGATCTGTGAGGGTGTGTGCCGAAGGGGGGTTTTGGGGGTCGGGGGGGTGCCGAGCGGGGTGGTGGTGTTGTGGGGAGAGGGGGGGGGGGGGGGGGGGCGTGCAGAGGAGAAAGAGAGGGCAGACATTTGAATAAGACAAGAAGCAATCGGTGTTTGCATGATAAAGGAGGCCGGCATCTCCCCCTGATTGGTGTCACGGTGCGGCACTAAAGCCACGCAGCCCCCCTTAATCCCTCCCACCGCCCATCTACCCCCCGGGGAGGACCGATGTGCGGGCCGACGACATGTTTATGCGGCCAAGGTGTGACGTTAGGGAGGGGCCGCATCGTCGTCGTCGTCAAGTTTCGGGTTAACAACTTTGTGCGCATTATTCTGACGAGGCATTTAAAATTTTAAGTTAAGATCAACGCATTCCACTTTGCCGAGTGTCTCCAACAAAGGGGGTGCATCAAGAAACCATTTCAATGTGTTACATGTTATTCTGACATTTTAATCCTACTCGGGTGAATTAAAGGCAAGGTAGGGTATGAATAAAGACTTTAAAAATTATTTAAATCACAATAAGTTGTCTGAGTAAAATGTTTTTTTTTTTTAAATATTATTATTATTTTTATTTTGAAAAATCAATAAATGTGATTTTTGTGGATTTTCACCAGTGTGGGTTTGTTTATGTGCAACGTTTAGACAACAATTGACCGAGAATTTTCTTTTTATAATGGGTAACTTTTTTTTTTTTTTTTTTTTTTTTTTACATTTTGGTGAGAATTGTTGGCATCCTTAAAATTGCAGTCCAAACACCGTGTAAAGTAAATTCCGATATTTGTTTCTAAATACATGTTTTAAGATTGTAATAATAATAATTGCTGATTACGTTGCTGTGCAAAGACTGCAAACTATGTAGTACTGAATTGTAGAGTTAGCATTAAACTGTTTTCCACCATTTTAGCGTCCCTGAATTTTTTGGGCTGTAGCTAAAATGAGGACCAGGGACACACTTGGGCGTCCAACATGAGTTGCTCCTCCTTCACAATCTAAAAACTTGAGCGCTCTCATTCGCATCAGCAGTTATTCCTACGTTACGTTACGTTATGTTACGCTACGTTACGTGACGTCACATCACACTATGTCACATTACGTTATGTTGATTTGTTTTATTTCATCCCTTAACGGGGCTTTAACATTAAGATTTTGTCCATCACACTACGATATGTTACATTATGTTATGTTACGTCACGTCACGTCACATAACGTTACATTATGTTACATCATGACGTTAAATCACGTTACATTGTTTTGTTTCATCCCTCAATGGGAAGTGAATATAGAAATTATGTAGGAATTGGTCTTCTGAAGGTATCTATTGAATTTCGCTTTTGAAGAATCAAACTATTGAAATGAATGTACTTTTCTACCATATTCTAATTGATTGCGATGCATCTGTATATGGTGACGTGTATAAACTAAACAAAGTGTGCGGATTTCATTGGATCTGAACTTTGATTGCAAATTTCAATGAAACATGGAAAATGCAGTTTAACGTGCTGAGACACTTTTGTCCCTGCCAAGTTTCATCAGAGGTTTTTTTTTTTTTTTTTATTTTATATATATTTTTTTCATGTTGGGGTAATCGAGACCCTAACATGTCGCCTCGTTCGTCGACTCGTCGTTACAAGCCATCTCATTATTCACCTGAGGCGTGAAGTCCAGCACCCTCTCAGGTGGCCTCCTCCTTACCCGGCCGACCCCCCCTGGCACCAACGCGGCCCACGCAGGCCCTCTTCACGGCGCTGGACGAGAACAATGACAGAGCAGAAGATGAGAGGGGATCATGAGTAGGCAAATCCGAGGGGGCTGTGAGGGGGATTTCACAGCTCGATAAATTTGGACAATTTGTTGACAATCCCTTTTATTATGAGTCCCGCGGGAGCTGGCATAAATATTGATGATTTTGCGAAGTAAGCTGAGGCTAAGTCATGCTGCTTAGCCAAAACTTTTTGGGTCCAGGGGAGATATTTTTCCAAGGACCCGCTTATAATCCTAATGCCAATTAAACATAACCATAGGCATAATAATACAATCATAGGAATTAAAAAGTTTCCTATTAAAAAAAATATATATACAATAATAAAATCATATATTTGTTTTCAAGACAAAACAATTGTAATGTGAGATAAAGTCAGAAAGGAGTAGGGTTTTTATTTTATTTTAAACACAGTAGTATAATTTATTCCAGAATAAAATGGTGATATTATGATATTAAAATAAAACTTCAACGAGGGATGAAAATAATGTTTTACCGTGTGAATTTTGAAAATACAACTAACTAACAAGAAATATGACTCCTATTTTTAAAGGAGAATTTAAGTTGCCACATTATGAGAATAATTTTATTTTTGAAATGTATTTGTCATATTATTACAACTATCTTTGAATAGACGCCTTCATTCTCTTTCAAAATTTCAAGAAAAAAAATCATAATTTTATAAGAATAGGGTTGTATTAGTCCAAGATGAAGTTGTAATATCATGATATTAAAGTCAAAGTTTAACGAGGGAAGGAAATCATGTTTTAGCAAGTGAATTTTAAAAATATGGCAAAACATATGACTCCTAATTTTTACATAATAAAGGCATAATATTGTGATAGTTTTAGTTTTGAAATCCATTTGTTATAACATGACTTTCTTCCCTCGTTAAACTTTAATGAGCATAATATTATGACTATATCTTGGGAAACACCTATATTCTTTAAAAAAATAGGAGTCATATTTTTTTAAGGAAAAAGTAGTAATATTTACAAGAACAAAACAAGAACAATGTAAGGATGAAAATCTTACGAGAAAAAAGTTTTTTTAACATATAAATCTTTTTTTTCCATACTGAAGTTAAAGTCAAAGTTTAACCATAGAAGAAAGTCATTTTTTAGCCAGTGAAAAAGTCTTTATTCTTTTATTTTGGAAAAGATGCCTTTATTTTTTAAATAAAGGGATTGTCTTCTTGAAATAATACGCTTATAAGTATAAGAGTAGTTGGTTTATTATGTTTGCTTTATTGCTGCACTGGTCCCCATGTAGGTATTTTAAAATGATAATTTGTTGCCAATAATTTTGTGGGGACGCCAAGTTACGGCCTGATGACCACAGAGGAACGTGGCACCCCAGTTTGAGACCCATTGTTAGCCCATCTATGGCTTTTTGCATTATATTTTAGTATTCACCTTGTGGACTTTTGTTATTATATTGTTTGGTTAAACATGTTGGTGTTTTAGACAATGTTGAGTTCTCTTTTGTTTTATGGATCAGTTTTATGGTAAATTCAAACTGGGAGTGACAAGTAAACAGCTTGAAGCAGGCAAGCTTTGCCTCAAATTTGGAACATTGTGCCAAAGTCTTCTTTTCATTTCCTCAAACGTGATTTTATATGATAGTCTGCTATTTGTTGACAGCTAAAGAGTTAAATGAGGCACTGAGGAATACTTTTAGTAAGTTTCGATTTGTTTGACGTGTGTGGGAGGGGCAAAATTCTATTTAAAAAAAAAATTCTCCTATGATCGCTCTTGATCACAGGTTTTCACATATCGTGAGTGGGTCTGAAACGTATCCCCTCGCTTCGCTTTATTGTATGTGTATATCCATACATGTTAAGCTGGTGCAGAAGCCTCTGGAGGCTCCTCGGGCTAGCGCTGGCGGCCCTGCGGGACACACCTCCAAGAGAGATGGCCCGACTAACTCTACATGGCAACTAATCAATAAGTGACACAGTCAGTCAGCAGCTGAGTGTGTTCAACACTCCCCAAAAAATCCCCACCCCCACCCCGAAAAAGGTTCCCAGAGTTACACTCGACTACACATTATAAACCTCACGCACTTGCAAACATAAGGACCGCTTGCACACTCTAATGCAAGTCAATAAAAAAGATGATGAAGCTCCGTTTTTATGTCAGAGAGCTATTCATTTAACAATATGTGTATTATTGTGGCTGTAATTTGTATCCAACTGAGACCTCCGTCCACTATTTGGATGGATGACATTCAAATTCCCACTACGTACTTACAGTAAATCTTAACATGGGCCAAAAAAATTGCATTGCCGTCTTTATTTCTGACTTATTTTGTTGTTGTTCAAAAGACAGTTAACTGCAATTTGAGCTAAATGTATTATTACCACTTTTACGGTACATGTACAGCATCATAAATAATTGGTGGCTAACTAATGGGACCTTTTGTAGTGGATCTTAGCGTAGACAGTACATATATATATTTGTTTTCATTTATTTTTTTGTATGAATGTATGAATGACAGCCGTCTATCTGTGTTAAAATTCAAATGTGACTTACGCCTGATGTAAACACACTTACTAATGGGCAACAGTAAATTGGGCCTAAACGGACCTCAGCAAAACATATGTGTCAGTGAGTGAGTGAGTGAGTGAGGGAGTGAGAGAGTTAGTGCACGCATGTGTGCCATGAGAAGGTGCACGACCACTTTCCACCTGACAATAGCTATATGATCAGAGGGCTTCTGCCATTGTGTGTCTGTCAATCCGGATTCCCTCTCACTGTCCTCGACAAACACTAATCAATAGCTGTGGCCTAGATGAAAGGCCTAATCTTCCCTCTCATCCCCCCGGACCCTGGCATTGTCTTGGAGCCGGGCCGCCACTCAGCGCACTGTCCCAAGGCGTACATGCTCGTGTGCGCACATACACACTTGGCCCCATTTCTTGCCGGTTTCCGAGACGGGTCACAAGTGGGGTCAGAAGAAGTCGGGTTCAAGACGAGGCTGCATGCTCCAGTGTTCCTAGACAAAGTTAATGTGCGACACAGAAAGGGACCATCTGCGGCAGACGCACTTTTACACACTCATTTCTCCTCAATGTAATGCGAGAATTTCCGTTTGTGCCTAATTGCACTTACAGGTTCATCGGAAAGCGTTCTCTCGGTCCACTTGTGCCGATGTGTTGTGCCTTAACGCTTTAAGGCAATATCCATACAAATACGCTTATTTTTCAAAACTAAATCGAACTGATTACTGAGCCAGATTTGAGCATTTTCCTCCATTTCTGATCAAAGTGAGCAAAGACCTGTGTGGGGTATGTTGAGAATGACGCCCCCCCCCCCCCCCCCCCCCCCCCAAACTGCTCAGAAAACGATACACACATAGCAGTAATTCAGGTGTATTCAAGCATTTTTCTTCCTTTCCAAACAAACTGAGCAAAGGCCTGATTATCGTTTGTCTTTAAATGATTCACTGGGGATCACAATTTTTGGTGAGTTAGGTCTGACAGCTGTTTTTAACAATTTCTTGGGTGCAGAATCCAAAACTGATCTCATTTTTCTCCTATCATGTCAAGTTTTTGAACAAAGTGAGAACAAAGTGGAACAAAGGAAATATATACCTATGTAAATAAAACACTAAGATGGAAGAGTTACAGCATAAAACGAATTGAACTTACAACGGTATGCCCATGGTTACAAGGTTAAGAGAAAAGCCAGCAAAATTCCGACTATGCTAGCTTTCTGTGTGCAGATGTTGATAGTACCGACCTATTGGGAGTTGCGCACACCTCTCAATTGTGACTGCACACACAAGTTGCCACGTAGCTGTAGATGAGTCCAATCGTAATCAGCTGGCAAGTCTTACTACAGCTAACCAGTGGAGGTTTGCTTATCTGGAGGGTAAGCTGTGGAGAGAAACCTTGACGTGCTAGAAAAGTGACTGCAATTTTGAAATCAGCATGCCAATTTTAGTTTTAATCAGCATATAAATCTAACACAACAGAAATCTTTTTTTTTTCAAATTGTTCCCCAGTGTTATTTAGAGTGAATATCCTTTGTTGTTGGGTGTAAAAAGAGTGTTTTTTCCATTCCTGATCTGCTTGGAAAATAGTTGTGGCCAACATTCATTAAGCTTGGTTAACACGTACTAATAATCGGGCCAAATTTCAGCGTTGATCCCCGTTTACAATCAAAATCATTGAAGGCCAGGACATTATTAGACGTCTCTAAAAGATCATCCTGTGCAACTATATTTTAGGTGTCTTCAGAGTGATTATTTGTTTTCATACTGATCTGCTCGGAAAACTGTCAAGGCCGACAAACATGAAGCAGGTTACACACATACCGTCAATCGGGCCTAATTTAAGCATTTATCCTCCATTGTGTTCAAAGTCAGCAGAGGCCTAATTATCGGATGACAGATTATTCTGAGCAAATATCCTGTGGTGTGGGGTGTGGTCAGAGAGATTTCTTCTTCATACATGAATTCAAAAGATACATATTTATACAAAGAGCGAATTTGTCCAAGTAATTTTTTTTTTTTTACGTCTTTTAATTATTATTTCTTAAAATTTTGCAGTATTGTTTTTTTCAAAGTTTGTTTTAGGTCACTAACGTTTTGGAAAAGTCGAGCAAAGTTTTGGCTTGTCTCTTTTGTCCCTTGTACTGCATGTGCCGTTATCTCCCTATGTGAGCTTTATATTCCTGTGCGATATTTAAGTGCAGCTGCATTTCAGTATATACACACACACACACACAAACACACACATGAGTGGCCTTTTACTCAGTTCGCAATAAGACATTTACCAGAATTAACTTTCTGGTTTCTGATTGGCTGAAATCCAGAGGTAGCAACTATTGTTTTGCCATGTGTTCTTGCAAAAGTAATTTCTTTCTCAAAATCATTTTATTTACTTTGGAGAGTAGGAAAAAAAAATACCTGTATACTGTACGTGTAGTTCTAAAAGGCCTTGGATAAAACATCAAACGTCTGTCCGACGTTGTTCTGCAAAGAAAAAAGAAAAAAAGCAGAACAAAACGTTACCCGCTTTGCTTTTAGCTGTTTGTGTGATTAGCATGGTCTTTGTTTGCCTAGGGACAAAAGAGGCACCAAGCCTTATTACGTTCATATTAGGCAGTTCTCGTACGCTTCTGGCACAGAGTAAACACAGCTTCACAGGCAGACATGTTAATGGATGACCTAACCACTGAGGTCAGGATCAGACCGAATGTTGACATTGTATTGTACAGAGGCTCTGCCACAGCTAAAGCATACATAGCCATTTTTAACATCTTAATTGATTTTTCAAATGAGAGCAATTCCACACATGATGATAGGGAGAAAAAAATGGGCATAAAATGTCCTTACTGCTCCAGATGACCAACGCAGCGCACCACACACATATAACGATATCTCCACAGACAATCGCTATGTCCACCCCCTGTGCCTGTCTCACGATTGCCAGACCCAACCGTTTTCTGAGGGGATCAGCGAGCCAAAATCCCTCGGAACGCACCCCACATCATAGGATAGTCAGCAGAATCACGAAAGAAAAATTACTCTTTAGATAGCCACACCACAGGATAATCGCTCGGGATAATCATTTAGTGATAGCAGATAATCAGCCTTTGCTGACTTTGATTGCAAGGTGAGAAAATGTTCAAATTCTGTTCCATTATTATTATGTGTGAAGCCCACTAAATGATAGGAATAGGTGACAAATGTTTGGCCCGATTATCAGTATGTGTGGAAGAAACCTTGCTTAACGTTTGTCAGACTTGACTTTTTCCAAGCAGAACTGAAAGAAAAAAAAAAACACTCTTCACCACCCCACACCGCAGTACAATTGATCAGGATAATCTTTTAAAGACACCCAATAATCGGGGCTGGGCTGACCTTAATCGCAAGGGGTGAAAAATGCTCAGCCTAATGATTGGTATGGGTGTACTCCGCTTAACTCATAGAATTTTGGTGTTTCTGAAGGAAGTGCTTATACAGTATACTACTGTATGTGTATCCAAAGCTACACCAAAAAAAATGGTCAGTAGCGTTGTTTTAATAAAACTCATTTCAAGTTTCTCATTTCAAACTAGCACGTCCGAGAGCTGGAAGGTTTGGTTTCTGGGAGGTCCTGGGTTGAGCTTGTTTTCTTCCCAGCGACAAACAAGCAAAGAAATTGGCGGCTGGGCGGATGCGTCTTCTCAACCGGCGGCGCGCTGCCCTTTGAAGCGCTTCCCACTTGGCATTCCTGCCGGTTGTGTCAGGCACGACGATTCGACCACAGCTATCATTAATGAGACGTGGCGCAACAGAGAAAAAGACCATGGGTGTTCACTGTGGCAGTCGAACTTGAGCGAGAACAAAAAAAAAACTGGTATGAAGATGGCTCGATGCAATTTGCTTCTTGGGAGCGCCTGTTTGTAGAGGACGGCTCTCAGTGGGTCAGCCCGAAAGTCCTGACCCCAGGAGGATTTGATGCCATTTTCCCACGCAGGGAGTCGACCTGAGAGGAGCTTGTTAACAACATCTGCCCCAGTTCAGGGAGATTAACCCCCACCCTAACCCCCGCACGCACACACATACACACACACACACACACACACACTGCTCACTGCTGTCAATCTTAGTACCACGCAAGTACTACTACTCAGGGCCAGGCCAGGGGCTGAGCTGGACGGGCCGCTCCAGGCCCCTCCGGGCTGGACTCCGAGGGCCCTCCTGGAGATCCCAGCCACAGCAGATCGATATAGTGGCTGTGTTCAGACACATTCACTCATTCCCAAATCACGCCACAGTGAACCCCCGTTTATCACGGAGCGTCCGTTCCAGATGATAAAACTGTTTTTTTTTTTTTTTGTTTTTTTACTTTTTACAGTTTTACTCCTCCCAAACCCTTTAAACCTATTAAAACACGCTTAAACAAGCAACAAAAAAACGTGGCCACCATCTTTGTGGAATTTCTAAAAAATGGAAATTCAATGAGCACTTCAAACGCCTCTAAAGTCCTCCTTAACAAATCAATTCAAGAAAAAACAATGGCTGACTGAAGTACATGGCCAATTCTGCTACTCTTCTCACGAATAATGTTCCGTTTGCGCTATTGAAATCGAGCATTTTTAGGACGAGTGACGCAGTTGGAAACGTCACAGTAATTTTCAGGGATCAGCTTGGAGAACACTTAACGGTGGATATTTTTTAATGAAACTTGTCAGCTGATCGGGGAAGGGGCTTCCCCAAGTTGTAGATGAAACGGAAGTATTGATTGTAGCTGTAGCCATGTTTGTCCTCATTAGGCCTTGCTGCATCAACTGATGAAGCCTGAAAGCGAAACCTCTTCTAAGACAACCAGAACAGTTCTGTTAGGATTGATTCAATGCTCTGAGAATGAAATGAGCTGGATGAATGAGATATAACAATCAAAAATGCTGCATCTTATCACATTTGCTTTCACAAGAAAAATTACATTTCCAGTCAGCCGTATATAAATATATATTTTGTTTTACAAAGATTCTTAACTACACTTATCATTTCATATGTAACTGTGGCTGAAAAGCGAAGCGTGGAGAGTGCATAAATGGGGCATTCATTGCTTATATTCTCTCAAAAATCGACACTATTATTTCTATTATTCTATTATTTCAAAAATCGACATTATTTCTCGTCTTTGTATGATTATACGTCATGTTGGCGAGGGCAAGCCGTTTCTTGCTTGACAATTGCACTCTGTTGTTTGTGGTTCGATAAAAAAATAAAATAAAATAAAATAGGACAGTAGTATATGTTGTGCATCAAAACAATGTACTGTATCCCAATTTTAAAAAATATATATATATAGGGGTCGCACTGTTTCTATTGCAGTGAGTTGGTATGTGCGAGGGTCAATCGCCTGGTGTGCAGGTGTGAATCGCCGACAGTATTTTTTTTTTTTCGCGATTGTTGGGTTCAGCCTTAGGGAGACTAATACAACGAAAACTTGTACCTTCTTCTTTTCGCTCTAATTACATTGCATCTACATGTAGTATAGCTCAGTGCTGCCCGGCATGTTGAGGCAGAACGTGGTACTACACTGAAGGCACACAACTCTAAATTCGGACTTGCCTGTATAAAGGCATATAAAACATCCCTTAAAAATTTGCACGATAGTGGGATTTCACTGGGATAACAACATATTCGAACAGCACTA
The DNA here is from genome assembly GCF_024500385.1 of Phyllopteryx taeniolatus. Classification (NCBI taxonomy): domain Eukaryota; kingdom Metazoa; phylum Chordata; class Actinopteri; order Syngnathiformes; family Syngnathidae; genus Phyllopteryx; species Phyllopteryx taeniolatus. The sequence continues at coordinate 23,216,719 of NC_084511.1, read as the reverse complement.
CAAAATGGTAAAGTCACTCTGTAGTAGATGGGGAGTGATTCCAAACACAGAAAGTCTGATTCCCCAAATGCAATCAGACATTCTTCTGCAGGAGCAGGAGATCCCGTGTGAGAGATTACGCAAAGGAGGGCGTACATGTCGCAAAAGGCGTGGCCCTGCGGCGGAGAGCGGCCCGGCCGGTCGAGCAGGCGGGTTATGTGATGTCATCAGACCAAGTCGTCACTCCACCAGCCGCCATTCTCTAATGACTTTTTCCACTCGTCACGGTGACACAGATGAGGAAGATGCTTTCCCATGAAGAAGAAGAAGAAGAAGAAGTAGGTGTCGGGGGCATGTCGTGACATATTACGAGGAGGAGCTGGAGCGCGGCACAGGCGCACGCATGTAGGCCAGTGGTTCTCAAACCTTGGTCCCAGGACATCACGGGGGTCCCAGGGATGTAGTCTGGGGCCCATAAAATAAAATAAAAATATCTCCATTTAGGCGGCACGACTGGTTAGAGTGTCTGTCTTACCGTTCTGAGGAACGGGATTCAATCCCCGGCCCCGCCTGTGTGGAGTTTGCATGTTCTCCCTGTGCCTGCGTGGGTTTTCTCCGGGTACTCCGGTTTCCTCCCACATCCCAAAAACATGCGTCGTAGGTTAATTGAAGACTCTAAATTGCCCGTAGGTGTGAATGTGAGTGCGAATGGTTGTTTGTTTATATGTGCCCTGCGATTGGCTGGCAACCAGTTCAGCGTGTACCCCGCCTCCTGCCTGATGATAGCTGGGATAGGCTCCAGCACTTCTGTGACACTTGTGAGGATAAGCGGCTCAGAAAATAGATGGATGGATGGGTGGACATTTATTATTTTAAAATGTTTATCTAAAAAGGGCATACCTACATATGGGGACCGAACATGATAAATGAACAGTGTTGAGGAGTAACTAAGTGGTAACTAATTACATGTAACAAGATTACATCATTTAAATACAAAATGTATGTAATTCAAGTCCATTACATTACTGGGAGAAAATGTGTAATTAAATTACAGTTTCTTTTGGAAATTTCCATGACTGCAATTTTAATTACTTTGAAAAATAGCTGCAAAAGCTCAGATTTTTTTCATATCACTTCCTCCTTCTAAAGCCGACTCTTGTGAATGGCTCTCTCTGGTCATGTGCTATTCTGATATCGTCTCAAGCATGACATATTTTTCCAAATATGACCTCAAAGTTAGTGTTATTTATTTACTTAGTAATTTAGTTACATTAGTCAACTCAAATTACAACTTTATCTTCGAAAAACACGATTTTATTCTGATATGATCACTTTTGAGCCAAACAAAATACATCTTTTGTTCTTGTAAAGATTAGGACATTTTTTTCTTTCAAAAAACAAATATGACTTCTGTTCTTCAGAGAATAAAAGCATCTCTTCCGAATAAAAAGGCATAAAATTTACGAGAAGGAAGCTGTATTTTTGAAAAATTCACTTATTTCCCTTCTTGAACTGAATTTGGCTCTGTGTTAGAAAAACGCAACTTTATTCTCGTAACGTTACGACTTTTTATTCCAACAAAATACATCTTCGTTCTTCTAGTTCTTCTAGAATGCTTTTTCTGGATGGACTCTTTTTTTCCTTGAAATATTAGAACTACTATGATTTACAGAACAAAGTTGGTTTTAGAGAATAAAAGGTGCAACATCACAAAAATATAATTGTATTTTTGAAATTCACTTGTTAAAATATGGCTTTTTTTCCCTTGTTAAATTTTGACTTTAATATTATAATATTAGGACTTAATCTTGGAAAACGACAACATTATTCTCGTACTATGACAACGTTTTATCCAGAACAAACACTCCCTTGTTCTCCTAAAGAATATGATTTTTTTCCCTTGAAAAAACATGACTCCTATTTTTCAGAGAATAAAGTTGCTTTTCCAGAGTAAAAGGTGCAATATTACGAGAATAAAATTGCATTTCTGAAATTGACTTGTTCAAACCTGACTTTCTTCCCCAGTTAAACTTTGTCTTTGTAATTATAATGTTATCACTTTACCTTGCTAAAATACGATTTTATTCTCATAAGACTCTTTTCTTGGAAAATATAGCACTTTTTTCCACACTTTTTTTTTCAGTAAAGAAAATAACTGTTTTATCGTAAATTTGCGACTGCTTTTCTCCAAAATAGCAAACTTTTTGATGCCTGCGGTATTCAAGGGTACACACGATCGTTATGATCGTGAGGAGATCCTTCAAAAACCTCTCCCCTTTGAGGGCTCCCTGGACCCCCAAAAGTTTGAGAACCCCTTGCATGCAGACGATAGAGTGCAAAAGAGGTAATCTGCTGAACCCGTGATGTGCAGGTCTATAATTAGGTTAGTTTTGGGAGAGAGGGGGTTAAAACAACAGGGCCTGTGAGGTCATAGGGAGATGGAAGTGGGATATGCCTGCACTTGCTGAGTGGGCACCCAGAGAGAGCAAGAGATCAAGAGAGAGAGAGCGAGAGGGATGGCGAGGGAAAGAGAGAGAGAGAGAGAGGCCCTCTGGGTACTCACTAGGGTGACGGCAAAAAAAGGAGGAGGGGACGGGGTGGGGGCCCCAACTTGGACGGCCTCATTACCAGAACGTTCCGTCAACAGCTAGGTCCCGTCCCTTCCCATCCGGCCACACTCCCACACGCACGTTTTTTTGTCACACATTTTATCTCCCAGAAAACACAAATTATAATTACAAATAATGATACAAAATTAGTCATCATTGCCTCCGCCAGGTTAAAAGTTCCCATCGGCCTTCCTTTTCATGAAGTGTTTTTGTTACTGTTTGGAACCTGGCATGACTCAAAAAAAGCTGTTGAGTTGTGGCTCTGGGGTGGACAGGTTTATTGGTTTTGATATGGATACAAACTCATCAAGATCTTTCACTTCTTTCTTTTTTTTTTTCGCAAACGTCGACGTATCTATAAAAGTTGTGAATTGGGATTGGAATAACGTTTAGTGTGTAGCTCGAACCTGACCACAGATAGGAACGCCGTAATCCGACGTGAGAATTCTGGAGCCGATCCAAATTGCAGAGGTTCGGCAAGGCTTGATGTGCACTGTGGGAGTTTGTTAGTTCACAACTTCCTGTCTACAGTTTGGGGCGTTTTGTAATAAGCAGCCAAGCCTTTGAAGTAAAAGCAGAATCGGATCCATATAATGTCAAAGCAGATTGAATTCGAATGCTGTTTAACTGTTTCGAGATTTCGCCATGACAGGTTCGTGATTCTGCAGGACCCTGTGCGAATGTGGTGGAAACACAGATAGTTCTCTCAGCTGCTTCGAAACTACGTCAAAGGTTGAATCAAGGCAACTGGACAGCTCTTGTTTGTTGAAGATGTTTAACCTTTAGTCCGAAAGGCTTCTTCAGTTCTAGATTTTAAGTCGAGAGTCCCTCCATTTATGCCTCGGTGGCGGTGTTTAGGAACGGTTTCTAGTTTAACATCGATGTCTTCCATAACACCCATTTCAAATCAGTGGTCCTCCTTATCCAGAAAAACAATATTAGCCTATTGTTGACCATCCCTAGGGAAAACATCCATTCAGGCATAAATAGAGGGACTCCACACCGAAAAATAAGAACTGAAGAAGCCTTTTGGATTAAAGGTGAAACGTCTTCAACAAACAAGAACAGTACACTTACCTTGATTCAACCTTTGCGGATTATCGTGACCTGGATGACACACAATCTACACAGACGTGTTTCCACTATCCCATAAAAATACACAACTGCATGACAAAGACACTTACTGTTTTGACATTCCCTTTTTGAGACTCCCAGTGCATGTTTTTGCGGCAACCAAATGTGGTGGAAACACAGACAGTTCTCCAGACTGTTTCAAGCTCCCTTAAACTTTGATACCACTACTCAATAAAAATACACACATTTATGGCAGGTACAGTTTCAACAGTCCCACAATTTCTCTTGATTTAACACACTTGTGAATCTAAAATCCACTTTAGTGGATATGAAGTCGGTGTGCACAAACTTTATAGCACCTGCACAAAAGAATGAAATCATTTCATTTCTATTTCGAGTCACTTTAGAAAAGGTCATCGAATTTCAGAGTGAAAGACATTTGTGACAATGCCAAAACAGGTCTAATTTGACCTGAACAGTTTGCAAGCCAAAATGTGACATTAGGAGCCAAAATGCCCATGTATGAATTTAGGTTCGTTTTGATGATAATTACACATGATTAGATAAAAACCACACCTCGAACATTAACACTCATTATGATGAGGAGCAAAGGAGGAGGCAATCTGCTTAATTAATTACAGGGGGGAAAAAATTCAAAACATCATAGTCATAGAGTGTGATTAGGTGACGGGTGGCTGCTGGCACACTGGAGTGACTTAAGACTCCGGCCAGTGAATGCAGGGAGGTCCGGATAATCTTTCCCCTCCACAAAGGTGCGCGGGGGCTAATCCAGGCTGCTGTGCTCAGCTTGTGGATCAAGTCCTCCCATAAAGGAGAGTGTGGGAAGGCCAGCGGGAACGCCACCGCATGCTCCCAAAAACCTCTTTGGTGGCCGCAGCCCATTTCTGCCAAAATACACGGCAACAGCAGGCCGCCTCGTCGGCATTAACGCTACACTACGCTCATGTTTGGGACTGGAGATGCCACAGATTTCCAGTGAACGACCTGAAAAGTGCACATGTGCAGAAAAGCACAGCAGTATATAAGAAATTACATATTTAGATGGTACGTTAGATGTGTCAATTGTTGCTTTTAAGAGCAACTTTTAACGGCACCTGCAGCGTAATTGTGTAATTTCTTTTTTACGTTTTGAGGAAAAAAACACAACAAATTCAACAAACAAGAAGCATCCAGTTCTCTTGATTCATCCTTTGCAAATCACCATGAACTGGATGACTAAAAATAATCATAATCATAATAATTTTTGTAGGATGCTTTTTTTAAATGATTAATATTGTGAAAATAGGCTAAAAATGACTTGGGCAACCATGCTATCGGGCTAATATGTAAGATATGACTTTTGTATAGAGTCAGAGTAGTTGTGTGCATGGGCCAAATTGCGGTGCTAAGACCTTTAATAACCAATAAGGTTAGATCCTTGTATAATTACAATACACCAATTTCAAATTTAACAAGCTTGTAAGATGTGCCAGTGTTACTATGTCTCGTGTCTTTATTGATAACCGTCAATATCGTTCTAGAAGGGTCTATCGTACTAAGGAAAGCATTTGGCTATTAGTGAAATGAATGAAGTAAAGCAATGAAAAGATGTTAGTGACAGGACAATAAAATGTGTCCACCCGGTCAACAAATCAGTATAAAAACCAAGAGACTGAAAATGTTTTATACAAATTTATTCAGCATTTAAGAATAGCAGAGGCTCTTAAAATATGTAGAAACGTCAGTTTAAATTAAAAAAAAAAAACTTTTTTACTTCAGCAAATGAGTGAAGTTGACACTGCCCAAAAAAAACAACACAAACTAAAAACCATCACAGAAAATTACAAAACAAAAACAAATGTGAACACATTTTTCACTTGACAAAACATTGGGATCACAAGCTAAGAAAAGAGGGAGGGGGTAACTATAAATAAAAACTTGCGCTTGCGACCAGCACAGTCTTAAGATTTCATTCCAACCTAAAATTAAAAAAAAAAAAAAAAAAAAAACAGGTGATGAGAGGAAAGAAAAGGAAAAGGTCTACAAGTTTGGACAGCTGACATTCTACAAATTAAGTGTAAACTTTTTTTTCTGAAATAAACCAGCCTCTCCACGAGGCCACTTGCCTTTTCACACACAGGTGAAAATGCGGCATTATTTAATACATAGAAGTCCAATTTTTCTACATCACTTTGATTGCTTATATCGTTGTGATCATAAAAACTGCCTTTTTTTTAATCTTTTTTTTTTTTTTTTTTGCAATGCAATTTCCTCTGGCGGACTTAATGGTCTCAGTCTCAGTCCAAAACAGCACAACGAGAACATAAAAATATTGCGTGTGAAAATTGTTTCTTTTGCAAGGGTGTCAAACTCGTTTTTTGTTACAAGCCACATAAATGTATCATTACCTATTTTTTTAATGAACAAATCTAATTTGAAATGAGAAGTCATAGAAAATAGCTGTGGGCAAATATTTAAGGATTGTTCGATTTATACAAGGTATTTTGGGGGATAAACGCTTGTAAACTTGAAAAAAAAATGCAATTCATGAATCAGACACTTTATTTGCTTTAGTGGGCCGGATGTGGCCCCCAGGCCTCGAGTTTGACACAGTCGCTTTCCAACAAGCAAAAAGTTCAAGTATGCAAGTACTTTTTTTGTTGTTGCTGTTGTTGTTTTTTTCCTTTTGAATAGTTAAGTCTTCTTTTGCTCTCGCTCAGATGTGGGTGAGAGGCAGGGTCCCGTTGACACCCGTCCCCGCGCTCTGGTAGTGGGGGTGCACGCTGTGTAACCGGCTGCCCTGCAGGGCCGAGTGCTCCGCGCTGTCCCCGCCGGGCGGCAGGTACATGCTGATCATGTCCCTCAGGTCCCCCAAGCAGGCCCGCTGGGAGTGCGACGTGATGGCCGGGGGCGGCGAGCTGGGCTCGCTCTTGCACATAGAGCCCAGGCCCACCATGGCCGGGTTGGGGTTGGCTCCGGCCCCACCGGCGCTCACCACGGCGGCCTGCTGCGAGCCGTAAGCCGCCGCCGCTGCCGCCGCCGCCGCCCCCGGGGACATGCTGTAGGTGGAGGCCGCGTTCATGTAGCTCTGCGCCGTGGTCATCATGGGGTACTGGAGCGAGGCCATCTCGTAGCGGTGCATCTGCTGGATCTGCGGGCCGCTCATGCCGTGGTGCTGCGGGTAGGCCAGCTGCTCCTGCATCAGCGAGTAGGCGCTGTTGCTCCAGCCGTTCATGTGCGCCGCGTAGCCGTCCATCCTCTGGCCCACCTGCACCGGGTTGGCCACCGCGGGGCCGCCCGGGGCCAGGAGCCCGCCGGGTAACGAGTACTTGTCTTTCTTCAGCAGGGTCTTGGTCTTCCTGCGCGGCCGGTACTTGTAGTCCGGGTGCTCCTTCATGTGCATAGCCCGCAGCCGCTTGGCCTCGTCGATGAACGGCCGCTTCTCGGCGTCCGTCAGCAGCTTCCAGTCGGCGCCGAGTCGCTTGCTGATCTCCGAGTTGTGCATCTTGGGGTTCTCCTGAGCCATCTTGCGCCGCTGGCCGCGGGACCACACCATGAAGGCGTTCATGGGCCGCTTGACGCGCTCCGGGTCGCCGACGCCGCCGCCGCCGCCGCCCTTGGAGCCCGGAGCCGAGCCCGAGTTGGGCTGAGGAGGCAGCGGGGACTTGATCTCGGTCTCCATCATGTTATACATAGCTGACCCGGACGGCTTTGCTCTCTTGCCACAAAACAAAAACAAAATAAAAACAAACAAAAAACAAAAACAAAGTTCGGTAAAAAGCACCTCAAGTCAAAGACAAGCTTTAGACTCCGAAAAGAAGCCGAAACTTGGAGGAAAAAGCTCGGCGCGCAGGTGCTCCTCGGCTCTCGACACAAGTCTGCAAACTTGTTCGACCGAGCCCCGCGCGGGCGTTATTAGGCCCGGCAGGGCCCGTGTGATGGAGTGGAGGGCGACCAATCAGAGCCAGCCTCCCCAACGGCCGACCAGCCAATCGGAGAGCGAGCCGGGTTGCGCCTGTGTTTTCGGCTCCCAAAAAAAAAAAAAAAAAAAAAAAAAGTTGAAAACTATACACGTTTATATATATATATATATATATATAATTTTGCTACAAGTTCGTTTAATTTGATTTTTTTTAATTATTATTCTTTAAAATACTGACAACACAAGTCCCAATTTCCAAATATAAATATTGTCATTTAGAGCATTTATATGCAAAAAAAAGAGAGAAATACATGGGGGGAGGGGTCTCTTAATTTTATTTTCCAGAGCTCAATATCACTGCAAAATGGTATATATATATATATATATATATATATATATATATATATATATCCCTCCCAAAAAAAATTATTAAATTAAAAGTAACGTTGAGGGGAAATGTAGCCAGAAAAGCAGGAAATAACCACTTTAACCCAGCTGTAATTCCATGTTGTCGTCAAAATATAATATACATCACAATATATTGCAGACTGATCATCACAAAACACTTTTCACCATTTATTTTAATTAATCTGTTTTTAGATCAGGTGTTGCCTTCAGGGACTGTCTGAAATGACAGCTTTGGTCGCAGAATTGAGCGAAAAACAACTAGTGTAGCCTGTGGTTAAATATGACCTAAATCCAGTTTAAAATAGACTCCTTCCTATGCATCTTGCGAAAACTTGTAATACATCAACGACCTCTTGTGGAGAGTGGCGGACATCTCATACATACTCCCTGATCATGTGGCCCTCCCCCTTCCAAACAGCTCCACTCGGTTCCAATGTGTGTGTGTGTGTGTGTGTTAATGGTTATTAAAATGACGAGACGACATTAACATGTGTCTGCTTCCCCCCCAAAAACGAGCTGAAACCCCAAAGCATTCACACCTGCTAATGGGCCCCTGGGAATCGACCATCGAGAGAGAGAGAGAGAGAGAGAGAGAGAGAGAGAGAGAGAGAGTGAGAGAGCCATTAACACCTGAGGAGTCATGGGAAAGATTCTGATTCAGATTCGTTACCCCCCAAAAAATATTGAAATATTTGAGTTAAACAGTCAGAGTTTGCACGACTGGAACTATATTCACAATACTGTTTTGTACGTTGTATATTTGCTTATATTTAAGTGCAACATGGAGTATGTGCATGTAAATGCAATTGCTGACCACACCCAAAAAAAAAAAAGTTGTATTTAGTTGCAAAAAAAAAAAATGCTCTCTATTGTAAAATACATGTAATATTTCTTCAATTAAAACACTATTTCTTCACAAAACGTTACAATGTTATATGTAAATGTAAAACACATGCAGTATAAAACATTACAAAAGTGTGCCATAAAAATTTTGAACCCAGAACTGGAATATTTATGCATTGATGACATAAAAAAATGTCACGAAAGAAATTGGCCGACAAGTGGTAGTTTCTCACAGAAATGCAATTTTGTTTTTGGAATTTAAAAAAATGTGTTCACAAAACGCTATAGGATATCGAAATAAAACCACTTGGTCATGAAATGTTAGTTTTCCATGAGGCGTGGACACAAAAGTGCTATTGTGCACGCAAATGTATTTGGCTGATGACAACAACTTGTGTTTTGGCACACAAATGGATACTTTGCCCAACCACATATTGTCACCAACGGGGTAGCTTCCCACACAATTTTCAATTCACACACTATCTTGGTTAAAAATAAAAAAAAAAGGTTACAATAAGCGATAAAAATGGGTTTTCCCGTTAAAACACACTCAAAGATTTTGTTATGCCATAAAAACATATTTGGACATAAAAATTATAGTCCGTCATAAAACATTTTTTGCTGGTTTCACATTTTCGATTCAAACACTATTTGTTAAAGGCTCTTCTTGTGGGGAATCTGACCACAACTCGATACACCTCAATACCACCAACAGGCCACTAGTGGAACAGCAGGCAGCCATTAAAGTAAGTTTGGTCTGAAGATGCAGTAGAGATTACAGTTAAATAAAAAATGAAGATTTTGTATGCCTATTTATCATTTTTGTTATTGTGTCTTATGTTGGATTTTCATCTGCGCTTGTTTTTCGAGTTGATTCGAGCGATTCTGGGTGTTTAAAACTTTAATCAAACCAAATGAAAATGAAACATTATTTTGACCATGTGATTTAGTGTTGAAACTTCATTCATAAATAAATAGATATTGCGAAATATTACAGCATTTCTTGACCATAACAACAGCACGTTACCTCCTCGTTTATTTAAGGCAGTTCTTTTGAAAGTGTGGTATCAGTAGTTGTACGCAGGCTCCCTCTAGTGGTATGCAAAAGAACCACTCCAGTTCAATTGTATTTCACTTTTATTGCAGACGGCCGCATTATTGGGCCACTGATGAACTTGTGCACTTTCATCTTTGAAACGGTTTGTTTTTAAACATCTATTTAGGTAACATTATTTTTGTGAAATTCTTTTAATTAAAGTATTTTATTTAAGTACCTTTTTTTTTTTTTTTAGTTTTTCCTGTGGTTTACAATAACAATAATAATAGTAAAATATATTTTGGGGGAATAAAAAAAAAAAGCACTTGATTTGTAAAGGGTGAAATCCTGCTTATGAGTTGTAAAACCGGAGAAATATCACAAAAATGACCCCTCGGTGGGGATAAATCAACAGTTTAATTTCCATGTTCAATGGCCGCTTGACAAATACGACGAGGGCAATCCAAGTGTATAAGCGGCAATTAGCGGCCATTGCACGTCATTCTCACGCCGCCGGTTATTTGTTGATCTCAATACTGATCCGCTTGTAATCTTCTTATGGAAATTGCATAAAGACGAGCGGAGAGAGCCAAGAGAGAGAGAGAGAGAGAGAGAGAGAGAGAGAGAGAGAGAGAAAACACCCAGGAGTAACCCGGGGTTTGGGTAATGAGGGGCCTCTGAGCGGCTAATTTCCTAATTAAGGGATGCAGGACCACCAGCACAGTGGGGCTCGGTCTCACGCGCACGCGCACCCGCAGGGCACCGCAGTTACGCTCGGGGGTCCTGCATGGTGGCAGCAGTCGAATTTCGGCCGAAATGGACGAAAAACCTGCACAACTGTGTGTGTGTGTGTGTGTGTGTGTGTGTGTGGAGGGGGTGGGGGGGGAGATACGCACATTAAAACATAAAAAAACAAAAGATGTAACTGTTTAATGTGGTCTAAATACGGAGTTCGTTCGTTTTTAGAGGCAAATAAACGCCATTGAAAAGGAGGACTAAAGGGCTCCGTAATCCCACAATTGAGGAAGCGTTCAGTTTTGCTCAAAAGAGTCCTTTCACCCAACGCATGAATGCGCGCAGCAAACTCTACTGCTCAATTAACATTACATATGTCACATATTTGTCTTTTATTTATTGTATTTTATTTTATTTTTAAATCTCAAGTTCGCTTGCTAAAATAAAGGAACAATTTACATATGGTCATTGTGTTTACATGCTCTTCTGGTGATGCAAAGTGCTTATATCTTGTTCTCATTTTAGTTGTAGTTTTAATAGAAAAAAATATATAGATTTTTAAAACACCTCTAACTTTTATTTATTTAGGGCAGACTTTCATCACACTTTCAGCTGAAGAAAACAAAAACATCAAATATTAAATAATAATGATGCTGATTATATCTTTTTGATTATAGGTAGGTGGTATTAGGCATGTTAAAATGATGCTTATAATCTCATTTTCTCTTGTGTCATTGCAACTCGTTTTTTTTTTTTAACAGAAATATAATTTCATTGTAAAACAATTCTATTGTTTTATGATGATTATTATGTTTTAATTGGTGCTATCCATTGCTTTCATTTTATTTACCTTGTCATAGTTATGTACGTTTTTTGTAGATTTTTATGTATTTTTTTTACGTATGTCTTTTATTTATTTATTTAGATTTTTGGGAGGGGAGACAGTTTTATTCTCAATTGCACCTCGTTTAATAAATAAAACATTTCCATAATCGTAATAATTATGTTGGTCATTATATTTTAATCAGAGCCTGAATCTTACATTGCTGTCATTTTATTTAAAATGTGATTTTCATGTACGGTATCTTTTTAAACATCCTGAATTTTCTTTGTCGATTTATTTTAGGCCATGCATATTACAATTTCTCTTGGTTTAATAAAGGAAACATTTAAATAATCCTAATAATTATGTTTATCTTTTTTATCAGGCGCTGAGGCTTACATTACTCTCATTTGAGTTTTTTTTTAATTTTGTTTATTTCAGTCCGGTGACGGCATGTGGACCTTTTGCAAGAAAACGTAATTAAGCAATAACGACATTTCAATGACAGCGGAACAGTGGGCCAACAATGAAATCTGTCTCATTAAGATTTGCATGATTTTTTTTCTCTCCCCCTTTTCGAGAAGGAGCAAGAGATGCAAATGAAGTTGCAGTTTAGGCACGCTCTGCTGTTCCCTTTGTGCGCTTGTGAATGCTCGGGGAGAAAAGTGGTCGCAGTTCAAGGCTGCAGGTAAAATTATATTTACGGCTCATTTCGTGCAAGAAAAGCGACGCCATTATCACCTCTTTATTTCACTAAGCGGCTGTGCGGTGTCGCTCGTGTTAATTTGATTTATTCATTTATTACATGAAGCCACAAACGTTGCTATACAGACCCCCCCCCCCCCCCCCCCCCCGCTTCCCCCTCCTCAGGCCCCCCAAAAATAAAATACGTGAGAAAAATGGGTGAATAACGTGAGTGTCTCCCATACACATACGTAATCGATCCATGTTATTATTGACTGCGGGACTAAAATAAATAATGACGTAGATAACAGAAAACACATTTGAATTTAGAGTTAAGCTTAGTATATATTTTAGATGCACAAATGAAATCCGGTTTGCCACCAAAATAATGCAAAATCCAAAATGAATAATCATTCGTACAAATCCAAACGTGTGTTTTTTAACATAGGAGTAGTGTTAAATGAATTTAGTGATTTTTCTTATTTTGCCACAACAAAAAAACAAAGACTATAGTATTGGTCCCATTGTGAACCCAATTAGGAAATATCCCATAAATGTACAATGAAATCTACAGTAGTTTTCCAGCAACAACACTGCAAAATCTATATTATTATAAATTTACATTAATCCAAGTGTCTTTCAATATAGGTGCCTTAAGTAATAAATCAGTTTCTCAATTATAATTTTTATTTTGCAAAAAAAAAACAAAAAACTAAACAACAACACTATACTAGTGCACACCCATTGGCCACTTCATTAGGAACGCTTGCACATTTAATGATATAACATTTTCATGACATCAGGTGTATTATTGCGGTTGCAGTCTGTCTGCAGTGTACAACAGCACCGCATCATATCGAAAGATGTTTCTAATATTTTGGTGGTCTTTTTTCAAGCGGCACGAGAGGGGCAAAATATCACAAGCAGTACTGTGCGCAGGAGTTGTACCTAATGTTGTGGCCAGTATTTGTCGAAGTCAATTGTGAAGGCAGAGGTGAAGATTCACTCTTGGTGGAGTTTGAGTGGAGTGTTTCTACTGATTACAGGGCAGCAACACTCGTAGTAGCAGTCGAGCATCAAACCCGAGCCTCTCTTTCCTCCCCTGAAGTCGTTTGACTATTTATCTGATATCCCACTAGTGCGCTGAATTGTGAATGAAAAGTAGAGTGCTGCGAATAAATGCTGGAACGGTTTTCCGTAAAGCCATTGGAGTATTCGGTGGATATCCTTCATGTTCAGCTACTAGTGTGCTCTTTGTCCTCACTAAGGGGAGAACTTTGGCATACTAGCAGGACAACTACATGCTACTAGCGAGGCACAACTACGCACTAGTTGACAACTGCACGAGTCAGTCAATATCGAACTAGTTCACTTTGGGCAGGCAATGAAACATTACTAGTAAACTATTTTGTTGCAGTGTGCAGAAATTTCATAAAATGTAGTAGTGGAAGGCAGTCAATGAAAAATGTTACTAGTAAGACACAGTCATTGGATTAGTGTGCTAAATTGTTTGACTAGTGAGGACAAAGAGCTTACAAGTACATCGATTTTTAGATGGAAATTAAGGATCTCAAATAAATGCTTAAAGAGCTTTAAGGAAGGCTGCTTAAGCATATATTCGATCCCTCTGATAAGGAGGCCACTAGTGCGTGACACATGCCTCATACTTGGGCTTAGGAGTGTTACTCCTGTAGGACAGTGGTGAAACCAGTGAGGTTTGTAGTAGTTACTAGTAAGCTTTAAAAATGTGCTAGGAGGCCAAATGTGACCCTAGTAGTGGGAAAAAAAGATTACTACAAGAGACAGTCGTTCTACTAGCGCGCTAAATTTTCTTACTAGTACAGTATATGAAATAAATGCTTAATCTCATAACTAGAGCTGGGGAAAAAATTGGAATAAATCGACTAAGTGGACTTCAAAAGTAGATCGATGCAGAATTTCTGACTCGCCCCCTCAAAAACAAAGAAGAAGAAGAAGAAAAAAAGTTTCACCCGGAACCATGTTCACGGCAATGGAATCAGTGTTTCACAAGAGCATTTATCGTTGACGTACACAGTAATGGAACACTGATAAACTTTGCCATAAATGACAGACGAGAGTCTGTAAGTGATTTTTAAGACGCTATTAGATTTGTAATGTACATATAACATGATGTATGAGTGAGCTGAATAAGGGTAATCGCTAACGCGCTAATGCTAATCGCAAATGCTAACCGCAAATGCTAACCGTTTTTATTTGTTTTTGTCTCAAATTCTGTACTCAGTTTATACCATACACTCAGCACCAACATATGCAGTTCAAGGATGGAAGTCCAGCCCTCTTAAATGAGAATAAAATGCATGTTATTAGTGAAACAAATAAATAAATAAAGAGCTTTTTTGGGGGTGGGCACCGATTACTTGACCCGTGGATCATCTGTAGGATAATCGATTCTAAAAAGACTCGATCGTGACAGCCCTACTCATAACACCCCTATCAGAAATATAAATACCTAACAAGAGGAGGAGTAAGACTTCAGCCGATAATAAACGACATATTTGTGCACTGCGCTCATTGTCTAATGAGGCTAAAAAGCACACGAAAGGACATCAGCGTGGCATTTCTTCATGATTATTTTTGCTCCTCGAGGTCCTTTCCGAGACAATTCACTGGGGCCAGATTAGGAAAAAGGCTCCCATTCAAACATTTGCTATATGACGCGTTAAATGGAAAAATAAAATACTGAAATTGCACGAACCACTGTGGACTCGGTGGCGATTAAGCAGAAATTGTCTCGGGATGTGCCTTTGCTTCTGAGTCACTGAGTAGAATTCTTGTTTATCACAGGGACATTTGTCTTTGTGCAAGGAGGTGGGACGATTCCCAATTCCACTGTAAGGGGTGGGGGGGCTTCTAAAGTCAAACGCAAGACTTCCGAAAAATATTTGACAAGCCCTCGGGTCAAGGATTAACTCGTGTTTTCTTTTTCTTTGGATTTTTATTCAAAAAGAAGACGCGGCTTCAAGTAAGAGAAGACATACACTAGCTGTAACAGTGGGAATCTTGAAACTGTTACTGCTCATGGTGGGGCGGGGGGGGGGGGGAGGGGTCGAAACAGTGTCAGGAACTATCTGGGGTTCCACCACATTTGCACAGCATATGTGTGATCGTGTAAAGCCTAATGATAAGATTCAGAAAACATGGAGAAATCTCTGCGGCAAGGCTGAAAACCAACAATGAATACCCATGACGTTCGATCCCTCAGGTGGCACTGCATTAAAAACTGGCACCATTGTGTAGATGATATTGCCACGTGGGTTCAGGAACACTTCAGAAAACCATTGTCAGTTAATACAGTTCATCACTACATCTACAAATGCAAGTTAATTAAAACTCTACCATGCACAGCGAAAGCCATATTTTAACAACACCCAGAAATGCGGCCGGCTGCCTTCTCTGGGCCCCGAGCTCATCTAGGATGGAAATTGGAATAAAAAATTGAAATAAAGATGGTCTAAATCCACCACAGAAAGGGAGAGAAGATGATGGTAATAGTAACTCTATTACGTCATATGAGAAAAATAACCAAAACAAAAAAACAAATGGGAGGTTGGCAATCATGTTTAAACTCTACAAGCTAATCTCACATTTTGAGTTGACTTCTGAGCTTCTTTTCATTTTGACGAATGCATCCTGATAGGTGCCATTTGTTTTCCACAAGCACAACTAGCACCAGATGGAATCTGAATTTAAAAAAAAGAAAAAAAAAAGGCGAGCATCCACAGGATTAAAAGTGAATGCATGCAAGCAGCTCCCAGTGAATGACACTATCAAGCACCTCTTGACGACAATCAGTTTAAAAACCATTACGGGCTAATTATGCCGCTCATTATTTCCTGTGTATCTTTTGAATCGTTGCCATGTTCACTTTCTCCCTAAAAACAAAAGGAACTTTCTGAGGTTTTTTTTTCCTTCTTGTTTGGAAGAAAGTGCCGAGTTGTCACTTTCTGCTGTGGCCCCAAGCAAAGCAGCCCTTCTTTTGTTTTAACCCATAATTGAGATCCTACTAATCTAGCCACGTTTATTAAAAAAAAAAAAAAGCAGACTCTTTGTCAAATTCATTAGTTTAAGATAATATTGTCAAAATGCACAATTAATGTCCAGTGCAACTTTAATTCATTAATTACCAATTTTTTTGGGAGCATGATTAATGCCACTAGGTCGTTATCTGCACTCTCTTCTAAAATGATGATGTGATGTTTTCCACTCGGATTGCCTTGGCTTTTTGGGGAACTCCAAACGGACTTCGCTTGTTAATTAGAAGGGGTAATTTATTAAAACCCTCAAATAAGGAAACAAACAAGCTTAATAAATCACATTGCGCCATGATGTGTAATAGAGCTATGATTTAAGGGGGAAATGACAAACGTCTGTTGCATGCCAGCTTGGCTCTTGATAAAGCAGATAGCGCTCATCCATTTGGTTCCCAGTCAAGGTCTCATTAAAAGGGAGGCCTAATTTAATTAAGAGTTAGCCATCGCCCTCTAAATATATTAATTACCTTGAGCGTGGCGAGATGAGCGGGCCGATTATGGCACATTTCATTAGAGCTTAGAGACTTGTGGGAGGGAGAGGCAGGAGGTGGGCTGTGTTGACAGCATAATGGATGGCCCCGGAGGAAATTGGTCACCTTGCGCCGGGTTAAGCCGCGAGAGGTGAGCTGGAGGACGACACAGGTGGCTGAGGAGCTCCCGGACGTTAGACTAGGACATCAAGCTTTACACTAGAGTGACACACACTAACCCCCCCCCCCCCCCCACACACACACACACACCCACACACACACTATAATGCAGATTCTTAAGTGATCCATTCATTTTTGTTAGGGATGTCCAGATCACATTTTTAAGCACCTGAGTCCAAGACGCTTGTTTCTGCCCGTACCGAGTCGGGATGTGATACAATGGCAATGCATTAAAGGTCCCGTATTTTGCCAAAACAACATGCTCTATTATTTGAGATGTACAACCCCAATTCCAATGAAGTTGGGACATTGTGTTAAACGTAAATAAAAACAGAATACAATGATTTGTAAATCATGTTCAACCTATATTTAATTGAATACACTACAAACACAAGATATGTAATGTTCAAACTGATAAACTTTATTGTTTTTAGAAAATAATCATTAACTTGGAATTTTATGGTTGCAACATGTTCCAAAAAAGCTGTGACAGGTGGCAAAAAAAGACTGAGCAAGTTGAGGAATGCTCATCAAACACCTGTTTGGAACATCCCCCAGGTGAACAGGCTAATTGGGAACAGGTGGCTGCCATGATTGGGTATAAAAGGAGCTTCCCTGAATTGCTCAGTTATTCACAAGCAAAGATGGGGGAAGGTTCACCTCTTTGTGAACAAGTGCGTGACAAAATAGTCGAACAGTTTAAAGACAATGTTCCTCAACATACAATTGAAAGGAATTTAGGAATTTCATCATCTACGGTCCATAATATCATCAAAAGGTTCAGAAAATCTGGAGAAATCACTGCATGTAAGAGGCAAGGCCGAAAACCAACATTGAACGCCCGTGACCTTCGATCCCTCAGGCGGCACTGCATCAAAAACCGACGTCAATGTGTAAAAGATATCACCACATGGGCTCAGGAACACTTCAGAAAACCAATGTCAGTAAATACAGTTCGGCACTACATCCGTAAGTGCACCTTGAAACTCTACTATGCAAAGCAAAAGCCATTTAGCAACAAGACCCAGAAACGCCGCCAGCGTCTCTGGGCCAGAGCTCATCTAAGATGGACTGATGCAAAGTGGAAAAGTGGTCTGTGGTCCGACGAGTCCACATTTCAAATAGTTTTTGGAAATTGCGGACGTCGTGTCCTCCGGGCCAAAGAGTAAAAGAACCATCCGGACTGTTATGGACGCAAAGTTCAAAAGCCAGCATCTGTGATGGTATGGGGCTGTGTTAGTGCCAATGGCATGGGTAACCTACACCATTGTGAAGTCACCATTAATGCTGAAAGGTAAATACAGGGGTCACTGATGGTGTAGTGGTACACGGTTGTCCGTGTCTATATGTGCCCTGCGACTGACTGGCGACCAGTTCAGGGTGTAGTCCGCCTTTCGCCTGAAGTCAGCTGGGATAGGCTCCAGCGTCCCGCGACCCTAACCAGGATAAGCGGTGTTGAAAATGGATGGATGGATGGATGGAGGTAAATACAGGTTTTGGAGAAACATATGCTGCCATCCAAGCAACGCCTCTTTCATGGACGCCCCTGCTTATTTCAGCAAGACAATGCTAAACCACATTCTGCACGTGTTACAACAGCATGGCTTCGTAGTAAAAGAGTGCGGGTACTAGACTGCCCTGCCTGCAGTCCAGACCTGTCGCCCATTGAAAATGTGTGGCGCATTATGAAGCGACAACGGAGACCCCGGACTGTTGAACAGCTGAAGCTGTACATCAAGCAAGAATGGGAAAGAAGCTTCAACAATTAGTGTCCTCAGTTCCCAAACGTTTATTGAATGTTGTTACACAGTGGTAAACATGACCGTGTCCCAGCTTTTTTGGAACGTGTTGCAGCCATAAAATTCTAAGTTAATGATTATTTGCTAAAAACAATCAAACATGAACATGATTTGCAAATCATTGGATTCTGTTTTTATTTATGTTTAACACAACGTCCCAACTGGGGTTGTAACATTGTCTCTGTGGTGCCTCACATGTGAAATATGAATTAAAATTGTCCACTCATTCCTGAGTTCCAGACGTTTTTCTGCCCTGATGCCTTTGATATCTCGAGCTTATCTACGTCACTAGCGAAGATCTCCACCTTCCCTTTTACATTCCCGAGCCAGCGCTATCATCATAACAAACACGTGTACTCTCACAAGTGGGTCTTGTATACGGAGGCAACCAATAGGAGGAAGGGGGCGGTCTTAGTCAAATATGGACAAAGCGGATACAAAACTGTGTCAAACAGAAGTAACTGTCAGAGGGGCCTTTTCTCGACACTCGTATTACAAAACCACGGTGTTTCTTTAAAATGAAATTGACACTTTTAGACTAAGTCCATGTTAGAGAGTCAGTCTGTGGAGGGCTAAATAGGCAAAAGATGGGACCTTTAAGAATAAAATGAGAGGACATCTAAATTTTCTCAACTGTTTATTTGAATAAAGGTCTCCCAACATACCTTTTCATGTGGCTATAAGTCTTGTGCAGCATTACTTCAAACCAGGTAAACAACTAAAACCATTTCAAAGCATAACAGTGGTGCAGCCAGTGTGGTAGCACCAAATTATGGGCCCCCGTACATAAGCTTCCAAAAACCGATGGATAACTGTTCAACATCCATACTTTCAGAGCCAAAGGCAGAACTACGGCATCCATCACGTAGCCGCAGCATGCTGATGATAACACCCCGGTGGCCAATTAAGAGACCTCAAGTCCAATCTTGAGACCTTTGCCAAGGCATATAAGCAGCTTGGTGCTTATATGTTCCCACAAAATAGAAAAAGACCCAGATCCTCTACCAGCCACTGCCCAACATTAGCACCACTGCTTCATCCCCAACTACCTGAATTGACAACACCAGACTGGAAAATGTGGACCACTTCACATACCTTGGCAGCCTCTTCCAAAGCCACCATCGATGAGGAAATACACCATTGTCTCATCTGCGCTAAAAGATTCAAGATTCAGAAGAAGGGTTGTTTTAAAACTGCGACCTCCAGACCAGAACAAAAATTCTGGTCTTCAAAGCGGTGGTGCTACCCATCTGACTAGTCCTGGCCCACGTGCACCAGGCAGCTGAAAGTACTAGAAACATACCATCAGTGGTGCCTCATGAAAATCTTCAAACTCACAAACATCAGCATCTTGGAGGAGGCCAAGATTTCCACCATCACTGCAATCACGCAAATCCAGCTCAAATGGCGGCCTGTCTTTCGCCTACCAAAACAGGTCCTGTATGCTCAGCTCCATGCAGGACAGCGTGCCCAAGGAGGCCGAAAGAAACAGTACAAGGACAACGTCCAAGTAAATTTTAAACTGCCACGTAGACCATGAAACTTGGGAGGCCAGAGCAGCCAACAGAGCGACATAGAAATAGCTTGTCCGAGAGGGGACTGCACAATTTCATATCAAACACAGCCGCAGAATAAAGCGCATTTCCCCAAAAAAGGTCAAATCCACGACCCCTACCAAAGTATGCGGCTCCTGGATCAGCTTTTACGCCTGCCTGAAGACCCACAAGGGCCAAGAAGGAGGACACTCATACCTGTCTCCGAATGACCGACGATGATGACGGTGCGTGTGCGAGACAAAGGCGAAAAATTGCTTTTGTATGTAAAAATGTTCCTGCTTTGCATTAACTGACATTCAGCATCAAGTCATAGCGGCATGTAACAATAACATTTCGTAGAAATATCAATCTATACTGTATATAATAATATTGACATAAGGATGACCTACTGTATGGTGTTCTCATGTGGTCGAACACATTTGAGCACTGTATAGATTATTAGAAATTAACATTAAGAATCTCAATTATAATCATATTCAGTGCAAACCACAACAAACATTCAGACATTATCTACATCTGTGTTACTGTAAAAGCATTTATAAACTATTTGATTTGTGTTGCTCGATATGCTCCAACCAGTGCTTTAAATTGGCTTCTTTATCTTATTTGTGTACATTTTCATAGTGACTCTGGCATGTTTAGACCGGAAGTGTATTGTTAAAATCTTTTGTTTTAGTATATAGTTCAACTGATTTTTCCATTAACGAACAATTGTCATCAATAGTGTTTCCTGCCATGTAACCCAGCAATGCAAAAAAGACAGAGCTCCTCCGCACTGACTCCCCTAAATGCTCCCTCCCTCTTTTCTTCTCCTCCCCCTCTGGCTAGAAAAGTAAGAGCACTCACCAAGCAGCGACTGGTTGCACGATGGCTGCCTTTCCTATTGTTAGGACACACTTTCCAGGACAGGAAGAAAAAGTGGCGACATCCACCATCTGTGAGGCCAGGCCAGGCCCGACCGGGCGAACGACCGGGCAGACGGCCGGGCCTGCGGCTAGAAAAAGAGACGAGTCGGCCAGTCCCACACTACCGTGCAGCTGAGCCCTCGCCGCAGCTCTGTGAGCCATTTCATTCAGTCAAGATTGCTTCATACAAAAGTTGACAATGCACCAGTCAAGGCCATTGTTGATATTCAACATTTTTTAAATAGCTGAGCAGAATAGACAACATGGCAGCCTGCAAAACTTGGCCGGGGAAAGTGACCCGGAGCTTCCCAGAGGCTTTGCCACGCTGTGTGTGAGCAAGAGCCCTATTGTGTTACCCCCACCCCCCCCCCCAAAAAAAAATACAAAATAAATAAATAATGCATGAAAGCATTTCAAAAACAAAGCAATCAGCATGTGTGTATGGCAAGCCGATTGAGCATTTATTCAATATCCTTGATATTCAGCTTAAGGTCCATGTACTAGTATGCTCATTGTCTTCACTAGTAAGAAAATTCAGCGCACCAGTATAATAATTGTCTTAAAGGTGACTACTACTACTTCCCACTACTGGTGCCACTTTTGGGGTACTAGTATGTAATTAAACCTTGTTAGTAAAACTACTGTGCTACACTCCACTGCAAAATAAAGTACTTAAAGGACCGATGGCATCGAGATGGCCTATATTTCACTAACAAGTTCTCTTTATGTATTTTTTGCTCAAGAAAATGAAGCGGCAGTCATTTTCAACAAATAACGCAGACAACGCCGGACGCTAGCCGTGCCCATCAAAGGCCGACGCCACCACTCTACAAAAAGCCTTTAGCGCCACAAAATCAAACGCCCGTGTCACATCACCTTCCCAAACTCTTTTTCAAAGATGAGCGATGTAATCAATACAACAGTGAGCTGAAAAAACATGTGAATATGGGTGCAATTGAATATTATCGCACTTACCTCATGTGCTGCCTTCCTTGTGCAACAAATCATCACAGCGATCAAGTTTAATAAACAAGACTACTCAACTGTATATAACCTCACTATTTTCACTCATTACTGTATTGTCTAAAAAAAAACATTCAGACTTTCAATAGAGGTAACAATTACGCCACAGAACAAGTACAAATAAGGAAATGAGCTCGTCTTCTGCTGCTGACGTCAACAGGCTCACTATAAACCCATGTTACAAACGTTTGTACATAAATGGCTGTATTCAGTCGATACATTATTCAACATAAACAAACCACCGTCACGTGAGGCTCATCCATAGTATTCGGTTGCA
Source organism: Phyllopteryx taeniolatus (assembly GCF_024500385.1). Classification (NCBI taxonomy): domain Eukaryota; kingdom Metazoa; phylum Chordata; class Actinopteri; order Syngnathiformes; family Syngnathidae; genus Phyllopteryx; species Phyllopteryx taeniolatus. The sequence continues at coordinate 23,194,323 of NC_084511.1, read as the reverse complement.
CACAAAACTAAATAATATGCGAGCATAAACTGGTGTGGCATCATTCACGGGCAAACAGTAGCACTTTACACAAACAGTATAAGTCATTAAATGCATATGTCTATAGTGGCATATTGCGACTTCCAGAGTATATTCTTCTTTTCGTACGTTGCCACAAAAACCCAAATAAAAAGCAACAATCCTTTGAAGCTTGATGAAGCAACCGCTCGTATGATGTCATACAAAGGCCGTTCAAGCGCTCAAGTTTTGTGCGACTTTCGTATAAAACTTTGGGTCACATTCCAGATCTTTTAAAAATGTTCTATTCACGACAGGAATGTAATCTTCACACAAAGTCTACTAAATTCTCTCTTGGGCTTATTAGAATGACCAACCTAACAAACCTCACAAAATTACAGACTCTGTCTATGCGTGCCCGAAAAGGGCCACGGACAAGCTGAAAGGGTCGTAAAATCAAACAAGGTCTGAGGGAATGAAAGAATTTTATGAATGAGCGGTGTGCGCTAGCCACAGGAATGCGTGTCGGCCAGCCCGTCTGGCCATCTGTTTTGCTCACATTGCACGTGAAGATGATCCCGCTAATGGGGTTGTCTTTCTGTCATTATGCAGCTGACAACCAGTGCAGATTGATATGGACATTGTGAGATGAATACTTACTAAGATTTATATACTTTAGATTTTTAAAACGATCTGAATGGATATTTAAGGAGATTTATATGGACAGCGCGACGTTCGTGCCTATATGTGCATATGTGCATATGTGCATGTGTGTGTGTGGGTGTGAGTGAGAGAGAGAGAGAGAGAGAGAGAGAGAGAGACAGACATTATGTGTGTGCGTGTGTTGTGATTATGTGTGAGAGCAAGAGTGTGTGAGTTTGTGTGTCTGTGTGAGAAAGAGATTGTGTGTGTGTGTGTGTGTGTGCGTGCATGTGTGTAAGAGAGCATTTCAGTTGTGTATGAGAGTGAAAAAAAATATTGATGAATGTGAGAATGTTTTAGTAATGTATATGGAGGAAAAAATATTTAGCATTTCAGAAGATTGTCTCATAAGTAGAATGAGAGTGTTTCAGGAGTGTGCATGAGACCAAGGGACTACTTGTGAGTTGAAAACTCGCAGGTTTGGGCACTCGTAAGTCAAGGTACCACTTATTATCTGGATGACTGTAACGTTACTAGTGCGTCACGTCGGCGTCATTTTTAATAAAGCCCCAGCCTGCTGGTTAACGTTGAAACACGAAGCAAACAAAGTGCCTATTCCTCGGCTGGACAGCTTGTCGCAACAGGAGACACGAGGCAGGCCTGAAGTCGGAGATGTGTAATTATGCGGATCGGGCAGAAATTACAGCTGTGGGAAGGAAGGCCAGCCCGGCATAATCTTATAGGTGTGTCAGCACTTGGCTGAGAGACAGGAGAGGGGACTGAGGGGGGTCGGTGGGGGACCTGTGGCGTTCTTCCTGGAAACCCAACATCGGTGCCACCCATCACACACTATTAGCTGCCATCAAAGCTCAAATTTTACTCTAGCATTACACACCGCCGCCTGCGCCCCCCACGCACGCACGCACGCCCCCTCCCTCCCACCTTGTACTTCCATCCCTCCTTCCTGGTGTAGCCTAGTGGGAAAATGACATTCAATCCAGCGTATTCAGGCCAAATTGGCAAACGACAGCTCTTTGCCTCTCGGATTTCAGGAAGGAAAACGGTGCTTTCGCCCTTCTTGAACATCACTCACTGCGAGCATTTACATGATCAAGAGTCCTGTAATTTAGACCGGGGTCACCAACCTTTTGGAAAGTCAGACCTACTTCTTGGTTACCGATTAATGCGAAGGGCTACCGATTTGATAAAAACTTTTTAAAATAACATATTTGCTCAACGTCCCTTCAAATATGTCCTTCTAAATAATTAATTACAGCATATTCATCTGTGTGAAGACACTGAACATGTTAATGACTTCTCACAATAATTATCAACTATGATTTTAAAAGGTAGGAAAGAGAATATATTATATGCATATATATATATATATATATATATATGCAACTGTTTTTATACATCTCAAAAGATCACTTTTACAACATTCCAAGGCTATCACAATGTTCCATTATTGGTGAGCTACTGTATATTTTTATTTCCTTTGGGGCACAATGTTGGTGACCCCTGATTTAGACGTTAGTTTTACCCTAAAGTTGGCAAATGAAAATGTTTTTTATTTATTTTTACAAATAAAAAAAAAAATTTTTCTTAAACAACTTTAACCATTTAACAACTTTAACCATTTAAAAAATGGTTAAAGTTGTTGAAGTACAAATATACTAGTACAGTATTTTGTAATAAATAGTTTGTTCATTACAGCAGGGTGGCGTGGTGCAGAGGGTAAGTGTATGGGTCGCCGGTCCGTATTCTCGCCCAAGCGCATGTCGTCATTGCGTCCCTGAGCAAACCACTTAACCCACATTGCCTATGAGTGAATGTGTTTGGATGCTTAGTGTCGGTGGGTGGGGCCGTAGGCACAGAATGGCAGCCACGCATCCGTCAGACTGTCACACAAGTAGCTTACCAGTCCACCACCAGGGTGTGACTGTTGAGTGAATGAATAACGTGTGCAATAGAAAAGCATCTTTGAGTGCCTTGCTAGGCGCTATATAAGTTGTATGCATTATTATTATTAATAATGAATTATAATTCAATTAATTAAAAACATTACAATTTTAAAATGAGCATGAATGAATGGATGGATATTTTATATAAAATACAAAATTGCTGGTAAAATAAACTATTAAACATGTTTCATTCAATTAAATCAGTTAACTGATTATTAAATACATTTTAAATAATAAAAAAGTATGGTTTAATTCTTATAATTGTAGTACAAAAGAATTATACTATAAAGAACTTTAGTTACATTTTTATTTTTAATTTAGTCATAGAATTAAATATAAAAGACAAAAATGGCAATCAAATAACAATTGCACTTTTTCACTGGATTAAATAATTAATTGAATAAAATCAATTATTCAAATGTAATAAAATATGTAATTTAAGATAAAAATATAATTTAAAAAATGTATTTTTGTTAATAGGAAAAAAAAATACAGTGCTATCTTTCAACATTTTAACTTTTTCCTCTGAACCTTTTGATGCGGGCCTTGTTTAATTTTATTATTAGGATAGGCAATAAGTTGAATAAATAAATAAATATATACCTAGAGCGGGCAGAAAATGGCCCCCGGTCTGAACTTCGAATACTCCTGCAGTATGATGACATGTTTAATATACTACGCACAAATAGTTTGGGATATTTGGCCTTTGGGTGACCTTTCAGGATGAACCTAAAATACACTGCTGTGTAACTTTTACAGGTGAACTTAATTAGACTTTACCAAAATTTCAGTACTTTTGACACAACTTGCTGTTCTCGAGCTATAATCTAAACTGTAAAATCCACAACAGATGTTTGATCCATAAAAATTTCCAATGATGTCCCCTTATAAACCTTTCTGTGACTCTACCAGTCTCTGTCGCAACCAAAAGGTTAACGTTATTTTGACGGTGTACTCTACTTTCAACAGGAATGTAGAATGTTTATACATATTTATTTGTATTTACTGTCTTTAAATGTGCTTTAATTTTGCTTTGTTTTACTCTGCTTTCCTCAGCCAAGTCAGTATTGCAAATGAGAATCTACTGTATTCCCAATTTCCTTACCTGGATAAATGTTGCCACAAAACGCCGATCGGGAAGACACCGGGCGCAGGTAACCAGTTTTTGTTAACCAGGCACCCAATTTGAATGCTACTCTTACCCCTAGAGTGTTTAGGGGTAACACACCACATTTCTCAAGATTTATACTGGCTTTAAACTGTAAATTATTTTCATGCCCCCTCATAATTATGTGTTAATTTGGGGTTTGTAAGGTCAAAAAATATGAAAAAAGGCATATGATTCATCTTTCAAGGTACTGAAATAGCAATATGCCCCCCCCCCCCCCCCCCCCCCCCCCCCCCCCCCCCCCCCACCCCACACACACACAAGGACACACAATCCCCAGCTCCTTACAAAAATGTTAATTAATGTTACATTCTTCTGGGGGAGCTGAGCGCCTACTCCACGCCGGCCTAATGAGTGGGAGACAGGTACGTCTTCTCCCAGGGTTGCTTAATAAGCGCCACGCAGTGGGCACATCTTTTTGAAAAAAAAAAAAAATAAATAAAAAAAAAATAAAAGGTGTGGGGTGGGCTTGAGGGGGTGCTTCCTGTGGCCTAATCTGAAGAGACCCCCCTCAGAACACTCACAATGGGCCGGAGAGCTAATGAAAAGGTTTGTGCCTGAAACGTGGTCATTTAAAAGAACAGAAAAACGGCTTAGTTGTATGCCTGCATGGCCACCAAGCAGGCTGGCTGCTCAGGTTTTCATTAACAACCTTGAGATGTAAACTTGGGGGCTGAATAGGCCTACTGCACCCACAAGAATATATCTCATCAAAAGTTGTTCTTTTAAATAGGTGGAAAGTGCAATTTCTGTGGAAATTGCGTGTGAATGTTAAAGAGCTGAGGCTGGACTGAAAATGCTGGGGTCAAAGTCCGCACTTACACCGATGCTTCCTACCAGACAAAAAGCCTTTCATACTTCACAACTGTGCTTACATCATCTCTGTGAAACTCACTGTAATAGGTAAACGCAGTGTAATAGGCCTAAATAAATCTGGACCAACTTACCTTGCCTAACCCTTCTGCACCAGAGCACAGCGATCCGTTTTTAGCAAAACAGGCACAATTAAATGGATCTAACCACAATATTTGTAATCGTTATTGTCTAAAACAAATCCAGGCTTTTTTATCTTAGGCAACAAAATGCCACGCGGCTCCAGTGTGCGGAAGAGGCAGAGTTTTTTTTAACACGGGGCTTTAAATGTGTTAATAATGCATAAAAATAACAGATATGATTTGCCCAACAGCGACAATATGCAGCAAAGGTCAGTTTTGAGCTTTGTGACAAAGGCTATGAATATTTAAAGCAATTTCTTAGTTTATTATTCTTAATAGATATGCAAAAGTTTAAAAAAAAAAAACTTTTCATGTTGTCATTACCGAGTGTTGTGTGTAGAATTTCAAGGGGGGGGGGGGGGGGGGGGGGGGAATGCATTTATTCCATTTTCAAGTCTATAACACAACAAAATGTGGAAAAAAGTCCTGATGCACTGTAGTATTCTCACCAGATAAAAGGTTAATGGGGACACTATTCCGCTTCCACATTGAGTGTGTCCCCACCTGGAAAAATGCTGACGTCGTTCATTGACAACTTTTTTCATACGTAATTTCCAGCGCTGTGTGGTCCCCCCGGTTCTGAAAAGTAAATAAGCACATTAGCTGTTTGAATGCAGAGAGGCCCCGAGAATCAGATTCAAAGATGCTGAAGAATGAATGCCCCGTGTGAGCATGCGGCGGCATAAACACAGATTGAGGCGCCTATTGGAATTACCTGGGTGAGATAATGCCGCTGCAATAGATTAACTTTCAGCTCTTAAATGCAACAAATTTAGGCAATCTTGTCCCCCTCCCCCTTCCCCTCCCCGCCTAAAAAACATGTCGCCGTGTGAAAAGGCCTCCCTCTCGCTATCAGGAGGCGGCGGCCCCCCCACGCGCAGATGCAGCTGGCGAGGCGCAAGCGTGGACTGTCAAGATCTAGTTATAAAATAATTGAATTTTCATATCAGAGGAGAGCAGAGTCCCAGCAGACAATAGGAGTGCTGAGTCCTCTGTGATATTGGCTCAGGCCCTTTGCCACGCGCATCAAATCACTATGTTAATGTTCCCGCCTTTTCTTTCTTTCTTTTTTTTCTGAAGGCCACTTGTGCCCCGCTAATGTTCAAAAAAAAAAAAATGCAACTATTGATAAGTAGGCGGCACCTCCTCCCACTCCTCTTCCCACCAAGGCTCTCGATGTTCTCTAACTCCCCCCCGCCCCCACCCCATCCCATCTTCTCTCTCTCCTTCCCATTATTAAAATAGTAATTTTTTTTTTTTTTTCCAAATCAGAATGGCAGCATGCTTTCCGTTCTCCGTAGCTTTAATTACTTTCCTAACTTGGCTGACCCTGTGAGCGTCCTGCAAAAAAATAAAAAAATAAATAAATAGAACCTCCAACAAAGGCCCATCCCCGCGTCGTATTCAGGGTGTGAAAATCTATCAAACTGTGGATTTTATTGTAAAATTTTTGTTAACATTTCTGTTTCCTTTCTCATTCACGCTTGTGCCAACCAGCTGCACTCGCAGACGCTGCACTAAAAGTCTTCCTTGCGTCTGCTCCTGTTTGCTCAACAAGGTCGGAGATGCCGACGTCGCACCGACGTCGGCCTAAGGAAGTCAAATCGGCCGGCAGTCGCTAACGTCTGACGAGCATCGGCCGAAAAGCGTGTATTTTCCCAGCTTCACGCAACGTCTCGGCGAGGTCGGTTTCGCGTCGGCTCGGCTGCTTAGCGGTCTTCGAGCACAGCTACAGTGAGTGCAGCACTAGCGCACGTCTATAAATCAAGTTTCTTAACCTGAATTCTGGGTCTTCATTACAAACGAACAAAATTAGGTTGTTGTTTTTAAAAGTCACAACGCATAGTCAAATGTACCGACGTGGCCTGTGTTGATCCTGTTCTGTGGGGTGATGTTACAGTGGTAGGATTTGCAACGCACCTGGGACAAGTGAATGCAGCACTGAAGCTGATCAGTGGAGTGAATGGCGGATGAGGAGAGCCGAGAGACGCGCCATCAGCAGATGTTACGGCACAAGCGAAAAGGTACAACAGGAATGAATAAACGACACATAATTAAAACCATACAAAGAGGCTACTGTGCTGGAATTGTCTTACTGGTAAGTACAAAGAGCGTAATAGTGCATGGACCTTAGGCTGTATATCAAGGCTATGGAATAAATACTTAAACCGCTTTCCGTATGGAAAGCGTGACGGAGGTTACCCATCTTCGGAAGGGTTTCTCGTGGTGTCAATCCTTTCGCATGCTTCCTGATGCCTGACTGACTTAGTGACTCACTCACTGACTGGCTAATATGTTGTAATCCGCCTCTATCGCGCTCACCTCCTCGCTCGCAGCACTTTTAGGGGGGCGCGCCGTACGGCACGGTGCCGAAAAACACGGCCGGCGTTGGTCTTTTGCTGACTGCCTGATAATTGAATGAGCGATTATCCCTCCCATTAATAGACAATGATACACAGCAGAGCCATATGTCGGGAATATTAATGAGAGGCTGCGGCGGCCTTGATAAGAGGAGTGCTGCGTGGTTCCTGTAATAGGGGTTAAAACAATTTGCCCCCCCCCCGCCACACATACAGTTTCCACCGTACTAATCCACAGCGCTCTCCGTCTGACACTAAATTACCCCCCTACTACACAACCCACCCACCCGCGTTTCTACACCGACGCTGAAATGCCAAGGCCGAGGCGCCTTTGTGTCCATTCACGGCAGAGTGCCATGCTAATGATGTGGAACATTGCTGTTTTGTGTAGAATACTGTATCCACAGTGAACCCACCACTAGAGAGAATACTATATGCCTGTGAGCAGTGTGCTATGCTCTGTTGGTATGTGTTGCTGCGCCGTGTGTGGAAAAGTAGTAATTTATATTTTTTAAAATTCCTGTTCAATTTGGTAAAATGTCAAGTGAAAGAGTCTGCATTAAAGCGCTTTACAGTTTCTGGATGCTCTCTTTCTCCTTTTTATGACACTTGGTCTAATGCATTTACTGTATTAAGGACTGTAACAAATTACAACCTGATTTCATGCGATTTGAAATGGATGGTATCCAAACATGTTAAATAGGATTTTCCATATTAAATGCAGTTCAGAGTCGGACAAAAAGATGACACTCTCTCCCGCTCGTACAGTATTTGTCACTCACAGTTGAATTTTACTATAAAATTGAAATAAAACAAAAGAGAATTAAACATTTTATTGTGTATTTCAAGACCAAAATGTCCAAACAAACCATATTATTTCATCTAATCAAAGTCTGCTAGCTTAATGCTAACATATGATGCGAAATGCCATAGGTGGGTTTACAGAAATTAAAATGATTTTAAAAATTGCATGAATATGTTAGTAAATGTAAGTTTTTTTCGACATCAATGTCGCTGTTCTTATTAAGTAATTATCAATATAATTTGAAAATGAGCATGAATTATTTAACGGTTTTAAAAATCCAATGTGGCAATTGAGCGCAAAAGTTTGTCCACTCCTGATAGTTACTGTTTAAAAAAAAAATAATGAAATAGCTGTAATATAACGTGGGTGTGGTTAGCGGGGGTTCACTGTACAATGAAGTGCTTCTTAAGAGAATACCAATATCTTAGAACTTCAACTGTTTTTAATAAGCTTATTTTGTTTTAAGTAGAACATGCGTAACACATACATTGGTGCCTTGAGATACGAGTTTGACCCATTCCGTGAACGCACTTGTTTTTCCAAATCTGGTTGATATGAATGGAAATGCAATTAATCCCTTCCCACTCCGAACCAAAAACAGACCCACATTTTTTAATGTTTTTTTCAAAAGAGAAATTGTACTCAACAGTATTGTACTGTATAAAAAAACACAACAAAATGTTGCTTGTATCTCAAGACCAAAAATATCAGCTGCGTGACAGTTTGTGTCTCGAAAAACTCTTGAGTCACCGGATCTCAAGTCATCACTGTGAAATGTATTATTACACTGGTCAACATAAAGACACTAGACTTTAGTTGTTCACACTTTAGTTGTTCACACTTTGGTGGCAGTTTGAACACTCTCTTTCTGACTGCTTCTTTACTTTGGAGGCTTTCTCTCCGAGCTGGACAGCTTTATCACTCCCCGGCTCCCACAAGTAGTTAGAAGCCAAAGCAAAGATACAGGAGCAGCAGAGGCAGCCGCGAGGCTCATGCAACAACAGCCCCTCCAAAGCTCATCACATTTCCTCAAAGGTTACAGAGAGTCATGGGGGGTGAAACAGTTTCTTAAGAACAGGCCACGCCAATCAATCCCTAACATCTGTTCTCTATGGGAAGCAATATTCCCCCTTTTACCTCTCAATAATTGCGCTTAATAACGTGAAGTACCTTATCTTGGGGCCGACAGCAAAAGACAGGCCCGTTGCTGTGGTGACGGCGAAAGCCATTGGTTTCCTTTTCAGCCGAATAATGAACTTCCCTCCTCGCTGTGTCACTCCTTGCACTCCGCTCTCAACCGCCCGCTGCCGCCGCCGCATTCGGTCTCGCTCGTGGCGTCCTTGAGAGGCCTCGTCTCGTCCGCCTCAACTCTACAGAGTAGAGGACAAATAAATAAAAAGAGAACAATGCTCAAGGTCCAATAAATGCACCGTTTAACGTGCGGGCATTTCTCTATCATTAGTGTCTTCGAACGAACTGACTAACTTCTCAGGGCAATCGATCGCAACTGGACTCTTCTGGTTTTCTTAGAACATGTTTCACCTCGGCGGCACGGTGGCGGCACGGTCAGCCTCACAGTTCTGAGGACCTGGGTTCAATCCCCGGCCCCGCCTGTGTGGAGTTTGCATGTTCTCCCCAGCAGGCTTCATCCTGCCATGAAGCCTGCCATGAAGCCTGCCTCTGATGAGAGGCAAAAACATCTTCTAAAACAACTAATTATTAATGAGAATATTCACAGGCTGTTAACTCCAGTTAACAGTAGCATTTTATGTCAACTGGAGAGACATTTAAGGGAGGACTGGCTGACTCCAAAATAAAGTGCATTACAGTAATCCAGCCAAGATGTAATAAAGGCATGGGTTACTGTTTCTCATGTTCTCTTGTGTTGCTCTTGTGCAAGAAAGGGCCTTTGCCAGCTGCCCAAGGTAAAACAAGATGGGTTTGACAACCGCACCGATTTTTCGATCCAATTTAAAATCATTGTCCATGTAAAAACCACAGGAATGAATAATAAGTTTGATACTGATGCCTTTGCATACTGTCAAGGGGTCCAAGTCAACAAGGGTGGATTTACAAGACCCACTTGAACCAAACACAGTTACTTCAGTGTTCTTTTCATTAAAATTTTGAAATTTCAAGGCCATGCACTGCATACAGGTTTTAATGTCTTCGAGACACAATGAAAGTGGTTTAATTGAGAAAGCATCTTACTTCTTTAATGGTACACAAATATGACTGTCATCAGCATAACAGTGAAAGACGAAACCCATGCTTTCTCAGGATAGAACCTAGGGGACAAGCAAACATAAGAAGAAAAGGAGCAGCCCCGAAATTGAACCCTGTGGAACGCCGTAGGGCAGCCAAAGCTCACACACATTCAGCCCGCCAGATAGGACCTAAACCACTCCAGAGCGCAACCGCTAATGCTCACAAGGCCACTAGGATACTGTGGTCGATCATATCAAATGCTACGGTTTAGGTCCAGCAGGACACGACACACATTGTCTCCAGAATCGCTTGAAAGGAGAATATCATTTACTACTCTGAACAAAGCTGACTCCGTGCTATGCACTGTTTTAAAGCCGGATTGAAAAAAACCTCCAAGACATCACGCTCATCCAGAAACAACTAGTTGAGTGTGCACAAGTTTTTTGTGTGTGTGTGCCTCTCTCTTTAATGCCACGCATGGTTATATTTCATTATTTTGTGATGTGATAGTGGTGGTATTAAAAAGTGGATTCGGACACTTATGCCCCAACTGAAGGCCCAGGTCCGAAATGCACGGCACGCCACTCGTAAATATAATGTAGCGAATATTTGCATTCACTCACATCTCATTTACCTGCACAATCTAATGAGATACAATGCAAGAGCTATAAAAAGAATATCTCCAATAATAACCTGCTCATGTAATTCTGACTGTGTCAACTATCCATCCATCCATTCATCCATCCATTTTCTTTACCGCTTATCCTCACTCGGGTCGCGGGGTGCTGGAGCCTATCCCAGCTATCTTCGGGCGGGAGGCGGGGTACACCCTGAACCGGTCGCCAGCCAATCGCAGGGCACATAGAAACAAACAACCATTCGCACCCACGGGCAATCTAGTCTTCAATCAACCTACTACGCATGTTTTTGGGATGTGGGAGGACACCAGAGTGCACGGAGAAAACCCACCCAGGCACGGGGAGAACATGCAAACTCCACACAGGCGGGGCCGGGATTTGAACCCTGGTCCCCAGAACTGTGAGGCAGATGTGCTCACCAGTTTTTCACCTTGCCGGCCTGTGTCAACTAAATTTCTAAATTATTATCCATTAGATTCAGATTAGAATCGTTGACAGTGGCAATTTGATTCTTTCTTTTTGCATGAACTCTGGACAATTGCATCCAATTTTGATTTGAAAAAAAAAAATCTATAATAAAAAAATAAAAATAAATACATCTCCGCTGCTGGAGTTCACAACTAAATTGACATTTATTGGAATTTCTGGAGCATACGTAACGTGAAAATACACGTGCATCTGAAGGTCCTCTGACTAAATGGACTAAAAGCTGACGGAAATGTATTTTGCGGTGAATACAGTGTGGTGCAGCGAGGCTGTTTGCTCTGAATAGACATGTGACACGTGTTCCCGACAGCCAATTTATTTTCTCATACTTGTGCAAGGATACAAAAACGAAACATGTTTTTTTTTCTCCTGTAAATGTCACGAATCAAGTTTTGGATGATAATAGTTCTTCATGTCCTTGAGTACAGAAATCTGAGAATATCACACACATCCTTTTCGCTTTGCTGGCTGCAGAATAATAATAATAATAACAAAAATACGAATAAAAGAGACCAATGTGAATCTAAACGGCCTGGAAGGAAAACCCTAATTAAAGAGCATTTATCTTTATTTATTTAGTATTAATCAGTTCATGAGAATTTTAGGACAGCTGTGATTGGTCCCTGCAATGTAGAGCAAATGACCCAAAAAGCATTTTAATGTTTGTAATATTTAATTAAAGGCAGCACACAGCCAATAAATACATCTCATCATGCGCACACACTGTAACGAATTATAGATGTGTAATTACAGATCTATAGTCCAAAATCATTAAAAGCCTTTGAGTTTCATTAGTGTGTCAGTGCTTTATGAAAATATACTTATTAGTTATATGCTGTCGATAATTAAATATGACAGTGTAATAATACATTCGGACAAAGTATTAGATGTGGTATAATAAAACATTTTTTTTAATAACAACTGCATCTTGGATTATCCTAGCAACAAATAATTCATTCATTCAGAATTACAATAATAAAAAATAAAAATAATTGGGACCAACGTGAATCCCAAAAAGGAGCCTTTAAAGGAAATGTTAATTCAAGACAAATAATTTAACCCCTCTAGGTAGCATTAATCAATTGCCGAACATGTAGAACTTTAGGAGTGTTGTGATTGTTCCCTGCAACATCAACTGACCAATAACGTCCTTTTATTACATTTGCAGTACATTGTTCAGTTACAGGCAGGATATAACCAATAACTACATCTCATAATGTGAAAACACGCTGTAATGAAATATTAATGTGCAATTACACTCAAGTCAAAATGAACTTTGTGACAGTGTAATAATGTGTAATTACACATTCTGGGTCACGTTATTGTGAGCAATTCTGTCAATTTCACACACTCAAAGATAATAATGTCTCACTTGGGATTGATAATGTTTGTTACTAATTAAAATAAATAAAAATTGTGGTTATAGTGGTACAGTGCTCCACTACTCCTCTGCATGTTTCTACTCGTAACTTATTTGGCTGCATAAGAGTGAGTACAATATTACAAACACATAAAAAGTATGGACTACTGACTTACAACCAAATGATACACTGATATACTTCCATATTATGGCGCGCAGTTCCATATTATGGAAGAATATCAGTGCCATCTTAAGTTTGTCTTTCAATTTGTAACATAGAATTTTCGTAAAGCATGAAATGTCCAAAACTTGACTCTTTTTTTTTGTACTATTAAAAGATTCTGAGGTCAATATAAATGGAATGTCTTCAATTCAAATTCAAACTCTGAGGGCACAAAAATACCAGCGCCACATGAATTTTTCATTCAGACGGCATAAAAATAGCACATGATCTCTTTTTTTCTTTTTCTTGCCATTAAAAACATCTTCGAAATTCAAACGTTGATGGCACAGATGTACTTCCATATCACACCACCATGAGGTGCAACTGAGCTGATACTGCAGGAGAGCATTTCAAAGAGTTAGGGAAATGACCTTTTAGCTGGTGCTGGTGTAAACGGAATGAATGCAGACAATGGATGCGAAAACCTTTTAGATCTTCACCTTTAGAGAGGAATCATTAATTCATAGGGAAGGGTGTTTTTTTTTATTTTTAAGATGAGCAGGAGAAATACTACATACAGTAGTTAATGATGAGTATAGTTGTTTCGTTCATCTTTGTTGTCTGAGTTCATGACATACTTCCAGTCTGGGTGCACAAATCTTTACCTCGTATTGACTCACGTTAAAGGTTTGTAATTTGCAGTAGCTCCTCTACCAATGCCATAGGTAGGTAGGTAATTATAGTTCATTGGTTGCACACGTCACGTAATTACAACACACCCAAGACCACGACAACGATACACATTTTCGACTTTAATGGCACCAAAATAAGACGGGAGTGGGAACAGTAGGTGGGTTTTCTCATTGGAGGTATTGACCCAATACTGACAAATGTTGTATCACTGCTTTCCTGACCAATTCCAAGTCCCAAAGCTATTAAAGGAATCCTGTGTAGGAGGTTTGGAGCACAGCCAGTTCCAGATACTCTATGATGTACCCCCCCCCCCCCCCACGCCCCCTTGCCCTCCCCACCTCATTGAGAGCAAATGAACAGATGTCAAAAGTGAAAGGCAAAAACAGCTGGCAGCTGTGCGTGTTTGAGAGCATGTTGCGGAAGCGGCAAGCGCTCTATGCAGTTCACATGTTCACATCATTAGGTACAGCTGCAACACGAGTTCCATTGCAAAGATTGCAGTATGTCTTTCCAAAGACATTCGTGTTTTGTCAGAGAGGTGTTAGTTTAACAATATGGATACATATGTTTGTATGTACGTATGGATGGATGGATAATTAAATAGCATAAAAAACAGCAAGGCCAAGTTAAAACAAATTTAAATCAACTCAAGTAGCTTGCAGTAAGTATAAAATAAATTGACCAAGGGGAAAACGAAGGACATTTTTGCTAGAATTATAATCTGTCTTAATTTGTTTTGTGAACAGACAATGTAATTTCAGTTGTTGTTTTTTAGCTCTCGTTTTTAATTTTATTTCAGGTAACAGAAATGTTTTAGCAAATATAATTTTTGCTAGTTTTTGTTGAAGTCCCTGTAAAGTGAAAATAAGCATGTCTTGTAAATTTGACACACGACAGAGAAGAGTGTTGTTTACATCCCAGCCAAATTTGAATGATTAAAAAAGTTATCAAGTATCTCAAAAAAGGAACTGAAAAATCAACCCGCTCACAAACGCTGTGGGTGTGCCTGTTGAACACGGTGAAATCACGTCGCACTCAACTGACAATCAAATACCACTACAACGCCCTGGAAAAATGTATGTTAATTCATCAAGCCTCTTTCTAAAGCCTACACATTTTTTGGGGCCTCGAAAATATATCTGCTTAAAGCCTCCGGTGGCTGGAATATATCCCACCGAGTCGTTATATATATATCCCCCTCACTCTTCTGCCTTTCTCTCTGTGACATGCGTGTGCTCATGGCCAACAACGTGGCGAGCAAAAGCAGCCACACCAGCAGACTATGCGAAGGGAAGCCAAGGTGTAGGCACAGCTAGCTAGCAAATTGCGCTGGATAACCACTGATATGAACAAAGGCAGTCAACTTTTTAGATATCAACTCACGTCAGGGTCAAGGAGCGTCAATGGGCCCTGTTTTAGGAAAACCGACATGATGAAAAACAGTTTAATACTATATCTCCACACCTGAGTAGTACATAGCTCTCAGTCTTTGCACATGCACAAATCTATCAACTCATTTTACAGGGTCTATAACTATAATAACTTTGAACTCCATACATGTTGCCATTTTGCCCTTCCATCCATCCATTTACTATAGTGCTTATCTTCATTAGGGCCACAGGTGAGCTGGAGCTTATCCCAGCTGACTTTTGGGAGAGGCTAGGGCCTGGATTGGTCACCAGCCAATCACACAAATTAGCCATCAGTGCAAAAAAAGACTAAAAAAGACAATTTCACTCTCTACAGCTTTTGCGCTTCACTGTTGGTTTTAGCATCCAAGCTCTTGTAGACCAGAGCGATGGTTGGGCTCCTGTGGACCGGAGTCTGAGTGTGCGCTTGGCTCCTGGTCAACCGCCTTCTTCCAGTCAGAGCGGAGAGCAGCTTGGCGCGGTAGTGGTCACCGGCCAGGAAGTACAAAACGGGGTCAATACAGCTGTTGACGCTGGCGAGCGGCCTGGTGATCTTGTATGTGAAGTTGACGATGTTGAGGGTGCGGCAATCCAGATCCAGGACGCGGGCGGTGTAGTAGATGGTGCGCGTGATGTGGAAGGGCACGAAGCTGACAGCGAACACGATCAGTACTACCACGATGAGCTTGATGGATTTATGCCGTGAAGCCGGATTGGCGGACAAGCCCCGCCTGCGTCGGCACAAGGTCCGCGCCATCAGGCAGTAGCACACCACGATGACCAGGAAGGGCACGCCGAACAGAAGCACCATGACCGCCGAGCTGTAGTCCACATACTCCTCGAAAGAATCCTGGCGAGTGGTGTCGTGGCACAGCGTGTCGTTGTCCCGCCTCGATGTGGTGACGAACATCAGGTTGGGCACGAGGCAAATGGCCACCGCCGCCCACACGGCAGCGCAGACCAGGTGGGCGTGGCGGGATTTTACCAGGGTGAGCGCCTTGATGGGGTGGCAGATGCCCATGTAACGGTACACGCTGATGCAGGTCAACAACAGGATGCTGCAGTAGAGGTTGGCGTAGAAAAGAAAGCGAACAATTTTACATGCCGCCACGCCGAAGGGCCAGTGGCTGCGGTTGGCGTAGTAGTAGATGAGCGTGGGCAGAGACAGCACGTACAGGAGGTCCGAGAGGGCCAGATGGAACATCAAGACGGCGCTGGGGTTCCACGGACGCATCTTGACGAAGGTCCACAGGGCGACGGCGTTGAGCGTCAAACCCACCAAGAACACCAGAGTATAGGAGACGGGCAACAGGACGTACTTGAACTCCTCGTCAAAGCGACAACTGGCGTTGAAGACGGAGGTGAATGTCACGGACTGGTTGGACGCCGTCGGGATGTCCGTCTCCATGGCGATCTCTCGTCGCCTGCATCCGAGCCAGGAGGTGATGAGGCAACCATCCGAGGAAGAGGAGGCTCTGAGGTGTGCGCACAGAGAAAATATTTGAGAGGATTGCATTGGATAGATCAGTTCACAAAAAATTCCACTTTTTTTTTTTTATTCTCTTCCAGTCTCTCCATTGCAAGCCACTTCGGTCTGAGAAGATCCTAGTTGAAGCTGAGGCTCCAACCAGGATGTTTTCAGATCAAAGTGGCCCTTGAGCTTTGAGTGTCATAAGCAGGTTGCAACAGAGAGACTGGTAGAGTCACAGAAAGGTAGACAAGTGGGAATTTTTTCCTGAATCAATCTAGTATTGTGAGTTTTGACGTTCAGCTTTTTGTTAGAGAACAGCAAGTTGTGCAAAACGTAGCATTAAAAAGATGGCGATGTGCATTCAAAAGTTTAGACAAGATTAAATGATTTTGCATTTTATGTTAATCCTGAAATTTCACTTTGGGAGTATTGTGTTTTACACTGTAAAATTTTCACAAGAGGTATATACAGTGCTCCCCCCGCCTATTCACAAATGTACCTATTTGCAGATTTTTGGGGAACCAGCTCATTCTGAAACACCCTAAAAAGTCACAACAATGCAAAGGCAAATCCCAGTCTAATCGTTTTTCAGTGAATACTGTAGCTGGAGATAGAGTTCCACACAAAGAAAAACAAAAACCAAAGCGAATACAGTGGAACCTTGGATTTCGTGATTAATCCATTCCAAAAAGTCTGACTAAAACCAAATTGTACGAAAACCGAAGCAATATTTTCCATAGGAAATCATGTCAATCCAATTAATGTGAAAACCGATTAACTTTTTTTTAATTTATTTTATTTTTTTTAAACAGAGAATAACTGTAGTTTAACAACATGAATAAATGGACAGTAATCCCTCGTTTATCGCGGTGGTTCGGTTCCGGACAACTCCTGAAATAGGGGAAATCCTTGAACTAGCGTGCACTCGCTGTCATAAATCCGTTTTTTGTTTTTGTTTTTAAATCCCTGTGTCTGGATAATCCACGCTTAATGTAAAAAATCTTAAACTTGCTTAATACCACAAAATTGTAACCAATCATCACCAAAATGTATGTGGACACATTTATTATCCCCCCTTCCCCATCTGAAAATAACGAGAAATTACAGAATGAGTTATGATGAATGTTTTTTTCTTTTTACAGGTTGAATATTTTGGGCCAGGAAGTGTTTATATTACCCAAAGATATTACAGTATATACTCAAAATCCCGCTAAATGGAAAAATGTGCACGATATATGAAAAAAAAGAATCTGCAATGTAATGTATCCACAATAGGTGAAACGCGATATAGCGAGGGAATACTGTAAATAACTAATCAAATCAATGAACATTAAACATCACTTTTACCTTTTATTGAATACAATATCGACATTTAAGGCAATGCAAGTCATGGTCCCTATGACCATGTTTTGCTTTGTTAGCGCCTTCTATTGGTAAAAGGTTTATACTGTAGCTAAGCAGTGAATTACGTACAGTAGTTCAGTCAGGAAGAGATCGGACTCTCAGGGAAGTACTGCACCCCGTAACACAGCAAAATCTGACTATACTTAAATTTGACTGACAAAATATGAATTTAACAGAAATACAGACAGCGGAAACAGACCGAAAAATGGCCGATGCGTACACGATGCAATGTGGCATGACGACACTCCACAGCTGAGAAAAAAAACACTCAATAATGTTGCGCATACGCATGGAATGCTTTGTGTGGCTGCTCGATTCCAGGAAATGAGTGGCCCCACTACGATGACCTATCCACGGTCAGGCGGATGAGTTTGGTCATCAGGAGGCGCCATCACTAATCAAGGAGGACTGCTGCACAGTGTGTCACTATGCTAGCAGAAAACGCATGCACTTTTTATATATAAAAAAAAAAAAAAAAAAAAAAAGATCTCATTTCACTTATTTTTAGACATCAGACTGACAGCAGCTTGTAACATTTTGGTTGCATTTGCTAACTACTTAGCTACATGAGGCTGGCAAAAACATTAGAGACAACTTCAACCTAACAGTTATGTAGCTGGTTTACATACGAGTGCAATGCTCTTAGTTTTATGTTTCGCTTGACAGCAAACTTAAACTGGGATGGGCAATAAACATAAACATAAATAAACATACTTCCTGTGTTTTTGTGCTGTATTAAAAACAAAGTAATAACCAAAAATTGTAACGGTGGCCTTAAACTTTTGGACATTACAGTATATTTTTTAAATCTGTATAAAAACATTGAAAAACGAATTCTCAGTCTTATAATTAGCTGTTTGTGAAGTTTGTGCTTGCATGCAGCTTCGCTCAAATCCTGTGCATCCCCCTGGGGGCTAAGGCCCCCCCCCCCCCATGTCCATAAAACCTAGTGACACCCCTGCTGTGGAGTTGACTCCCACCTTCCATCGCTCATATCTCAAATCTTTGCTCGCAAGTCAAAGAAAAAAAGAAAAAGAAAATCAGCTGAACAACAACTCGCACTTCTCGAAAAACTCACAAGTCGGTTTCACTCATCTAGCTCAAGGTACCACTGTATTTGTTAAAGGGAGAATTAATGCTGCAGCTCTTGTATTGTGACTTCATGAAACACATGCAGGTGTACCTAATGGACTGGCCCACGATTATGCTGTCGAACAAAGAACTGGGTGGAAAAGTAAATCGAAGTACTGTAACTCCTAATAATTAGTCCAACATGCCCATGCATGTTCTAGAAACTACTCAGGTTGTTCAATGCATTCCACATGCATTCCACGTGTATGCACACTAGGAGTGTGAGAAATTCAAGCCAAATAGGTTGTCCTAAAGACGCCCTTGAAGCGGTTTGGGTTTGTTCAGCGTGTGTTGGTGAAGAGTTGTACCTGCAGAATTCAGCGTTGTTCTTGCTTTGCACGAAGTATTCTCCACCTGGGATGATGGCGGGGACTCCTAAAGGCGCCCTGGGGTGCTCCTCGGCACAGTGCCGCCGGCTTGGTTTATGTTTTTTTTAAAAATCCCAGTCTCTTGTCTTCTGTGCAAAGTCAGTAGCTGATGTTCTGAGGCCTGCCTGGAGTGTATTAGACACGCTGCAAAGTTATTTTGTGGGTGGGTGGGATGGGCGGGAGGGGAGGGGAGGGGAGGGGAGGGGTTATGGCTGGCTGGCTGCTGGCTTGCGTGTTCACGCAGGAACTGTGGGGGAGCTGAGTGAACACAGAGACCACGCAATATATTTAACTCACTTTTTTAAGCAAACATGCAAGTGTTCATTTAATTACGTGCACAAATTATAAAGCTATATTTTCAAACTCGCGTTATACTTATGTTGAAGTGGAAATAAATAAAAGCAGTGCTGGGAAGTAACGAAGTACAAATACTTAATGGCTTTTTCAGGTAATGAGTATTTTTCTGACGACTTTACTTTTACTCCCTACATTTGAAAACAGACATCCATACTTCCTACTCCTTACATTGTTGAAATTGACATTAGGTACTTTTTTTTCAACCTCTAAAAAAAATGTAATTCAATTTAAAAAATTAATATATATTTTTTTAAACAAAGTATTTAGCTTCTTTTTTTTGCAGCTCTCCAAATGAACTAATTTAGGATTTAGTAATTACTTAGGATTTAGTAATTACTTAAGCTATTGAAACACATTTTGATAAAAAGCCTGAGCCAAAACTAGCAACCTAAAAAAAAAAAAAATATATATATATATATATATATAAAACACTAGAAAAGTTGAAAATGAAATATTACACTGTCAGAAAACAAAATTTGGAGTAATAGTTAGGTGCAAGTGAAATCATATTACTCTGAACTGCATGAACAAACAGTGTTAAAGAGCTTTCCACGATTTCATTGTTATTTTAACAAAGACTGAGATAAAAATAACTGAAAATTGGAAACTGGCCACAGAGTAAATTTTACTCAATTTTTAAGTGGGACCAAATTCAGTTTAATGAATCTCTCCAAGAGCGAAATTAACGCGTATTTTTTAAATTACTGTGTACTTATGTACAGAGGGAGTACTTTTCCGCCTCTGAATAATACTACTGGTAGAAACAGTTCTCAGTAGGATTCAGTGCACTTGTAGACCACTGTAAACTATACACCACACAAATGTTATGCAATCTTTGATAGAAAAGCATTAAAGTACAATCAGTCATATCAAAACTGAATAATTTTGCACAGAATAAGCCTTTAACGTCCCAGGACCATAATACAAAAATAAGACTGGGTATCTTTTCAAAATCAGTATCATGGTGATAACCCAGCCACATATGGGATCATGTTCAGAGGTCAATTACTTGAACAGAAACTTGAATGTAACAAGTATATGCATGACTTACATTCTCGCAGTCTTCCTCATCGTCTTTCCAAGGACCTCCAAGAAAGATCCCCAAAGGTGTTGAGTAATATATTTACCCAGCTGCACCATTTCCGTCTTTAGTCTAGTGTATAATGTTCTTAGGGGGCCAGCTAATTTTTTTTCACGTGCATTGTTCTCACCACGAGCCATGAAACCGTAATGATCATGTATGATCATAAAGACATAAATGTAGGACTATGATAGGAGGAATCCTCTTAATAAGTTACCACAAACTTACTTGAAGTGTCTCACACGAGTGAACAAGATGACAAGCATAAACGTCAACCATAACGGAGTATTATTATCAATTTAAAGCTAGATTGTAGATTGTGCAGGTGTACCTAATAAAATGTCCGTTATGTATAAACAGTATGGAGTATTACACTGGTTAACAAAAACAGAGATTAGAGTAAATATTTGGTGATTTCCTCCCCAAAATATTCCCAGCATGCATCCTGGTGATGACATCATTGGCTGAGGAAGCTAGAGGTCAATAAACAGACAGGATTTGTTTGGCTGTGCCTTAATCAGTAACTACAGCAGCAAAATGCACACAGTCAATGTCACACTAGGAATATGTCAAGAGGTATTGTGGGAAAACAGTAGCGAGGTCTTGTCTTTGCAGGGAGACTGAAAAATAATTACAATAACATTACAATAAAGACATGAAAATCCATCAAATTGAGTTGTGGAGTGTTGCCCGGTGCGGTGCGATTGTTTGCTTTGCTCACTCAAATAGAAGAAACATTATCTTATGTCCCTACTGATAAACTGTAAGACAGACAAATGGGATTGCTTGGTAAAAGTCATCTAATGCACTTTACTTGAAACATGAAGAGACAGTGGACACAAGCGCTGATTAAGTGACATGATAGAAAGAGTACGAGACGGTAAACAGACTTTACTACATATGTACTGCATGGATTTAATACCACTATATAATTTTACTTGTGGGCTTTTACAAGCTCAGATCCAGGCTCAATAGGCGCAGAAGGTACACTCAGTAAAAAAAAAAAAAAAAAAAAAAAAAAAAAAAGAGAGACACTTGCCTGCAGATAATGTGGACAAAATGAATGAGACCTGGACACAAGAATCAATATTATTTGAACATCAAGCGCGTTCACATTTCTTTTACTGTATTGAATGAGTACAGTGATTCCTTGGAACTCCAACAATTCATTCAACTTTCTTTCATTCAACAATTCATTAGGAATTCAACTCCAATTTTCCTCATGGGAAATAATCGAAATACAATTACAGTGTTCCCCGCATATTCACAATTCGACTCACGGGACTTACCCGTTTAACAGTTCATCAAAGTAATGCAATACCAGTACTGGTTTGGTGCTATCTTATGGCATCTTCATGCCAAGGAACTACGTGGAAGTGAGTTGAGGAGCCTTATTTAGACAAAAGTAGTGAGTTTCTGCCATCTTGTGGGATCTTGGTACCACGGAACTACATTGAATTAAGATAAACTGTCACGTCATTTGGATTAAAGTAGTGATTTACTGTCATATTCTGGCATATATAGGCAATTATAAACCCTTTGGGGGTTGTCAATTGTGGATATTTGCCAGTCATGGCACGGCTCAGCCCCTACCCCCCGCAAATAGCAGGGGAACACTGTAATCCAGTAAAGGGGTTGAACTTTCACCATTATAAAACTTTTACGAGGTAATGCTTTAAGTAACATTTAAGCATTGCTCATTGTCATAAGTGCAAAAAGAAGTGATGCAACTAATTGTTAAACACAACAATACGTGTAGCTAACCTTATCTTTGATTTTGCGTTTTGGTGACAAGTTCCCATTCTAGTTCTCTTGTTACCGTGAGCATTTTCTTATTATCACTAGACACCCTTGTAAGTATTCACGCACTGTCAAAGCTAAAGAAAAACATCCATCCATCCATCCGTTTTCTGAGCCGCTTATCCTCACAAGGGTCGCGGGACTAAAGAAAAACATTCTGGGGAAAAAAACAATCGGAGAACAAGTAAGATAGGACTTTTTTTTTTTTTTTTTTATTTCCATCTGATCATGTTTAAAATTCTTCTTTGATTCTTGGACCATATTTTTACCCAACCGATTGAGATGCAAGGGGTCTACTGTTGATAAAAAAAAAAAAAATAAAAAAAAAAACGTAGGTATAATATATTTTGATCCGGTAACTAAAAAATAAAAAAACTAGTAGAGTGATGGAAGAAAAGTATATTGGAAGCAGACGCCTTTTGCTTGGCTTCTTGCTTTGATATAGAGCAGCAGTTTCTGAAAAGATAATGAATTTCATCCAGAAATTGCACATGGCAGAGTGCAATTGAAAATTGCAGTGAAAATGTACTGACTGTACCTCAAACACTCTCATTGGATGGAGGCATTGACATCAAGTCAAATCCCTGAAAAGTTGAAGATCACTCGAGAATTGCTGGAAAGAAAACTATGCACTGATGCCATCTTCTGTCAAAACGATGTGGTTTCCTACTGTTCGTTTTTTTAATTGAGTTATATCAGTTCCAGTTCCTGGGTAGGTTCTCCAAGATCCTGCGTCGGTGGGAAGAGTTTGTCACACCCGCAGCACGCAGATCGTCTTCTGTGATGCCACTGTGGAATGCACAAATGGTAACATGGCAGTTTATAAACAACAAGATGCAAAGGAGCCCTGTTCTATGAGGCGCCATATTGGCCAAAAATAACATTTACGTCTCACATACACCAAAAAATAAATACAAATAAAAAGAAACACACTCATCAAAAGAAAACTAAACTCACAAAAAATCTTACTCAAACAAAAAAAACTAAAACAAAAATCACATGCACTAAAAAAAATATTAGATTACTAAATTTGATTTTTTTTTGCCCTCAGAATTGAGCAATTCCATATTTTTTTCCTCTACTTGATCTAAAAAATATTGTAACTGAACACAATTTTCTTGCCTGCTTTTTTTTTTTTTTTTTTCCGTGTTTCTTAAAGCCAGAAGGTTGGCATTTTGAATAATTGTTTTCTGGAACATCCGCGATTAGTTTTTTTTCTCCAAAATTAAACATTTAAGTGATCATCCTCCAGGGGCAGTGATTCCATAATTATTGTCAGGGGTTGTATAATTTGTACATGTGGTTCTCCCTCCCTCCTCTGCTACAGGAACATTGAACATCTGATGATTTATGAACTGTCTCGCTTTGTGGTAAACTGTACTGTATATTGTAATCATACACTGCATTTGTGCAGAGAAACGCCACTGTTACCTGAAGTAATCCAGATCATCCCAGCCATTGAGGCTGAGTCCCAGATTGTATTTCTGAAGGCCCAAAGCACTGAGGAGCTCACAGACCGTCTCTGGAGCACCTTGGAGCACAGATACCTGCGTTGATAAGACACAGACAGACCCCAAATAAGTCATGTCCCTTTCTTAACCCTTACACTTCAGACAGGCTATTAATACATTTTAAAAAGATCTGTTGTTCATAGTTTGATATATTGGCGTAGGTCAAAATTGAAGAAATCCAAAAATAAGTTGCCACCAGAGTCATACCTCATTCTCCCAGCTGTGGCGCCTCTCCGTGTGCAAGACAGGACCATTCCTGTAGCCTGGCCTCTGGCTCGGATAGGATGGAGCGCCCTGCTTTGAGGGGAAGAAGTCAACCTCACTGAGTGACTTGGCAATCTGCAGAGCGGTGAGGGAGTTGTCTCCTGTGGGGCCGGGGGGCTGCTGCTGCTGCTGCTGCTGGTCCACCACCCAAGGAGCAGGCCGACAGTGTCCCAGAGGAGCGGGAACGGTGGTAAATTGGAAAACTGGTGGGGCTTTTGTTTTCCTGATGGTATCGGTTCTTTCCGGGAGATCCCTCCTGGCTTTTTGCCACATGATTGTGGATTGATTAATGTACAGGTTCCTCAGGTTCTTCTCTGGTAATATGGAGTCCTGGCAAATGTTTTTCGCATGGTATTTAGACTTTGACAAGTGTTCCTGACACTGGGAAATACTTTTACTCAAGGGTGGAGATATGGGAGAGGGCTTTTTGGCTGGGAAAAGCTCATAGGAGGAGTTAGGTTGATGCGTCTGAAGTTGACTGGACGCAGTGTACTGGGGAAGGATGGCAGGAATTTCAATCTCGGTAAAGTCTGATCGGCGACAGGGTTTCGTGTTGAAGACGTGCCTTCCTGAGATTTTGGGTAGTTGCAGAGCCTCATTTCCGGCCCAGATCACCTGCGGGTCCCTTGGCTGGGGGAGAGCCTCCTCAATGCCCCGGACCACTGACACGCCCTCGAAGATGAAGTAGGCTGGATTGGTGTAGCTGCTTGGGGTTGGTTTTGGAGTAGCTGCCAAAGACCTGCAACACACGAGTACTGAAGCCAAGCTACTTTCTGTTTAAGGGGAGTTATTATTTGCTTAATGGGTCAGGTGTGTCTTCTTTTAACTGAATAAAAATGATACCGTTGAGTACTGGTATCGATTCCCATGTGCCAGGAATCGATAACATACCACTGCAAATGCGAAAGATACCCAACCCCAGTTCTCGCCACGATAAAGCACCGCCATTTTTTTGCCACGCCCTTTTAATAAAGACAAACAGCATTGTTTTGTAGAATATAAATACAAGAACATCATGAAAAGAAATAAAGAAAGAGAATGTAAAGAAATAACTGGTTTTATAACACGTAATTAAGCCAAAAGTCACACACAAACACTGCAGTGCAGAGGTCACTAACTAGAACATCCTTTCAGGGACGTTCCTTTTATACCCAATCATGACCTGCTTCCAATTAACCTGTTCACCTGTGGAATGTTCCAAACAGGTGTTTTTTGAGCATTCCTCAATTTTCCGAGTCTTTTGTTGCTCCTGTCCCGGTTTTCTTGGAACATGTTGCAGGCGTCAAGTTCAAAATGAAATAATATTTAAAAAAAAACAATAAAGTTCATTGGTTTGAAGGTTAAATATCTTGCCTTTGTAGTGTATTCAATTGAATATAGGTTAAAAAGGATTTGCAAATGATTGTATTCTATTTTTATTTAAATGTTAGTAAACAATGTCCCACCTTCACTGGAATTGCTGTTTGTAGATTGGGGCACTCGCAAGTCACCACTATACAAGGAATCACAACGTAAATCCTCACCTGTTTATTTGGACTCGTGTGGATGCAGGAGACATGTGCCCCTGCCTGTCGTCTTTCTCAAAACGGAAACACTCTGAAAAAGCCAAATGCCATAAAGTGACAAAATCAGTCGATGCGTTTCGAAATCAGCTTCCTCAATGTGTGTGCGAGACAGTTTCGATGTGACCATGCAGGCACTACAGCACAGAGAGTCAAAGTGTGCTGACCTGGAGGCATGATACCCATGTGTCCTGTTTCACTGTCTTAGGATGCATCTGGTCAGGGTCAGTCAATCAGGAGCCAAAAGAGGAAGCGGAAGTGCAAAGACAAGCTGGGGAGGGGGGAGTGGGGTCATTGAGGAACCGAATAGAGGAAGCAATGCGAGACTGACAGGAGAGACCAGGAAAGCAGCGCCAGTGGAGATGAAAGCTGAGAAGGAAGAGAGAGTGCAAGGAGGCCAGAGGGTGCAGGGTGCACAGTTCTGTCGAACGCACCGTAGGTCTTTTCACAGGTTCCTCGTCTATCCTTGGGTACGTGAATGCGGACCCGTCCTCTGATGGAGCCGATTTCCTCACCCCGGTGGCTCAGAAACGTCTCAAACTGCTCTGATGCACCGACAAGGGAGCAGAGAGCCACACAGCATTCACCTGCAGGAAGGAAATGTCTGGTCACATTGGCAAATTTGAAGGTGCACTTATCATCATCTATCACAATATCATCTGTGAATGGGCATAATCACCAAATATTGGATAATTGGACTGAGTATCTGGATTCGTTTATTGATTAATTGCATCTTGAAGCAATGGAGCTAAAATGGAGCGAACTAACAGAAGGCCAACTTGTCGTCAGCTGTGGGAAATTGAACTACTTGCACAAGCAGTGGCCCAACTCTGCTCATTGCGACACATTTTTCCGCCTTTCCTGTGACGTGCGCACAATCAGGGCCGAGAACATAGAGCAGCTCAAAGCCCCGGTCAAGTCGGACTTGACAAAAATTAAAATAAAATAAAAATCTCCCCTTTTGGCGCTTCTGTCTTTCTCACCGTGAAGTGCACGCACTCACAACCAACAACAAGGCTTGACTCAAAAAATGTTGGGAAACACAGTTTCACAATATCACACTCAAGTTATGAAGGAAAACTGTGACTTTACCGTATGACTCGAAACCATCACATGACTTGACGGACAACAGCAGGTGCTGATCCTGGAGGTAGGCCATGTCAGACCTGTGCGGAAGCAGCTAACACAAACAGACAAGAGTCAAAAGGTTAGTTAGCGGCAGCATTAGCAGCATCGTGGTCACAAACGTGCATGCCGCTGTCTGTGAGCCGCTGACCTTTGGTAGCTGTTTGAAGGACCAGGCCAGTTTGAGAAAGCCAGGGACATCACAGCTTTGCGAGTCATTCTCACTTGAACGCCGTGTCTCTGGAAAGGGATATAGCATGTTAATAAATACTGAGCCGCGTCCACGAACCCTTCCAGTAAGATTAAGACTTTTTATCCTGACAGATTTTTTTTTTTGTAAAGATTTGTTGTTTTCTATTTGCTGGTTTTGTGGTCAGGCCAAAGCAATTAAAGTGTTACTTTAGTGCCATTGGTGGAAGCTTGGTGTTGTTGTTGTTTGGGTTAATTCATTGAAAGCGTTTTTTCGCCTGTGTTTGAGATGTCCTGTTTTGAATGCACCATTACTACAGTCAAAAGTGAAACTCCTTTCCTCCCAGTGTAGCTACTTATAGGCCGTGTACTCTACTTTTTCTTTACAATTTGCCTGTATTCCCTAACATTTATGATCAAAAGTATGAATAAATAACACTCGTGACCCTTGTGAGGATATGCAGTACAGAAAATGGATGGATGGAGGATTAAATAAATAAATGAATAAATAAATATAAAACATCATTAAAAAGGTTAAATCATCATTCTATTAGCTTTTTATTAGTAGTAGTAATCTTTTTGCAGAATGTGCAACACGACGGACTAAAACTGTACCTCCTGTATGCTACAGTATATGCCAATATTAAAGGAGCGCTTGTATATTTTAATTATAAACAAAACATTTTTTAGTTATTTATGTTTGAATTATTATTATTTTCTTGACACACATTGGCTTGGTTAGCCATCAGTGCGCCTGCAATCAAGGTGAACAGCCCCCCTGCATAAGATCTTCGGTCAGAAAGTTGAGTTGAGTTTTAACTAAATGATCACATTAGGTGAGGCATCGCCTTAGCGCCCTCTATTGAGCCGTCACCAGTGCTTATGAGGGGTTACTTGGAAAAAAATTCCAAAAAGTCAGAGAGAGTCCCTGCTTTATACAGGACACTTTTGTCACAACGTACCTTCGAGGCAAGGCGAAGAAAAGTCAATTAAGAACTTTTCTTTGCTCGCCGTTTTCACGATGGCCTCAATGCCTTCCAGCTCAACCCAGGCCTTCTCAACGCCCGAACTTGGATCTGTTTGACATGAAAGACAAAACTGTTCACATGATGAGGAGAGCTGGTGGTATTCCAACCGGATGCAAAAAGTCATTAACAGCACACCTGCTTTGGAGCTGAAATGTGACGTCACGCCCACTTGGAAGGTGGCGAAAACAGGTGAGTGGTCACTTGTGAAAATGTCATCTGTGCATCCTGGTGAGAGACAATAGAAAACATTTCAATATGTGCAATTTCCTCCCTTATTATAATCTCACAGACTTGTGATCACTCCCACGAAACACTACCTCTAATCTTATTCAAAGCCTTTTATTCTCACCGTATGCTGTGCACATTACGTGTGTCTCAGGGTACGACTTCCACAAAATTCTGTCACACCATGACGGAACATTGACTCGCACCTAGAGGAAAAGAATTAGTGAGCAGGTCCAGGAAAAAAAGTGTGCATGTTGGTTGTGTTTGTTTAGCAGTAAGGCTGTGAAAGATAGTTTCAACTATGCCAAGCATTCCTACTTGGATTATACAGTATATGTTGAAGTAAATGCTATTTTTAGAGGTTTTGGCAACAGTTGTTAAATTCAAACCGAGTCAGCGGTATGCTTGCAATGTGTGTTGTTTTTGCAAGGGCATCTCAAACACAGGTGAACAAACACTTTCAATGAATTAACCCAAACAACAACACCAAGCTTCCACCATAGCTGTGCCTCCGAATTAAGTTGGACATTAATAGCCAAACCTCGCTTACTCACCCCTGAAGTCTTGTACTTTTGCCACAGGTAGCAGTCTCTTGAGCCTCTTTCATACCGATAGGTGGGTGGAAATGCAATCTTCTCTTCCTCTTAAAAAAATAATGATATGTGTAGAAAATGGGCAGAACGAAATAGACATGGTAAATATTTCATTTTGGTAGTCATTGTATGTATGTAATGTAACCCAGGTTCGACTCGGAATATAACATTACTTTGAAAGGTATGCATGAGAAATATTATAACTTTGGATAAGGGACTTTCCACAAAAGAAGAAATCAGTGATATTTGAGATACATATTGTATGTTTTCATAGGCTATTTTTGATGAATGCATTTTTTAGTTCTATAAAAGTGGGTCACGACTTGGCAACATTAGAAAAAATGCAGGTCCCAGGGTGACACCAGTTGGGAACCAGCGTTCTATAATAATGCACTTGTCCTCATTCATCAATCATCTTCATGATTGTTAGGGAGGCAACGAGTTGTGATGACTGGCACATCTACAGAGCACAGTTTGCACAATTTACTAAAACTGCAACTCACTAAAATAGAGAAAGCCTTTCCTCTTGTGCCTCTCTCGAGTCAGCTGGTCCGCACACATGAGCTCCTCAAACTGCCTCTTAGATACATGTTTCAGAATGTCCTGCAGCCAAGGGGGACAAGTGAAGACGTGTCAATGCGTCCAATTTGTATTCAGTTTGGGACCAATGCAGCAGAGACAAATCAGTCACAACTGAGCATTGCAAGATAAGCAGAATTTGTTTGTGTTTAGTGTGTGTGGGCAGATTTCAGTGGCACCTGTACATCCAGGTCCAGTCGGTAGTTGAGGTCTCCGCACCAGAAGAGGTGAGTAAAACGCAGGCTGATGTCAAATGCACCGAGGTGTTTGTCACCTAGTGAAAGCAGCCTGAGGATGTCCACAAAGTTTTGATTCCTCCTGAATGACACGTGCAGACATAAAGTGAAATATACTAGTGCCCTCACAAAAGGTTTGGGATATTAGGCTTTCGGGTGAAATTTCAGGATGAACATAAGGTGCACTATAACCTGGATCGTGGCTCAAAAAAAAATGTTGTGAATTTTGCCATTCAGCTCCATGTTGTAGAACAGTAACTTATGTAAAAAGTACAGAAACATTGAACAGTTGGATACGTGCATTCAAAACGTCAAATTAAGTTCACCTGTAAAGGTTCGTTCCGTGACAATGTTCGGAACTCATAACATTTGTATATCAAATCATCTTTCCCACAGAAATGAATGAAAATACCATTAATCCGTTCCAGCTTACCCCAAAGGTTTTTATTGTTTTTTTCATAAGAAAAATTGCACTCAACAATATTGTATTTTATTAAAAACATACAGTAATGACATATTTAAATCAAATGTAGAAAAAATAAGAAAATAAAGAGTTTTGCCACATTTTCACTTCAATTCAATGGATATTGTGCTGGGGGAAGTATAATACAGACATACTATATCCAAATATATATATATATACACTATACTATATATACTACATGGAGATGTCTCAGCGCTTCAGTAAGCCGCAGTAATATTGGTCGTTCTTCGGCAACGATAAAGAACATAAGCCTGTGAGTATTTTTATACTATTTGTCTACATGTGTTGCTCTGCCGTTAGCCTGTCAATGGCGTTTCACATTATATGTTAGCATTAAGGAAGTGAGCTTTAAAGTTATGTGTTGAAAAAAAAAATTTTTTTTCCAATACACAACGTATTTCTCTGTTTTGTTTAGTTTGACAGTAAATTCCAACTGTGCGCAGCACCGAACAGATTAAAGCCACTTTTTTTGGACGAATGATTCACAATCTGCCAAACGGCTGCTAGTTACGAAGTGAGTTGAGTCGAGTTCACTGCCGCCATGCAGTGCTCGTATCCCAATGTTTTGCTTGCAAGTCAAAGTCGATAAAACCGTCTGAACAATGGCTCATATGTCGGGTCAGTCGTATTTCGGTTCATCCTTCAAATTTCACAAGAAAGCCCCCTGGGCAGCCGTGGCCCAATGGTTAAGATCATCGCCTGCCACCGTGGGGGACCAAGGTTCAAAACCACGACTGGACCATCCGCCAACATCCCCCGGACACACAGCTGTGGTGTCCTTGAGCAAGACACTGATACCCCGAAATGCTCCCCGGGCGCTTCAGCTGCCCCCTGCTCCAGTGTGTTCCACTAACATGTGTATGTGTTCACTGTGATGGGTTAAATGCAGAGAACAAATTTCGTGTGCATGTTCATGACAATAAAAGATTATTCTTCTTCTTCCTAACTTTTTGTGAGTATTGTGTGTGTTCTTGTGAAATAATAGGTATACACACACGCCCACTTATATACAGTACCTCAGAACTTTCTCCCTTCCTGAGGTCAGGTGGCAATTGACAAATCCAAAAGATGTTCCACTGAAGTGGAACGACACACCGACCGCTCCCTTGTTCCCTGTCACAAATCAAAAGCTTCCATTCAAACCTCCACTTTCATATTATTGGCATGAAATATTGTGTAAATTTCCGCTAGTGGCGACGGGAAGCTTACCCAAAGTGTTACCCAGGCCAGTCTTCACGCTGGCAGTGCTGACATGGCTGATGCGGCTCTCATGCTCCGGCTTCACAAACACAGCCAGCCGCATGTTCCAGAGGGACTGCACTGCCACCTACAGGACAAAGC
The DNA here is from genome assembly GCF_024500385.1 of Phyllopteryx taeniolatus. NCBI lineage: Eukaryota > Metazoa > Chordata > Actinopteri > Syngnathiformes > Syngnathidae > Phyllopteryx > Phyllopteryx taeniolatus. The sequence continues at coordinate 23,162,686 of NC_084511.1, read as the reverse complement.
ACTGCCTTACAACCAGCAGCGATTTTGAAGTAGATTCAAACCGAAGTGTTCAAAGTAGCCACTGGGAGTGACATTGATTGAACCACATTCAAATTACACTTTAGGAGAATGAAATGAAATTAAAACTACATACAGTTGAAAGCAAAAGTTTATTTTTATTTTTTTTCCAGTACAGTACAGATGCGTACCAAGTTCCCACACAGAACATAGTGGGAAAGTGACAAGAAATGTTACTCCCTTACGCTCTAGCCACTTAAAAAAATAAAGAAAAAAGTGCAGCTCAGCCTTTGGTTGGTGGACATCATGACAAGCAATATGCCTTTGGCGGTAGAGCAAACTCATTTAAAACGGTATTTTAAAATACAATATACTGTAAATGTGTTTTCAAAGGCTATTTTTAAACCCAAGACAAAATCTTTATTGTTGTTAACTTCTCTGAAAGTGGGTCACGATTTTTCAACAACAGAGAAATTGGGGTCCCAGGGCCACGACAGTTGAGAAGCACTGCTGTATATCATTAGGTTGTGCGCTCATAACACACAAACAGAAATAACAGCATGTGCATCTTAATGGCAAGTGTTGAAGTGCGACATTGGGTTGCAAAGAAAGAAGAAATAGAAGACATACTTGTTTGAAATCAATCTGGGTGTGGCTCCGAAGGGTTGCTTTAATATGTTCCGCCCACTCCCTCTCCCCCTGAGGGTTTTCCTGCGTCCCCAAGGCATAGATGTCGTGAGGCAGACATGCCGTGGACTCGTCGGGGGTGTGCCCCAAACCGCAGCAGGTTACCCACGACTGCACGCTGCGAGGCGGAGGAGAACTGCCTGTGGATGTCAGCACAATAAACAATTCCGATGACAACGCCTCTTAAATGGAGCCTGTATTCAGTGAGAAGATGTCGGGGATTACCCATATTCCAGGTGCCGACGAAAACAGAGATGACGTCAGGTTCATTCAGCTTTGAGTGCCTTGTTTTCATCAGCTGGAGGAGTTGGCAGAAGGCATTGCCCTTCTGAATGAGAAGAAGGAATCTGGGGTTTAAAAACAACAACAACAACAACAACAACAACCGAGGATAATGAAATAGAGAATTCCATGAGCTGCATTTCTACCAAAATTCCCAAGAGAGTTAGGGATTCAAATTGGGGTTTGAAGACAGGGTTAGGGTTGAATAAAATAGAAGTTTCCAAGCCAAGGAAAATGTTTCAAGTCAGAATTTCAAGTTGGAGTATGAAGATAGTGTTAGGATTTCAATGTATAAGTTCAAGCCTGAGTAAGTGTTTCAAGTTAGAGGTTGAAATTGGGGTTTTAAGACATAGTGAGGGTTTCAAAGTATGGTTTCAAGCCAAGTTAAGTGTTTCACATTTGGGTTTGAAGACAGTGTTAGGGTTTCAAGTTCGGGTTTCAAATTGGAGTTTGAAGACAGGGGTAGGGTTTCAAAAGTATGGTGTGATGCCAGAGTCAGTGTTTCAACTTTGGGTTTTAAACTATGGTTTGAAGACAGGGTTAGTGGTTCAAGTTACGAATTGCAATTGGGGTTTGAAATAAGGGTTAGGGTTTTAAAAGTATGGTTTCAAACCAGGGTAAGTGTTTCAAGATAAGGTAGGCAGGTAGGTAGTTATACAGAAACAACCAACAAAGTACCAAAACAAAACTATGTTGCTATGTGGTAAGTAATAAATATACTAATATATAGTCTAGTAATGTTTACCCGTGTACTCTCAAATATCATCTCCCGTGGTGCATTGTTGTGGCTGTCAATCACCACTCGTACCTTCGTGGGACTACTCTGGTACTTTACAACCTGAAGAACTGATGCACAAGAGGATGTAAGCCGTTAGATAAAACATATAAGGTCCCTAATTACACATGAGCACAGTATTAGAGTACCTCTATCATGTGAGACCCGCTCTACATCGAACGAGTTGGCCTTCCTGTCAAAGAGTAGCACGCCTGCATCCACATCCACAGAGACCGTCTGCCTGCCGTAGCGCAGCATCTTTACCTGCAAATGCAAAAACATTCCTAATAATAATAATTTCCTTTGTTTAACCAGGTAAGGTAATTGAGAACAGTCTCTCATTTACAATGGCGACCTGATACAGAGAATCGGCTCAGTATTTGTGAATTCTCACAATCGCAGGTTTATTTTTAGGAACCTATCCTCTGTTATTCACTGAAAATCTCGTCTATGCACCGTTTTTGTGCTCAGGGCAAAGGAATAAAAGTATAAGGTTGGCGCCATCTGATGGATTCATCGTGTCATTATTAGGTTTAAATTCATTGATGGTGTTTCTTTCGTCTGAATTTTAGTCAGTCAAAAGTGAAACTAAAAGTATGTTTCTGCTTCTCACTCAATGTAGCTACCTATAGCCCGCGTAGTCGACTTGGCTGTAACAAGTCCCCTAACATTTATTATTGTGTGCGAATGCCATAAGGTAAGTCTAATGATTGTGTCATGCGCTAGCGTGCACATTTGTTCACCCATGTGATGTTTGCGCTAGCATGTTATTTAAGCTAGTATGCAAACTAATACAATTGATGAGCCTAATGAGAAGGTGGTTTGTTTGTGTTGAATGATTTAAATACTGAATAGTTGTTTGATGAACATGGGTTCATGATTGTGTACATGTTAGATTGCATGGCGTTGGTACTTTATGATCATCTGTGTTTTAAGTGTTTTTTGTATCTGTACACAAATACAAAAGCGGGGTGGGGGGGGGGGGGGGGGCAGTTATTTGCAAATTGTTGATATTCACACGGGTTCAATGTTCTACAGGGTCCCCGGCAAAAAAATGTACACACTCTTTGACAGGCTTTTATACTCAGATATTTTGTGTTGTGTTTAGGTGTTTATTGACATACTGTAGATACAGGCCTAATGAGTTACATTAAAAGGTGTAACAATAAATTTAATAAATTGAATGGTATAAAAGAAAACAGAAGTCTCCCAATTTCTCCTTTGAACTCATCCTAAACCTTATCTTTGAGATATCCCCATTAAACGTGTATATATATATATATATATATATATATATATATATATTGGTGTGAGGTCTGGGGACCGTGCAGGGAATTCAACTCTCTCTTTGCTCTTAATTCTGTGGCATTTTAGTACTTCCAATAGGACTTTGACAAATGTTCTTTCTTCATAAGTTAATCATACGTTATCCAATATTACAGTAATGATTATTTACAGGGGGGTACACCCGATATTGCTTGGCATTAACCGTACTTGTTTAAAAATGTTTGAAAGAGCCTTTAGTTGAAACAAGCGAATGCCAGACATGCTTCTTCTGCTTATTTGCACAAGCATCTTTCTTGCAGCCACTCAAGCTGTCAACGCCGCAGCTCCACACATCCTTCTCACACTTGAAACTGATGCTGACTGACACAATTAAGCTACTGAACACACAAAGACCTTCATATTGGGAATCACTGTGGCTACGAAAAGCTATTCGAGCATTTTTTATATCCTTGATATGCAGCTTACACTACTAGTGCCTCTTTTGGTCTACAAGTATGCAGTTAAACCTTACTAGTAAACTGCTGCGCTTCACTGCACAAGTCACACTACTAGGCCCAACAAGTGAGCATGTATCACGCACTAGTAGCCTCCTTATCAAGGATATCAAATATGGAAAGTCGTTCCAGCATATATTCGATATCCAGCTTTAGGTCCACATACAGTACGCTCTTTGTCATCACTAATAGGACAACTTCGGCATACTAGTAGAAAAACGACATATTACTAGTGAGGCAAAATTCTGACATCTGTGTGCTACTTAGTGAAGCACTAGATGTTAACTTGTAGGATTTCATGACACTAGTAGTACTCGTCGCACAGAGTTGTCATCTAGTGCACAGTTTTGTCTAGTTGTCCTACTAGTATGCCAAAGTTGTTCTACTAGTGAAGACAAAGTAAGTACTACTACATAGACCTTAACATGGCTATCACGGATATTGAATAAATGCTCAAACAGCTTAATGGAAATGGATTTATTTGATATCCTTGCTAAGTAAGCTACAAGTGGGTAAACACATGCCTACTAGTTGGGCCGAGTGGTGTAACTAGTGCACCACAGTAGTTTAGTAGTAAGGTTTAATTGCATACTAGTAGGCTAAAAGTGGCACAAGTAGTGGACAAAAATTGTTACAAGTAAGATACAGTCGCTCTACTAAGGTGTTGTCTTGCCAGTGAGGACAAAGAGTGTACTAGTACCTTAAGATGGATAGCAAGGATAATACATGTACAAATTGCCTTCCATATGTGGCTCAGGTTGGTACTTTATACATCATGAATGTAAATGCTTGTGTGGTTTACCTGGAAGGAGTGGACTGGCTGGTGACGACGTCCGTGGCTCTTGGCAGAATTCGTAACAGCGGGCGTTGGTTCCGGGGGAGGCGGGTTCCGCTGGACTGCCAGATTGTGATTGGTTACTGCGTCTTGGAGAGCCTCGAGTACCTTCACACACACAAGAGGTCGATGTTTTGATTTTAAAGTTGTTAGCAACAATACATTTGGATTATCCATCAGTGGAAGAACATCACAAGTGCATACCTTTTTCTCCAGAGAAGAAAGGAGGCTGACCAATGCAGAAATCTTACACAGCAAGGTGTCCATCTCCATCTCTGGACCCTTGTTTCAAGCAGATGTCACAGTTAGTTAGTTAGATAGAAATGTCCCAAAATGGTACAAATTTACATTCGGGGTTATCATACCTGGGAATTTGTGCTCGACAAAGAGCAGCTGGGGTGGTCAAAAACCTTGGCCAACGTTTCCAGACTCGAGAGAGTTAGGTCGATCTCACTGTGGATCAGAACAACTTCAACACTTTACATTGGTTTTCAGTCTATTCAGTGTACAGTGATGCCTTGTGAGCGTTTAATTCCACGGTCGTATCTCAAAACACTCGTATCTCAAATCATCGTTGCCCTTTGAAATGAATGCCAATGTCACTACTCTGTTCTAGCTTTGCATGTGACTGCCTTTAGTTTGACGTTAAACTTCAACTGGGAGTGGCAATCAACACCTTTTAGGCCTCTTTTTTGAGGAATTGTTCGCTATCTGCCAAACCGCTGCTTGTTGTGAAGTGAGTTAGCTTCACTGCCACCATACAGTGCTCGTATCTCAAATTTTTGCTTGCAAGTCACAGCAAAAAAATAAAAAAAAATGTAAAAAATTTAAAAAATCGGCCGGACAATGGCTTGCTTCTCGAAAAACCCGTTAGATTACTCGTATCTCGACGCACCATTGTATAGTTCTAATCCAATACAAGAGTTTTATTAATGTAATCGAATGGAGCAAGCTATTAGAAACACCTGTGTGTATCAGTATAGCTATAGTTATCGTGTAAATCTACACGCTACTACAATAATTAACAAAATGTGACTTCACTTTTTCCACATTTTCTTGTGATTCAGCCGTATTCAGAAATGGAATAAATTCATTTTCCCCCCTCTAAATTATACATAAAACACTCCTCTGGAAAAACCCATCTCTTATGCTTTGTTTTGTTTTTTGTTTCTAATTCCAAATATATAATAACAAAAAGAAAGAAAGAAAGAAAGAAAGAAAGAAAGAAAGAAAGAAAGAAAGAAAGAAATCGTGTGTGCAGAATTTTGAGGAAAAAAGTTGACCCCATTTTAGAAAAAGGTTGCAACATAACAACATGCTGAAAAAATTAACTTTCCAGTATTGTTAAATTAGTGCCAATCAAAACTGAGCATCAATGTCTTTGCAAAAGCGTAGGTTCTGGTACAGCTCTGATATTGGATCTCAGTTTTGCAGGTTTTCCTGTTGCTGCTGGTAAATGTGTTGTCATATAATACATTTAAGAAAAAACGCGTAGGGGGCATTTCCAGTTCAAGTGTGTTTTCCTGCCGTCACTTCTTTATTTACAACAAACGCTGACCTGTTCAGGCCCTGGCAGGCAACACCCAGAGTACGCTTGAGGTGGCAGAGGGTCGTCGCCCCTTTATGAACATTCTCAATGTCCAGCGGCAGCTCCCTGAAGAGATAGTCGTTGAGTAGTCCGATCACATCACTTGCAGTACTGGAAAACATGGCGAGAGATATACTCTATGTGCATTACACTATTCTCTTCTATGGGGTGCTGTTTAGGCCAAAAAATATCATTTACCTCTCACAGCCAGATTGTTTTTTTCTCACTGTGTGACGGTCTTTTGTTTCAGTAAGCGATAACTTTTTGGAGGTGTGCAAGAGGTTTTCTGGTGTGAGTGAGAGTTTTTTTTGTGTGTGTGTTAGAGGTTTTTTTTTTTTGGTCAAGTGAGAGTTTTTTGGTGTGAATGAAGTTTTTTGTTTGAAGTTCTTTGTATAGTGAGTTTTTTGGCGTGTGAGCGTTTTTTGGGGTTGTGCGCATGAGATGTTATTTTCGTGCGCTTGAGAGTTGATTTGGTGCATGAGTTTTTTGGGTGCTCATGAGAGTTTGTTTTTTTTGGTGCAAATGGGAGGTTTTTTGGTATGTGTGAGTTTTTTATTGTGTTTGACAGGTTCTTGGTTGTGTGTGTGTGTTTTTTGGTGTGTAAGAGAAGTTTTTGTTCGGCGGTGAGAGTTTTTTTTAGTGAAGGTGAGAGTTTTTTTGGGTCATGTGAGAGTTGTTTTACTGTGTGTGCGTGTGTGTGTGTGTGCGAGAAGGTTTTTTTAGTTTTAATGAGAGGTTTTTGGCTTTGTGTGAGAAGCTGTTGGTGTGATTGTGAGAGTTTTTGGGTGTGCGTGTGAGTTCTTTTGGTGTGTGAGATTTTTTTGTTGAATGTGAGTTTTTTGTTGTGTGTTGAGTTTTTGTGTTTGTGAGAGTTGTTTGCGTGTGTGGTGTGTGTGTGCGCGTGTGTGTGAGAGATAATTTTTTGTGAGAAGTAACTGATATTATTGGCCTACACAGCATCGCGAACAGTTTCATTTCACCTCATACATGCTCAAGAGAAAAAGTAACATGGGAAAAACAGATCCTACGTGGATGTGTTCAGTTCCTGCAACTTATCCAGGAATAAGGCGTGCGGTTCTGGTTTTGCCAGTGGTGTTGTGAAGGTGACCGTGTTGACAGGGGCGTGTTGACTTTGGGGTGTCCTCTCATCATCTGCACACACATACAAACACAGCAATTTGAATCCTTATTTATTGCTGGAACTTGCCAGGATGAGTTTTAGATCATCTTTTACAGTATATCATTCACTATTAATTCATACAACAACTCTCTACTGTGTGTGTGTTTGATCAATCTTGACACTGCAATAATGTTTTACATATTACATACAATCCGTGTCATGCATATTAACACGTATGCTATACACTGTTTATAGTTATCAACATTTATACATTTATATTTAATTATTGGAAAAATATGAAAGTATCTATGTAGCAGTATGTATCTCTGTCTTGATGTACTGCTAATTGCAGCTGAGGTGTTGCGCACAAATCTCGACGGCCCACCTGAGCTCTCATCCCCGGTGTCAGCGTCACGGGGCACCGGGTAAAGCAAAGGGGTGACCAAGCCTTTGTGTGGGTGCTGGTATCCCATAACAAGGTCCTCCAGTGTCCGGAAACAGTTGACCTGGACTCCCTGTGTGGTCTGCTGACACATAAATGTAATCACTAATGTTTATCATTATATTTATTTTTTTAAGTCGCACTGTACTTATGCTCATATAACAATAAAAAGTAATACTATACATCCATTTTCTATAGCCTGTCCTCATTACAGTTGCAGGCGAGCTGGAGCCTATCCCAGCTGACTTTGGACTGGTCGCTAGCCAATCACAGGGCATGTACTATATAGACAAACAACTATTCACACTTACATTCACATCTATGGACAATTTAGTCTTAAATGAAGCTAACATGCATGTTTATGGAATGTGGGAGGAAGCCGGAGTACCCGGAGGAATAATAATAAATGTAACTTTTAATTCTGATGATTACGGAATTCTATTAATAATTCAGATGAATAAACCATAACAGCAGACCAATTTTTCTTCTGGTCCCTTTTAAGTTGGTAATTTTTTTTTAATCTTTGGTCAGAGTGGTCTGGCTGCAAAAATTATTTAAAACCACAAAGATCTCTTGAAACACAATTAAATAGATTTGAAATGTAATAAGAGACTGGGCCCAAAATATCTCAGTCGTTGAATCGGAAAAATGAAGGGGGAAAAAAGGAAAGCATGCGACTTGTGAGAAAGGAGCAAAATCAGGGAGGGAAAAAATGTGTCTGGCAGTTTTATATCAATAGCAATGGAAAAACTGAAAGAGCAACAGAGTTTTCGGTCGTCACAGAAATGACTGCCAGGGATTTTCTTTAAATGTCCATTTGTAAAAACAATAGCCTTGAAGGTTACTTTGGGACACAATCCTCCAAATTCACCAATAGACTCATTATATGGAGTGCGCACACAGTGCTGGATAACAATAACAATACATAAGCACACGCACCCACCAGTCATTGACCTCATGCGGGGGTAGAATCTCTGACACACATGAAAACAAGTCTTCATTGAGTTGCTGAGCTAATCCTACAAGCATGCGGCCACATGGTGGAGATGCCGTTGAAACAACAGAGCTACTGCGATGCCACAGAGAGGAAACACAAACGTGTTCCTGTTCTCCTTACAACATGCAGAACAAACCATTGTTTGCTGAAATACAGTACATTTGTTTTCTAACTCGGGACAGTTTTGACATTAGGGTCAATGCTTTAATTTGGTCTAGTTCTCTGGGGTTGGAGAAATCATGAGGATGAGGTCATGGTGTCACTCACCTGGACTGCAAGGAGACCATCTGCATCAGGAAGGATGCGATATGTATGGACATGGCATTGAAACCTAGGGAAGAACAAAAGTATTTGAATTAGCTAAACAAACAATGAAGGTGTTAAAAAAAATATCAGAAAGAGTTCCCTGTTCAACTCATATTAAGGAGAATAATCTAAAAAATGATGACAATATGCTCCCTTTGTATGTGTTGCTGCTCCGTGTGTGTTAAAGTTGCAGTTGTTTAAAGGTTTAGAATTACAGTCACATGTATGCTAATTTCCATTAGCCCGTGGAGTGGACGCATTATAGGAGTTCAGTATGGACTTTCACATTATATGCTTCCATTAAAAAGCGTATCTATATACTGTATATAAAAGTGAACATTTTGGCATTTAAAGATACAATGATTAATTCTCTTTTGTTTTATGTCAGTTTTACAGTAAACTTCAACTGGGAGTGCCAGATAAACAGCCTGAAACAAACACACTTTGCGTCTCATTCTGAGACCTGTGCAAGGCAGAGAGTGAGATTAGATGCTAAGGAATACTTTAGAGAGTGAGTTTTAATAAGTTTGTGTGTTTTAATTTTTTTTAAAGTATTTAAACCATGTGGGAGAGGTAAAACTACCATGATTGAACAAGTCATTTTTGAACTTTTTCTGAAAAACACAGCAAGAAGACTCCAGACCACCCCAACCACCCCCAAAAAAACAAATAATAATAAAATAAATTTTTGCAAACAAATAGGTGCTTTGCTCTTGATATTGTGACAGTAATTTAAAAAATTACTTGGGTAAGTATGCTATTATGTTAACGATATGGTCTCTCTATATATCTACCTGCTATAAGTGGGTCTCGAACGTATCCTCTGCGATAAATAGAAATTAAATGTAGTACATCAAAAATCCTTTCTTTACAAATAATGTTCACTTTTGATTGATACTGTCAGAGAGTTAATTAGTTAATGTTTATTATTGTGGTTGTAGTTTGCAGTGGTCAAAACTATTTTACTTGAATGTCAGACCACAAAAGTATCGCTATGATATAGGTTTATCAATACTGTTTCATGAAAGATATCTCTCATATGTATTGGTTGACTTTCATAAGACGGGTAAAGAGTACAATCGCCATTCCTTATGATGTAGTGCAGTTCTACACCACTGCAAACGACCAATATAGTCACAAATATTTTTATATGATAATCTCCCAGACAGATCTGCACTATTTAGTTGTTTTTTTTTAGATCATACGCCCAAAATAAGCTAGATGAGAGAATACAGGGGAAAGAGGGGGGGAAAGGGAGCGGTGCGGGTGGACCGGCTCAGTCTTCAGGAATGTGGCTGGCGCAGGCTGAAGACCAGTCAGCATAGTGTGGTCACTGGAGCTCCCGCCCTCCTCCATGGGGCCCGAGGGAAGAAAGAATCAGTATGATGGGAAAAGGGGATTTTTTTTTTTTTGCCAGCATTTACAAGTGGCTGACGTTGAAAGTGATAATCTTATAGTTGTCTTGGAGGTGAAGCCTCTGAAGTATTTTGTAATTGGGGACAGAAATGTTTGAGCATGTTTCAAATCTTTAGGTTCACTTGAGCTCTTGGAACTATTTTAGCGAAGTGCATCCTCTTTTAAACTAGCTCAGTTTTATGTGGGTCATGTCAGTTATTCAAAAATATGTTTCAGACAGGTTCAGCAGAATAATAAAACAGTTAACCATAATGAAGAAATCATTTTGAGTACAGCTATTTACAGTATGCCTCACCGAAAAAAAAAATAATTTTAATCAGGAAAGAACAAATAGATTACGGCACCATTCAAAAGTTTGGAGTCACTTTTTTTAAAGAAAATCAGATTTTTTTTTTCAAAATAACATCACATTAAATTAATTAGATAAATAGTTTACAATATGGTTAAAAAAATAATACAAAATGACAGTGTTTTCTTTAAAAAATGAAAGGACATTTCCAGGTGACGCCCCAACTTTTGACAGATAGTAATATAAAAAACAAAACATCTAGGCCATATTTCCAACTTAAACACCTGAACACTAGACCTATATTGTATTTGGTAACTGCCCAAATGTATTGTATTGGGAAATGTTAAAGTTAGTTGGTACATATCAATGGCTACAAATTTGATTTCCCCAAAATTGCAACACTAAATATAAGTCTACTGTATCCTGAAAATCTACAAGTTAAACTCACTTAAACTTAGATTAGATTGAAAAGTAAATAGCAACCACACAGTTCAGTTAGCAAGCTAACCTCACCTGCACAAACATTAGCTCTGGCCTTTTCATTGGAATGAATGACAACATCCACAAACAGATCCCGTACCTGAAACACTTTCACATTTCTAAGGGGTCCTTTTAACCTCAACACGCTACGACCATTTTGTTTGGAGTCACACTTGAGTCGCAGTTGCATAAAAGTGTGTTGTTTTAGCTCGTTAACGGCGGGCCAGGGCTGCTCATATTAAAGAACCTCCTAAGCTCCCTCCTTGAGCTGTCACCTTATCGTGGTGGAGGGGTTTGTGTGTCCCAATGATCCTAGGAGCTAAGTTGTCTGGGTCTTTATGCCCCTGGCAGGGTCACCCATGGCAAACAGGTCCTAGGTGAGGGACCAGACAAAGCACAGCTCCCAAAACCCCCATGATGACAAAGAATTCAGGAAGACGTTTTCCCTTGCCCAGACGCGGGTCACCGGGGACCCACTCTGGAGCCAGGCCTGGAGGTGGGGCTCGAAGGCGAGCGCCTGGTGCCCGGGCCTGCTCCCATGGGGCCCGGCCGGGCACAGCCCGAAAGGGTAACGTGGGTCCCCCTTCCCATGGGCTCACCACCTGTGAGAGGGGCCATAGGGGTCGGGTGCAGTGTGAGCCTGGGCGGTGGCCGAAGGCAGGGACCTTGGCGATCCGATCCCCGGCTACAGAAGCTGGCTCTAGGTATGTGGAATGTCATCTCTCTGGCAGGGAAGGAGCCCGAGCTAGTTTGTGAGGTCGAGAAGTTCCGACTAGATATAGTCGGACTCGCCTCCACACACAGCTTGGGCTCTGGTACCAGTCCTCTCAAGAGGGGTTGGACTCTCTTCCACTCAGGAATTGCCAATGGTGAGAGGCGCAGAGCAGGTGTGGGTATACTTATTGCCCCTCGACTCGGCGCCTGTACGTTGGGGTTCACCCCGGTGGATGAAAGGGTAGCCTCCCTCCGCCTTCGGGTGGGGGGACGGGTCCTGACTGTTGTTTGTGCCTATGCACCAAACAGCAGTTCAGAGTACCCACCCTTTTTGGAGTCCTTGGAAGGGGTGCTGGAGAGCGGTCCTGCTGGGGACTCCATCGTTCTGCTGGGGGACTTCAAAGCTCATGTGGGCAATGACAGTGATACCTGGAAGGGCGTGATTGGGAAGAACGGCCCCCCCGATCAGAACCTGAGCGGTGTTCTGTTATTGGACTTCTGTGCTCATCACGGATTGTCCATAACGAACACCATGTTCAAGCATAAGGGCGTCCACACCTGCACTTGGCACCAGAACACCATAATGTCGCAGTTCGATGATCGACTTTGTGGTCGTGTCATCGGACTTGCGGCTGCATGTCTTGGACACTCGGGTAAAGAGAGGGGCGGAGCTATCAACTGATCACCACCTGGTAGTGAGTTGGCTGCGATGGTGGGGGAAGATGCGGGTCCGACCTGGCAGGCCCAGAATCCCTCGTCAGAAGCAGTTTCAACTGCCACCTCGAGCAGAACTTCACCCATTTCTCGGGGGAGGCGGGGGTCATTGAGTCCGAGTGGACCATGTTCTGCGCCTCTATTGCTGAGGCGGCTGACTGGAGCTGTGGCCGTAAGGTGGCCTGTCATGGTGGCAATCCCCGAACCCGTTGGTGGACACCAACGTTGAGGTATGCCGTCAAGCTGAAGAAGGACTACTATCGGGCCTTTTGGGCCTGTGGGACTCCTGAGGCAGCTGATGGGTAACGGCTGGCCAAGCGGAATGCAGCTTTGGGGGTCGCTGAAGCAAAAACTCGGGCATGGGAGGAGTTCGGTGAGGTCAAGAAAAAAGACTTTCAGACGGCTTCGAGAAAATTCTGGTCCGGCCACTCAGGAGGGGAAAGAAGTGCATCACTAACACTGTGTATAGTGGGAATGGGGCGCTGCTGACCTCGACTCGGGACGTTGTGAGTCGGTGGGGAGAATACTTCGAAGACCTCCTCAACTCCACCGACACGCCTTCCCATGAGGAAGCAGACTCTGGGCTCTCTGAGGTGGGCTCTCCTGTCTCTGGGGTTGAGGTCACCGAGGTGGTTAAAAAGCTCCTCGGTGGCAAGGCCCCGGGGGTGGATGAGATTCGGCCGGAGTTCCTAAAGGCTCTGGATGTTGTGGGGCTGTCCTGGTTGACACGCCTCTGCAACATTTTGTGGACATCAGGAACAGTGCCTCTGGATTGGCAGACTGGGGTGGTGATCCCACTTTTTAAGAAGGGGGACCGGAGGGTGTCTTCCAACTACAGATGATGTGGTTCTGTTCACTTCATCAAGCCGGGATCTCCAACTCTCACTGGAGCGGTTTGCAGCAGAGTGTGAAGCGGCTGGGATGAGAATCAGCACCTCCAAATCTGAGACCATGGTCCTCAGTCGGAAAAGGGTGACGTACCCTCTCCGGGTCGGGGATGAGATCCTGCCCCAAGTGGAGGAGTTCAAGTATCTTGGGGTCTTGTTCACGAGTGAGGGAAGAATGGAACAGGAGATCAACAGGCGGATCGGTGCAGCGTCTGCAGTGATGCAGACTTTCTATCGGTCCGTTGTGGTAAAGAAGGAGCTAAGCCAAAAGGCAAAGCTCTCGATTTACCGGTCGATCTACGTTCCTACCCTCACCTATGGTCACGAGCTGTGGGTCGTGACCGAAAGAGCAAGATCCCGGATACAAGCGGCCGAAATGAGTTTCCTCCGCAGAGTGTCCGGGCTCTCCCTTAGATATAGGGTAAGAAGCTCGGTCATCCGGGAGGATCTCAGAGTAGAGCCGCTGCTCCTCCACATTGAGAGGAGCCAGGTGAGGTGGCTGGGGCATCTGATTCGGATGCCTCCCGGACGCCTCCCTGGTGAGGTGTTCCGGGGACGACCCAGGACACGCTGGAGAGACTACGTCTCTCAGCTGGCCTGGGAACACCTCGGGATTCCCTCGGAAGAGCTGGAGTAAGTGGCTAGGGAGAGGGAAGTCTGGGCGTCCCTGCTAAAGCTACTGCCCCCGCGACCTGACCTCAGATAAGCAGTAGAAAATGGATGGATGGACCCACCTAAGCCTGTATTATTGTCACTCTTTGACACGTGACCTTGAGTTTGTAAACACAGGTGAGTGTTTGAATTGGAATTTCCATGCTCTGGTCATGCTGAGGATGTCAAATCTAACAAATATAGTAAACCCGTGCTATTCGTGGAGGCTATAGACCCGAGCCCTGCACCAAATAGCGTAAAAAAGGGAGTAATTCACTGTTTATGAAATATTCTTAAGAGGTTTATAATTGCCTATATTAATAGTTTAAATCATAAATATACCACAAACTACAATCCCATTAGCTTGAGCTTTTTAATAGCCGCTGAGCACAACAAAAACTCACAACAACCCAGGCGAAACTTAAGCTCCTCCATACAAAGATCTTAAACAGTCAAGATTCACTTCGATTCGACTTCAACATAATGCCTTGACAACAATTACTACTGTTCTAATAGCCAGGGCTTTGGATGCATCTTGTGGCATAAGGTCACTACAGAAAGAGCACAAAAATACACCCAAAAGCTGAGAATACACCTGATGCTTATTGCACTCTGTTTATGCTTACTGTACATTGCTTATTTGCTTCCTTCTTAGTCCATTTATACTTATATATATATATATATATATATATATATATTGTTACAATCTATGTTTCATGTTGCACCACTGAACCAAGAAAAAAATCCTATAGTAGTTGTGAATGTACCGTTCACTGACAATAACAATAAATCCGATTTTGTGGATAGGTTCCACAGAAAAAATGCGAATTGGTAAATTTGTGAACAGGTGGGGATTCACTGTAGAAGCACTTCTACGTGATATGCCGAAATGAGTTTTAAGAAACATTATCCCACCATTTAAAATGCAATTTTTTCTGATGGTGAGGTTAAATGATAGTTAGTAGTTGGTGTAATGTAGTAGTGTGTATAATGTACTCACAGTAGGCACAGAGCGTAAGCTTCTGGCACAGATTCACTGTCTCTGACTAGGAAGCTTCCATCCCTCCCGGCCCGTGCCAACAAGTCCTCTGCGTGCACACGGCTGATGTCACGGTGATACCATGCTGCTGTCGCCATGGCAACCGATGCTGGGAGACAGTCTAATGTAGGTAATCCACATGAGGAGAGTATCAGCGGTAACGCATCCTTCAAAGGGTATCACCTGGATATCATGTGTCTTTTCCTGTGATCCACGTCAATCCAATTTATATTAACAAGTTCTTCCTGGGTCCCTGTTTGTCCTCACCCCACATTGGCTGCATGGGAATGGGTAAAAAAAGGGAACATCCAAACAATGATGGATGTTCAGATGGAGCTCCAGTCGTCTTTGTATAGAGAGCCTGTTCCGCTTCTTGGCTGCCAGGTGTATGTGTTTGCCTATTCCAGCCGCAAGGAAGAGGAAAAACAGCAGGAGCAGCCAACTTTCTAGCCCAACCACAAACACAAGTCCTCTTCTTGTCGTCCCAAAACAAAAAGTCCATATGCAAACAGGGAAAGAAATGGCAAAACAAACCAACCAGGCGTCTCACACACAGAGCGAGACAGACATACAGACAGACAGTGCCCACACACTCCCAAGTAAAGAGCAATAGCAGAAACGTACCAGATGCAACTCAGTCAGCACTAAAAGCAGACATCCAGGCATGCAACCAGAATCCAGATTAATTCAAATGATTTCCCAGCTCCGATGCCATATAAGGGAATAGGAGTAAGCGCCAAAATGTTCATCTGATGACTGTACTCTTCTTTTCTGGAGCCTGATTCCTTTTAGAGGGAGTCTGGTCAGATGTGGCTTCCTCCTGGGATCTCACTTTCATGCCGGTGTTTGTCAAAAGCGTCCTGTCCACACTGGCGTGGCATCCAGTGGTTGCTCAAGCGTGTTGTCAGAGCAGATGGGTGGTGAGGGGGGCGGTTGAAGACAGGAAGAGACGACCCCTTTGGAACGCAGCGTAGACAGAGGAGGTGACTTCACATTCCAGATGACCGAGACCATAGTCGGGAGAATTCTTACAAGGAGCTGAACTTCACCAGCAGTGTGTGAAATAGCAGATCACTTCCTCTGCCTTAGGCCCTGCCCAGTCTCTTTCCTGACATTCAAAGAGAAAATGTGTTAACAGATGTGCCTGGCAAACCCTCACTTTTATTTACTGCTTATTCAGGGATTTCATTTATGGATTTGTACTTACTTTGTTTTTGTTTTCCCCCGAAATGCTCCCGTCCCATATTGCTTTTTAGTTTAGGGGAAAATAGCAGCCAGCATATGGTTATGATCAACCCTGACGTTCTTATTTTTGCCCGCCTAGAACATCAGCCCTCCTACTTCCCTCCTTCTCTGCTAGCCGGAGCGCAGAACTCAGTGGGACGCTGCTTGGCTTCATATTTGCTCTGCAAACTCGTGCTGTACTCAGCAGAAATGCAACGACTGCTAACACAAGCCCCCGTAAAAAAAAATAAAATAGACATGGACACAGCATTAGAATGTATTGAGCCCTGTATAACTATAAATACATGATTGTCTACCATGAAAATTCCACCTACCTGGCACCCTCCTATTCTTTATCATACTTATCAAGAATTTTCAAACTGTGTGGCACACCTCCATTGTCATCCCTCCTGAAAACCCCATTTATGGCTGCAATTCCTTCATTATAGCAGTGTTTCCCAACTTTTGTTGAACAAAGGCACAGATTTTACATGAGAAAAATCTCACACCACCGGACAATATTGTCACAAATTTCATATGTACGGAAATAATGATGATCTTGTCTCAATTTACTCACAAATTTTCTTAGTGTAAAATCTGTACCTGTTAAACAGAAACCAATTATTCAGTTATATGAATGGCAACAGGTGGAAGCACAGGTTTATTGTACCTTTGGCGATCTAATGGAAGAGGATTTAATTGTTCAGCCTGTCACTTACATAGCTGGCATAGATAGATGAACTAAGATACATTATTTTGACTACCGGTAAATAAATAATCATTTTCCTACGATGCATTCTTAGACCCCTGGGTAAACTACATCATTAAGTAGCATTCGCTACCTCGAAACCTCATATTAGGATCCTCATAACTTGAGTAACCCCAGTATAAATAAATACATACAGTGTCGAGAAAAAGTATGTACCCCTTTCTAAAGTTTTTTTTTTCGCAGTTTCCCCACTTTAATGTTTAAGATCATCAAACAAATGTAAATAGACAGTTTTGAAATGGTGAGTGTATTTATTAAGGGAAAACAAAAATATTCAAGGCTACCTAGCCCTGTGTAAAAAAAAAAAAAAAGTACAGTAATTGTCCCCTAAACCTAATAACTGGTTAAGCCACCCTGAGCAGCAACAACTGAAATCAAGCTTTTTCTATAATTAGTCTTTCACATTTCTACAGAGCTATTTTGGCCCACTAGTCATTGCAGACTGTTTTAATTCAGCAACACTGGAGGGGTTTTGAGCATGAACAGCCGTTTTAAGGTCGTGCCAAAGCATTCAAGTCCGGACTTCGAGAAGGCCACTCGGAAACCTTTTTTTGTTTTTTGTTATTTTTTTGTTTTTTGAGTTGCTGGTGCTTTAGATTCTTGTCCTACTGCTGAACCCAAGTGCGCTTCAGCTTGAGGTCACAAACTGATGGCCGAACATTCGCCTTCAGGATTTTCTGGTAAAGACCAGAATTCATGGTGGCATCAATCACAGCAAGTCATCCAGGTCCTGAAGTTGCAAAATAGCCCCAGACAATCATACTACCACCACCGTGTTTGACTGTTGCTATATTTTGTTTTGTTTTTTCTCTGAAATGGTGTGTTACATTTAAGCCAGATGTAACGAGACACACACCTCCAAAAGGTTCAACATTTGTCTCGTCAGTTAATAGAATATTCTTCCAAAAGTCTGTTTTGAGGTTTTTTTGCAAAAAAATAAGACAAACCTTTATGTTATTTTTGGTCAGCAGCAGTTTTCGCCTTGTAAGTCGGCCATGGATGACATTTTTACCCAGTCCCTTTTTATTGCTGAGTCATGAACACCGACCTTAACTGAGGCAAGGGAGGCCTGCAGTTCTTTAGATGTTGCTCTGGGTTACTTTGTGACCTCTTGGATGAGTTATCGCTGAGCTTTTGCTCTTGAGGATACGTTTTGTAGACTGTCCATTCCTGGGAAGGTTCATCTCACTGTTCCATGTTTTCTCAATTTTTGGATAATGGCTTTCACCTTAGTTCACCGGTTTCCTAAATCTTTAGAAATGGCTTTGTAACCCCTCCCAGACTGACAGATGTCAATTACTTTATTTCTCATCTGTTCCTGAATTTTTTTTTTATCGTGGCATTCTGTTGCAACTTTTGGGTCTTTTGGCTGATTTTATTTTGTCAGAAAGGTTCTATTTAAGTTATTTCTTGATCTAGCAGGTTCGGAGGTAATCAGGCTTGGGTGTGGTCCGTGAAAATTAACTCAGCTTTCTAAAACATGTGATTAGCCACAGTTAATTCATGATTTAACAAGGGGGGCAATTACTTTTTCACACAGGGCCGGGTAGTTTTTATTAGTTTTTCCCTTAATAAATAAAATGACCATTTAAAACAGCATTTTATGTTGACTTGGGTTATCTTTGTTTGATATTTACATTTGTTTAATGATCTTAAACATTAAAGTGGGGAAACTATGCAAAACAAATTACACGAATTTGAGAAGGGGGCAAATTCTTTTTCAAGGCACAGTATGAAATGTTTTATTGATTGTTTCTCTGACTTCAGGTTCAGACACCAACAGTACTTCTGTTACAAATAGCAAATTTTTACATGCGTCGCCAAATGTCAGAGATTCATGTTTACTGGAATGACTGAATGTCACAGTCTGCCATGTTCTTTATCAGTCTATATGTCGATGTTGTGGCAATAGACGATGTATTTTACTTGTGGTTTCACCCCCGTGGAGGAAGCAAATTTCTAATTTGGGTCTGTAGCTGAGAAAGCGTGGGAAAGACTGGTCGAGAGGAACCGACATTTCTGTGGTTTAAATGAGGCATTGTTTTAACTGAACCAAGCTCATTGTGTTACATTACACAAACTGATCCTTAGTCTAGACTAACTATCTTGACCAGATGCTCAAAATCCAGAATACATAGTTTATTATTGTTGCGAGACATACTGTAGCTGTATGAGAAAGTGAGTCTCTTATGGAGTGGTGTGTGCTGGTCTCAGCAAACAGCGCAAGCGCAGACTAATCAAAGCAGAAGAGTATGAAGCCCTTGTGAAGAGACGAGCACGAGTAACAGTCCCTCATAGTCTTTAGACAACAGTCAGGCCTTCATGAAGCAAGTTCCTTAAAGACAAACCAGTCTCAACAATTGTGAAAAGAAGACTGCAGGACAAATATGGGCAAAGTCATGGCAAAACTGTACAGTGTCTGATTTCAAAATATTTGCTGCGGATAATATGAAAGTATTGCTTCGTTTAATTTAGCAATAGAACTTGTTCCTGTTATGGCAACAAAAGCTACATGACCGCCTAAGTTTAACACGCTGAAGCTCATGCTTACTAAAACGAGGTCATTCCGAGGGGCTGTAATATGTTGGGACAAACAAAGTTGCCCATCTAAATTAAGTGTGAGCCTAAAAAAGCTCCATCTTAACCATAAGGGGATTAAGGGACTACTGTATATTTGACCTCGTGCAGGCACAACTAGGGAAAGCTAATTCAAGCAAAACACCAGGAAGGATCCTATTAAAAGATATACTTTACACAACACCCATCCATCCACCTTAACAGCTTCCTTTATTTGGGAAAAGAAAACAGCTTTTTCATGAGATGTGAAATGACTGACGGACAGTTTTAAGTTTAGGTAACCGTCTGTGTGCTGTTTTTCTGGCAAACTGAACGTGACTATAGTCTAGTAATGCCTCATGAGGTAAAAATGAAAAAAATGCATTCAATGTTGGTTTTCGGCCTTGCCGCATACATGTAGTGATTTCTCTAGATTCTCTGAACCTTTTGATGATATTATGAACCGTAGATGACGGAATGCCTAAATTCCTTGCAATTGTACATTGAGGAACATCGTTCTTAAACTGTTCAAGTATTTTCTCACCCACTTGTTCACAAAGAGGTGAACCTCGCCCCATCTTTGCTTGTGAATGACTGAGCAATTCAGGGAAGCTCCTTTTATAACCAATCATGGCAACCACTTGTTCCCAATTAGCCTCTTCACCTGTGGGATGTTCCAAACAGGTGTTTGATGAGCATTCCTCAACTTTCTGAGTCTTTTTTGCCACCTGTCCCAGCTTTTTTGGAACGTGTTGCAGCCATAAAATTCCAAGTGAATGATCACTTGCTAAAAACAATGAAGTTTATCAGTTTGAACGTTATACATAAATATTTTGTCTTTGTAGTGCATTTAATTAAATATAGGTTGAACATGGTTAGGTTGACCATGATTTGCTGCGGATAATATGAAAGTATTGCTTCGTTTAATTTAGCAATAGAACTTGTTCCTGTTATGGCAACAAAAGCTACATGACCGCCTAAGTTTAACACGCTGAAGATCATGCTTACTAAGACGAGGTCATTCCAAGGGGCTGTAATATGTTGGGACAAACAAAGTTGCCCGTCTAAATTAAGTGTGAGCCTAAAAAAGCTCCAGCTTAACCATAAGGGGATTAAGGGACTACTGTATATTTGACCTCGTGCAGGCACAACTAGGGAAAGCTAATTCAAGCAAAACACCAGGAAGGATCCTATTAAAAGATATACTTTACACAACACCCATCCATCCACCTTAACACCTTCCTTTATTTGGGGGGAAAAAAACAGCTTTTTCATGAGATGTGAAATGACTGACGGACAGTTTTAAGTTTAGGTAACCGTCTGTGTGCTGTTTTTCTGGCAAACTGAACGTGACTTTAGTCTAGTAATGCTTCATGAGGTAAAAATGAATAAAATGCATTCAATGTTGGTTTTCGGCCTTGCCGCATACATGCAATGATTTCTCTAGATTCTCTGAACCTTTTGATGATATTATGAACCGTAGATGACGAAATGCCTAAATTCCTTGCAATTGTACATTGAGGAATATCGTTCTTAAACTGTTCGAGTATTTTCTCACCCACTTGTTCACAAAGAGGTGAACCTCGCCCCATCTTTGCTTGTGAATGACTGAGCAATTCAGGGAAGCTCCTTTTATACCCAACCATGGCAACCACTTGTTCCCAATTAGCCTGTTCACCTGTGGGATGTTCCAAACAGGTGTTTGATGAGCATTCCTCAACTTTCTCAGTCTTTTTTGCCACCTGTCCCAGCTTTTTTGGAACGTGTTGCAGCCATAAAATTCTAAGTTAATGATTATTTGCTAAAAACAATCAAGTTTATCAGTTTGAACATTAAATATCTTGTCTTTGTAGTGTATTCAATTAAATATAGGTTGAACATGGTTAGGTTGACCATGATTTGCAAATCATCTTTTTCTGTTTTTATTTATGTTTAACACAAAGTCCCAACTTCATTGGAATTGGGGTTGTACATTAGCTGAATTGAGGCCAACATTGTCATTATCCTTGACTGTAAAGGTGTCAAAATCTTCCACAAAATCCATCTCATTCATTAATTAATCCATTACACTTGGCTGAAGAAGTGTGAAAATCCAGCAACGATCTACCCACAGATTTTCCAAAGAGGCCTTGTGCCAAATGAGTGAGTGACGCACGGGAAGATAACAGTAGGTATGGGTCCTGACCCAAAGGCCAAGTTAATAACCACCATGAGACTGGCATCACTAAACACTCCATTAGGTACACACTCTAATGAAATCCAAAGCCATAACTGTTGATTCTGCTCATAAAAAGACCATATTTTGCACCATTGATTTAACAATACTATTATTATTATTGCAGTTGGACTGGATCATACTGAGAGATGGATCAAGTTTGTTGGTTACCATATAGCCTTTTTGGGGTTAGGGTAGTTTCCCTTAATATATACCAGTCTGACAATTTCTACCAAATGAAGTGTCCATGAGTTTTGATAATTAATAACCAGCAACATTTTTAAGGATGAACATTCCAATATTTTGCTCATATTTACTATGAATATATTTAACACCAACTCATAACCTATGATAATAGAGCCAAACTAAAAAGGAAAGTGTAAAATTACTAACAAAAAGTCATAATTATACCACAATAAAGTCATATATTTCTTAAGATAAAAGTCCTAATTTTACGAGGAGAAATAGTCAAAATTTGTGACTCGATGCCAAAATATTATACAACCCCAATCCCAATGAAGTTGGGACGCTGTGCTAAACATAAATAAAAACAGAATACAATGATGTGCAAATCATGTTCAACCTATATTTAATTGAATACACTACAAAGACAAGATATTTAATGTTTAAATTGATAAACTTGATTGTTTTTAGCAAATAATCATTAACTTTGAATTTTATAGGTGCAACAAAAGCTGGGACACGGTCATGTTTCCACTGTGTTACATCACCTTTTCTATTAACAACATTCAATAAACTGAGGAAATGTTGGGAACTGAGGACACTAATTGTTGAAGCTTTGAAGGTGGAATTCTTTCCCATTCTTGCTTGATGTACAGCTTCAGCTGTTCAACAGTCTGGGGTCTCCGTTGTCATATTTTACGCTTCGTAATGCACCACACATTTTCAATGGGAGACAGGTCTGGACTGCAGGAAGGCCAGTCTCGTACCTGCACTCTTTTACTACGAAGCCACGCTGTTGTAACACGCGCAGAATGTGGTTTGGTATTGTCTTGCTAAAATAAGCACGGGCGTCCATGAAAAAGACGTTGCTTGGATGGCAGAATATGTTTCTCCAAAACCTGTATGTACCTTTCAGCATTAATGGTGTCGTCACAGATGTGTCAGTTACCCATGCCATTGGCACTAACACAGCCCCATACCATTACATATGCTGGCTTTTGAACTTTGCGTACATAACAGTCCAGGTGGTTCTTTGCCTCTTTGGCCCAGAGGACACAACGTCCACAATTTCCAAAAACAATTTGAAATGTTCACTCGTCGAACCACAGAACACTTTTCCACTTTTCATCAGTCCATCTTAGATGAGCTTGGGCCCAGAGAAGCCAGCGGCGTTTCTGGGTGTTGTTGATAAATGGCTTTTGCTTTGCATAGTAGAGTTTCAAGTTGCACTTATGGATGTAGCGCCAAACTGTATTTACTGACATTGGTTTTCTGAAGTGTTCCTGAGCCCATGTGGTGATATCTTTTACACATTGACGTCGGTTTTTGATGCAGTGCCGCCTGAGGGATCGAAGGTCACGGGCGTTCAATGTTGGTTTTCGGCCTTGCCTCTTACATGCAGTGATTTCTCCAGATTTTCTGAACCTTTTGATGATATTATGGACCGTAGATGATGAAATGCCTAAATTCCTCTCAATTGTACGTTGAGGAACATTGTCCTTAAAATGTTCGACTATTTTCTTACACACTTGTTCACAAAGAGGTTCATCTTTTCTCGTGAATGACTGAGCAATTCAGGGAAGCTCCTTTTATACACAATCATGGCACCCACCTGTTCCCAATTAGCCTGTTCACCTGTGGGATGTTCCAAACAGGTGTTTGATGAGCATTCCTCAACTTTCTCAGTCTTTTTTGCCACCTGTCCCATCTTTTTTGGAACGTGTTGCACCCATAACATTCTAAGGTAATGATTATTTGCTAAAAACAATCAAGCTTATCAGTTTGAACATTAAATATCATGTCTTTGTAGTGTATTCAATTAAATATAGGTTTGAAAATCATTGTATTCTGTTTCTATTTATGTTTAACACAACATTCCAACTTCATTGGAATTGGGGTTGTATATATATATATATATATATACACACAAATTAAATGTAAAAGTCAGACCACCATCCACTGTCTCTCGCTTAAGACCTATCGTATACTGATATTGTAATATCATGAAAGCCTCATTGTCGGCCATGAGTGCATACAGTTTTTTGAGGTTGTAGTAGGTGTATTTGATTGACAGTTGACATTTGAGTGGGGCGGGTAATCCGCACATTCAGCGGGCACGCCCACAGTGTCTGTGAGCGGAGACAAGAGCTTGATTTTACTTTTACAATTTTGAAGCCTCATTTGGAGATTTCTTTAGAAATTCAAATTTTGCAAGGTTGTTTTCAACAAAGTCTCATTACTTTAACAGCAATGAATCCCACTGTTATTTTATTTTTATTTTTTTAAATACCTCCACTGATTGTATGCGGCTTGGTAATTGACCATCTGTCGCCTTGGTTGCCATAACAACCAAATCCAACTAATACCACTCTTAAAAGTCCCTTAACATTCACGCATGGCCTAGTCACAAGGCTATTTTAGAAGATTGGTCGGATTCTCGTAGCACTTTAAAACCCATCATTAAATATGATTATTAGAATTACACCTACACATGATTTGCGACTGGGTTTTTTTTGTTTCATCATCAAAACTGTTTCTCAATAGGGAAATACTAACTGTATTATTTACGCTATGTGGCATAGAATTCGGCAGCACAGTTAAGAAAGGGACATGGCCATTCATCAAAAAGGCGGGCCCAGGGCTTTTTCTTTCAAAGTCACATAACTCGTACATTATTTTTACTCACTGCGAGCACCAAAACCGCAATGTTGTAATCAATTAATCAGATTTAGTCTAAAAGAACCTTCTTTGAAACGCGGTTTAAGCCGAAGAGATGGCTGTGGAGGTCAAGGCTCAAACTATAAAGGTGACAGGGAGGGAGTGACCGACACACACTGCACATTGCCAACGGACACATACAGTACATTACACAGGAGAAGACTGACAAGAGGTGAGTGAGTTTATTCTCTTAATGAGGCAATCTTAATTAAATGTCATGATGTAGGAGATACTGATATTTGACTTAAATTTGTTTATTTTCCTCACATATGCAGACAGCCTTCACCTTCAATATGTCAAAGTAAGTGTTTGGATAATGTTCCATCTATTTATGGATGGTCACTAATACTGTGTATTGTATTTTTAATATATAATTATGTTGTTCAAGACATTGTAACCATCCACTCATTCAGCTTAATGATGGATACCATTTAATTAAAGGAACAAGACATGGTAAATTATGTGGGTGCTGGAAATGAAAACTTCCTGTCTGATAAGACTGTTAAACACAAACAAAGTACAAATCATTCAAGATCAGTTTTTGAATATCAAATCAAGGTGTTGACTCATGGCAGTTACTGGAATTATGCAGGAATTAAATCAGTAATTAATTCATTAAAATTATTTTTTTTTTTTATCAGATTTGTTCATGATTTGACCATCGTGTCTGTGTGGCATCGCTAACACCTTGTTGCGCTCGTATGTGGATAAATCCTGATTATGTCGGATTGTGTTCATTCGATAGATGTCACCGAGCATGTCTAAGAAACAGCAGGGAAGGTTTTAACAATGTTAATTGGCACACAACATACGAGAAGACCACGGAGGATTAAATGTTTTCTGCAGGCTTTACATGAGCACAAGATTACCTTGTAAGGTTATGTCATACTTGTAATAGTGTGGGGATAGTGATGAATAATTTAACACAATTGCCAGTAAAATAGGACAACTCTGCATAACAATACTGATTCGGGACATACAGTGGGTACGGAAAGTATTCAGACCCCCTTAAATTTTTCACTTTTTTCTATATTGCAGCCATTTGCTAAAATCATTTAATTTAATTTCTTTCCACACAGCACTCCATATTGGCAGAAAAAAACGGAATTGTTGAAATTTTTGCAGATTTATTGAAAAGAAAAACTGAATCATACAGCCATAAGTATTCAGACCCTTTGCTCAGTATTTTGTGGAAGCACCCTTTTGAGCTAATACAGCAATGAGTCTTTTTGGGAATGATGCAAGTTTTTCACACCTGGATTTGGGGATCATCTGGCATTCATCCTTGCAGATCCTCTCCAGTTCTGTCAGGTTGGATGGTGAACGTTGGTGGGCAGCCATTTTCAGGTCTTTCCAGAGATGCTCAATTGGGTTTAAGTCGGGCTGTGGCTGGGCCATTCAAGAACAGTCACGAAGTTGTTCTGAAGCCACTCCTTCGGTATTTTAGCAGAGTGCTTCGAGTCATTGTCTTGTTTGAAGGTGCACCTTCGGCCCAGGCTGAGGTCCTGAACACTCTGGAGAAGGTTTTCGTCCAGGATATGCCTGTACTTGGTTGCATTCATCTTTCCTTCGATTGCAACAAGTCGTCCTGTCCCTGCAGCTGAAAAACACCCCCACAGCATGATGCTGCCACCACCATACTTTACGGTTGGATCTGTATTGGACAAGGGATGCGCAGTGACTGGTTGTCTCCACACATGCCACTTAGAATTAAGGCCAACAATTTATATATTGGTCTCATCAGACCAGAGAATCTTATTTCTCAACATCTTGGAATCCTTCAGGTGTTTTTTTTAGCAAATTCCATGCGGGCTTTCATGTGTCTTGCACTGAGGAGAGGCTTCCGTCGAGCTACTCTGCCATAAAGCCCCGACTGATGGAAGGTTGCAGTGATGGTTGACTTTCTAGAACTTTTGCGATCTCCCGACTGCATCTCTGGAGCTCAACCACAACATCTTTGGGCTCTTCGTTACCTCTCTCACCAAGACTCTTCTCCCCCAATTGCTCTTTTGGCCGGACGGCCAGCTCTAGGAAGGGTTTCGGTCGTCCCAAACATCTTCCATTTAACGTTTATGGAGGCCACAGTGCTCTTACGAACGTAAAGTGCAGCAGAATTTTTTTTGTAACCTTGCCCAGATCTGAGCTTTGCCACAATTCTCTTTCTGAGCTCTTCAGGCAGTTCCTTTGACCTCATTTGCTCTGACATGCACTGTGAGCTCTAAGTTCTTATATAGACAAGGGTGTTGCTTTCCTAATCAAGTCCAATCAGTATAATCAAACACAGTTGGACACCAATGAAGGTGTAGAACCATCTTAAGGATGATCAGAAGAAATGGACAGCACCCGAGTTAAATATATGAGTGTCACAGCAAAGCGTCTGAATACTTATGCCTGTGTGATATTTCAGTTTTTCTTTTTTAATAAATCAGCAAACATTTCAACAATTCTGTTTTTTTTCCGTCAATATGGGGTGCTGTGTGTACATTAATGAGGGAAAAAATGAACTTAAATGATTTTAACAAATGGCTGCAATATAACAAAGAGTGAAAATGTTAAGGGGGTCTGAAAACTTTCCGTACCCACTGTATGATTGAAAGGATGGCACTAGTCCTAGTAAAAGTGTCTTTGAATAAAAGTCTGTTTCTTTCTGCTCCAGAGTTTTCAAGAAGACCAGCGGCAATGGGCATGTAAGTGGCCTCTGTCATATAGTTATTACCAAGCACCCTTGGGGATAGGAGGAGTGAGACTGTGCTTTTCCATATTGCTTAAAATAACCCTAAAAGTCTTGCGACACGGTGAAGGAGTAACTTTTCCACATGCTTGCGTTTCCATTTTCCTCAGATTGCCTTGTACTTGGGGAAAAGAGACTTTGTGGACAATGTGGATTCAGTGGAAGTGGTTGGTGGGTGTCAAAGTTCATCCCTCCTTGCACGTACTGTGTAATTTTGTTTCCATGGAGACTAATGCCAGTGCATCTTTTCTCAAACGCAGATGGAGTTGTTAAAGTCGACCCTTCTGGACTTGATGGCAGAAAAGGTACTTAATTATCACTGTTAATAATTGCAGTTTTACAGAACCAGATTCAGCGCTCAAGATGGTGTATTTCTCTTTTGTAGTATTCATATACCTTGCTTGTGCCTTCCGTTATGGAAGTGAGGATTTGGACGTGATTGGGCTGTCCTGCAGGAAAGATATCTGGATAAATCGTGTTCAGATCTATCCGCCCACAGATGGCAATGCAACACAATCACCAATGCAGGAATCCCTCATGAAGAAGGTCGGCGAGCAAGGGTGTCCCTTTGCCTTCCAGGTGAGGGAGATCTCACACTTTTTAGCCCATAATCACAATTAAATGTATTCCCCATCTTGACGCGTGGCTTGTTCCTCCTGGTTTCAGATGCCAACAAACATCCCCTGCTCCGTTTCCTTACAGCCTGGACCAAATGACGCTGGCAAGGTACTGCAGTTGACGTTTTTCATTTGTACTTATTACCCACTTTAAAATTCGCTCCACCCCATTCCTCTGCAGGCTTGCGGGGTGGACTTTGAGGTTAAAGCGTACATTGCCAATGAAGCAAACAGTGCTACCGAAACCATTGAAAAGAAGTACGTATGTCCAGTGTTTCTCCTTTCAAGATGGTGTTGGGTTAAGAGCAGTTAAAGTTAAACAAGTCTGCCTTAGGGACACTTGTCGCCTGATGATTCGAAAAATCCAGTTTGCACCAACCAAAAACAACGACGGACCGAAGGCTGAAATCACCAAGCAGTTCATGATGTCAGACAAACCCGTTCACATGGAAGCCTCACTTGACAAAGAGGTGGCTGCCTATTATTTTTGCATTAGAACCTGACGATAACGTTACAATAGTAATATGTAGATGAATCTGATTGCGCCCCTGTTTACAGGTCTATTACCACGGTGATCCTATCACTGTCAACGTAAAGGTCAACAATGAAACCACTAAAGTTGTGAAGAAAATCAAAATCATAGGTGAGGATAAGGACTTTGTTAAGCCTGAATTGAGACTGATTTTTAAAAGGTGAAGCAAGGGGCAATCCTAATAATAATAAAGTTGTTGTTTTTTTTATCCTCGTTTAGTTGAGCAGCTGACAAATGTGATGCTATATTCGTCTGACACTTACACAAAGCCTGTATGCACAGAGGAGTTTGGGTAAAGCTTGTTCTCACATGCTGATCAATCATGCCTTAAAATGAAGATATTGTTGTCATACACTGTTGTCTACTTTGTATACACAGAGAGACAATTAACGCCAACTCCACATTCCAAAAGTCTTTCCAAGTGACCCCGCTCCTGGCCAACAACAAAGAGAAGCGAGGACTGTCAGTGGACGGGCAGCTAAAAGACGAGGACACAAACCTGGCGTCCACTACCTTGTAAGCCACATCTCAGAGCTTTTGGACGGAGGGCTTACGCTGAGCCCAGCGTAATCATCCTCTTACTGGGTGGTGGTGATACATCGCTACGTTGTGTCATCTACTTATTGGGTCTTAAGACCAAATCCTCAGTCTGTGAAAGGTCAACTATTCCTGTCTTCCCGCAGGAGTCAGGATAATAAGGAGATGCAAGGAATTGTCGTGTCCTACAAAATTAAAGTCAACCTAATGGTGTCTGGTGGAGGGTAAGGTTTAAGTACATGTCATGATTAAGGTTGTGTCACACTATGCAAACTAAGTGTTTATTTGATTGTTTGCCTCCACAAAAGCCTGCTGGGGGGGCTGACATCGAGGTAAATATAAGTCTGCTTCACTTCTGAACAGAAATATTTACATATACATTTTTATTAATACACATGGCTTGTTTTCCAGTGACGTCACAGTGGAACTCCCTTTGACGCTGATGTCCCCAAAGCCAGCAGGTAAGCTCAGCGTCATTCATACAATTTTCTAATTGAAATACATATAAGAGCCATTTCATTGAGTGTTTTTTTCCCCCTCTCCAACGCGTCGTATGGCAGAAGTGTAAGTAAATCCCAGAACACAAACTAATCCACTTGGTATTGTGTGTTGCTGCAGCGATGAGTTGTTTGATACATTTTCTCTTTTGTGTGTTTGTGTATTTTATGAACCACAGCCAATTGGACTAAAGCCCTCTTTAGTTCAGGTGAGGCCATCTCAGGTGCAGCATATTCTGCTACAGTGCCAATGTCCCAATCTCTCTTATTGATGATACAACTGTAAAAATATGTTAACCACTAATTATTTTCAAAGGTAAAAAACATCAAAACACTCAGTGTAAGATCATCTCTGGCTAGCTTGCGAGCCAACATTTTAACGGTCAAAAATATGTTTACTAGTGTATATAGTAAAACAGGAACAGAGTCCCAACTTTTGTGACATGACAAAGGCATAATGCCATTTATCGACAGCATATAAATAACATTCTTGATGACCACACATACTGTATGTAGAAAAAAAGTCAACCACTGTTAATATCAAAGGAAAAAAACACTAGTGTAGCAGACACAGTAAAACCCTGCTATTCACAGGGGAGGGGGACCAATCCCTTCCGTAATAGCAAAAAAAATTTTTTTTATTAATTTTGATAAAGTAATTGACGCTCCCCCCAAAAGGTTTCAAGTTGATAGTTTAAAATAACCATAATTAGAGCACAAACATTGCCATCAAAAAGAAATTAATTATTGCCAATTTTATATTCAAATTTTAAAAAAAAACAACTTTAACCATAACTTTCACTAACAACCCAGGCTAAATGTAGCTCCTCCCCAACATACAAAGCTCTTTGGCCCTCCGCACACAGAGCGACACGGCATAATGCGACTGAACTGTCGCACAGTGTCTGAGGTTCTGCCAGTAATTTTCATGAGTATCCTATCGTCAACAACTAGTTTTGCTGCAATTCAAAATGTTAATTGCAGATGAATTGCATTGCAACGTTGCAGATGTAATGCTCAATCAATAACGCCATGTTGTATCACATAATGTTTCACGACAGAGAAATTGTACATGTGGCTAAAAAGCAATGCATGGAGAGTCTCTGCCGCCAAAGTGTCAATGAAGTGCAGTCAGTGAATTGCCAACAGCCTCTAAAATAGCCACACACTCTCCTTTCCTTGTATTAGTATAATATAGCTACAGCGGCCAGGGGCACCTGCTTCTTCCTTCAAAGAATCGTGCCACGTTGTTTGTAGTTCAATAAAAATGATCATATGTGGTGCCTCAAAAAGTTGTTGCCCGATAAGAACAACAGTTTTGCCATTGCAGCAAGTTGGTATGTGTGTGAGGGTCAATCGCCAGGTGTGCGGGTGTGAGTTGCCGACTTTTAGTCGCAATCGCCGTAGCTTGGGGTGCAGAGGCCTTAGTCTCTGAGTTGAGATATCACTCCCACATACTTCCGTTACACCAATTACTAATTTCCTATTAGACAGGGTTTAGGCACCATCCTGTGGCATTACAGAAAGAGCACAAAACTATGTGAATTGGTGAGTCTTTCATCTTTCAGCAAATAGCTGTGGACAGGCTCACTGAAAAAAATAGTGAATTTGTGAATAGCGAATTACGAATATGCGAGGGTTTCCTCTACAAAATGACAAAAGTACTGTGGCAACGAATTTCATATAGACAGATTAACAATTACAGTACCTTGACGTGGACTCCCAAAAACCCTCATTTCCCCATGTCGTGATCACAGAACAAACATCGACATTGAGCCCGTGGACGAATGAGAGACGTCGCCTGAAGCAGACAACAGAACAACAAAGGAACTCAACGACAGTGAAGAAAAATCTCACTGTGCCCTTATACACACACATATGTAATCCTAGAGGTAACTCTGTGAGAGCATTGCAGATTCTGAACTCTGTGTGATGTTCAATAGCTTTTGGATAGAAATAAACAGAAATTGTTGCTTTGACTCTGGAAATGTCTCCTAGTATAAAATGTGAACTTTTCTTTCAAATTGTTGTGACTTCCAAATGTGCTCTTTAGCACTACAACATATAGAGGCAAATGTGATGAGTGAATGTTCATACTGTGGGAATGTTTTTCTTTGTTTAGAAACAATAGTAGGGAATAAAAAAACATTTACAAATCACCCAGTGTGCTGTCAGTTTTCTGTTATATACCCAGCTAATGTTCTTAAAGGTAAAATAAGAAATGTACCATTTATTTTTGTATGCAAATAGTTGGGTCTAATGAGTGCCTACCCACCAAGCATGTGTAGAATTAAACAACTAAGTAAATCTTTTATCTGCTCATTTATGAAAACATGTCTTTGAGTGAGTCTTTCTGCACGTCTGTTACATAACATAGTTAAAATTAGCCAGTGGAGACTTCGGGCAAGGTAACCAGAGTTTTGTTGGATGTGCAGATTAGCGTTAGTTAGTTTTCAACGGACATACAGGTGTTAAAATAGGTTCACCAGTAGTAAAACTGCAAACCCATAAAACACGACCTAGCTTTTTTAAAGAGTGACAAAGGCGAATCTACACTATATTGCCAAAAGTATTTGCTCACCTGCCTTGACTGGCATATGAACTTAAGTGACATATGCATATCCATTCCATAGGGTTTAACATGCACCAGTCCACCCTTTGCAGCTATTAAAGCTCTTCTTTGGAAGGCTTTCCACAAGTTTTAGGAGTGAGTTTAGGGAAATGTTTGACCATAAAGACATTTTTGAGGTCACACACTGATGATGGACGAGAAGGCCTGGCTCTCAGTCTCCAAATGAGAAAACACTCAGTCAACATTAAAAATGGTAAAACACTTGATGCCATAGTGCTAATGATATCATCATAATGATTTATATAGTGCCATCAAAAGTAGGCCTACTGGGACAGTGTTGCATTTATGAGTTCATCAAACTTGTGCATTTGTATGCATGTTACTAAATCCAGAAAAACGGCCGCCATTTTCTTTCCATTTCCCTGTGCCAGATTTCTGGCACATGGATTTAGCAGAGGTCCATCAAAATCACGTTTTCTTATTGTTTTGCGCAAGGTAATCCTGGTTCTTTTCCAATTACGTTGTTGGGGAAATCACTTTACCACTTTGTTTTTGAAATTTTCCATTCAGATGATATTTTCTGTGGTTCAGAAAAAGATGAAACTGTTCCTTGAGTTCAGCGTGGAAAATCACGTTCATAGGATTCGGACACAATAGGAACACAAAACAACATGGACGTGATTCGCTATTATTATTCTTGTTTTCTTAAAAGTTTGAAGTTCTGACAATGTGCTTGTTCTCAGTTTGACCCGGAAAATGAGATGGCTCAAGTGGACGCCATTGAAAAATCTGAAAATAGCCTGTTTAAACATTTCATTTTCAACTAACTTATGGCCATTGTTCTACGAAGAGTAAGGTTTTCAGTCACAAATTTCCCAAAGATTTCCGGGCAAGAAAATTTGAAATGATTTGCGACATAAAACGTGTCATAAAACCCTTAATCCTTATCTGATTCTTACAAACCAGGGCTCCTTTTATTCGTGTATCACTCCTCTATCCGTGTCTATTTTGATATGAAGGTATTTTGAAAATGTTAGTAACATGCCTACTATATTTTGCCAACTACAACTTAGAGGAAAGTGCTGCTTATTCTTATCCAAAGCCTCGTGGTTGCGCTGTTTCACTTCTGTTCATGCTAAGGACTAAAAAGCAGAAGCTGTAGCGAGTGGATTTCTGGATGACGATCCACTGCTGTGACTGCTCTCCTCTCTCCAGTCTAGACGTCACATCACTACCCAAATCCGGCTAGTTAGCTCCTTCGTATTTTGTTTGGACCAAAATGTCGACCACAACCGGCGGAGGGGAGTTCGGCAACCCACTACGGAAGTTTAAACTAGTCTTCCTGGGCGAGCAAAGCGGTGAGTTTGGACGGCGTTTGGGGAGTTGGAGCTCGGTAACCGGATGTGGAAGAGAATCATGTTAGCAGCCGGCTAGCTAGCTCGTCGAGTTAGCTTGCAGCTAGTTAGCGGGTTAGCTGAAGTCTTAAACGAGAGAAAAATGAGCAGTAGTAATACACAGCAACAATTCAATGTTTTGTTTTTATTGGTTCCAAGAAAATAACCACTGTGATATTCTATTTTAGTCGCTCTCGAATTGTGATGATGTCATCGCGCGGACACTTCTCAAAGCTAACGAGTCGCCTTGCAACTCTGCGCTTTGAGCCAAACACGAGTAAAAATGACATTACCTTGCGGTTGTACAAATGAAAGATGTTAACTTATCTCAAAATTAGCGTAGAGGAAACAAAGCGTCCGTCACGACGTGGTGTGTGTGTGTTTCATTTCCACCTTGACATCAATGAAAGTGAGTGGTTAAGTCAACAGTAGCTAGTCGCCGTACACTTTGTGCTAAACGAGCGAGCGGTACATCATTAGTTGGAATTCGCGTTTATTGACAGTCAGGCTGCTGAATTGACAATGTGATATTAAAACGGGATAGTGTTAAATTATATCATATTGTGGCAAGAAAATGAGCTGTTAGCTTCTTATACTGTTGGACCTTGTCTAGCCACGTCGGCCAGTGGAGGTTGAGTCCAGCCGGCCGGCCTTCCTCTTACCATTTAATGCCGCTGTGCGGTATAGTCGATAAAAGATAAAACATTCTTAGATAATTATACATTTATTGTTCATGAGCCAGGCTTGAAACACAAAACTATCGATGTACGAACGATTTTGGCGACATGTCTTTTCGTACAGTTTAGTGGCTCCACCCATATTGCCAGCTCAGCGTGTGGGCTAGCCAGTTCACATCAGTGGATCACGTTAGTGTTGTAGGAAAAGCCGCTTGAGCATGCATTCGATATCCTTGATATTCAGTTTAAGGTCCATGTTACTCGTATGCTCTTTGCCCTCACTCTTAAGACCTAACTAGTAAACTACTGAATTTAAGCTGTAGTACTACTACTACTACTGGTGTAGGTCTGATGACCTCCTTACAGTAATGTCCCCCTCCACCAATCTTAGGGGGGAGGTGCTCACTGCAGGCCCCCTGGTCAATGACTGGGCAACAACAAAGCCTTGTGCCCACACCCTCCCTAGGCACACCTTTGCACGCCACTGCTGTTGTGTAAACAGATTTTACGACATTTAAACAGAACATTAATTACCCTAAATCTTTAATTTTAAGGAAATTGCAACATCAGCACTTTATCTTCTTATCAGGAAAAGAAAAATGCAGAGAAGTACAAGTTAGTAACAGTTTGATCAGTGTCAATGATTGTGGTATTAAAAAACTAATAATTGCATACGTTATTACTTTGGTGGGAAGCCATACCGAATAGTTAAGTTTGATGTGTCGCTTGGTCATGACGCAAAGTAAGCATGAGGCTAGAGCGCTCTTGCCTAATAATAGTCCATAATCGCATTTGATTATTATCAATTTAATCACTAGTTTTGACCAGAAGCCAAGGAAAAATTGGGGCAAGCTTTTGCGTGGCGCATGACATGACATTGAGTGGTGGATTTGACCCTCGGGTCATTAGTTTGACGCCTGTGATTATGTGCTGTAACTCACAGGTGTGATGCTGATTTCCTGTCTATGCATGACATAATATTTTGTGTTTGTTACTAAGGGTACGTTCAGAAATTCAATCTGACGCTCTCACTGTGCTCTGAGTGCAGTTTTCAGAGAGGCAGAACACGCTCCATTTTGTATGAATTTCCAAACGAGCATGTTGGCCATTGGCAGGGATACGTCACTGCGTCCTATATTGAATGGGTCAGGTCTGCGCGTAAACGTCTCATTCTGTCTGACACTCCGGCCACTTTGTCTCCTCAGTCAGAGCGGCAGGCGTGCGCTCTGGCACTCCCAGAGTGTGGCGCTCCGAATAACCAAATGTCACACGCCAACAACGCTGAGTTTCCAAACGTTCCGGAGTGTAAAGAGCGCTTGAAGTGAATTTCGGAACATACCCAATGTAACTGCAGTCAAGATGCTTGAACGCTTATGTTTTTGTTACAGTGGGAAAGACCTCGCTCATCACCAGGTTTATGTATGACAGCTTTGACAACACCTACCAGGTAAAAACAAACAGTGGAAGGGTGCAATGAAAGAGTATGATTTTGAAACATATTTTCCCCATTGGAAATAATGAATAGAGTAAAAAATCAGTTCCAGATGAAGTGCGATATAGTGGGGTTCACTGTACTCTGAACACACATTGTCTCACATAAGTTTAAAATGTAGTTAACCGCTGTTAATTTTAAAACCATAAAACCTGGACTTGGTATTAGTATGGAGACGCTGGAGTCTCTTAACTTTCTTTGCCTCGTCTTCTAATCTCATGTTGTTCTTGTCTTAACACCCCGTCTTGAGGTTGGCTGTGCTTTTGGAGTATTTTTTGCAGAAAAGGCTAAAGAAAATGCATGACACAAATTTGAGCTGGGTGATATTGAATCAAAATTTAATCGTGATTTCGATATAGGCTTCTCATGGTCATAAAAGCATTATATTCGAAGAAAAACGAGTAACGTGCCACGGCGCGTGCTGTGTTTTCAAGTTCATTATTGTAGAATCAACCTCAACGCACCCTACGTTGCTTGCCGCAAGCGTGTGATGTATGTTATTCTGCTATCCCTGAGCGTGGTTAAATGGCACGCCAATTAGAGTTTTCTGTAAGACTAAACACACAACAGAAAGAACTGCACACATTTTATCTGTAAAAACCAGTCACTTGGTTTTACGATTGCCAACTTATGCTAACACCCAATAGAAAACCCTATTGACGGGCTAGGTTGCTAAAATTAAATTAGCATGAAAATTAGTATTTGTTCAAGGGAGGGAGTCACCTTCAAATAACAAATATTCACACACAAACGCTGTAATAACACATACAGACAGATAATATAACAATACTCACAGGCATATCTTATTCTTAATCTGTGCAAAACGAGTTAAATTTATAAAGTTATAGTGTGACTTTCTTCTTCTACTGTTTGTTTCAGCGAAATGTGTGTGTAGCTCCATGTATGTGTAGGACCACACTGCCCCTAAGAGGCCAAGGCACACACGGCAAAAACAGCAGATAGTCTTGGCTCCCCACATTGTCACCCCAAGGCATGACTGTATAAAAAGACACATAGGTATTTTTTCTGTTTAGGGTAATTACGATTACGAAAATTATTATATATATATATATATATATATATGCACCAATGATTTTAGCCATGACTTTTGTTTGTTTTTCTGTTATTTTAATATATGATTTTACTTGTTACTAATTTAAGTTGTATTCAAAGTTGAGTTTTGATAGTTGAATAAATACTAGTTTTAAAATCAGTGAATAATTGTGTATTAATTCGTCATTTCAATATAAATCTAAATAATTGTGATTATTATTTTTCCCATAATCACTCAGCACGACACGTCGTCAAGCTTCATCCGTCCTCTGTTCTGATTTTCTGATGGTACCTCAGAAGAGGTACATTTGCTGGGTAGACATGCCGTTTAGGCGGCACAGCATCTGACTGGTTAGCACATCTGCCTCACAAATCTGAGAACCCGGGTTCAAATCCGGTCTTACCTGTGTGACGTTTGTATGTTCTCCCCGTGGCTGCGTGGGTTTTCACTGGGTACTCCGGTTTCCTCCCACATCCCCAAAACATGCATGGTAGGTTAATTGAAGACTCTAAATTGCCCATAGGTGTGATTGTGAGTGCAAATGTATGTTTATATTTGCACTGTGATTGGCTGGCGACCAGTTCAAGGTGTACCCCGCCTCTCGCCCAGAGTCAGCTGGGATAGGCTCCAGCAGCCCCGCAACCCTCCTGAGGACAAGCGATTCGGAAAATGAATGGATATGCTGTATATACAGGTCAGCGACACACCAAAAGCTTTTATAGGCAGTTGAAAATAGGTCTCCATAGAGCTGAGCTGCAGAAGCAAAGGACTGCTGATTGGATCTGTTACAGTGAGGAATCAGTGTGTTATTCGTTCTTTCCCCTTTTCAATTCGCAGTTGAAAATCAAAAAAATCAAAAGCGACTGATTATTTTATCCATCCATACCCCAGTTTTAAAAATGCCTTTCATACTTACATAGAAATGTTTGAAGAATGCCCTCCTTTATGCTTCTGACATCATACATTCCTGTTGCTGTGATGTCAGTATTTGATGCAGTGATTGTTTCGCAGGCAACAATTGGCATTGACTTTTTGTCAAAAACCATGTACCTAGAAGATCGCACGGTAAGCCACTTTATCCCCTATTTTTGTCATTTCCAATAGAATTATTAAACTTTGTTAGAATGCTTAAAGCATGCTTTGGCCTATTATGTAGCACCCACAATTTCTACATCAACCTTTCACATTTTTGACCCTATCCTAAAGTGTCATCATTCATTTTGTCAGACGTGATCATATTTTCAGTTCCCTTTTTTTTTTGTTATTTTTTTTTGTTCTCCTTCCATCCTCTGTCTGGGTCACGAAATCCCACCTGTTCTCCACTCGTGCGCATATGCGTCATGGGCGGCCAAAGATTCGGCTGCAGCTCTGGGACACGGCAGGACAGGAGCGTTTCCGCAGCCTCATCCCGAGTTACATCCGAGACTCAGCCGCCGCAGTTGTGGTTTATGACATAGCCAGTAGGTATCACGGCCTTGCCTAACCTCCTTTTCTTTACTTGTACAGTACCATGTGCAAGGCCATACATTGCAGCAGCACTTCATGGTGTGGAAACCCCACTGGACACCACAGTGAGGTCTGCACCATGTCTGCAAATCATTTCACCAGCTGTGACCAGGGGGGTGTCCACACTCCTTAGATGCTGTTTATTAGAGGCTGTATTATATATAAGAGGCTGATGGAATGAATCAATTAACATTTCTTCCGATGTCTCCTTGTCGCCAGAGATCCTCTGAATGGGGTATGACTAAAGAATGATTCAGCAGGGCCTCTTTTTTTTTTTTCTTTTCTTGGCGTTAAGCTGCTCACCTCCACTTCATCATTTCAATTATTTCCCCCCATTCCTTCATTTAAAAAAATCTTGGCTTGCAGTTAGTGTTCTATTCCTCGCTCCCCTTTCTTATTCTGCTTCCCCCCTTCTTTATCTCCACTCTCTCCCCAACCGTTCCAACCCCGCAGGTCCGACTCCAGCTTTGGGACACTGCCGGACAGGAGCGCTTTCGTAGCCTAATTCCCAGCTACATCCGTGACTCTACCATTGCTGTGGTTGTGTATGACATCACCAGTGAGTCAGGGCTGTTCGCTAACTTTCCTTTTAGGTGCCAGAGACATTTCAGTTACATTAGGTACACCTGCGCAATAGAAAGCAGGGTACACACATAACCATTTTTAACATCTTAAATGATTTTGTTTTTAATGGGGAAGACCCCAACACATGAGGATGAAAGAAATCATTGTTTGGGTTCTTACTGCTATTATAGTGTGTGGTTTATTCCAGATGACCAACACAGCACACTTCTCATACCCGTAACCATATTGACACAGTACGAAGACTGACCTGTGGAGGCAGCATGATGCCAACAGGGCATCCAGCCCACTGTAAAATACAAAAAAGAAAGAATAGTAGTAAAAGATTAAATAGATGAGGCTAGGCTAACTGTTAACTTATGTGGCAACTCCATTGCGGTTGCAAACTGCTCCTGTCTTTTTTTTTGTTATTGTGAATGACTTGGGGGACATGTAGGCCTGCCACACATCGAGCGATACAGCCGAACTCCACTAAACTGTCGTGCAGTGTACAGAGTTCAGCAACTAGTTTTCATGAGTAGCTGACGGTAGGGTTGTGCATCGAGAATCGAGAACCGATTGGAACCGGGATTAATGTTCCGGTTCTCCCAAAATCTCTGGATTTTTTGTGGGAGATCACAAATTAAGCGACTGCACACAGTTTGGCTCTGATTGGCGTCTGCTCGGGCCGGCCAAGCAGTCCCTATGATGAAAACTACAGGCCTCTCTCATATTTTTAAGTGGGAGAACTTGCACAATTGGTGGCTGACGAAATACTTTTTTCCGTCCGCTGTATGTGGAGCCTCAAAAAGTCTTTTCCCGATTAGAACACAGAGGGTTGCAATTTTTCTGTTTAAAGCGAGTTGGTATCATGTGCGAGGGTCAGTCGCCTGATGTGCATTGGGTCGTCACCAACTGTCGAGTCCAGTCTCTTTCAAGTGCATTTCTCAATGTGTGGTGGGCCTTATACTAACACTCAACACAGCCAGTTGTTCCTCTATTTGTGCCCGGCAACAGCGCCAGCTTCAGGTCGCTTCCTAATTGGTTATTGTTCCGCCACAAGCTCGTCGAAAGCCTGCCGGAATTGGCTTGGAGGAAGGGAATCGCTGCTCCCCTTTCGCCTGCGGCTGCCTCAGATTGCTCCTCGCGGTTGGCTGCGAGTGCGCAACATTACACAAAATGTTAACAGTTTGAAGTTTTATTTTTATTTTTTTAATGTACAGTCAGTTAAAAATATGGGAGAGATGATCAACTTAACTGACAACTCAATTAACTTTTAACACATGTCACACCACACCACAGGATAATCACTGAATATAATCTTTCAGAAACATCTGACAATAGGGCTATTTTTATATGCCTGATTGGGGGTATCTGTGTACCCCGCTTTTGTTAGATCCAGTTCAAGATCGGCATCAACAATCCTGGAGATTATCTGCTTATTTATGCCATCAGATCTGTTTAACAATATTCTCATTTTTGTGGTAGTGCATCTAAATAAGGTAACTCAAATATTAGAAACACATCTCAACCTGCACTAGGGCAGTTCTACACAAATGAAAACAACAGCCACATGACTAAACATACTGTATTGTTAAATGAACACTTCACAGACAGCTCCTGTATAGATTGTGCTTGTGCGTCTAATGTTGTCTTCACTGCGTGTATTGTTGTTTGGAAATCCTCAGAAATTATAGAACCAACCTCGCCATTTCCATTTTCCAACTCTTGATACTTTTGCTTACTAACACAATTACAGTAGAAGCCAATCGCACATATGTGAAACTAATACCTGCTTGTGCACACCTTTTTAAAAGTACCGGTAGTTTTATAATGTTAAATGGAGGTCTCCGTGCTTGTGTGTGTGCACTGATTTCTATCATTTTCTTTACAGATCTCAACTCCTTCCAACAAACCTCAAAGTGGATCGATGACGTTCGAACGGAGAGAGGAAGTGATGTCATTATCATGCTCGTTGGGAACAAAACAGACCTCGCAGATAAAAGGTCCGTCGTCGTGTGGGATGTATGGATGGCATTCACGTAACATCGCAGTGTTGGTCATGATTAATGTACACAACGGGGGTGGGGGGGTAGAGTGGAATATCTGGTCGAGCAAACCTTATTCTGGGATGCTGGTCGACTTCCATTTATTTCGGATTTTAAGACTTTGTGTCATATAAGGAATGACCACTCATCTATCATGCTGTTAAAGTTCCACAGATGGTAAAACTTAATCTTCCATCTAGAATTCTTCTACTCTTAACAACCCTTATTGAGGCTGGTCCATCTTATGGAGTAAGAGTTAGCAAAAATAAAAAGCCCCACTAAGCAAAAGAAAAAGCAATCACACCCAGAGTGAAACTTTGATGTAAATACAACCTTGAAACAGTCATCTAAAGAGGTTACATTGTATTGTAAAACCTCTGCCTGCCCACCTTTCTCCCTGAAAGTGTACCTCATTCATCTTTGTTTGTCTTTTATAATTTGCCACTTTAGAAATATGATTGAGTGCTTTTTACAGTGAACCCCCGCTATATATCACTGTATTTTTTGACCCCAGTTATGTCACATATTTTTTAAGAAAACGTTTTGCGTTTTTACACTTTCGTTTCGTAAAATATGGTTATGTTTGAACATTTTAGTGTTTTAACATAATTTAATTGTATTATGTTTTACAGTAAATAAATCAACTGGTAGTGACAAACAGCTTGAAGCAAGCACGTTTTGTCTTGTATTTAGAGAACTGTGCGGGTGAGAGTCGTCTTTTAGTGTGCTCAACATGATTATACACAATAGTTTCTCATTTCTTGACAGCTATAGTGAGAGCAGGTGCTGCTTTGAAAAGTGCGATATAAGTTGTTTACAGGTCACCTTCCATCACTGTTTTTCTATTTAATTTTTATCATCTTTGATGTCCTTTTATCGAATTTGCATGATCATTTTGGTTGGTAATGTCATTTTTCATGCTATTCAACTCATTTGAGACCGTCTGATTTCTCATTATTATGGGGCGTGTAAATGGCCATTGCTCTGATTCGATCGCTCATTTTACCCAATTTAAATATGGAACACAGCTTGGCTCTGATTGGTCCCATATCATGGTGTCTGCTCAGGCCGGCCAAGCAGTCATAGCAACGTTGCATCCTTCAACGCAACGTTAAGACTCGCGTCCCTCTCAAGAATTTGATCTCTGGGTTATTTGTACACACTGAACGTGCAGTCGCTTAATTTGTGATCTCCCACCTCGGGGGTCAAAGGCCCGCTTACGTCTGGCGAAGTTGTGCTGTGAAGCGGCCACAGCCAGCTCAACAAGTCACACCTGCTGGCTCCTTTTAATTATTCGCTATTGTTGCAATTTATAGACAGTATTTTTATGGCTCGGCAGAAGCTGAGACTCGCTCGCTTTAAACCCGATAATGCCGTGTTGTCATTCAGCTAAGTTGAGTGGGTGGGTACCAAACACGAAGTTGGCAGGTACTTGAATATCCATTCATCCATCCAGCCATTTTTGACCTAAGTTATGTATAAAAGGGTCAAAAAAAAAAAAATGATTGTGATGGAACAAGACCTTTTAAAGTGCATGCGAGGGGTAAAACTTTTTATATGGTCTTTCTAGAGTGCAGACTTTCACCCATCACGGGTGGGTGTGGAAGATAACCCCACTGCGATAAACAAGGAGGGGTTCACTGTCTTTTTCTTTGCCTTGATTTGGGTTATTTCCTCAGTTTCATTCTGTCATTTTGATTTCATTTTATTTCTGTGTGTGTGTTTGCATGTGTTTGTTTGTTTGTGGATTTTCCACCTTGTCTTCTCCCCACCCACCACCTCCCTACACCCCC
Source organism: Phyllopteryx taeniolatus (assembly GCF_024500385.1). Lineage (NCBI taxonomy): Eukaryota > Metazoa > Chordata > Actinopteri > Syngnathiformes > Syngnathidae > Phyllopteryx > Phyllopteryx taeniolatus. The sequence goes on along the minus strand of NC_084511.1, from coordinate 23,120,010 downwards.
CACCACCACCATTCCTGGGACCGTGGCAGGCAAGTCTCTGTTGAGGCAGCAGAGAGGAAAGCTCGAGAGCTCAATGTGATGTACATAGAGACCAGCGCCAAGGCTGGCTATAACGTCAAACAGGTTGGTGGCGGCTGGCAAAGCGGCCATATTGTTCTTCATTTCAGGGAGTGTGACTCCTCCGCGCAGTCGTTGTCTGACAATTTGACTGCTTAATCAATGCGATGAGTCATTTTCCTTCTACCCAGCATAGCCTCTCCCTCTCTTTCTCTGTGTTATAACCAAACTAACCTCTTCTCTTTCAAACAAAGACACTCAGCAAGCGTTCTTCTCTCCCCTCTCTGCTCTCTCCTTTCGGGCCTGTCATCTTTGCAATGTTTCTCTCTATCCGTGTGTCTCGGTCCGCGTGGCCTCCACCCACCCACCCGCCCGCCCGAGCAGACAGATCACCACAGAGGAGGGCGAGCAGAGAGCTAAGGAACTGAATGTCATGTTCATTGAAACCAGCGCAAAGACTGGCTACAATGTCAAACAGGTAGAGATTCTGGTCTCTCTGGCTACTTACTAACCATGCTGATTCTGCCGTCCAGCTTCCTACTCCTCCTCTTTTACTCACCTTTTCACTAACTCTGCCTGTAATATACACAAATTCACTGCTGTTTGCTTTATTTTCCTCTAATTAAGAACAAAATTTGTATTTTTAGGACAATGTAGTCCCGTTTCTTCGAGAATAAAACCATCTTTTACAGGAATAGAACTCTGTAAACTGATTGTTGAACCCTTTGTCTTACAAACAGGACTTTAATTTTAATAATTTTAAGAAATGTACTATAATTTGTATACTTTTAGTCTGAAATGCGATGTATGGTTATGTATTTTTCCACAATATATCTGCATCTTGACACGACATTCTTGGGTAATTCTTGTCCTTTGTTTTGTAGCTGTTCCGTCGTGTCGCCGCTGCGTTGCCTGGTATGGACAGTACAGCGGAGAAGAGCAAAGAAGACAGTATCCTTAGAAAATGGCAGTGCCAATAATACAGTGGTTCTCAAACAAAAAGTTTGAGAACCCTTGCTATACTGTATTATATTTCTGTATTAAGGACTGTCTCATCTGTTTAAAAAAATAAAAAATTGAAATAATTAAGTTAATTTGCAAACTCATCACTCATGTTGCTTAACTACAATTTCCCTCAGTGATCGACATCAAACTGGAGAAGCAGCCAGAGATGACTGTCACCGAGAGCAGCTGCTCGTGCTAGTACACGACACCTCAGCACGCCCTCACCCCATCGAGCCTGTCTCAGCCACCGCCCTAAGCCCCACCCACCCGCCACCAACAGCTTGTCTCTCAGTGGCAACTCGGGGAACAAACACCTCAGAGTTACCGCGTGGATGTGCATTACTGTATCCCAACAAGAGAGTTCACGTTGACATCAAAGGGATGAGTCTGCGGATTCGCATTTTCAGTTAGATCCAGTTGCATGGCATTACGATATATAGAAGCGCAGACTGACTCGGCTAACCGCTCATTGGGTTATCGCACAATCTCGGAGTCTTCGTGCTGTGACTCGTTTTGTCATTGTTGTCATGTGTAAAAAAAACAAAACAAACAACAACAAAAAACCGCTTTTTCTGGATTATTTAAATGACTTCGCAAGGTTTGTTTCTCAACATTTGGTTTTATCTTTTTTATCTTCAATAGAGAATTTGAAGTTCCGAGATGGCTGCTTATCGCTCCGATTCGATGTTGCAATTTAAGGAAGTAGAACAGGATCTTACTAATTGTCACACATACTTCACACAGTTTTTGGCTTTGTCGCATAATAACACACACATAACACAGCAGGAGGTGTCAATAGGTTTGTAATTAGACTGCACCAGAGAAAGCCATCTGAGCATTATTCCATATCCTTGATAAGAGGCTTTGAAGGTTAATGTGCCAGTGCACTCGTCAAACTAGTAAGACAATTCGGCGCCCTCGTACGACGACTGTCTCACTGATTTGTTTTTCCCCACTACTAGGGCCACTTTTGGCCTACTAGTATGTGATTAAAACTTAGTAAGGAAGCACTGTGCTGCACTAAGCCCAACTATTAGCCATGTGCCACGCACTAGAACCTTTCTGATCAAGGACATCAATGAAATGCTCAAGTCGCTTTCCATAAAGCCATTTATGTGTTGTACCAGTAAAAAAAAATTCCACTATTAGCGCCACTTTTGGCCTACTAGTACGCAATTAGACCTTACTAATTAGTATGCAGTTAGACCTCACTAATAAACTACTCTGCTGCACTGTGAAGCACCAGTTAACTAGAATTTTGTCTCTAGTCGTACTAGTAGTCAACTCGTGAAAGGTTTTCCCTCAGTAGTAATGTGTATTCTCCTAGTATTACAAAGTTGTCTTACTAGTGAGGACAAAGAGTGCACTAGTACATATCGAATAGATACGTGAACAAACTGCTTTCCATAGTCTTTTCAGCATTTACTCAATATCCAACATAAGAAGGTTACTAGTATGTGACATGCCTACTAGTTGGGCCTAGTAGTGCAGCATAGTAGTATAATAGTATGGTATAATTGTGTACTACATTGCCAAAAGTGGCACTAGTTGGGGAAAAACGTTACTAGTAAGACAGTCATTCTACAAGTGCGCTGGATTGTCTGACTAGTGAGGACAAAGAACATACTAGTAAATAGACCTTAAGATGGATATCAAGGAAATGAAATAAATGCTCAAACAGAGAATTAGCTGATTGGTGGTCTTACGATCTGCAAAATGTATTGATAAATTTGGGAATTGTTTTTAGTCCAAGCCCCGAGGAAGAAAAGCAGTCCCAAACCATGATGCCCTCCCCACCATACTCCACTGTGAACGTGTGTATCACGTGAGACCCAATTCCAAGCGATTTCACCGAAAGCCATTCCACGTAACCCGAAGCTGTCCTCGTAACACCCTTACGCATCTAAATGGTAATCACACCATACTTAACAAGGAAGTGAGGACGCAGTGACTTACTAGATTACATTTACAACATTTACCGTGTTGTTTTGATCACTCTGTATTGCAGAGCATGCTCGCCATGCAGGATTTCTATGGACGACGACACCGATGCCTTGCTTGTTTTGTTCACCAACGTTGTGCACTGAATCAAGCCACAAATATTGTAAAATATATGACAAGGGAATCCGGCTGACTGATTGGTGACTTCGTTTTCTAGAGCTGGTAGACGAGAGCGTGTGTCCCCTCCCAAAAAGAATGCTTACTAACACCCTCGCTGTAAAAAGGCCACATTAGTCGTTAATCCTTCGCTGTATTGCTATTATTGCTTGTGTAGGACTTGTTAATATGTGATTATTTATTCAGGAACTCGGACATACACATACAAATTTGCTTGACCAAAAGTGCAAACGCTGAGGCGCATGTCGAAAAGCTATTTTATTTATTTGCGTGTCTGGCGAGGACTCAGTCACTCTTTCTCTCTAAGGCATTATCATACTGTTAGAAACACTGTTTACAGTCAAGGCTGCAAAGGTTACACACACACACATACATACACAGTGGACCACAAACCAATTATTTAGCCATAGCTTAACACACTGGTCCTTGTTGGCTGTCGTTGGTTTAAAAGTACGTATTGACATTTTTTTTTTAAATATATATTTAGAGCTCTTCTATGACTTGCCACTTAATACTCGGCTTTGTGCTCGGAATTGTGTCTGTCCACTTGAACTATGCTGTCTACTCGTGTTTAGCAATGTTGTGTGAATACTATTACTATCTGATGTGTAAAAAGGAGAGTTAATGGCACACAAGTGTTGGCCTATCACATGGAATACAATAAAGATTATTTCACCAAAGGTTTTTTTTTTTTTTTTTTTTTTTTTTTTAAATAATTGTTTTGTACAGAAAACTTAGATACAGTTGAAACCTTTTGGAATGACCTGGATTTCTACCTAAATTGGTCATAAAATATAATAAAAGCTCATCTAAGTCACGACATAGATAAGCGCAATTTTCAAATGCATTGGCATCTTGAGGTACGAATGCCTTGACTTTATAAGTTTTTCTAGATACGAGCAATTACCTGGTCAATTTATTTATTTTTTTGGTCTTGAGATATGAGAGGAAACTTTCTTTGAGAGTATACTTCAGCCCCCCGCTGCTCGATGGCCGGATGCCGCCGTAGTGAACTTTACAACATTCGGCCGCCATCAATTCACATTGGTTTCGTCAACAGTGGAAGGATAATATCAGTTGGTGGCGCTAATGCACCATTAGGCTGGTTTGTCAACCGCTAATAAAAACCACAGCAAAACAAGTCGTGTTTTGCACTTGCATTTTCTGTTTGCAGGTTGTGTGTCGAGCAACTAATACTGTAGAGCGCAATGTTTCTTAATGCTAGCTTTGAGAAATGACGGGGATTTGTTTTTTAATTTAGATTTTACTTAGACTTAGGATCTTGTGGCATCTTTAGAAAATTACAAACCTTATCATCCATCCATTTTCTGAGCTGCTTATCCTCACAAGGGTCGCGGGAGTGATGGAGCCTATCCCAGCTATCATCGCCTTTCATTACTCGACGATATTTTGCTGTTCATGCAGAAATCCGGGTCATTCGAAAGGGTTCACAGCCAGTCAAACAGGCATGACTAACATTAAATAGTGATTAATTAGGGCTAGAACAACTTTATTACAATGAGCTGTGATAATGGTCAATATTTTTTTTGGGGGGGGGGGGTTGAGTAATCATAGACCGAAACGATTGTATATTGTATTTAAGCATTATGTAAGACGTGTGACGACGTTAAGGTGTGGCCAGGTGAACGTGAGGCTACAGGGCAATATGGGATGGCAGCGGTACTTAAGCAGAAGTACAGATACTTATGTAATAAATTTTAAAAAGGTAAAAAGTACCAATTTTACTCTTTTACTAGGAAATAGGGGGGGGGGGAACATGGGACAAGTTTAAAGTCACATCAACAACCTGTTTTTTTTTTTTTTATCAGTTTTAGATTATAAAGGGAATTGACTGCAAAAATATATATATATGTAACTTGTGCATGAAATCATTATTTATGGGTTTACTATTGTGCGCGAACAATTTTGCACATCGGGTAAGCAAATGGAGTGCACCTTTACTAGAAACTGCGACGTCTTTTACCTGACCGTTTCTAAAAGGTGCGCTCGATTTGTTTACTCAACTGTACAGGAATGGTATTACGCATACTGTTTTACTCATTTGTACTTTGTAACCACATTACACAGTACCTTACTTCGTGGCCACAACCCAATTTATCGCCCAGCTCCTACACCCCCGTACAATATAGATATAAAATGCGTAAAAAATACTAATTTGTGGACACGATGTATTTGTAATATACAAAATACACTTTCATTATATTAATATCAGTCCTTGAAAGTTGTGTAGGAAATGGAGCGCACCTTCGCGGCATACGCGACGTCTAGGACCCACCGTGTGTGTGTGTGTGTGTGTGTGCAAGGGTGCGCTCGATTTAAATACCAACTGTCCACGAATGATTTTTACAGCTTACTAATATTAATTTGTTTTATATCGGGCATAACAAAATATTAATTTATGGCCACGAAATACAAACTTGTGGTTAGGAATTAGGCATAAACTGCGCACGAAATACTCTTTATTGATCACGAAGTAGGAATAATGAGCGCACAAAATGCAAATTAATAATAGTGATATCATTCCTGTACAGTTAGGTAAAAAAGGGGAGCGCACCTTCACTGCAATTCGCGACGAAAAGGGACTTAAAGGGTCTTAGAAAAGCGGCGCTTGTTTTGCTCACCCAAATGTCCAGGAATGATATGACACGTACTTTTACCTGTACGTAGTGACGTCACCGATGGAGGTGTGTTCCTGTGCGTTTGTGTGTGTGCGTGCGTGCGTGCGTGCGTGTGTGTGTAAAGGCATGGCTCAGGAATTCGGTCACAAGAATCCGGCTCGACTCGATCTGTGATCACCTTCTCTTTATATTCAGACAGCAACCCCAAAAAAGCTTGGCTTGACTTTGACGCGTACAATTTTAGAAGAGCCACCTTGTCGACTTTTTTTTTTCTTTTAGCTCTCTCTCTCTGGGGTGTTTGTCTTCTTCTTTTGTACTTGCTGGGAGATTGGGACCATGTCTCTTGCCAGCATCCTACCGGACGAGTCTGCGTTTTCTGATTTCAAGAATCAGTGTTTATCCACGGAGAATTGGCTGAGCAAATATAACAGCCAAGGGATGCAGGTGTGGATGGAAGTGCCCACAGACAAGAGCAAGCGCAGAGGGCCTAAAGTGCACAAGATCAAGGTGAGTTTTAAAAAAGCGCATGAAAGTTAATTAAATTGGATCTAGAAATTTTTTGAAAACAAACTGTTCTAAAAGATTAAACACAGCTGTATTGTACTTCAAAGTGAAATACAATTGAACTGCACTGAACGCATTTACTGCACCGGATCACAAATATAAGTTTCAACCACTGTAACCTTATGCAAAGCGTGAACATTTAATTCAGTGATTCTTTCATGTACCACTGGAGCGTGCATACCAACCGGGGTGTGAAACTCATCTTTGTCGCGGGCCACATCGTAGTTCTGACTTCCCCAGGAGGGCCGCCACGACTGTGAACCCATATAAACGAAAGATTACCTCATGTAATTACATACAGTATACACAACATATTGATGACTAACCAGTTTTGAAATCAGAAGCCTATAAGAACATGTTTTACAACTATTACATTTCTTTTCAAAGGGGGATTGGTAACAAAAAAAAAATGCTTGCAAATAACTCAATGTTATTACACCAGAACACAATTAGCAATTTTGATTTGCTTTCGCGAGCCACATAAAATGATGTGGTGGACCAGATCTGGCCCCCGGGCCACCAGTTTGACACCAGTGGCATAGAACCACTGCATTAGAACGGGAGAGAACATTTCTTTTCTTTTTTTCATAGTTAAACTAAAAAAATATATTATTATTATATTATGATAGAGATTCATTAAACATGGGAAAATACTTTTCAGAATGCCAATTAAAAATAATTTAGATGGGTTTTTTTTCCCCTGCTACTTGTACATAACATTATCCCACAGTGCTATTTGCACTGCATAATTTAGTCATGTGTAACGGTGGTGATCCTGCGCTGTGCCAGCCACACCACCTGGGTTTGGAAACCACATCACCAGTTGGTAGTCAAGTGCGCTGACCGCTGAGCTAAAAGCCCATGCTGATAACTCAGCTGCCAGTGCCCACTTGAGGAGTGACATTTGCCAAACGTACACTTGCACAGCCTAGCTGGCATCCATTGTACTTGTTTAGTATCATTTTTATATTGCAGGGAAACTTCTACCTTATTAATTAAAAAAACAACAACAAAAACAACCACAGTAATGTACTATTCTAATTTCTTTAGATGGTGAAGTTGGGTTTTCTTAAACTGTAAATTTGAATTATCTAAATGAAAACATTTGGCTGTATAGTGTGAAAGTTGCTTAAATTGTATTTTAATCCGTTACATTTCAGTTGTATTTAACTTTAAAATTCTATACATTTTCACTTAATCTTTTAGAACTGTTTGTTTTCGAGCACTTATTTAGGGTATATTTGTATGTAACTTTTTTGTGCAATACGTTTTAATTGAAACATTATTTAAGTGCCAACATTGTCTACATCGGCCGCTTGGTGCAACCAAATATGACCTTGTGTGCGCGTGTTTTTGCGTTTTCCAGTGTAAAATAACAATCAAAGACGTCTCCGCGGTGACCATGTACGACGTCGTCCACGACAGCGAGTACCGGAAGACGTGGGACGCCGCTATGGTGGACAGCTTCGACATCGCCCGCGTCTCCGCCTGCGCCGACCTCGGCTACTACTCATGTGAGCGTGCGCGTCTTTCCTGGACTGGTCACCAGCCAATCACACGCCATATATAGAAAAAGAAAAACCATCAATTGTCTTCATTCGTGTGGCCGGAGACTGGAGCCTATCACATTTAACTGAGGAGAAAAAAGGCGGCAAAGATGTATAAAGGATTGTCTGGACACTCGACTCACTGCACTGCTCCACATTGGTTGAATCCATATCACATGGTTTACGGGCGCCATGTTGTCTCTATTCCAGGCTTTGCATTAGCCTCGGAGAGTTTTTTTTTTTAGCCTTGTCAAGTGGAATTTGGGCGACTTTTGACAAAACGGTTGGTTGTGTTGCTGTAGGCTGTCCCAATCATCCCGGACAAGCCGTGCAAATGCATCGTTTCCCCCCCAAAAAAAACAAAAAAAGATTACGCCTGTGCGAGGTAAACCCTATCTTGAAAAAAATATGAATCAAACAAAATCCTGCATCATTACTTTAAAGAGATTCATAATACATTTATCTTTTGTCCAAAAAGTATTTTATTTACGTTATGTCATGCTGGGTAACGATATGGCACCCTCTCCTGTCACTGTCCAGACTTTCTTTAATATGGCTTTGAAAGGCCAGTCGCAGGGCCTTGTCTTCATTATTTACGTTACATTGGAAATCCTTGTAAGGACGTCCCTGACCATTTCAAGTCATGAGCCTGGCGTTGACCCTTTTAAGAGGATGCAGGAGGCCCCTGAGTGCTGTCCAGTGTGTTTGTTGTCACAACAAGGCGCATTTCCAGAAGGACAACCGAGGGAAAACACATCAAGAAGCTCTAATATCGCTGGGTCTTTGTCCTGCGCAGGGCATTGTCCAAAGCCGATAAAGAACCGAGATGTGGTGACCCTGCGCTCGTGGCGAGTGACGGACGACGAGTACATCATCATCAACTTCTCGGTCAAACATCCGGTATGCCTCCACGTGTCCGCCATGTGTGGATCCTTTTTTAAAAAAAAAAAACATTACAATATGGTTTTCAAAAAGTGAAACTGGTATAATAAACAGAATCATTACACACAGAGTGAATTATTTCATTTGGTTCATAATTTGATGATTATAGCTTACATCACTGGTTCTCAAACTTTTTACACTAATAATTGAACTTTTAACGACACTATTCTAACTCATTGAGATGCATCTGTATTTTGCCTTGTCCAGAAATTCCCCCCTCGCAGTGACATGGTGAGAGCCGTTTCCATCATCACCGGTTATTACATCAAGCCCACGGGTCCCAGCAGCTGCATTTTCATCTATCTTTCACAAGCCGACCCCAAAGGTCAGATGGACTTCCAACACAAATGATTCAACTTGGAACTGTTTTTTGATTTATTATTATTTTGCGATGCTAACATGATGTTCAGGTCAAATTTGACAGCAATAAAAATATGTCATAAGTCATTCTTCCATCTACCAAAATGTTGAAACTGTGAAACTGGACATTCCATAAATGTCTGTAATGTCCTGTATATGGGACAGTGGGAACAGTGTTCAAGAGGGAGCTTGAAACAGTCCTGAGAACTGTCTGTGTTTCCATCACGTTTGCAATGGGCTCATGGGGGAATCTCGAAACAGTAAAAGAGTAAAACATCATGACAATGTTCATAATTGTTATTTTTTTTTATGTCTTTGGTAAAATAGGACATCAAATGGTTGGATAGTAGATGCTTTTATCCCAAAATGTTTGGTGCCAAACATAACTACACTTATCCTTTTCTCCAAAATATTGAGTCAGGATTAGTCAGACAGGCTATTAAATACATTTTGCAAAGATCTGTAGTTCATTGTTTGATATTGACAATTATTATGAAGATATTCTTGGTCTTGAACATATTAAGTGTGCATGGAAAATGACCTGTATGTAAGGGTTATTTTGAATGTTTTGTGTCTTTTTCTTCCCAGGTTCTCTTCCAAAGTGGCTAGTAAACAAAGCTTCTGAGGTCCTGGCGCCGCGGGTAAGTCAAGACACAAGCTACAGTGAGCTCCTTAATGGGTTGCCCAAGGCTTTTTCCTCCGAGGGCCACATAATACAGAGGGTCCTCGGTTTACGATGGTCCTGACCTCTCACATTTCGAAGTTACAAGCAGAGTGCAATAAAGCAGTATTAGTATGCAAGCAGATAAATACAGTAAAGGGTGTTCCCGAAAAATTCGACATCTTTAGAAGTGTGAAAATCTGATTAACAAAATGTCCTGGGGCTGGCAAAACAAATTAGCTAGGCTTCGTGGTGAAAAAAAACAAACAAAAAAAACATTTATTTATCAAATAGTTTACCGGTGTTAGCGGCTAGCGCTACTGTGGTTCTGACGTCATTTTGTCCTATCGCCCAAGATGGCGTCCCCTTGAAATTGACTAATCTCACCTATTATTATGTTTATTTCTTATTCCACGAAGACAGTATTAATCAAAATACCGTGTTTTGACAAGTCCTGCCACATGCAACTTATTCTTGCACAAAAAAGAAAAAAGAAAAAAGGGTTTAGTATCCCTTTAATCCTGCTGTGTAAGGTTCTGATGTATCAAGAGTTAGGGTTGGGCCCACAAATTTTGGCCACACCTGATCTTAAAGAAACTGCTAATTACTGTATGTGTGTGAAAGATTTATTTTCCCCAAATTAGTGTGTGTGGTTAAAAAGGCAAACCAAAAGGTTTAATGCGTCTCAAAAGACAATGGTAACCATAGAAACTGCTTTGAAGGGCCCGTTCTGGTGCACTTGCTAACTAAAGAACTGTTGACGTCTCAGCCGGCACAACTCGTTCCCCCAGTTTGTTGGACCATGTGTGTGTGTGTGCGTGTACGTGTACGTGTGTCTGTGTGTGTGATCATTACTGTGTGCATGTTGATGTGTGTGTGTGTGTGCATGTGTCAATGTTGTGTGTGTGCGTGCATGTCAACGTGTGTGTTCTTGTGTGCTGAGGAATGTGTGTATGTTTGCCCACGCGTGTGTCAATGTGTGGTGTGATCATTTGTGTGTCTGTGTGTGTGTGTGTGTGCATCTGCGTGTGTGCCTGTCAATGTGTGTGCATGTCGACATGTGTGTGTACGTGTGTGTGTGTGCGTGTGTGTGTACAAGTGCATGTGTGTCAATGTGGGTGTGTAGTGTTGAAAAAGGGAAATTAATATATATATTAATATATGTATTAATTTATATATATATTCGTGTAGTTATAGAAGAGTGTCAGATGCTTATTCACGTCTGCTGCAATTACGAGGTTGCTACGGCGACACTGCTTAACGTTTCATCAAGTGAGACAAGGATCGTGCTGAGAAACACTCCTTAAACCTTAACAAGCTTAACCAACAGCATAGAGATCATTAAAAAAAAAAAAACTTTGAAGAAACCCTTCCCATACACTGGAAACACATTTAAACTTATTAAAACACTTTTAAAAAAAATATTTCTTAGCACCTCGAAACACATTTAAACTTATGAAAACAAATTTTTTAAAAAGTATTTCCCAGCGCTTCTTCTCACGCTCTCACCGTCAAGAAATGGCAGACTATTGTGTAACATCACTTTGAGGAAAGGAAAACAACTCTTTCGCTTGCATTGTTCTCCAAATAAGAGCAACAGCGTGCTTGCTGCAAGCTGCTTATTTGTCACTCCCAGTTGAAGTTAACCGTCAAACTGACACATAAAACAAAAATAAATTAATAAACAGTGTATATTTACCGGTAATCCAAAAATGTTTAATCAAACCATGTAATTTCGTCTGCTCGTGTAATGCTAACATATAATGCGAAATGCCATAGAGGGGCTAACCGAAATTAGCATGGTAATTCTAAACCTCCAAACAATTGCCAGTTTACCTCAGATGGAGAAGCAACACATACAAATATGTCATACAGTAATACTCACATTTTTTTTAAATAAAAGCATTGATTTGCTGCCATCTTGTGGCATCTTGGTGGCAACACAAGTTTGCCTCAAGCTGCTTCCAGTCGAAGTTTACTGTAACACTGACAGGGCTTTACGTTAACATTGGCCAACAAGCCAAATGCCAGTGGATTTCAGCAGTGGCTAGTAACATCGCCTCTCCCACTAGCCACTTTGGCAGGTTGAGTTTTATGTGAACTATGGCAGGTCCCGTGCAGGTGACCTAGAGGCACTGTGCCTTTGGAGATGATATTCTGTACTTAATGCATTACCCACTAGACTGCACAAGTGAGAGACAACGAGGCAGGTCATTAATCACAAGAGGAAAATCACGATGCTTGAATACATAAACCAACTGTTAGTGAACAATAATAATATAAACGGGGTGGATGAACACACATAATGTCTACTACTACTACTAGGGAATAATTGTCTTCCAACATCAACAATAAGTCAACTATTTACACAAAGCCACTCGGCATGCTGGGAATTCCAGAGTTACCTTCCTCTACACTACAATATATTTAATTGTGGTTTTCTCAAACGGCATCCACTGTATCATAAACGAGGCCTATTTAACTAGTGGCCCATTTGAAATTTAACTTGATATGGCCCGCCAGACTTTATTATTTTAATTTGATGTAACGTGTTGGAAAGCGTGTGTGTTTGCAGTGATGAATGAAATCATGGTGATACAAAAACCCATATGATGACAAATTTGTCCAAGTGGACTTGCCATAAATAGCTGCTCGCACGTGTGCACAAAGGATCTACTACTGGCTCGCGCCAAGATTCAAAAAACGCACCAAACAAGATGAGACTACATCGCTATTCGCTACAAACTTTGAGAAACTAGACGGGCTTCAAAATGTCTCACTTAAAGCAGAAAAAACTAAATTCAGTACTGCCCAGCATGTTGTGCCACAACATGGTACTACTACACTGAAAGCGCTAAAGTCTGTATTCAGAATTTTTGTTTTTTTTTAATTTGTAATATATTTTTTAAAATCTGTAATAATAGATGATATTCATGTGTGTATTTATATACATGTAAATTACTGTATGTGATAGTTTGTGAATAGTGTTGGTAATCATTGTCCTCCTCCATCCAGATGCTGCGGTACGTTCACCAGGCGGGTCAGAAGTACCCTGAGTGGAAGGAGCAGAACTCTCCGGAGCAGAAGCCCTGGCTGTTTCCCGAGCAGTGCACCCTGCCCAAGATGGACCCTGCCGAACTGGCCATACAGCGGGGCGACTCGCTGGAGAACGTGGACGAAAGCTCCAAACAGGACGCTAACCCTCAGGAATGACGTGTTTACACATTTTGGAATCGCCTCAGTCCATGCTGAAATAAGCTGAATGTCTTTGCGTTTTTTATTTTTATTTTTTATTATTATTTTGTTGTTGGTACTCTAGCGCACATGTTTGGGCGTTGTTGCTGCACTATATGTTTTTACAGTAGTTTTTTTTCCATTGGGCCCTTTTCATTGTTTTCACAAATGAAAGGAGTTTTGGGTCCCATGGAGCTCAGCGCACATGAAATCGATTAATTTTTTAAGGAAAATATAAAAATTATAAGCTGTGCGTTTGGTATTAATGCGATTTTTACTTTTGGTGGCACACATCTTTTTTTTTACATGCAATACTGGAAGACAATTTGTGCAATGAAGTCATTGTAAATATTTGTTTTTTTCTTGTACTGTCTCGTTTTAATATCTGCTTACTTGATTGATAGAAATGATCTGTTGTATTTATTTGATGTTTATGATTGAGGAAAACACTGAAATGAAGCCTGGTGGCAGACAGATTTTTTTTCTGATGATGTTCAGCTGATGTCTGCTTGTGAACTTTTGGGGGAGAGAAAATAAACCGAGCAAGTTTGACTTGTTTTACATTTGATTTATGGCCCTTCAAGTGTTTTTCTTACAAACATTTTCTGTAATTACGATTTTATTATTAAGTTAGCAGAAGTTATTGACTACGTCGTCTAAAAATTCCCTTTGAGCATTTATTCAATATCCTACGAGTGCGCTTGTCTGTAACTAGTACACTCTCTGTCCTCATTAGTGACACAATTCAGCATACTAGTAGAAGGACTTGGGTGCCCTACGAGAATGATTGTCTTACTAGTGATGTTTTTTTCCACTACTGTATGACATTTCTGTCCACTAGTAGAATGACTACTACACACTAGTAGAACTTGTACTAGTAGGATGCAGAGGTCATCTAGCGTATGGTTTTGCCTTACTATTAACATACTCATTTTACTAGCATTCTATGCACCCTAGTTCTTCTAGTGTGCTGAATTGTCCATGTACTAGTACGCTCTCTGTCCTTTCTAGTAAGGCAATTAAGCGCACTAGTAGAATGATTACATGTTTCTAGTCAGGCAAAACTGTGCACTAGTTGACAACCGCAAGCGACTAGTACTACAAATTATACAATTACAGTATACTAGTTAACATCGGGTGCTTCACTAGTAGTACTAGAACCATAGCACCGAGCTGTCAAATAGCACAGTTTTGTCCCACGCGTAACGTTGTTCTACTAGTGAGCCTTCGTCATTCTAGTAGTGTGCTGGATCGTCCATGCGCTAGTACGCTTTGTCCTCACTAGTAAGAAAATTCAGCACACTAATAAAACGACTGAGAACAAATATGGTGCACTAGTAAAACAACACTAGTATGATGTAGATGTCAACTAGTGCAGTTTTGCCTCACTAATAACATTGCCATTCTACTAGGGCGCTGAATTGACCATGAACTAGTGTGCTCTTTGTTCTCACTGCTAAGACAATTCAGCGCCCTCGTAGAATGACAAGGGAACACTAGTACAGTAGCTGTCTTACTAGTGAAGGTTTTCCCGCTACTGAATAACATTTCTGAGCAGTAGTAGAAATAGTGTAATGTACTCTACTATAATGATACTAATGAGGTAAAACCGTGAAGTAGAACAAAACCATGCTACTAGTCGTACTACTAGTAACATAAAATTATACTCGTTAACATCTAGTGTACAGTTTTGCCCCACTAATAATATGTAGTCATTCTTCTGGCAGACACTTTTTAAAATTGTTTTTCCAGTCAATACACGGAGCTGGCAAAGTAAATGAAGAAAAAAAAAAAGATTCGTTATTTATCTTACATAATGCTATATAATAAACTGGATAATTTCCCGGTAAAGTGGTTAGTCACTGATGTCCGGAATTTTCCAAGGCTATGGCCCACCAATTTTGTTGATTACGTATACCCACGTCCTTAATCGAGCGTTCCAATTGGGTACTTTTGAGCCATTCAAAATGGTTTTAAAAAATCCTTTTTTTGGGGGGGGGGGGGGGCATTTTAGGCTAAATATAATTTAATAATAGAATTTGGAGAAAACGCTGCATGTAAGCGGCAAGGCCGAAAACCAACATTGATGCCCGTGACCTTCGATCCCTCAGGCGGCACTGCATCAAAAACCGACATCAATGTGTAAAGGATATCACCACATGGGCTCAGGAACACTTCAGAAAACCAATGTCAGTAAATACAGTTTGGCGCTACTTCCGTAAGTGCAGCTTGAAACTCTACTATGCAAAGCAAAAGCAATTTATCAACAACCCGCAGAAACGCCACCGGCTTCTCTGGGCCCGAGCTCATCTAAGATGGACTGATGCAAAGTCGAAAAGTGTTCTGTGGTCCGACGAGTCCACATTTCAAATTGTTTTTGGAAATTGTGGACGTTCTGTCCTCCAGGCCAAAGAGGCAAAGAACCATGCGGACTGTTATGGATGCAAAGTTCAAAAGACAGCATCTGTGATGGTATGGGGCTGTGTTAGTGCCAATGGCATGGGTAACTTACACATCTGTAAAGGCACCATTAATGCTGAAAGTTACATACAGGTTTTGGAGAAACATATGCTGCCATCCAAGCAACGTCATTTTCATGGACGCCCGTGCTTATTTCAGCAAGACAATGCCAAACCACATTCTGCGCGTGTTACAATAGCGTGGCTTTGTAGTAAAAGAGTGCGGGTACTAGACTGGCCTGCCTGCAGTCCAGACCTGTCTCCCATTGAAAATGTGTGGTGCATTATGAAGCGTAAAATACGACAACGGAGACCCCGGACTGTTGAACAGCTGAAGCTGTACATCAAGCAAGAATGGGAAAGAATTCCACCTACAAAGCTTCAACAATTAGTGTCCTCAGTTCCCTAATGTTTATTGAATGTTGTTAAAAGAAAAGGTGATGTAACACAGTGGTAAACATGACCCTCCCCCAGCTTTTTTGGAATGTGTTGCAGCCGTAAAATTCTAAGTTAATGATTATTTGCTAAAAACAATCAAGTTTATCAGTTTGAACATTAAATATCTTTGAAGTGTATTGAATTAAATATAGGTTCAACATGATTTGCAAATCATTGCATTCTGTTTTTGTTTAACACAACATCCCAACTTCATTGGAATTGGGGTTGTAAGTGACCCCAAATTTTTCAACAGTTGTGTATTTAATTCAAAGATTTGCATATTTCACACCAATGAAAAAAAAAACGATTTCATTTTTATTTTTAAGTGTAATATAACAAGGTAAAATCATGACAGTGACAAAAAGAAAGTAAAGACAGGATCAAGCAAGAAATGGTGGTACAGCAACAGCATGATTGAATCTGGTAAAAATACTCTACACTTTACAATATCAATCAAATCCATCCATCCATCCATTTCCCGTACCGCTAGGGTCGTGGGCGGGCTGGAGCTTATCCCAGCTATCTTCAGGCAACAGGCAGGGTACACCCTGAACTGGTCACCAGCCAATCGCAGGGCACAGATAAACAAACAACCATTCACATTCACAACTACAGGCAATTTAGAGTCTTCAATTAACCTACCTCACATGTTTTTGGGATGTGGGAGGAAACCGGAGTACCCGGAGAAAACCCACGCAGGCACGGGAGAACATGCAAACTCCACACAGGCGGTGCCGGGATTTGAACCCCGGTCATCAGAACTGTGAGACAGATGTGCTAACCGGTCGCCCATCAATCAAATCAAACATGACAATTCATAAATATTGACAATAATGTCATAAGGCTGTCATCTATTAACAATAAGTAAAAATTGCATGTAGAAGAGCAATGCGCTTGATATATTGGATTAGTTCACTTTCACAGAAAGCTATTTTTTAATCTATTTTTGTGTGCACATGACCATAATATTTACATTTCACACACAAGCATTTCTACATAGATTATCAGGTATTTCCGCTCATATGAGCTAGTTGAAAAATTCTAACTTCTTCCACTTAAAAGCTTTGTTAAAGTGACGTTCTTTGACTACATAGATTCATTTGTATTCATAGATGCAAATGAGCTGCATTTACTGCTCTCTCGAAACTGAGTTAGCGTTATTAAGACGACGCTGAGGACCTTTATGAGTCACCTTTATGAGTCACAGTCCCTGCCTCAGTCCTTCTTCCTTGTTTCTCTAATGCCACCTAGTGGACAGTCCTCTCCTTCTGCCTCTGGTAGTCTGAAAAGAACACAACGGAACAGTTTTTTTTTTTGTCTTTACATGATGAGGATTCCCTTGCTGTGATTATTTGGACTTTCTTTGTAAGACAACTTACTGTAAGGGAAGAAGCGGACCCTCATCAGGATTTCTCGTGCAGTCTTTAGAATATCCACAGCCTGAAAACACAGACACACACACGCGCGCGCAATGAGATAGGCTGAGTTAGACTTTAAATTGATCAGTAATGAGCTGAACAGTGAACCTGCGCTATATTTGAAAATCTTACATAATTCTAGCCCTCGTAGTCAGCGTAAAAATATGTAAAAAAAATGTCCCATGTTCAATTATAAAAAACGCACCTCGCCCCATCCACTAGCTTACCACTCACTAACCAAAACAGTAGCACCACTTATTTGTTATTTGGCATACAAAAAGATTGTGACTTACTCTGGAATGTTCTATGTCTTGGAAATCCACCTCGTTGACCGAAAGAACTTGGTCTCCTTCCTGTAGTCCTGCTCGGTGGGCGTCAGAGTCCGGAACCACCTGCCGACACGGAGCAATGCGATTGTCAATGAATATATTTGATTGATTGTCAGTCTTTGGATCAAGATTTTATTTGTATTTTTTCGCGGCTTCCATAGTTCTAAGTTAGGCATCATTATTGTACTTGGAGTGCTATACTTTATATTAGGGCCGCACGATTATGGCCAAAATTATAATCACGATTATTTCGATCAATACTGTAATCACAATTATTATTCCCCGTAATTCCTCATGTTAGGGAAAACATCTGCATTTTTATTGAACTACTTTTCAACAAACAATATACAAACAGTTTTCAGTGAAAAATGAAATGTTCAATAAGAAATAGGCTTTACACGATCAGGATTTTGGGGACCGATCACCAAGTTTAGAAAAAACGATAACTGTATCACCGATTCAATCACAAGATGGAGCAATGTGTCTATTTACATGACTTGCTCATTTATTGTATATACTTGTGTGCTGTATACTGTATACATCCATCCATCCATTTTCTGTACAGCTTATCCTCACAAGGGTTGCGGGCGTGCTGGAGCCCATTCCCAGCTCAAATTATTCTCTAGCATTTTACACAAAAGTTAAAACACCAATGACCTCTTAGGGGGCATTCAAGGATTGGCCACTGACATAAGTTTAGGTCAAATCAACGTTACAACTGACAGAAATAATGAGTGCTAACTTACTGTAATTAAATTACTTTATTGCAATTAAATTACTTTAATAAATACTGTTAATGACATGCTTACTCAAACTTTCTCAGTGTGCCGGCTATATGGACGGGTGTTGTCCAGAGTTTGAGTCCGTTTGACACTTTTCTTGTTTTGTTCCCCGAAAGCCGATCAGCTGATCAACATAAATGCTAATTATCGGCCGATAATTTGGTTTGAGGAGAAATAAAGAAAATCCCAGATGTGGAAATATCCCCAAAAGCAAAACTTGTTTCGAATCATGCCACTGTCATTTACTTTTTCTTTTTACCGCATGTGAGAGCAATGATTGAAATTGGAAATGGGATTGCTGCACAAACAATCTTAGAAACACACACACACACACACACACACACACACACACACACACACACACACACACACATTTCACCTTGGATATGAAGATTCCCAGCTGTGAGGCCTTGCCGCCGCGAATGTTGAAGCCCAGCTGCGCTCCCGGAGGTTTCTTCAAGACCACGGTGCGAGGGAGGAACTGGGTCAGCTCGTTGTTGTAGTCGGGGTGGTGGACTCGCTAAAACAACAAAAGATTAACACTGGTAAATATGGTGGAAAAGTGACTTTGTCATGGCTTGTATAGCACGTTTTTTCCTGCGTCGAAAGTTTGAAATTGGCCGGCGCCTTCTAATTTCGGGCCACCTTCCGTTCTAAAACATCTGACGTCACGAAAAATTGCAGTATCACAGTGTATATATTAGGGCTGCAACTAACTATTTTTTAATCATTGATTAATCTTTCTTTTTTTTTATTACTTAATCAGATAAAAAACATTTTTAAATTTCCATCCCTTGATTAAAAAAAACCAGGACATTTCAAATTGACAGTCCAGAAAACACACAAGTGGTTTAATCCCTAACATGTCAGAAGATGGGCAAAAATGTTGATCATTGTTTTCCAAAGTAAAAGCAGATGTCTGCAAATGTCTTCTTTTGATTAAACACACAGGCAATCACTCTGTTTTCATGAGCACTTCAGAAATCTGAGAATAATCGATTATCAAAACAGGTTGGTTGTAGATTAATCGTTGCACCTCTACATTAGTGTTCCATGCAATATTACGGCCCCACTTTATTGCGTTTTATGTATACATACATACTACAATGCCCTCGCACATGGGAAAGAAGAGCCACAGTCGGCGATGCACTTTCAGCCATTAATAATATGAACAGTTAAAGAACGATAAAATGCATGTCAAAACCTCACAGGAAAAAGGGTTGTTTGAGTTTGACACGGCATTCGTACATGTACAAAAATGATCAGAAACAATTGGAGCCAGGAAAAACCCTGCACACAGTTATGGATTCTTTGAAATGCTTAAACACAAACAAAGTGACTTGCCTCTTGAGGAGGAACCCAGGCTGGTGGGTTCTCATAAGAGGGCAGGAAGACCACTGGCAACTGGTAGTCATCATAGGGAATCTTCTGATCCATTGTTGCTGCACACACATTAAGTAGGGTTTCAAACAAGGGTTAAGGTTTGAAATTAGGGTTTGTACTCAAGGACAGTGCTTGGGTTTAATGTCCGGGTGAGGGATTGGTGTGCGTGTTGACCTTCCCGCATGACTCCTTGCTTCCTTCCTTCAAAACATCCTTGTTTCCTTCCTTTCTAACATCATTCCTCTCTCCCTTCTTCTTATAATCCATCCTTGTTTCTTTCCTTCATATTCCATCCCATCCTTGCAACCTCCCTTCCGTACATCAGTTTCCTTCTTTCCTTCCTTTCACAACAACCTTCATTACGTCTACCCTACATTAATTTCATCCTATCTCCCTTCTTTTCATTCATCCTTGTTTCCTTCTTGCCTTCCTTTCATATCATCCTCACTACCTTCTATCCTTGCAAGCGCCCTCCCTCCCTTCCATACATCCTCGCTTCCGTTCTCCCTTCTTTCCCACATGATTCATCTTTTCCTTCCTACCTAACTTTCATTATTATTCTTATTTAAAATTTAAAGAAGTGTTTGTCCCATCCCCTATAGTTCCATAGATCCATAGAAACAAGTGCAGACGATCGAAACACTCCAAGACACACAGTTACACCTCATTGTCAGCCACGGGAAATGACAGGCCGATTCAAAACGGGGAATTTTGTAAATTTGTAGTTCGGGTTACAACGAACGAAACGACCAAAACATTTGTAAACAGGGCGACTAATGCTAACGTTAGCTTAGCGGCTAGCCCCAGCCGGAGGCGCTCTGCCACGATTAACGCACACTTTAGCTCACTTGTATCATTCTCAGACGCATACTGGTGGACATGAAGCATGCGTATTAGTCGTTTAAAATGAATAAAAGTGACACAATCCAAATTTAATCTCACCCAATGGGTCTGATTGGAGCGACGAGCGCTGCTTCTTTTTTTATGTTACAACCGGAGGTCACGTACAGTATCGCCCCCTGGCAATTGGAGGGAGACTTGCATCCGTTGTACCTGCACTCAGTGAACTCGGTCCAAGATCAACGTAAATACCAACCAGAGGTGTTTTTTTTTTTGTGTTTTTTTTGTTTTGTTTTTTTAAAAGCCGTTTGGACATTTATTCGATACTCTTAATAACCAGTTTAAGGTCCATGTATGAGCACACTATTCGTTCTTAGTAAGACTCATCAGTATTCCACAGGAAGCAGTTCAACTGACCTTGTACCTTGCAAATACAAAAGCCTTAGGAGTAACAACAGCTTCTTTTACAACCCAGCAGTGCAATGGAACAAAGTGTCAGAGATTTAAAAAAAAAAAAAAAGTGATTCCTTAACTACTTTCAAAGGAACCCTTAAAAATGGCTACAAAACAATAAATGAATACAAAAATGTAGTTGTATTTATTTTCATTTTAATGATCTAATTAGATTAATTTTAAGTTACCAGTATATATCGCTCTATTGCCCCGCTGCTGCCATGACCTTGTTTATCGTTTAAGGTTTATGCACCTTAAAAGAAAAAGGGGGAAAAAATTAATGTACAATGTACAATTGTGCATATAGCTTTTATTTCATTGTTTGAATTTCGTTGTTCTTACATCTGTTACATTGCAGCTAATTCGATGTTGCACTTGCATATCTTTGTTCTCTTTTATATGGTGTTTTTATGTACTGAGGACCAAGAGGAATATAAGCCCTCAGATATTATTGTGTTCTTATCCTCGGTTATGATGATACTTGATACTATGTCGTCGATAAGTGCTAATGTGCTCTTTTTGTGCTATCATCAAATAAAACCAATCAATCAATCATTTTTGCTTTGTTTTTTGATAATAAGTAAGTCCCAAGATTTAACCTTGAAGTTTCAAGCAAGTCCAAAGTTACCGAGGAAAAGAATGCAGAAGTTCAATTCAAGTCACAACTTGTGAAATAAAAGCCTGAGCCAACTCTTGCCGCTAGCTCTTGGCTTGTTGTATTTTCAAGTTTTTTTATTATTATTATTTGTTCTCATTGTGCAAAGTTATCAAAATGGCGATTGTGTATAATTAACAGTAAAAATAAAATGAAAATGTTTACTAGTAGCAACTACTTATGTACTTAAGTACTTTTCCGAGTCTGCACTTTTTAACTTGTATTAAAGTAAAGGAGTTTAATCAGATTTCTACTTTTATCAGTCTTTTTTTTACGCAAGTATCTGTATTTCGACTTAAGTCGAGAGTGTGGGTGCTTTTAAAAAGAGCCCCCCAAAAAAGTCATTATGTACAGTATACATCCTTTCATGTGAGGTGTGGTAAAAAGTTGGCGCAAAGATCATAGCCTAATGAACGTATTTGGATTCGTCCCTCCCTGTCCTGACTGGTTACAATCCACCCTCTCTGATCTGCACCAATGCATCAGGGACTTTATATTCAGTTCACGGGTGCGCACTGCCAGTGAGAAAGCAGAAAGAAAATCAGACTGAGACACTTTTCGCATCTCCACGTAAAAGCCCAGTGGGATTTGTGGTGAGTACGCGACATCTGTAACTTTAAAATGAAAAAAAAGAAAAAAAAACTCTAATAGTATCTATTTTCCTCATATTGAAAGCTCTATTTAGCTTTATAGGTCTTTATTATTGGATTATCTTGGAGACAAAGTGTCAAACAAAAAAATGATGTCTTGTTTGCAATGATTTCACATTTTTTAATATGTCCGAAAAATGACCAATTGTTCAATATTGACGAGGTAACCTATTTTTTGTGTGTGTCATTTGTTTGATTAAATTACTTTACTATTTTTATGAAGGTACTGGATGCTGACGTATTAGGACATGATTCCTATTATACTCATGTTCATGCATACTTATCTAACCCTAACTTATTGAAAAACACAGCTAAATGAAATAATAATCATTAAAAGGCAAACCATTCTATCTCCAAATATTGTCAGTTTCCTACTTCTACCCAGTAAAACATTTTTTAAAAATAACTAAAGTACAAATAATTAAAATAAAAATGCAAAGAAAGTAATTTTGTTGTTTTTACAAATAATTGTCTGACAGGAAATACAGTTTTTCTTTTTTCTTTTTATCCTCCTCATTTATGCTTTTACATTTTAACACAACAACGGAAAAAAAACTAATTTTTTGTATTAAAAGAAAACATTTCTGAGAAACCCCCCAAAATCTGACAATATTGGGAGATACAGAAATGGAAATTTCTGCAGTATGAGTTCCTGTTTATCCCAGCTCAAACTGCTTGCTGACCACCGCATCAATGGCAACTTTGAACTTTTCCACAATGGAAACCTGAAGTAAAAACAAACTAGTGCGTTCAGATCTTTTTCATGGCTCATTCTCAGACGCTCACAGAAAGGGGTCACACCCAATGCACCATTGTTGTTGTTCCCACGTCCCCCTCCCCATATCAAATACCCTGTTGGGCTTGTTTTGAAGTGTCAGCCCAGCTCCTGCATGTGCATGTCTGCTGCATTTGTGCTGTGACAGCGTGCACTCTCAAAGCGCCGGTGGAATTTTTATTTTAAGTTCAGCCAATGGCTGAATGGCCATATTGAGCCTGGCTTGCCGCAATACAGTGCTGGGCAATGCATTTGGTACTTTCAGTGGGGATGTATTCCATCTATTAGGACACAGTCACATTCTATCACATTGCAACGAGTATGACTAGTATTGTTGTTGTTGATGTTGTCATCATGGGACTATTAATATTGTTGACACAGCTGTTGTTGTGCTCACTGATATTACGATCCCTCTGTGCTCTATTTTTTCATATTTTTCTAGCTCCCTACTCTGTGTCTCTATCTCAAAGAGTTTTTCCCTTGGATTGCCTATGACGTCACCACCTGGCAGCGTGCCAGTGCACGTGTCTGATGACGTCACCTCTCAGGCCACCTGTCCCCATTGACGTCACATCCAGCAAAGAGAGAGAGTCTCCCGCTTCATTCAAAATGATGGATTGCCTATGACGTCACCACTTTGCAGCGTGCCAGCGCACATCCGGTAAAAACAAAATTACGTCACATCATTATCGCGTGACATCATGTTCGGGGACATCTGTAGGAATAAAGGAAATCATTGGGTGTCCTATCGGCACCAAAAAAGGTCATTTGTGATCGTACCTGTGAATTGTCCCGCGTCAATGGTGGGTGCGACCGCGTCCCGAGGGCTTTGCTGAGACAGCTGCAAAGAATGAGGTCATCACATGGCTTGTGCAGGTGACATGAGGTGTCTGAGATGTGAGGGGGTCATGTCCAGAGGTCACACAGCTTTGGCAAACAATAGGGATACTCACGTGACTTGTGAATGTGACATGGGGTGTCTGAGATGTTTGAGGGTCATGTCCAGAGGGCACAACCCCGCACCTGTAGAGAATGAGGTACTCACGTGACTTCAGCAGGTGACATAGGGTGTCTGAGATGTTAGAAGATCTGAACAAATGAGTATTTAGCCAAGAACATGTGTTTTTTATGACCAATGGGATGTGCGAAAGCGGACCACCAGTCTGGAAAATCCCTTATCAGTGAACGAGCCTAGACATGTTCTAGTTCTCAAGGTTATTATCAAAAAACATGTGCAGGAATCCAGACTCCTCATTCAGGTGGGGGCGTCCACGTACGTGTGCATCTTGACCAGCTCCTCTTTCCTCTAACTTTCAATTGGAAACCAATAATAAATAACCTACGAAGAATTCAAAATTCAACTCAAGCCATACATTAAAAACCTATAACTTAATAACTGCAATGATGGATTTGAAGGTTGTGGGTTGTTGAGGTGGGGCTTCCTACTGAGGATTTTTAACTGCAAGTGATCACTTTGCTCCTCGTAGTCTGTTTTCTTGTCATTTCTGGAATGTGGCCAAATGTACTCATGATGGAGTACGAGCTGATACTTAGAATAATATGACTCGAGTAAAAAGTAGTCCTCCAAATAAATACTTGAGAAGTTAAGTACAGTTTTTTGTTGTTTTGTTTGTCTGGCATTGCATGCTGTGCACCAGCGTTTTGTAATCTGCGGTGTAATTTAACATTGCAACTCTGACTGAGTCTTGCAGGTGTCCATCAGTGAAACGTGTTCTGTGTTTGTTTTTGATGGAGTTCATGTCAGAAAAGGCAGATTTGCGCAGATAGTTTAATAATAAAAACAAGCTGGTAACCTTCATAGCTACTGTCCACTGTACTTTTCTGTGTCAAGAAGACACCGAAGGTTTGGTGCAGCCCGATAGGCTTTGTGGTTCAGTTCAATTTGCAATGTTACAATTTCAATCTCCAACTGTCCAGCATCCAAGATGAACATTGCACTTAGTTGCTCAGCAATGTATGTTGTGTCCATGTTCATGGGGGTTGGAAATGAACAACACACAAGGCCCAAGCTGACAAAGGTCACAAAACCTGTTCTCCAACTCTGTTTATGACTTGTGAGTACTTTTCTACAACTTTGTCAAAAGTCTCAGATGCATCAACATTGTCTTTCAGCACCACGTGCACAGAAATGCAGCACCGTTTTTTTCCTCTGTAAATCAACGGAGAAAATGTACATCTGAGCTTTAAATGCATTTAGTGCACTTATCATCCAGTATTACCTTTGCCTTACAGCTCACAGTTCAAATGGTTCAGTTTCATAGTAATGTCAGTTAAAAATGCAAGGTCAAGTGTCCACTCAGTGTCCTCCAGCAGCAAGGTGTCTTCACACAAAGCTGCCATCAACTCAGACCTTTTCAGCGCGTAGTGCGCTGCCCAGTTGGTAGTGAGCTTCTCCTCCACGAACGCTACGGTTTTGGTCACGTGCGACAATATGACCTTTGAACGCCATTGTTTTTTGTGTATCATTTCCATGTTTACACCAATATATAAAAAGAATAGAAACAAAAAATACTAGGTGTAGGACAGTTAAATGGTGTTTTTTTTATTTTTTTTATTTTATTTTTACCACCCCGTTGGTGACCCCTGAAACCATTTTTACGATCTTTAATTTTATCATTCGATTTTGCTATATCCATTTTCCTACTTTGCTATACAGTGGTGTCTTGGGATATTAGCAGAGGTGGGTAGTAACGCGTTACATTTACTCTGTTACATTTACTCAACTAACATTTTCGATAAACTGTCCTTGTCAGAGTACTTTAAATGCACTGTACTTTTTACTTTTACTTGAGTATTTATGTGAAGAAGGATCGATACTTTTACTCCATTACAATGATCGACATGCCGTTTGCTACTTTTATTTACCCATTCTTGCTTGTGTGCGTCTATTTTTAGACTCCATCTTCACCACATAGGGCGCTTGTTGCGCCAATCAAACGGGATAACTTTTGGTCATTTGACTCCAATTGACCAATCATATGACACAAGGCAGTCACATGACCGCCCACCTAGCCTTCGCGAGCCAATCAAAATGAAAACATTTTTTTGGGGGGTGGGGGGGGGGTAAACAGCCGCACAACTGTGCTTACAGACTTAAAAAAACAATAGCTTTGTTATGCAGTTCTTAAATTGTGACTGCCCAAACGTGGCCATTTCAGCCCACTTCTAACTTGAGAAAAAAACCTTGCGGTAAGTTGCAGATGTTTTTGCTGTTGTTTTGGCTGTGGATATGGCAAAATTAGCTACGGTGTTGCACACGCACACAGCAAACAGCTTCTTCATGAAGTCATTTAAGTGAATAAAGCAAATAATGTTTCTGTAGGGCCCAATGTATGTGTTGTTGGTTTTTGGGCGGTTAAAAATTGAAATGATGGCATGTGTGTGTCGACTCCCATATATTATTTTTTTATTTAATTTTATTTGATGTTCATGCTGTGATTTAAAAAACAAAATCTGAAGTTACTCACAAATTACTCTTTACTTGAGTAGTTTTTTTCATTGAGTACTTTCTTACTCTTACTCAAGGAAATATTTGGATGACTACTTTTTACTTTTACTTGGGTCATATTATTCTAAAGTAACAGTACTCTTACTTGAGTACAATATTTGGCTACTCTCTGGATATTAGTGACTTGATTTACGAGTTTCTCGCGATACAAACTGTCATTCTTCGAAGTTCTCAGACAGTTCAAGTGTCCAAGAGAGTTGTATTTTCTTTCAAACAATTTTAAACACCTAAAATTGGTTACTAATGTGTAAAAATAATAGACGACACGAGGACAGAACAATAGTATCGATTTGTGAAAAAATGTGAAATTGACCATAATCCGGTATATGCGCAAACTACTTCCGCATTGAGCAAATCAGATTAAAAGCACTTCCGCCTCGCTCGGTTGAATGGGGAAGGAACAGGGCCACAAAAGATGACTATTGACGGTGTTTGGGCTTCGTTCATGTTTACATACATGATATCGCATTGTATAAATACATGATATACATGTATTTAACTTTGTCCGAAGACATCAGCCAAAAAGAAAACTGCCTTTTTAGCTAGTTCGGTTTCAAACAATCATTTAATCAATCTTAGTTATGAGTGTTGGCAAAACATACACAGGAAGTCAGCTGTTCCGTGTTGCAACGAAATGTAGTTCAGTATTTCTGATAGCGTTTAGGCCAGCAGAGAAGGCCTGGCTGGCCCTTCGTTTGTGCTGTGACATCAGTGTGCACGCTCAAAAGCTCCCGTGGAGTTTCTATTGTAAATTCAGCCAATGGCTCTCTCCAAAACCCGACTCTATTGAAGGCCTTATTAAGCAGGGATTGCCCTAATACCTTTACAAACCCTCATTGGCTCTCCCCCCTTTTGTTCCCTCCCGTTGAATCCCTATAGGTCGACGCCGTGAATGGGGGCTCAGTTCTCCCTTCTCGGAAGCCAGTCAACGTGCTTTGTGGTCCCTCGCTATCCTCTTCATCCACTTGTTACGCTGTGAATGAGGAGGAGAAGAAGAAGAAGAAGAGATGTCGCCATTCACTGCTTGCTGCCGAGGCTTGTACAGCTGCCACTGGAAACGCTTGAGGAAAGGCGGGGAAAATAAAGTAAAGATACTTTGATGCTTACTTTTGTCTTGCTGGTCAGTATACGTTGTCTTTTTATGAACGTATACAGGGAACAACTGTTAATGTGTTTCTGGGTTCATCATTCACAACCCTGCTATCTTTTTTTTTATTTTATAGGATTTTTACAGGTTTGTAAAACCTTAACATCCATCCATTCCACTAGCCTGTCAACGCCGTTTCATATTAAATGTTAGCATTAAGCTAATGGACTTTCAAGTATCAAAGTATCATTTAAAAAAAAAAAAAAAAAAAAAAAAAAACTGTTTTACTGAGAAGAAGTGTGCTGTGATAAATTTCACCTTTTTATATGGGCTCTCCATACATTGGGTCTGGAACATATCCCCCATAATAAATGAGGGTACACTGTATTAGATCAGTTTCCCAACCATAGTGCTTTTTATTTTATTTTAAACTACACTTTTACTTTACATTAAATGTAATAAAATGGTAGTATTGTTTAGTATTATTCCATTTATACAAGTAAAGACCTCCCAATGGACTAACCACCCCATTCCCCCATTGATTTAAATCCAAATCAATAAAAATTAATGGGTACGACATTTGTAACAATAATGAGATGTTGGCATGAAAGAAAATGCGTTAAAGAGCCTCTATATACAGTTCTGGTGTATTAACCATTACAGAAACAGCCAAATTATTTTTTGTCATAAATAATGCTGCTCATTTAAGCAGTTGTGGCATAAACGTTACATTGGCGTTTGGTCTAATACATTTGAAAAGCACTGTACATGACATTGTAATATGTTTTTTTTTTTTCCACTTTAGTATACAGTCACTGATGGTGTAGTGGTCCATTCGCCTAACTCCGCGACTGCGGTATTGAGAATGGATGGATGGACTTTAGGATCATTTATGTGTGGAAAAAGAGATATCTTATAAACCAAAGAATGAGGAATGGATCCCCTCAACCAGGTCCTGGGGAAGTTCAGGAAGCGCTGCTCAAAGCGGGCATATTATGGAAAACTGGCTTGTGATTGTTTGTATACAAATAGTAGCTTGGTGTGCGGACTGCCTGCCCATCCACAAAAGGTTTTCTTCGTTTCCCACGGAAACCGTTAAAAATCCATTTAATCACAGATTAACATTCCAGCCTGTCCAATTCAGTCATGTAGTGAAATTTGCCAGAGAACAAATTTGCACCATGAAGTTCCACGTTTAACAAAAGAAAACAAAACCAAAAATGCAGTTGGTTGAACCAGTTGTATATTTGCATGCTGTTACATGACTTCAGGTTTGTCTCATACAGGTATGGGGAACCTTTATTGTAAACTCCTCTGAGAAAAATTGATTGACTTTTATTTATTAAAAAAATATGACTCATTATTGATGGACAAGTGTCATTATATTTACGTTAGTTTTATTTTCTTTGCTGCTTTTTCATAAAATACAAGCAAATATTTAAAAAAAAAAATACCTTCAATTTGTAATTTGTAAAAAGTTATTGCTAGTTTATTTATTCTATTTTCACAATCACTTATTTAAAAAAAATCAAAGCGAGAAAAGAAGATTATTTGATGAAATTATATATTTACATTTTGATGTGTTTTAAATTGTTTTTACAGTATGTATTTCCTATAATACATATGGGTAGGGGAGCGGGTGTTTTATATGTTGTGGACTGATAATGTCTTTAAGCAAAATGATTCAGGAAAAACATGGAATGGAGTTTTATTGAATTTTTGTATTATGAAGTGATTTTTGTGTGCAATGTATTTATTTAATACAACAAATACAGACATGACAACATTGTTTTTATTATTCTTTATTTTTTTCCATTATATTAACTTTTTCCATTTACTTATAAACCATGCGCAAATTCTTTCCCGAGTTTCAACTAATTAATAAGTCATAAATAATAATTATAAATAATAGTAATAAAAAATTAACAAGGTAATTAACACTGTCAAATTTAGGAATTTGATGATGCGTAAGCCTTAATTATTATAAAAATATAAGTATTGGTATTATCAATATTGTCAGTCGTGGTCCTTTACTGTTTCAGATCAATACAAAATTTTGCAGTTATCGCACACCACTATTAGATACAAAGCAACTACTGTACTTTGTTGTTGTTTTTTTTAATTGAAATGTATGTCTCGTCAAAAGTGGTGGGGAGTATTGAAGTACAAATACTTAATTGCTGTACTTTTGTAATTTTTTTTTAGGTATCTGTAATTTACTTTTTTCTGATGACTTTTTACTTTTACACCTTACATATGAAACTTAACTATTGAATCTGTACTTTCAACTCATAACTTTGTTAGAATAGGGTTGTTACTTTAACCCACACAGATGATAACATGATGTAAAAAAGATGTAATTTTGTCCTCCAAAAGAATTGATGGTTGTATAGACAGATGTGGGGCATACTATTCTACCAATTGACTTTTTTTCCACTTTAGTATGCATGCTGTTGGTTCTCAGTCCTCACTCTGATCACCCTACTGTCCGTGTTCTGGATGTACATCTGTCTGGTCACTTCTAATGACCAAGAGGATGTCAACTGGTAAACAAAAACACTCACACGAAAAGCCCAAAACTTTCACTGGCTGTTTTTGGCTATGGTGTTCTATTGTTCTTCTTAGGAAAGGCTTTGTCAAGCTGCAGCGGTGGGTGAACTGGTTTATGGTGCTGATCATCACCTCAGCAGTGTTAACCAGCTACTGTGTGCTGCTGCTGGTGCGAAAACAGGATCATTGATTAAAAATGACAGGGCCTTAATATTGATCCCTGTGGTACTCCATAAAGGACTACTGCAGGGATCACCAAAATATTTTCACCACTATATCTGATATAATTTTATATACAGGCAGACACTTTAACTGTGATTTAATTCTTCAGCTTTTTGCCTTGTTCCAAGTTGCCTTGGGAGAACCACTTAACTTACATTGGCTGCATAAAGTAGGTTGAATTATATTCCTGCTCCTAATTGGATTGTGTTTTTTACCTCATGTATTTTTTTAAATTCACCTTTCTCTCCTTAAAGTGCCTTCTATTCCTCGGTTTACTTTTTATCTCTCTTGGAATCATTGGAATAAGTCTCCAGTGGAAACGAGAATGGCCAACTGTACTTCTATCGTTCCAGGTAAATATGTCTTTAAATGGAATTCACAATTTTAATAGCCAGATGGTAATTGCTTGTTTTGAATGTGATTTCTGTGCATTGTGCTTTGGCAGGCTACTGCTCCTTTTGTGCAGTTTGGTGCTGTTGGAGGTTTGGTTCTGCTGAGCCCATTTGTCTTTGAGGGATTCCACATGGCCAAAACAAAATGTACAAAATGCAATTCATGCAATTACCTCATTGTACAAATACATTTTCAATATTATACTGTAAATGGGGAAACACTAAGAAAATATTTAGCAAATACTTGAACTCATGAAGGAATAACAACATCTTGGTGGAGAGAAAACTGTATTGAAGTAAGTTAAGATGCTCTATTTAAACAAAAGTAGTGTTTTGCCACTGTCCTGTTACATCTGGGTGCCACGGGTGTGTATGTGAGTTTAGGAGCTTCATTTAGATAAGTGTTTACATGTTGTGGCACCTTGGGGGCGAATAACAATGTGGAAGTGAGTTGAGGAGCTTCTTTTAGACCAAATCAGTTCTTTGCTGCCATCTTGTGGCGTGTTGGTTTCACGAAAATATGTTGAAGTCAATTGAGGAGCTTCAGTCAGACAAAAGTAGTGCTTTACCGCCATTTTATGGCATCTTGGTACCAATAAACTATGTTAAATGGAGTTGTTTGCTTTGTCACCATCTTGGATGGTGCAAAGGAACTAAGTTCAAGTTAGTCGAGGAGCTTCATTAAAACAAAAGTAGTGCTTTGCCTCCATCTTGTTACATCTTGGTGACAAGGAACTATTTTGAAGAGCTTCGTTTAAACAAAAATAGTGCTTTTCCGCTATCTTGTGGCAAGGAACTATATGGATGTGAGTTGAAGAGCTTAATTTAAACAAAACTAACGCTTTGCTGCCGCATTGTGGGGATGTTGAGGTGGTTATAAAACTTTTGGGGTGTTAACAAGCTAACCAAAACAACATCACCTAGTGATACTTTTTATGACATTTTTATTTTGGTGGAGTGCCGCGAGATGTTTGTAACATAAAATAGATGCCTTGGCTCAATAAAGGTTGGAAACACTAATCCAGTATGGTACCATAGTCGAGAGAGAGTCAATTCATTGCATGACTCCTTTTTTCCCCCTTCCCACCAGGCTCTCACTTCCTGATGGTATCAGTGTATGCTGCAGTGTCAGCAGCCATCCTCCTGTGTCCTTTACTCATCCGCTCACCTTGTCTGATAGACCACAGCGACCTGCCTCAAAAGCCAAAACTCGTCGGCCACCGAGGTGCACCCATGGTGAGCGTCTGTCCTTATACAGTATATTTTTGTTATGTAATACAGTAATTAGTGTCTTTGCGATCAAATATGGGCCTTGCGTGTTCACACTCACATTGCGCCACACATCCTTCTCTAGTCCTGGCTCAGGTGTGAGCCTGCAATGTGAGGGCCCCATGTGTGGAGGTACTGTATATGGAGGTACATGACACAGTACGGGAGTGGGTGGGGGAGGGGGGGATTTATGGGGGGGGGGGGGGGGGGGGCAGACACAAACGGGGGGCATATGCTGTTGGCTCACAAACAAGCTGGGTGGAACGTATCACATGACATTGTAATGTGCTCATCCATCCATCCATTTTCAACACCGCTTATCCGGGTTAGGGTTGCGGGGCGCTGGAGCCTATCCCAGCTGACTTCTTGCAAAAGGCGGACTACACCCTGAACTGGTCGCCAGTCAGTCATAGGGCACAGTACTGTGC
This sequence comes from Phyllopteryx taeniolatus, assembly GCF_024500385.1. Taxonomy (NCBI): domain Eukaryota; kingdom Metazoa; phylum Chordata; class Actinopteri; order Syngnathiformes; family Syngnathidae; genus Phyllopteryx; species Phyllopteryx taeniolatus. The sequence goes on along the minus strand of NC_084511.1, from coordinate 23,087,224 downwards.
TCAATTAAGTGAAAAACTACCGTGTGTTTGTGTGTGCGTGTGTATGTGTGTGTCTCACCGTGTGTCGTGGTTGCGTTCAGCTGGCCCCAGAGAACACCATGATGTCGTTCCAGAGGAGCCTCCAATGCGGCGTGGCGGCCTTCGAGACTGACGTGCAGATCAGGTACACGCTAGCAAAGCATTATGGGAAGTTGATTGAAGTGATCCATCAATTGACTGAAAAGGCACGTGACGCACCATTATTTTACGTTATTATTAGAATACATATTACATTAATATTTAGTATTGCTATTGTATACATTTTTAATAGTGTGATTTGGCCATCAATTAACTCAAAAGTAAAAAACACAATTACATTCATATTTAGTTTTGCACATTTTCCTTTTTATGTTTTTAATCGTGTGACCCTCTTTTAGCACACTGGAACACTACTCACAACTCATTTTTAAATTCTGGTAAATGATAATAAATCTAGTTTTTTAATTTATAGTTATTGTAATTAGTTTTTGAATGAGTAAATACTTACCAAAAACCATTAATTCCGATTTAATAAATACGTAATTAACACACGTCACGGAAGTTACTTTATAACTGTATTTTATATTAGGAAAAAATAATTTTTTACATTTTATTTTATACTATTTACTGTTTTTATTGTATAGATCTTTCATTTATTTATATCTTTATACATTAATATAAAATTTCATTTATTTGTATTGTATTTTATGTAAAAAGTTTTTCATTTCAAAATTGTATTCTATTTAAATATTTTACATTTTATTTTATTTAACATTATTTACTTTTTTGTTTTCTAGTATTGTACTTTTTTATAATAATGTAACATTTCCTCATAATCGTAATGCCAATTAAACATACTTATCTACCATGTGTAAGCATAACTGCCATAGGTATATGAGGTAATTATAGTATTATTTTTATCGATTGATTTATTGATATATATATTGATCATATATCTTATGCTGATTCAATTTGATGCATTATTCCGTTACTTGCCAGATAAAAGATTACTTCTAGGTATAGAATTATTGAGCAATGCGTAAAATAAATTCTAATTCCCCCCCACCCTCCTTCTGTTTATAAATAAGTAAGGACAGAATTCCATTCTTGATGCACGATCAACACGCAGGCTTTTTAAGGAGAACAACAGACGTCAAAAAGAAATTTCCCGACAAAGATTTCAACCTGAGTAGCGAGCTGACCTGGAAGGACTTGCAGAGTCTGAATGCAGGTGAATGGTTCCTACAGGTGAGAGCTCACCTTTAAATATCCGCACATATGTTGTACAGGTGGGGTTCTCAAATATGTTGGTTCCAAGGAGGGGAGAAATATTTACAATATTCATAATCATAACGCCAATTAGTCATATCTGCTATGTGTACCACAAAGTCGCATAGAAATTAAAAAGATGCCCATTTTTGAGAAATAAAATGTCAGTTACAATAAGAAAGTCACATTTATTTAGGGGGGAAAAAGTCAAGAAAAAAAAAACTGTTTGAGAGCCATTGATGAACAGTACACGTTTGCATTGATGATAATATGCAGTCACTGTTTTCCAGACGGATCCTTTCCGTTCATTGGCCGAGCTTCCTGTCGAAGACAAAGACGAAGCCCGGAATCAGAGCATTCCGTCTTTACTGCAGCTTCTGCGCCTCGCCGAGGTCCACAACGTCTCCGTCATATTTGACCTGTACAGTCCCTATCAAGAGATTGACACCGTGGATGTGGTCAGAACCATCCTGGTGTCTGAGGTGGACCCAAACCTGGTAGGCCTCAAGCTCATTTTACCCACAAACTTTGAATTATATTCAATTCAGTCAGTCAATCACCTTTATTTACAGAGTCAGTGTCCAGGTATAGACAAGGAGAAACACTGTAAAGCACCATACAAATATACAGATACTGTGTTCCCCCACTATTTCGATCACTTTTTATGGGTTTTTATAGGAAACAGGCAAGTCCTAATTGAGAGTTGCTCACATTCAGTGTTGTATAATGTTGTGCCACAACATAGCGGGGAGCACTAAGGTCTACTGGAATAAAATGTTAATTCTCTTTTGCTTTATATGGTGCCGCATCGTGTGTGTGTGTTAAAGTACTGAGCGCCTATGCATTTCACATTATATATTAGCATTTAGCGAGTGGACTTTAATTTAATTGTATAGTTTGGGTGTCGATTTCGGTGTTTAAATATACAATGTTGAATTGTCTTTTTAGTTTTACAGTAAACTTCAACGGGGAGTGACAAATAAACAACTTCAAGCAAGCACAATTGTGCAAGCAAGACTTTTTTTCATTTCCTCAAGTTTGTTTTGATCAATGTAAGTGTGATTTAATGAGCTGAAATGTGTTCAGGACAGGTAAAATGGACAAAAAAATATTTATATGATATTACAGATTTTCATCTCAGACGGGTTGGTCTGGAACATATCACCCGCGATAAACAGGGTTTTACTGTATTTATTCTTATCCTACTTTTTTGTATAATTTCCTGCAATTAATACTGTCAACTGCTTTGGCAGTGTCTCAAAAACAGAAAAACTGAAATTCTTCATCCTATATGGTTTCGCCATTTGCTTAATGTCATACTGTATGTACACATCAGTATTATGTTTCGCTTTAAAAACAAACTAATTATTTGTGGACTTCATAAAGCAACATAATTTTCTCTCAGCCTTTGGACAGTAGGATGGCTAATGTTATTGTCCTGTATTGTCAAGAGTGGCCACTTTTCAAGCTTGGTTCTTGATTAAAAAACAAAGGCACCAACAAAATTATGTCTTATTTGTCTTTGAATAGGTCTTGTGGCTTCCTCCTGCAGAAAGAGACTACGTGAAAACAGCTGCTCCGGGCTTCATCCACATCTACAACAATGAACATGACATGTTTAAAGATGGAGGAAGCCATCTTAATCTGCAATACAGCAAATTGAGCATGTTGAAAATCAGGTAACAGGCACTATTGATGCCAAAACAACTTCCCTTTACACTTCTCTTCAAAATGATTGGAAAAGAGGGGCCAATTCATTTATTTTGATACTGTACAGAAACCACAATTTATTGTAGGGGATGTGTTCCAGACCCACTCACAAAAAAATAATAAAAACTTCAAAAAATAGGTTTACCTTTTGAAACACTTTTAACACATTTAAACTTATATTTTAAAAAAATAAAGTATTGTTTCGCACCTTTTCTCACTCTCTCGCTGTAAAGGAATGAAACACTACATATAAGATCCTTCTGAGAAAATGAAAGACTTGCTCATATAATTCTCCAACTAAGAAGCAAAGCCATCTCACTTTAAACTGTTAATCTGTCACTCCCAGTTGAAGTAAATGATGATGTAAAATGAATAGAATTAAACACCAAAATGTTCAACCAAACTACATTATAACAAAAGTCTGCTAGCTTAATGCTAACAAAACATTATAGTTGGTAACATGTGGAGGGGCAACACATACAAACCGATCATACAACAATACTCAGAGGCATATACAGTATACTCTCTGCTCTGTGGGAACGACGGCAATTACTGGACCTCAGTTAGAGCCCTTCTCTGCCTCTTCTTCCAGCTCTTAATTACACTGCATCTCTTCCTGTAGAGCTCAGTGCTGCCCTGCCATGTTGTGGTACAACAGTGTACTACACTGAACGTGAGCAACTCTCAATTAGGACTTGCCTATAAAATCTGCAGGCCACTCATCGCTCACCCCGAGCTAAACATACAATACGTGCGCCATGCCCAAAAATGTACAGTATGTAAATGACATCATTTGTGGAGTTGATATGCAGCCATGTTTTTGTGTGTGACAGGGAACTTGTGGGTCAAAACGTGACGTTGAACATGTGGGTGGTCAACGAATCGTGGCTCTTTTCATTGCTGTGGTGTGCTGGGGTCAGCTCGGTCACCACCAATGCTTGCCACCTGCTTAAGGACATGGAGCGGCCCGACTGGATCATGGTAGGTAGGCCGTGGAATGCGTCAGGGGTGCTTGAAAGAATTACTTGTATGCCTTTCTGTGACTCCTCCAGTCTTCCTGTTGCAACCTGCTGGTGACACTCTGTGAGAGTTGAAGCTCAGTGACTTTCTGTCTGGGAATATTCTGGTTGAAGCCTTGAGGCTCAAGTGACCACTGAGTTTATAGTGTCATCTGCAGGTTGTATTAGAGAGACTGGAAGAGTCACAGAAAGGCAATAGTAGACAATAGATGTGGTCATAATCCTAATCTGTGTGTTTTAGCCCCATCGGATGTACACAATGGTATGGATTACAGTGGACGTTGTGTCTATTGTGTTGATAATTGGATTGTACTTCTTCCAGCAGTGAGTTCATATTTGCCACTATGGGAAACAATTGTTTATGGAAATATGATTAATTCTGTTGTGTTGTTTCTGCTGCAGGAAAGGTTATTGCTGCCAAAGTAAAGGTAATGTATGCTTATGTAACATATGCATGTTATTTTCATTGTTAATCCATTGAGACAAGAAAATAAATTGAACAAAAAAGAATGCCGTTATTATTGTTTTCGTGGTTATGTTTTAGAAAGTTTTAAAAATGCAAATATAAATAAAAGGAATAAAATATTGATAATTAGTTTTTTTAATTCAATTGTTTTATGGTCTTTATTTTTTTACTAAATAATACAGTAAAGTAAATTATTATCATTTATTAACCTAATTGCTTAAACTCTTGCTAAATGCAAATATTGAATGAAATCCGCTTGATCAAAAAGTAACTTTAATAATTTTTTCTGCTTTTTGCCAGTGTCCAAGAAAGAAAGGAAAAACGTGTTGACCTGGAATGAGAATGAACTGTCGCCTTTCTTACCAACTGTGTAGCACTGCTACTACAACAACTGCTACTGTACTATTGCCACTAATACTGTACTGCATTGGAGTCCCATGGTGAAGTCATGAAGGAAAGCGCACACATTCTCAATCCAGATGTTTCAGCACAGGCTCATTGTCATCATTTTGCAAGATACTGCAGTTTAATTTGCTGCTTTATCCTGAATATAGTTAGACACTATTTATTGTTTTTGTGTTGTTGTTTTGTTTGAACAGTGTCTCCCTATTGCTTGAATAAGGTTGTGTAACCTAATTGAAAAGCAGTACATATTTTCACTCTTACAGACATGTATCATCAATAGAATGCTTTTATGTAAATATGAGTCACTGCAATCAAATATTGTTTCATAATACTCCTGATTGTGATATTACCTGCGCCCACAGCAACAAAAGCCAAATGTCAAATTGCAAATGTTTCCATTGCAATTATATGACAGTGTTTTTTTGCAATAAATAAAACTAAATATTCTAACAGTGAGTTTCAGTTTATGTAACACAGCTACGAGGTAGCAGCTTAACATCTCTAAGCAAAATAAAACTTCAACTGACGAGATTTGACAGTTGTATGTGTGCTTGAAAATGTGATGTGATTTTTTTTTTTTTATAAACAAAAAGGCTTTTTTTTTAATCAGGAAGTTGCTCACAACCAAAAAAACAACAGATTAACCAAATAAAATACACAAACAATATGAATCTAAACATAATAGATATGTAACTAAAAAAGGCTATAATATAACAACACAATATAACTGCATATCCATCCATCCATTTTCTGAGCCGCTTCTCCTCACTAGGGTCGCGGGCGTGCTGGAGCCTATCCCAGCTATCATCGGGCAGGAGGCGGGGTACACCCTGACCTGGTTGCCAGCCAATCGCAGGGGACATACAAACAAACAACCATTCACACTCAAAGTCACACCTACGGGCAATTTAGAGTCTCCAATTAATGCATGTTTTTGGGATGTGGGAGGAAACCGGAGTGCCCGGAGAAAACCCACGCAGGCACGGGGAGAACATGCAAACTCCACACAGGCGGGGCCGGGGATTGAAGCCGGGTCCTCAGAACTGTGAGGCTGACGCTCTAACCAGTCGCCTACCGTGCCGCCTATAACGCCATAGTACAGTATATTTAATATCAGATAAAATATTATATCAATGAAAATAAAATATACAAATGATATTTCAAACAATACAAACAGTACATGGTTTAAAAAATGAGTAATGTAAAATTACATAAAGTATAATTAAAGTACTTTTGATGAATTTAAATAAGAGCATTTCACACAAAGTTGCACCAACAAATGAACAGATGAACGTAATACAATGAAAAGATTATAATTATTAAACAAATAACAAAATTAAAACAAATCTCTTAATGTGGCAGGTTCAAAGTTTTACATGAGAACTTGCACACAACTACAAACCATAAAAAGAGAACCCTTAATAAGGTTTAAAAAGTATATAGTATAAGTATGGAAAATATGTAATTTTGACAAATTTAAATAAAAGCTTTTCACGGAAAAATGCACCAAAGAAATTAACCAAGGAACCAAATAAAATATTTTTAAAATGAGTAATGTAATCTAAACTAACGTTTTATAATATAATATAAAACAACACAGTATGACCCAGTGTAACAAAAAAGGGAACAGATTAATTAAATCATTTACAAAAATATGCTAAAGTAAATCCAAACATAACACACAATTAAAAATGCCCAGTATTTCAGCAGGTTAGTCATGCCATGCCATTGCATTTCACCATCTCGCCTCTAGAGGGCGCCAAAGTCAGCTACCAGTTCAACTCCAGCATTGATGAGGATTGCGGTAGGGAGCGAAAAAAAAAAGCTTGCATTGGATCAAAAAAGGGGGGAGGAAAAATCAACCAAAACACCGGCAGTGTTGCAGCAGCATGCCGTAAAAACAGACCTTCTTTGGGGCCTGCCGACGACGACGTGTCGGCTCCGGTTGAAGGTGTGGACGCGCCAGGACCAGGACAGAAATCCTCTTCCCACGGAGGGGCGGCCATGACGCCGAGGAGGAAGAGGAGGGAGGAAGAGGACGAGGAGGGAGGAGGAGGAGGAACACTACCACACAGCAACTCCCAGGCTGTCTAGTTGGACACAAACTTCGGCAGAAAGTTGACATGAGCTAAAATCCTCTCACACGTTGGGAGTGAGAGGACGTCTAAGACCAAGTGAGTCGGGAAAAGAAAGCTCTTTTGTCACTTGCTTGCTTCAGCTAGCGACCGTTACTGACTCCTTTTCGGAAAAAAATACAAATAATTTGCCCACCTTTGACACGCGGGGATTCATGAAGTTGGAGTCGGCATGGTACACAAATACGGTAAGTGGCGGTCAACAAGTGTTTTGTTTGTTTGTTGGTCGTCTCGTCCAAACTCCAGAAAACGTTTTACAGACCGGATGGTAGAGGTGGTGCGTTCAAGGTGTGCTCGGTGAGAATACACCAGGTGGAGGGAAAAAGTGTGGAATCTGCGGATTGAGTTCACAGTCACTGATTTCCACAAGCTGATGTGTACTGGGTACTGGAATGGCGATTTTTGTTGACGAGAATCTAGATTCCAAATATGAATATTATAAAATACGAAATTCTATACACATTACATGCATTCAGGCGCATCTAAATAAAATAGAAGAGTGTAGGAAAACGATCAAGTAAAAGCTTTTCACAAGATTTTGTGCCCCAAAAAAATTAACAGGAGAACCAATTGAAATACATAAAGCTATAAACATAATACATACACAATGAAATAGTGTACATTGCTACTAGTACTGTATACTGTAACTATAATGTTCCAGCAGTGTACCAGCATGATACAGGTGTTACCTTTTTGTGGGGGACAATTTATATAATGAATACAAATATGTTAACATACAGCTGAACCTGAATAAATTAGAACTTTAAAAAGTTTTTCTGACATTTGTTGGGGGGTTGCTGATGAACGTGTGGCCTGGTAACAATTGGCCCACGGCCCGGTGGTTGGGGGACCCTGCTCTAGTGGTCGTGATGGTATGTTCAGGTGTGGCAGTGTAGTGGTGGGGTTCACAGTCATTGATTTTAACAAGCAGTTGTGTACTGGAGGCAGAACAGTGGACGACTGGTTAGCACATCTGCCTCAGCGTTCTGAGGACCCGGGTTCAAATCCGCCCTCGCCTGAGTGGACTTTGCATGTTCTCCCCGTACTTGTGTGGGGTTTCACCGAGTACTCCGATTTCCTCCCACATTCCAAAAGCATGCATGTTAGGTTAATTGAAGACTCTTAAGATGCCCATAGGTGTGAATGGTTGTTTGTTTGTATGTGTCCTGCAATTGGCTGCCGACCAATTCAGGGTGTACCCCACCGCTCGCCCACAGTCGGCCGGGATAGGCTCTGGCACACCCGCGACCCTAGTGAGGAGAAGCAGTTCGGAAAATGAATGAAGGTGTACACCAACGCTTTAACTTTTTGTGTTAGAGAATTTCTTTTCCAAATATGAGTACGTTAATATACAGGTACATCACAGTAACTAACAATATTGTAGAAACATTAATGAATAAATCCAAGCTCTTCATAGGAATTTGCACCCAAAAAAAAAAGGAACAGAAGAACCAAATCAAATAATTTTTAAAAGGATTTACCTCAGCTTGTGCCAATTAAAAGCTGTGATATAATTGTGGCATCTCAGAAATCTGACAACCCTGCATGAGTTAAATCCTTTTTTTTTAAAATATTATATTGACTGTCTTTTCTTTTTTTTTTAGAGAATAAAGGCATATTTTCAGATAAAAGGTGTCATATAATGAGAATAAAGTTTTATTTTTTAAACTCACTTGTTAAACTCTTGTCTTTGTTCCCTTATTAAACCTCGACTTTGATATTTCAAATTTATCTTGGAGAAATATGACTTTATTTAAGATGACTTTTTAAAAAAAAAAAAAAAAAAAAAAAAAAAGCTACTTTTTAAATCCTGCTGCATTTGGGGTACACATGGAAGTTATGTTTGATTGGCGTCAGCATTATGAGGGGGTTCTTGGTAAAACAAAACAAAAAAATTCCCCTGGAACCAACAAGTTTGAAAAACCCTGATGTAACTAACTTTTGCTTTGCTGATTTAGACACTAAGCGAGCAGCGGGTCTGCTCAAATGCTATCAGGCCAGCCTGACCAGTCCAGACGATCAGGCCCTCAAGACCAGCGTGGGCAAAGTGTCTGCCATCCTGGGCAGCCAACTCTTCCAAGCTCTTCTTGGTAAGCAGAAGGAAAAAAACCCCCACACATTTACAGTAAACACACTGCTATAAGAGCAACAAGCGCTACACCAGTGTTTCCCGACAAAAGAGAAAAGAGAATTAAACACATATATTTAAACACCAAAATGTTCAGAAGACATATAATAAATTCCGCTATCTCAAAGCCAACATATAATGGAAAACACTTATATATATACATATATATATATATACATATATATATATATACGTGTATATATATACATATATATGTCAATGAAAATTCGCATAGATGTTACAACTGCTACTTTAACACTCAGAGCATCGCCACTTACACATAGAGCATACAACAAAACTCACAAGACACTATATCACGGGTTTCCACCTATCTCGGGTGGGTCTGGAACGTGTACCCCATGAGAAACAGTGGTTCACTATAATGTGAGGGCATGCATTCTTGTTGTGGGCAGTTACAGGATGTCGATGGGGCTTACATAAAGTTAGTCTGCAGTGTCTTAACGGTTATGAAAGAGACCATTTACTAGACTGCAAAATGCAAAGCCTATGTGTACACCCCCTGTACGACATGCTCACATTGGAATGAAAGCCAATAAATGAAAGCCAATAAAGACAATTTTTTTTTAATTTTTTATATATATATATACTTCCTGGACTGGGTGGTGGACAACACTGTTGACTCACCAACTTCCAGAAAGCAATAGTCACCCTTTTGAATAAATGTGACTAATCCCTCAATGCTAATATATGTATGTAAGATTTATACAGAAGACTTACTCAATATCAGGGGTGTCTAAACCTTTTGCAAGGACCACTTTGAAATTCTTCCTTTAATTTACTACATCACATCTTTTTGTTAAAGGTGATAAGGCAAATTGTTAAGAAGCAGAATCACTACATCTCTATACTCTGAACAAAACCAGAAACAATCTGGTATGAACCGACAATCTGTAATAAAAAATTGGTGTGATGGTGGTTAGCCAGGAGGAAAGCATGCGTTAAAGACGGAGAATGTCCAACGATTGGGATTATTTCGTACTTAACGAGTAAGATAAATTGTGTACCACAACAGAACACAGCACTCTGTTTTTTTTTTTTTTTTTTTTTTTTTCTGTCGGTGATTGTCCAAATGTAATTTTTTTCGAGTATTTAAGGTTGCTGACTCCTGATCTAGCCTAAAAAGTCATGTTTTCAGTTTACTTTTGAAAATGTCCATTCTCTCAGTTTGGACACCCCTGCCAAAAAATGTGACTTTGACAAAAACTGCTCTTCATTGTGCTCCATGAATGAACATCAAGTTCATAGTGGTTCACATTTCTGCCTCACAATTGAGAGGTTCTGGATCTGAAAATCAAAATATAACAATTAAAATAAATAATTCATAATTAAAAGCAGTGATATGGAGATGAGATTAGTACCAAAGCTGTTATTGTTGCGCGCCCCCGAAAATGTTAGTAATATCAATAGTCAACAGATTCATCCATCCATTTTCAACACCGACTATCCCGGTTAGGGTCACGGGGCGCTGGAGCCTATCCCAGCTGACTTCGGGCGAAAGGCGGACTACACCCTGAACTGGTCGCCAGTCAGTCGCAGGGCACATATAGACGCGGACAACCATTCGCACTCACATTCACACCGTCACTGAGTGGGAACTGATCCCACGCTGCCCGCACCAAAGTCAGGCGACTGTACCACTACACCATCAGTGACTTCACAGTTCTGATTGTAAATAAAAAAAGAACTTTGATCCCAAAACACTTTAATACTATTTTACACACTTAAAAATAATTTTGATAAATAAAATCACCAGAAGTGGGCGTGTACACACGCATATGCAATGAAAACTCTTGAAACACTTGACTAAACTGAGCTCCTCCCCGAAGTACACAGCTTGCCTCTCACGAGAGATGTATCGCGTCAACATTGTACAAGCTTCGTATTACACAGGGCTTTGGTACCCTCTTGTGGGATCTTAGGGCATACTATATGTTGCGGTTGTCTGCAACCGCGCAGTTGTGACACTTGTGTATTTGTAGTCTGCACTGTTTCTTTTTTTCATTATGCTTCAAGCAACTGATATTTGAACACAAATGGTGGAGCAACGTATGAAGACAGACAATATAACAATAGTCACAGGGATATTTTTTATTCTCTGCGAAAAACGACTAATATTACTACAGATTAATGAGTCACTTACAGTAGTTGAGGGACACTTTGTTTTGTTTGTCTGCATTACTGTATTATACTGCGGCCCTGTGGTCAAGTCGCACACACCAGAAGTAGCTGCAATGAATTAACCTTGATGCACAAACTGTTTAATTCTTTACATTTTACTTAATTTTATTATTACTAAATGTTATGTAAAATACCAGATTATAGAGTGCTATAACACATAACATTAACACATGATCGAATCAATTGTCCAGGTGTACCCAATGAAGTGTTCAGTGTGTGTAAACACCGCTTTAAACAAATATAATAAATAAATAAAGTACAGTAGAAAGTACATTTTTGTATCTTAAACCTTGACTTCCTGCATTTTATTTGACACGTAATAGGTATTTTCATGAGGTGGAACTTGTCGAATAGAAGTCATTGAGATGCAGCAAGGATTCGGTTTCCCATCAAGGATTCCAAACATTCTTTACAAAGACTGTTCCGTTAGAGAGAAGCCTGAGGCAGAGATTTAAAAAAAAAACAAAAAAAAAAACTGCTTTTGGGCAGCCATGCTCAAAAGTCAAGGCTCTGGTTTTGGCATCTTCAGGTCACCCGGTTCTGTAAGAGGACATAGTGGCAGCGTCTTCTCTTGATTTGCTTGGCTTCACCGATCTCAGGCCTTTTCTTGGACATCTGGTTTGCATCACAGAGTATAAACATTACTCACCCGTCTTCTCTGCTACTTGCCTTCACATGCTTAGGGCGATGTGGGGTGACTGTGTTTGAACTGCTTCCTGTTGCTTTTGGCGCCAACTGCTAGCAGGCTGGGTTAGGTTTATCAACACTTTTTAAAGTTTTTATTATTATTACAGTGGAGTACATGTTCGTGATTCACTATTCATGGATTCACCCATTTGCATTTTTTTTCTGTGGAAGCTATGCCACCAAAGCTCTTTCTAAATAGGAATTGGTATCAAGGAATTGTTCGAGTGATACATCTCGACTTAAGAGCTTTGTATGTTGGGAAGGAGCTACTGTAAGTTTAGCCTGTGTTGTCAGTAGAGGGTACACATGTGGTCGCTGCTGCATGTTCATGTACACGCACACTTCCGGGGCATTTTTTCCAAAATTAAATGATCTATAAGCCATTTATTTTTTAGTTTAATGTTGTAAAATGAGGTTGAAATGATATGAAATTGTTTTGGGATCGTAGCTTGCAGTATATTTATAGTTTAAACTATTAATATAAACAATATTTATACATTTTGGGGTGTTTGGGGTTTCTGCAGGCCTCAGCCTCAATCTCTATATTAGTTTAATTTAATTTAGATTTTTATTTGTATTGTCAATGTTTAAATATTTATATAACTATTATTGTACTGTAATTATAAACAATTTAGCGGGGGTCCACTACTTCCATTGTTTTGCTATTTGTGGCAGGGCTGTTATCTAGTTATTATTGTATTTTGATTTCTTTTTAATTAGAAATTGTATTACTTTGATTTTTCATTATTAAACTTTGATGTTTTTATTTCTTCCCAACTATTTTGTATTAAATTTTGCTAACCTTTTTTTGGTATTGTTATTTTTATTTGTCTTCTTTTTTTTTTTTTTTTTTGAAATCTTTTGTATTTTATAAATGTATTTCAAATTTGAGTTTTGTTTTTTTTCAAGCTGTGAAACAAGGCATGAAAATATGTGGGAGGCACTACTTGTCCACTTCTTGCATGGTTGCACTGTCAGGAACAAAAGCTGCCTTAACCGAGCATTCACTCTTTTGTTCCAGTAAAAGTGGGAAAGGGGGGAATAACGCTTGTTTTGGGTGGGGGATCCCCACGTTAGATTACTCAGGACCTTAAACGGCCCAGGGAATATTTTATTGTGGGTGGGGGTGGGGGTTGCCTGGTTTATATTCCTGACCTAATTTTCCATTAAATGTTACACTCCAATAAGCATTGTATAAAGGACTGGGGCCACATTCTTGTTTTTGTGACTCCCCCAAACCAGCAAAAGTGAAAAGTTCATTCCAACTGAATAGCTGCATGACAACAAGAGAAGGCCCAGTACATACATATACCCTAATCCTGTTTGTACCCCTCAATGACTGTGTGACAAGAACGTGTCACCAGTCCTTGCCCTAACATCAAAAAGGTCTTCTGGCTAAGATGATGTTATTTCCCTCCATGGGAAGGAATGCATGTGGTCTGTTAGGGTTGGAAGGCTTCCCATTTATTTTCGAAAGTCTGTACCACTTGTGAACTTTGAAGTCTGACGTCTGAAAACAGACGGCGAGAATCAGAGGTGGCAAAAGTACTCATAGTCTGTACTTAACAAACTAAGGAGTAGAAAGTACAGATATCTGTTTTGCATCGCAAATGTAGGGCGTAAAAGTAAAAAGCAAATATCACTCCACATTCCACAACATTCGGTACACCTGTACAAGTTGGAGCTGAATCAAACATTCTGCCTTTACAAAGATCACTACACTAATTCTAGAAGCTTCTGAGCTTCTGAATGTACAATGGTGCCTTGAGATACGAGGGACCTGACTTTTTACTCGAGAGATACTTTTAGACTTGGAAGACTGCGGGCTGTGTGGTGGCAGTAAACTCAACTCACTTCACAACTAGCATCCGTTTGGTAGATAGTGATAAATTCTTCTTCTTCAAAAAAAAAAGAAGCTTCAAGCTGTTTATTGCTACTCCTAGTTGAAGTTTAATGTAAAACTAATCATAAAATAAAGAACTAAGTATTTAAAACAACCATATACATTTGCCTTAGTAAAGTGTATTTCGCTTAATGCTAAACAAACAATGAAAAATGCCATAAACGGGTTAACTAATAGCAACAGTGTCATGGTGTTATAACTATTATTACTGCAGCCTACTAAGGAGCTGTGACCATCTTAATGACATTTTCATTCATTCCAGTGGGAAATATGATTTGAAAGTATTTTGCGTTACGAGTGTGGTCACGGAACAAATAAAATTTGTTTTTCAAGACACCACTATGCCTCGTAAGGCAGATACCTATAATTCCCAGGTTGACTTTGGATGTAGTATCAGAAGCATCTTTTACAATGCCTGTAAAAGGGAGCTTCTGATACGAAGAATGATCAAAGCCCATTGCCCCGTTGAACTTTTGGAAAAGGTTGACGTGGTCTCCCGCTAACCTCTTTATGTCAGTGCCGTAACAGCTCCCGTGTGTGACATCAGCAAAATTGTCGAAGCGCATTCATATCAAAGGCCTGCCACTCACCAGGCCAGCCGGGGTGCTCATTGAGCCGAGAGCTGATGTGCGCTAAGCTTGGCCCCTGTAAAAAAAAATAAAAATAAAACAAAAAAAAGTATTGGAAAAACCACACTCTTAATAACTATTGACGATGCATTTTTTTATTACCTCCACCAAGGAGGTTTGTATATTAGTCAGCCGGGAGAAAAAACACTTTTTCAGAAAACTTAAGTTGAGTTTTTAGATTGTACATTTTACTGCAGCTCTAGATAACCAGGGAACTCCCTCCATTGGTGGGTAATGGGGACTGAGCCCTGCTATGAGTAGGGAAAATCCGCGATTGACACGAACCCAAAAAGGTTTGTAAATGCCTATAGATGCCACAAGATGGCAGCAAAGCACTACTTTTGGCAATGGCCTGATTAAATGAAGCTCCTTCCCTCGCTTCAACATAGATGGCATCAAAGCAATATTTTTGTATTAGACACGGCTTTGGACCAGCTACAAAAACAGCGGATTTTATTAGCTAATAAAAGAGGATAGGTTCCCCACAAAAATCCGCTATTAGTCAAATTCACGAATGTTGAACCGTGAATGTTTGAGGGTTCACTGTAGTTTAAAAAACAAAAGTTTTTTTTTTTTTAAACATTTTTATCTTCACGTCAATAATACATTGTTGTGTTTTATGGCCAGTGTCTTTACATCATATCTGCAAGTGGCTGCATTTTAAGTCAAGCACTGTAGGCGAAAAAAAGATTGCGGGTGGCAAAGTTTGTGAAAACATTTATTAAGGTAATATTTGTGTTTCCTATTGAGGTGTCTTCATTTTCATCTACATTTTAATTTAATTAGTCTGGTCTAAGATAATAAACACAAAGCCACGGACCTACTGTATTATTATGCCACATCCCAAAATGCTAGCTGCTCAAGTGAAGTTGCACAACAGGCTCTTTATGCCTGTTTTAATTTATGCCTTATATGTTTTTATACTTACAAGAAATGCTCAGAAGAAAAAATGGTAAGTTTCAACATACAATTATTTACCTTTTCTTACTCACTGAAAATATTTCTGGACGAGAAAATAGTTTGCTGCTCAATGTGAATTTAAGAAATGAAACAGTTGAATATTTAAAAAAGAAAAACAATTTGTCATTCCTTTTTAAGTGAAATGGCTTATTTTTTTTCTTGTGTATTCATAACTGCTCTAACCAAGCAAAAATATAATAGATCCGACTACTCGATTAAAAGCTTTAGTAGGATACTCGAATACTAAAATATGTGATAGCTGCAGCCCAAATACATTTGACCACCGTCTACAGTAATTTGTTTGTCATGTCATTACGTTGTTTACATACCTGAATTCCACAGACAGGCTGGGTGATACCCTCTTCCACACGTACCCATTGAAAAACATACTTGACGAATATATACGTCGATGGCAGTAAACGGTTGGATTCCAGTTGATGACGTGCACAGCAGTAAATGAGTTTATTTCAGTGGGGAAAATCGATTTGATACGAGTAAATTGAGTTACAAGCTTGGTCATGAACAAATTAAAGTTGTTAGTAAGGTACCATTATATGATGGCATGGTGTCAGTGATGCATTTTTTGCCAGGGTAATGTGGAAAGGACAGCTTAGTATTTCTGCATGAGTCATATCAATAAACAGGCAGATAAGAGTTCTCGATATTGTCGAGACACAATAGCGATGTAAAACCAACAACTCCCACTCGTGCACTCACAAATAATGACAGAGATGTCATATCTTGAATGACGCATGGACTCTTTCACATCTCTTTTAGAAATTGTATTTGTAATGTTGGTATACTGTATATAGAATATAAAGGGTATTTTTCCCTTTTATAGATATTCAAGAGTGTTACGAGGTGACCTTGCAGCTGAATACACAACAAAGTGTGCTGAAAGAGGAAAAAGAAAGTGAGAAGGAAGCGTGGGAGGTACGTTTCCCGCCACTCGGTACAGTTGTGAGCAAAATACGCTTAAATGTTTACATATGCTGTGACACGTGGTGCGATACTGTACCTGCGCCTCTTGCTCACTGCTACGAAACGAGGCTGTGAGTTAAACAGGAAGGTGGAGTCAGAATGGGTTAAATCAAAAGCTAGGAGGGCCATTTTACTCGTCAGTGGGCTGTTCTTATGAAGTCAGCCAGTCCTTTCATTAAGACTGTATTTTTAGCTTGGTACACAAGTGCGCACAAACACACACACACTCACACAGAGTGTTGTATTTAAAGAGGGAGACTGCATGTTGGCCAGATATTTGAAAGAATTTGTCAGTATGTATCCATAATTGCACACAGTATTTTACATTCGAAAACAATCTCACGGCACACCCCCAAATAAAAATGTTTAAAAAAGTATGGCTAGACTTTAATTACAGAGATGACTCGGCCTGAGTTGATGTACACAAATACCTTTAAACAAGATATAGTTAATCATAATAAAATCCCACAGCAGTACTGTAAAAGAACAACTCTTAACAGGTATTTTATTAACAAAATTAAAAAACCCAAATTATTAAGATTATTATAAAATGAAAACAAAAGTGGAGGTTATTACCATCTCTTATAAAATAAAAATACATTTAAATAGACAATACGTGTAGATCAAAATATACACAATTTCATAGTCTGCCATTTCTTCTGTCACAGTCTGCCATCACAGACAGCCAATCTGTTTGACAATCACGCTCTACTAGACAGCCAATCTCTCATCCAATCACAATCTACAAACCACAGTCAGCTACACCTTCCTATTTAAGGCCATGTTGCTGATGCAATCAGTCTGAGTGTCGTACAATTTTACATGCAAGACGATACAACAACAGTAACAGGAAACAGTGAGAGTTCGGTCTTATCTCGCTTGCCTGTTCCTGTCCCCATGGATGTAGGAGATTCTGCTACAAGGTAAGCAAGCTGTGGGTTTCCCTGTTTCTGCTCTCTGTGAATCGTGGATTAACACAACAGTGAAATCTGAGCATTTCCTGACCTGCTAACTGTGGATTGCGGAACATTGCATCCCTTTGGCCTAAGACCAAGCTATCTGCTAAGCCTGACCCTTCTCGACTGCGAAGTGAACTGGGCGATATCCTGGTTGTGAATTGACCTGTCACAGTTGATCTTAAATTGATTAGTAAAATCCTTTCTGACTTTTCCGGTGGTTCGGTGTTTTGCACTTGGGTCCTTCACCACACTCGCCACGTGTCACAAATGTTGTAAGCACAACATTTTCTCAAAAAAAACCCCAACATATATCTTTGGGGTTTCCAAACACAAAATCCCATATATGTTTTGGTTATCACAAATGCAAAATACCATGTCTTCCAAACTTTTTGAACCTTTTTCCTTAATTGTTAAATTAATTGCTTTTTATAAATTCAATGAATAACCTTTGGAAATAGCACATTTGTTAATAAACAGCCAAATGTAACTACTCTGTTTAATACCTTAGATAGGCCCACCACACAAATATCCATTTACCCCAAGTCAGTTCTTTGTAGATAATTTGTTTCAGGCCTGTTAATGAAGTTTGGGTGCGGGGAGGCCTAAAAACTATCATGTCCTCTTCACTCAAAAGTGAGCATAAAAGAAAGAGCACATGCATAAGTCAATCAATACTCACAAGCACGCAGCAGCAAATCGTTCACTCGGCGCATAACTGCACCTCAAACGGCAGCGAACAGCATTTCAGAGAAAAACAGCAGGGTCCATCCTCATCTTGAATAGCTTACAAACAAGTCAATTATGAGGACCATGGGTAGTGGACTTTGCCGATTATCACTCCATTTGCTCACACCACGATCACTTCTGTGACCCGGAAGTTCTTCTCACGCCGCCATATTAAGGAATGTCTCAGTGGACCATATTTACAGCAACACGTCACGCATTTCTAGTGGAAAGATTAGCCAGGGTACCAGTTTCTGCTGTCCGTCTGTTTCAAGCTACTGAAATGCCATTTGAGGGAAAAATAACCTTCCTTCTTTCAATGTGTGCTTGTGTGGGGTTGTGTAATAGGTATATTCAATAATAATGTACTGGGACATTCCAAGGTCGAAATTTCATCAAAAGGTTTTATTTTTTAAAGATGAAGGGATTGCTCTTCAAGCCAACATTGCAGTATGCCGCCCATTTGTTCAGCGATTCAACTCGGCTTTTTTTTTCAACACATTTAACAGTGACCCAGTACTACAAAGGAGATGGGAAGTTAACATTCGCTGAGACAATTTCACCATCGCAACAACAACAATCGGCGGTGGGCGAAGCGCCGTCTTCCTTTGCCTCTCCCTCCCCGCTCGGCGCTGCTTAGCTCCGGCCAGCTGAGCGAGCCGCTCCTGTCATGACGCTCCGGTCGGACTAACTTGATGTAATTCTACCAGACAGCGAGAATACTTTAAAGAGTTTGATGCTGTCATTGTGATCGCCATGCATTTGCCTGGCAACCGGAAGTTAGCGCGCAACCTCACTGCAAACGCGGAAGTGGTGCGTGCGTCGAGTCCATTGGCTTAAACGGGTTAGCCTAAATCCAGGGACGTCTGATGTATCCTATGTATCCTAAGTCTTCTTGCTCCTCGTGATGTATGAAAATGGGGTTGTACAAGCTGGATCGTAAAATGAGCAGGACTTTTTACATGGTTAATCTTCTGTGTTCGTCATTTCTTGATTATTCTAGTTTGAATATACTTATTTTGCTGAGTGTCTGATATATTTGGGGCAGTATTTAATACCAAAACTAATTAATTTCACTGGCGCATGGTTACTATGCCTAACCAGCCACCTATTTCATTTTGTCAAATTCCTTGGGCACATCAAGAAAATAAAAATGTTCTGTTTGTTGTTGACTGTTTTTGCATTCAACGTGATACTGCATATCAGCACTTAATACATATTTACGAGTCACTCCAAATAGAGGAGTGAGGAGCGAGAGCTAGGAAGTTGTAATTAGAGAAATAAGATGAGCACTGTGTCTGTCTCTCACACTGACCTGATTAATTTCACCTGTAACCTGCGCCACTTTGTCCCGCCCCTAACAGAAAGTAGGTATATGATTATCACAATTTTCTGAGAACTAATGAAAATAAAGGAAGTGACATGAGATGGCAAGAAATTTACAGTTTCATAGACAAATGAAAAGAAGAAAACCTTTTATCAATTGAACCTTTTAACTAAAAATCGAATAAAAGAAGAAAAGAAGAATATACTTTTTTTTAACCTATCCTCTTTTATTTGCTGAAAAACTCAATTTGTTCTTTTTGTGCCATCTTGTGGCATATTAAAGCCAAAGAACTATGTTGAAATTATATTGAGGAGCTACATTTAGACAATGTAGTGCTTTGCCATTGTTTTCGGCATATTGATGCCAATGAACTATGTTGAAATGAATTGAAGAGCTTTATTTACACATTTAATGCTTTTGCACCATCTTGTATCATCTTGGTGCCAATGAATTATGTGGAAGTCAATTAAGTAGTGCTTTGCCGTCATCTTGTGGGAACTTTGTGCCAAAAAATTCGGTTGACGTCAATTGAGGAGTTTCATTTAGATCAAAGTAGTGCTTTGCCACCATCTTGTAGCATCCATAGGCAATTATAAACCTTTTTATGGGGGCGTCAGTTACTTGCGGGTTTTTTGCTATTCACGGCAGAGCTCCATCTCACTTGCGACCCAATGAGCACAAGTGCAATACAAATTGGATGGATGCATGGTTAGTTGTTTGTCTAAATGTGCCCTGTGATTGGCTGGTGACCAGTCCAAGGTGTTCCCCTGCTTCTCTTGCCCAAAGTCAGCTGGGAAGCCTAATAAAGAAAACTGATGGATGGGTGTGTCATCCAAACAGGAAGCAGGTATGAATTGAATTTGAAGGCCTCTGCACTGGCTTGTATAAGGATGAAGCGTCACACAGAACATTGCAGTTCTGTACAAATCAGGCTTTTATGTTGCTCATGTAAAGGTGAAAGTTGAGTGGCGTGTAGACCAGAAATCAAACTTCTAACATAATTCCTCCATGCATCACCTCCCTGCCTGTCTCCCTCCCTCAAGTCAATTACATAATGGCCATGTGTTATTTGACTTTCATGTGCTAAGTCTCAGATGGATTATGCTCTGTGGTGTTGTTGTTTTTATTCCAAACTGACTTGCATGCTTGTGTTGCTTTGTGATCTCTTTAATACAAT
Organism: Phyllopteryx taeniolatus; assembly: GCF_024500385.1. NCBI lineage: Eukaryota > Metazoa > Chordata > Actinopteri > Syngnathiformes > Syngnathidae > Phyllopteryx > Phyllopteryx taeniolatus. The sequence goes on along the minus strand of NC_084511.1, from coordinate 23,066,529 downwards.
ACAGTGGTACCTTGACTTAGGAGTGAGTTTGTAGCGATCTGCACACACTACAGAGAAGAGTAATTCACAAGCCTGCCAAATTTGAATGAATAATAATAAACGACTGAATGAATAAATAATATAAAATCAAGAAAAAATTACCCCTCCTCCAGGCTGTTGGTTGCTGCGGGTGTCTGCTGAGTGTGCTTGAAGCACACTCCACTCATTTTCCAGCTGTCAATCAAATAGTTTCATACAGTATGTGCTCAGATGTCTGTAGTCAGCTACAGGCATATGTGCCGCTGTTTTTAATAAACAGTTAATGTTCCATGATGTCTGTTATGTAGGGACCCATACACAACAACACAGAGTGAGGCGCTGACATATTACGACCCCGCTGCCAGTCAAGGGAGCTCACGAACTCGTTAGCAAGCGGGCTAGCGAACTTAATAAACAGTTAAATTTCCCTGAAGTTTCTCTGCTGTGTGAATCTACACACGCCACATTGAGCGAGGCTGTGGAGTATTGGACGGACCCAATGGTGGTTGACCGGTCTGCGAGCCTGCTAGCAGCTACTAGCAGTGGAGCTGTCCAATTCGCCATCGCCTCGCTACATGTGCTGCATGTGGCATAACACTTGTGGGAAGATGCATTTTTCCGTGTTATAGGCGTAGCTTGATGGCTAACTGCACACTGTAATGGTAGAAATGGGCCAAGTTAAATCACCAAGGAGCTGGCAATTGCGCTGAATAGCCACTGGTGAGATGACGGCGCTCGGTACCTAATAGTAGGGAAGGGCCGACTCATAACGGAAAGCCCAAGTGCGTACTTGGATTTTTTTTTAACCCCACCCAAAAAATCCGGACAACTGAAATGGTGAAAGAGTTTAACACTATATTTCCAAAATCCAGTGTTACTTGTTCTCAGTGTTATCACATTTTCAGCACTTATCTTCAAACATATTTAATGTATTTAGAAACACAGAACAGGATCTTTAATACATTTAACAACTAGTATCTTTTTGTCATGTGATTAGACAAATATTGTGTGTGAAGTGCCCCACTTAATTTATGTGGCACAGTTGTGTGCTGTTATATTTCATTTTCTATAGGATTAATGTTTTGGGGGGGACTGGAACAGATTAGTGACATTTCAATGGGGTAAACTGATTTGACATAATGAGTAATTTGAGTTACAAAGCCTGGTCACGGAATTAATTAAACTCTTAAGTCGAGGTACCACTGTAGCCAATCTGCGGCTGTGTGTGCGGCACATTTCCTCTGCGTCAGTCATCTGCTTAAGATTGGGACCATGTCAACCACACAAACTCAAAGCGTGCCTTTATTCTGCCTCGCTAAGATTTTTTTCTCCCGCCTTCCCTGTGATCTGCCCTGTTTGGCGTCTTAATTCGCTGCATCGTGGCTCTGCATCCATCCATCCATCCAGCCATCCATTCCTTTCTAGCTTCGTCTCTGGATCCCATCTGCTTGTGGGGGCCCAGGCAGGCAAAGTCCCTGAAAGGCCTGAGGATGATAAGAAGGGATGCTGCAGTGCTCATGGAATGCCGGAGACAGAGAGCAAGAGAGAGACACAGAGTGGGATGCTTAATGGGCACCCAGTGTGGAGCTCATCAGTATTCCGGACGTGTCAACACCTGGGTGGAGGATGGGAGGGAAACTAAATGAGTCTGCACATTCCATGTGCTACAAAGAGAGGCAAATAGCTGTTGCTCTTAAATGCAACATCAGGCTTTTTCCTGCCTCAAATTGGGGAAGAGGTGCTCATAGGGTTCCAAAGGCTAGTAGAAAGCAATTATACTATTGTATGAATGATAACAGGTGGGCACACAGGTTAATTGCAGCTTCTGCCATCTAGTGGAAGAGCATTTCATTGTTCTGCTGTTCAATATATGTCACTGGTATAGATAGATACATATCGTTTTGTCATAAACAAACATCCATGTAAAATAGCTAGCTCTCTTTGCCCACATGTGAGGGCATTATCGCACAGAAAACTCATGCTATTTTCTGGGGATAGGGATAGTGACGCCCCCAGCAAAAAAAAGTTTATACTGTACTGTATTTGCCTGTAAATGTCTCAAGATGGTGGCAAAGCTCCTCAACTTACTTCAACTGTGAGATTGTTGAGCAAATGACAGAGGATAGGTTACAAAAAATCTGTGAGTAGAAGAATTTCGTGACTGTCGAACCGCAAATATATCGGGTTTTACTGTAGCTTAATTGCGAATTTTTTATTTTTTTTTCCATTTCAAGTGGTGGTGTATCTGAAGCTCGCTCATAACTCAAACTTTTGCTCGCAACACAAAGCAAAAATCAAGCAACGGTTCGTAACTGCAAAAACTCGTAACCAACCCGACTCACTAGGCCACGACCCAAAAAGGCACACAACACATGAATACTACTATTATGTTTTTGGGGGGACTGGAACGGATTAATGGCATTTAAATACATTTCAACGGGGAAAATGTATTTGATATACGAATAATTTGAATTACAAGTTTGGTGATGGAACAGCTTAAACTTTTAAGTCAAAATTCCACTGTACTTTTCATCTGAAGAATTAGATGTGAAGTAATATTTACCTGTTTGAAAATCCACAAAATAGTCCATTGCATCTGCAGTACGAAAGTAAATCCACCGTTATTCTCTTCTTCAACAATTTTAGGAGTGACCTCCAACTGTTTCCGATGCAGGGCCACCCTGTTGGTGTGGTGTGATACTAGAATTGCACTTCAAAATAACACTCAACTAGTGCAACACTGGTCAAATAATTTTTCAGTTTTCATGATGTCAGAGCTTTTAGAGGTGGCTGCCTTCAAATTTGAGTCACTGTCGGAGTCGCATTCGTTACAAGTTGGATTTGGCAGGTCGTTGACATTGCGGGAGTGAAATTGTCAAGTAGAAAATGTACTTGAAGCACACATTGTGTAATTTAGCTGCAAATAAAGCATACTGACAATTGCAGTGTTGTATTGAAAAAGTTCAGTTCATTCAGGAAATCAAGGGTACTATTTGTGAGATTGCAAGAATTCCCAATTTTTGCATATTTCCATATTTTCCATATTTTTATGAAGCAATTCCACCATTAAAGGAAACATTTGACCAATTCTCATTAATTTCAACAATTAAATTAATTCCACAGCCGTTTACATTTGTAATTTCACACCATTAATTTTCATGCAAACACCCAAGCATTTAACTCATACAACACAGATGGAAATCTCCTTGGTTAAGATAGTACTATTATACACTTCTGCCCTGCATTGCTTTGTATTTGTGTAACTACACACCCTCTTTTCCACTTCCAAAAGGCTCTTTTAACTTTATCTCAAGGCTGGTGTCGACAAGTCAGGGGCCATTTGGCTTTTTTCTTAAACACTGCCCTCTGCTGTACTTTAAGGGGCATTGTGGTTAATTGTTGTATTAATGGTGAACACCAAGATGAGTAAATTATTTACTGTATTTTTGTGGTGACAGTAGATTTTCCAAAATGAAATATAGATCTTCTTGTATCTTTGCTGTACTTACAGTTTATGCTCTCTATGTTGTCAGTGTACTATGTGAGTCGTTGTTGGTTTGATTTGAGAGAGAGAGAAAGAGGGCGTGCGAGAGAGAACAAAATACAAGATAAGGATTGAATAAATGTAAATCTAATCTAAGGTAGAAGATCAAACAGAAGATTAAGATGTTGCATGTTGGTATCTTGTAATTAATAAATATAATTATTGTTAATTGGAATTAATCAATATAATTATGCAGCAATAACATTTGTGCAACGTAGGAAGTATAATTTTATTGACAGCAATATAAACAATATATTTTATGATTCAGGGTACCGGAACAAAATGGCAATGTGTTTTTCTTTAGATGTGTTGCACAAAGTAACCTGATAACCAGCTTTGTTTAGTATACATAAGGAGGTGTTCTGTGTACAATCTGTATCTGTCATAAACCTGCATTGTCTCCACTTTTCTGTTTCTTTCAATCACTGTGGGTTGCGCCAAGGCCTAATTCTAACATATAATACCAAACACCACAAACGGGCTCACAGAAAGCGGCATCAATGTTAGGGGAATTTTACATCCTTAAACAACTGCCACATCTGCCACTTCTAACACGCACGGATCAGCAGCACATACACACAGAGCGTGCAAAAATACTCTGTGGTAGCAATTGACTATTAGTGCAGTATAGTAGTAGTCGCTTCCTGCTGTTAATCACACTGCATCTGTTCCAATTGCGCTGCCAGTGTTGCCAGGTTGTGGGAAAACGTGGTACTACAATGCACTTGCCTTTATACTGTAAAAAGCCATAAAAACGATCGCTTAAACTCCCCAATATAGTGGAGGTTCACTGTGTAGCTTCTAAAAGCTTTTAAACACAATTTTTTTTTTTTTTTTTTTTTGTAAAGCCAGGTTAGTGTTTTCTCCTCACTAGACGTGTTGATGCTAATCCAGCCTTCCTAATAGATTAGAGCGCTATTCATTTTGTGTCATGTACGGGGTTTGGGCGAAGGCGAGGAATGCAAGGCAAGAACATGGAGGACCCAAGTGCAGGGAAGCAGGGAGGAAAGGCAGGAGTGCGGGAGTCTCAAAAAAAATAAAAATGTAATCTTCAAAAAGGGCAAACAAGGATATTGGATAAAGCAAAACTAAACAAAGTCCCACAACAGATAACAACCAAAATAAAGTAACAAAGAAACACTTGAATATCTAAAACTGGAAACAAACTATGACCTGTGAGTAAGATGTGGAACAGATCGGGACAATGACACCTGACAATGACATACCACAATGACAACGACAATGAACCGACAAGAACTGAAAGAAACCAGGGAACTAAATACAAACAGATTGACGAGACAACGAGGAACACCTGTCCAAGACACGATTGGCTGGAGAGAGCTGAATTGTCGACACAAGGTCAACGAGAACAGGTGGACACAACAACCTAATGAGCACACGACAAACATGGAACACAGGAAAACATGGAACAAAACTGAACACAACCCAAACCAAAACACAGACCATGACATTTTGTATGACTCCCAGGAAGTTAGCAGGTACCATCCATCCATTTTCCGTACCGCTTTATCCTCACAAGGGTTGCGAGCGTGCTGGAGCCTATGCTAGCCATCTTCGGGCAAATGGCGCCATACACCCTGAACTGGTCACCAGCCACTCGCAGGGCACGTATAAACAAACAACCATTCGCGCTCACATTCACACCTAAGGGCAATTTAGAGTCTTCAATCAACCTAGTTATCAGGTTTATTTATCAAAATGTAAACCATACATTGGACAATTATTGGTTTATAGTCAAATCACATTTTATTTTTCTTCTTTAAGAAACCAGAGGAAGAGAAGGAAGAGGAGGAGGGAGTGTCCCGTGTCCGAGTGACCTGCAGGGGAATTGATCACAAGTTGGAGCGAGTGTGTGGCCTGGTGACTCGATCGCACATCGACGCACCGAAGGTGAGACGCTCATTTTTCTTCGGGGGGCACGTACGGCCAAATCTGTTCTTTAGTCGGGCGCACAGAGCATTGACATCAAGAGTCCTGCAATATTTGTTGCATTAACAGTCCCCCCCCCCCCCCCCATAAAGTTGATTCATATAATATTAATATTATTAATTATAATTTATGTATTCTTTATGATTTGTATTTTATATATCTCATTCAACATATTATTTGATTTATAGTTAAAAATAAAACAAAATAGTAGTAAAATAAAGGTGGTTTAAAATGAATAAATTGTAATTACATTAATTGTAGTATTTTATTATTAAAATACAAAAAAACCCACAAATACTAGTAAAATAAACAATTTGACTTTTTTTTTTTTACAATTTAAAAAGGTGTTTCTCAAAATGCGGTACTTCTAGTGGTGTGCCAAGAATCACGAAAAGTGTGCATAAAAATTGCAGTGACTTGAACCTTTTTTTAATCCAGTTCAATTCATGTCATTTGTTAAGTACCTGTCAGTTTTATGTAATTTTTACAATACAATACATTTGCATTTAATCTTTTAGAACTAATTGATTAGGTACAATTTTTCTTTTATGCACATACATTTTAATGGAATCATTATTTAAGTGTAGTTTTAGAAATGGGCATACATTATTATTTTACTACCATATTTTTCATTAATTATAAAATTTAGAAATGGGCATGCATTATTTTACTACCATTTTTAATTTTTTTTCGTAGTGTTGAAAAAGCCCCGCCCTAATGGGCCGAAGCTACATTTTGTGTGAATTGCGTGAATCCTGTCATATTGCACCAAAGACTTGATGTGGATGGAGACCTTTTTTTGTTTTTTATTTTTCAAATGATCTACTTAGAGGTGTCAAACGGCAAAAGCGACACGTGACTCATTGCACATTCTATGCTGTCACATTCCTAGATGGATCCGCTTGATAGTAAAGCGCTGAATATGCGCGCGTGTGTTTGTGTGTGTGTGTGAGACTATCGCATGAAGGAGGGAGTGGAAGAGGAGGCAGTGAATGGGAGGGGAAGGGGGTTTATAGATGGAGGGAGGGAGAGAGAGAGTGGGGGAGGCTGGAGAGACAGACAGAAAGAGAGAGAGAGTGGGTGCAGTGCAGAGCTGGAACGGACACACGGCGTTGCCATGGAAACCACATTCCTCCCCCGCCTGCATCCCCACTGACTGCGCTGCCTCTCGATCTGTCTCTCTCTGCTTTCCTCTGGCTTTCATTCGTCTTTTTTAATTTGTGTGCCTGTTTGGCCGAACCTCCCCCCCTTCTTCGCTACACCTTTCGATGCCGCAAACCTCATCAGGTTTTCTTTGGCTACACAGTCACGTTGGCCATGACGCATCTGTCCCACTGGCGCCAGGTGGTGCAAGGTGAACACGCAGAACAGAGTTAAAGCTGCTTTCCCCGTGCACCGATGGGCGCATTTTGTTTTCTCTGCGTCTCGTCTATTTTCTTCTCTCTATTTTTACTCCTCACCCCACCCCACCCTCCGCTTCCCTCTTCTGCTGAGCAGCATGCTTCACTGATGCCCCCTCTAGTCATCGCCATTCTGCCCACACACAGGGCACCTTTTTTTCCCCCTCTTCACTTATGGTGACTTTTAGCGGGTATACTAGGGTTGCAAAAGGGGAGAAATTCTCTGGTGAATTACCATAGGAAGTTCTACTGGGTAGTTTTATGCTTTGCCCTGCACCTGAACGAAATATATATATATTTTGGGATGCGGACCCAACTGAACCGAACTGGACTGCACGGTGGAGTCGGTGCTATTAATAGGCCTCGGTGTCAGGGTACAGCTGCTCCATAGCACGTACAGTACCAAACATCTCCAACTGATGGAAGGGTTGGAATGGCACAATTTGGCACCTTTAAAGAAAAATGAGGGCAAATGCACATTTGGTAAACGCTAGGGTAGCAAAAGTTCAGGACTTTTTTCAAAGTTGGAAACTTTCCATGGGAATTCATCCATCCATCCATTTTCTGAGCTGCTTCTCCTCACTATGGTCACGGGCGCGCTGGAGCCTATTCCAGCTATCTTCGGGTGGCAGGTGGGGTACACCCTGAACCGGTCGCCAGCCAATCGCAGGGAACATACAAACAAACAACCATTCGCATTCACATCCACACCTACGGGCAATTTAGAGTCTCCAATTCATGCATGTTTTTGGGATGTGGGAGGAAACCGGAGTGCCCGGAGAAAACCCACGCAGGCACGGGGAGAACATGCAAACTTCACACAGGCGGGGCCGGGGATTGAACCCCTGTTCTGAGAACTGTGAGGCTGACGCTCTAACCAGTCATCCACCGTGCCGCCTCCATGGGAATTAATAGATATTTATGTGATTTAACTGGAAATTGCCCTGTATTCACATTTAAATAAATTAGAGCGTAATTTAATGGAAAGTTAAAACATTCTCGGGTAATATGGTGGACCAATGGTTAGCACACCCGCCTCACAGTTCAGAGGTTGGGGGTTAGAATCTGGGCTTGTACCTCAAATGTTGGCCTGGTGACACAAAACAAAAAAACAGACCAAGCGAAGGCTCGTAACTGGAAAAACTTGTAAGTTGGGGCACTCGTAAGTCCCACCGCACACCGAGCGACTTGGCCGGCAGCAACCGAAGTGGACCATTGGAAAATAAATGACAATTGGTGACTTCGCCGCACACCGAGCGATTTAATACCATACATCGACTGACGCACTGCAACGAAAAAACTGTATGGGGTTTTGAGGCTTCACATACAATATACTGTGCTGTACTATTTTTTTATTCAACAGTTTTGTCTCACGAGTGAAATGTTGTTATCCTACTAGTATGCCAAACTTGCCCTACTGGTGAGTGCTAGGTGTTAACTTGTAGAATTTTGTAATGTCATTAGTAGTACTAATAGAATGATGTTGTCAACTTGTTGTACTAGTAGTACACAGTTTTGAACTACTGCACATTTTTTCCTCACTAGTAACATGTAGTTGTCCTAATATTATGCCAAAGTTGTCCTAGATGTTAACTAGTAAAACTTTATAATGTTAGTAGTAGTAATAGTAGAACACACTTGTAAACTAGTACACAGTTTTGCCTTACTAGTGCCATGTAGTTGTCCGACTGGTAAACCAAAGTTGACCTACTCGTGAGGACAAAGAGCATCGAACAGCTTTATGGAAAGCTGTTTGAACATTTATTCAATATCTTTGAGAAGAAGGCTACTAATGCATGACACATGCCTACTAGTTGGGCCTAGTAGTGTTTCAAGTGCAACACAGTAGTTTACTCGTAAGGTTTATTTGTGTACTAGTCAGCCAAAAGTGGCACTTTAAGTGGAAAAACGTTAGTAGTCATTTGACGAATGCACTGAATAGTTTTACTAGTGATGACAAAGAGTGTACTAGTACATAGACCTTAATCTGGACATAAGAAATATGGAATAAATACTTAAAATTGCTTTCCATAGAGAGTGTCTTGCAAGTCTTGCATCCTCAACCGCTACCCGCTGACCACCTTTTAATTAAAATTATTATATTTTTTTTTTACCTGCAGTCCACCACGGTTACAGTCGGGCAGAACATGAGCTGCCCCTTTAAGCCCCCTCACTACCGACTTGCCTTATAAGGTGTTACATCCGGTCAGGTGACAAAGGAGTAGTCACTCACATGGTTTGTCATAGAAATGCCTCGAAATGACTCAATGCATCGGTCTGCGCACTGGTTGGGGGGGTTGTAATGCTCAATACGATAGCGTGCGTGTGCGTGCGTGTGTGTTCCAGGTTGTCCAGGTGGGTTTATGTAATAAGGCAGGCTGACGCTGAGCGGATTGCGTGGAGCTTTGCCCGCCAGGCAGTGAGTGGCGAAAGGCGAAACGAGAAACGTCTCAGTTGAAGACCGCCAAGATCATGCTGCTGTCTCGTGCCATAAATCACATGCCAAATTCCTTTTTTTTTTTTCTTCCATGGATCAGAGGTCACCGCATTCATTTTGGCACAATAAATCACCTATTGTTGCCCACCCTATGACCCCCCCTTGTCGGTTGGTTTAATTGGGCGTGGTGTTCATCAAGGTTTGTGTGCACATAAAAAGGAGGAGGGGAAAAAAGGAGAAACTGCAGGATTGCAGATTGTGCAGAAAAGCGCGTGAGGTGAATGCTGTGCACATTTCTCAAACCTGCTATGAGTCACACAGGAGGATTTTATCAAAAAAGCGTAGTATTGTTGTGTGCGTACGTAGACTTTATTCTCTCTGATTCATCCGAGCCGTCTGATTCTAATGCGTCAAATCCAATCATTATAAACACGCCGGGTAGGGTTTCACTTTTCTGGCTAGCCAGCTAGCTACTACATGTTTTATTGCTTCTATTCACTAAGATAGACAGTATATGTGTGATTAACTGATTCATTAACTGATTGACGTTTTAGAGCATTTTTACTGATCTCTCAAGACCCACAGAATATTGTGTTCTGTGACAATATAAGCACCGAAACTACCAAAAGAAAGAGTAGACTCTTCTATCTCCCGATAAAATAAGTTTGCTTCTAGCTTTTTTTTTTTATCCTTTGGTAATCAACAGTAGAACATGGGTTGGTTTCACCCAACATGTCAAGCAGGACAGTGACTTTGATGCGAATATTTTTTTCTTTTGCGACACCTCAAACTGTACAAGAACAAAAAACATGACTGACAAAGGGCTTTTGATGACAACATAATAATTTATTTACAGATATACAACTAAGAAACAAGCCATGGGCGACACTAGCTCACTGCATGGCTCGAGCTGACTTTAGCATCAGCTGCTTGTTTTTTTTTACACTCCATGAACTGGGTCATCTTTTCTCACGATCGCGAAACACACTTAAAAACAACAAAAACAAATAAATAAATAAATTAATTAAAATCTTAACTTTTTCATCTGATACCGATCAGCTGAAAATTACATGATTGGCCCTGTTTTCCGATCCAGTGATCGTAATGGGACAACTCGAGTTTAAACTTTTAATATAAGCTGTAATAAACATTTTTATGGGGGGCGTCAATTACTTGTTTTTTCGCTTCTCTTTATTACGACATATATTGCTATTTTATTCATCATTATATATTTTTTTGTGTGTATTTGTTTGTTTTTGATTATTATTTTTTTTAAGTTTGTATAATTATTTTTATTTATGTATTTTTTTTATATATTTTGTCTTTATCAAATTTAATTTTGATTTTTTTTATTTAATTCAGATTTTTTTTTACAAACAACTTTTTAAAACTTTTATTTGTATCGTTATTTTTATTCATGACTCTCGATAAGCTAAGGTTTCATGTGACATCATTCCTGACAGCGGTTTGACTTCAGCCGAAGCATATTTTGAATTTGACGACAAATGTAGAGGCTCCACTGTAGTGTGTCTGTGCCTCCTTTTATTATGGAACCCAGAGACTATTATACAGCATTTTTCTTCATCTGACTGCATTGAGCGGTAAATACGTAAGAGCATAGAACGTTCCAGATCCAGTCGAAGGCTGCCAGTGGTGGATCATGTGTTCACTCATGTGTACTGTGATCAATATGCTTACATCTTCCTCTCAAGCTGCTTGGACCCACCCCCAACCAAGCCGTGCCTCACCCCCACTCTGAGTGGCTTTGGTGGAGCCTTGTGGCGTGCCATCCTGCAAATCCATGCATTCAGGAAGATATTTGTGATTTTTAGTTCTACTCTCTCTACTTAATAAACCTCAGTAGGTAGGAGTGAAAGAATATCATTAAAAGAGGTGAGCTACTCTTGCATGTAATTAAGTGTGGCGGAGCCTGCTGTGTGTGCCTCCTGGGCGGACTGCAACACACCGCAGAACCTGCTCATTTATAGACACTGGCTATATTTATGACTGGAAAGCAGGGGTTATCAAACTTCTTGGGTCCAGGAATCAGTTACAGAGGGGAAGTATTTCCGAGGACTGCCTCAAAATGCTTTGTTGTAGTGAGTTGTGGAGCTTCATTTAGACAAAAGCAATGCTAGTTCCATCTTGTAGAATCTATAGACAATTACAAACCTTTGTGGATGTGTCAAGTACTCTCGAATTTTCATAATTATTTGGATAGCGGTGGAACGTCGTAATTGTTTGTTGGTTTTATTGTCACTCAGGTGCAGGTATGCAGCTTTTAAAATGATACCACATATTAATTTATTGCGAATTATTTTCCCCATACCCCAAGGTATGGTCTCCGTTTGCGAACTACAGCTGCAAAGCACTCATCTATGGACAGGTACATGCAGACTATGTTCAAATCCTGCCTCAAATTGCAGACACACCCAGATCTGTTCCTGTCACACCCTATTAATAATGCATACATGCAAGGCTTTAATGGTGACATTCCCTCGCTCTCAATAAGAAAAAAACACACCCTTAGTGTCACAATGCGCCATGTGTGGATTTGATCAATTCATGGGCGCTTCACATGCAGTCCTATTGCATTACTGCAAAAAAAAAAAAAAAAAATATATATATCACAGCCGGCTGGCCGTCCAAGATTCACGAGCGACTCTATCTTTCTCTGGTCGCGCACGCACGCACGCACGCACACACGCACGCACACACACACACACACACACACACACACACACACACACACACAATCCATCCGTTCGTCCACCCACTCCAGAGCCCAAGCGTGTAATCTTGTTGCTTTCATACACGTGTGTTGATGTCATCTCTGTAAAGGGAAGATATACACTCCCCTTCTCCCCACTTTGCTGCGTTTCTTCAACCAGGCACGTTTTTGGCTTATACAGTATTTGACCCAATCATGCACACAAGCGTAAACATGATTTAATAGCAATGCATCTATGCAGTACAAAAGAGGGGGACGATGTGGAATGGTGTTTGTTGTAGTGAAAATTATTTACATAAAAGCCATAAAAGCATGCTAAAAGTGGTGAGATCCGGCCCACCATATACATTTTTGGGGCCCACTGATGCAAATAAAGTGTGTCATATTTCTTGCTAAATGGATATATTCTTTTATTTTTGGCACACAATTCTTACCTAAATTACAATTTTTCTTCACTTTTGAAAGATTTTACAAACATTTTTTTCAACCAAACCCCATTTTTTAAATTTCCTAAATCCCTTAAAATCCTTCATTCTGTAAATCCCTAACTTTATTTTTATACAGTGAACCCCCACTACATCGTGATTACTCTTTCTGATCCCCACTATATCACAGATCTTTAAGAAATCTTTTGTGTTTTTACATGATACAGGCAAGTCGAAATTTAGAGTCACTGTCGTACCACATTGTGCCACAACATTCCGAGCTGTCTTGGATGTAGCTGCAGCGTTAGTCAAATCAAAAAGAGGCAGAGAAGGTCCCCTATTAGGTGAAGTGAAGTTAGCGGACTTTCGTTAGAGAAAATGATAAGGTTTTGTTGAACATTTTGGTGTTTAAGTAGACAATTTTAAGTCTCTTTTTTGTGATGTTTCGGTTTTACAGTAAACCTCAACTGTAAGTGACAAATAAACAGCTTTAAGCTCTTATTTGTCTTCTTTTTGTTTCCTCAAAGTTATGTTATACGATAGTCTCTTATTACTTGAGAGTGATAGTGGGCAATAAGGAATACTTTGAAAAGTGTGTTTTAAGTTTAAATGGGTGTAAAGCGTGTGAAAGGGTTAAAACTATAAAAACAAATGTTTTTGTTTATGTTTTCTCTATTGCGGATTTTTACCTATTGCAGGTAGGTCTGGCTCTATACATTTCTTTGATTTTCACAGTCCTAATGGCCTTTTGAGGGAAACTTTAACTACGACGTGGCCCACGATGTAAATGAATTTGACACCGCTGTGTAGCTGAACCCGAGATGACCAAGCAACCGGTCGGGAGGGCTCTCCGAGGGTCACTGAGTTGGAGTTTGGCTGCATTGACCGCATGAAATACACGGCTTGGACTTCGCAATTAGCGGATCCGGCAAGGCAAAGTGTTTCCGGATTGACTAATTGACAAGCACATGCAAACACTAATCTCTTCTCTGTGAAATGATCAAGAAGTCTCTCTCTCTCTCTCTCTCTCTCTCTCTCTCTCTCTCTCTCTCTCTCTCTCTCTCTCTCTCTCTCTCTCTCTCTCTCTCTCTCTCTCTCTCTCTCTCTCTCTCTCTATATATATATATACATACATACATACATACATATATAGAAGCAGTCCTGAGAACTGTCTGTGGTCCCACCATACTTACACAGGTTCCTACAGAAACATGCAGCTGCTCGTCTTTGAAGGTTCATTGGGGAATCTCAAAAGACTGAAAACAGCATAATGAGCATACATACTAAATGATTGTTTTCGTGTCTTTGGTAAATTCGGACAACACATTATTTGAAAATTGATGGTTTTATCCAAAAATTAGTGTTGTAAAACATGAAGCATTATCCTTTGCATTTTCTGTGAACTTTAATTAGGGATTAATCATCCATTTATTAATATTCTACTGGCTATTAATAAATTTTTAAAAGAGCTGTATTTAGTAATTTGATATAGATAATTATTATGAGAATATTCTTGGCCCACAACATACTATGTGTGTATGGAGACTACCTTTAATTTTTTTGAATTCTTCTTTTTTTTTTCCTCAATTCACATTCATTCCCCTGAAAAGTTTTCACTTTTAAAAATCCCAGAATTTTACAACCCCACGTGTGTTGTACATGTGTGACATTTTTCAGGCAAAGCAGTTGCGTTAAGGTGCACTTGTCCCTTTAAGAGCAGCTAGCAGATGGCTCTCTGCTGCTGCTGCTGCTGATGATGATGGTGCCGCTGGCAGCTGATTGGTTCAGACCACGGAGCAAGGGGGCTGAGAGGGCGAGAGGGATGCTGCTACGTAGTTGAACCTCCCCCACCACCTCCCTCCCTCCCTCCTCGTCTCTCTCTCTCTCTCTCTCTCTCTCTCTCTCGCTTTCTCTCTCTCACTCTCTGTGCACAATCTCCTCCCTTGCTCGCTCGCATCCTCGGAATAATCCACATCTAGGGCAAGCTGGCTGAGAGGCGATCACAGCTCAGCTCCTCTCTTCAGCCTGGGAGAAGAAGAGGCGGTACTAACCCTTTTTAACGCAGGAGGGAAAAAGAACAGCAAATTTTGAGCGCACCGGAAGATACGGAGAGTCGAAGAGCAGGATTTTTCCATCAGTGGACACCGTTTATTTATACATATTGTTTATATATCTATATATATTTGTACACACGCTTATAGATATTTATATATAGATTCAATTATCCCTGTACATATCCGTATTTGTGCTCGTCTGTTTATATTAATATTTTTATATGTATTTGTGTGTGTAAATATATATATATATATATATATATATATATAATAAGCAAAACATATATATCCATATATATATATATATCCATATATATGAATTTATATGCTTATCACTGTGATACAAGAAGATTCTCATCTCATCGGGGCTGGTCTCTGGTTGTGATCGTATCCAATATTTTCAGTATTTGAGCTACTACGTCAAGAGGACAAAGACGCCGAGCCCATTTTGTATTTTTCTTTTCCTGTTGCTGCATCCCATCTCCGTCTCGATCTCCATTTTTCCCTCCTTCACTTCACAGCCGAGAAGCCGAGAGCAACGGGATTTGACAAAAGAGGGCGAGAAAAAAAACTCAAATTCCTGTGATTAGTGTGCTTTTCCGCTGGCATCTGCGCTCCGTTTAGCCCATCGCGGCGCCGTGTGACATCAGCCCAGCGTCCGCCCAGCCAGCATGCACAAACACCACCACTGCTGCAAGTGTCCAGAATGTTATGAGGTGACCCGAATGGCGGCCCTGCGTAGGATGGATGCCCCAGCCTACGGGGGAGACTGGCAGGCAGAGCCCTATGGATACCCGCCCGGGTATGGAGGAGGCCAAACCTTACCCGCTCCGGCCTCGGGGGGAGGAGGCAACATGGGTGGAGGAGGAGGAGGTGGCGGAGGAGGAGGAGGAGGAGGTGGAGGAGGGGGAACCTTAGGTAGAAGTAAGGGCAAGATGATGTCTGGCGGTGGGCCTGGAGGCCCCAATCCTAAAGGCCAATCCAAAGGGGGGCCGAAAGTAAATGGCAACAACTCAAGTGGACAAGGAGGATGGTGGCCTGAGTGCACCTGCACCAATCGGGAGTGGTATGACCAGGTAAGATGCTCGGACATGTTTGGGATTTAGGTGTTTAGGGAATGGTTCTGATTCCCATTCATTCATCCTCTTCAAACCTACACTAGCTATGACTGACTGTTTCTTTGGACCTCTGTGTAGGGAATGGTTCTGATACCGATTCTTTAACCCTCTTCAAATCTAGACTGGCTAAGATCGAGAGATTCTTTGGGTCTTGGTGTAGGGAATGGTTTAGATACCGATTTAGTAACCCTCTCCAAATCTACACTAGCCAAGATTGAGGGTTTCTTTGGACTTTAGTCTAGGTAACTGTTCTGATACTGATTCTTTCACCCTTTTCAAATCCAGAGTAGATAACATGCAGGGATATGTTTGGGCTTTGGGGTTAAGGAATGGTTCTGATACCAATTCATTAAACCTCTTCAAATCTAGACTAGTTAAGATTGAGAGTTTCTTTGAATCTTGGCATAGGGAATGGTTCTTCTGACAGTGATTCATTAAACAAAGATTCAAAGACATACTCTGGATTGCTTAATACCATTTACTGTTGCGCATCTCATTTGCAATTTTGACTGATGCCTTTGCCCAGTAAGACCTCTTGGTAAAATTGTAAAAGAATAATTTTTACCCCTGTAGTAAGCCACCATGTATTGTACTTCTTCCAGTTTGTCATCTCTTAGCCTGCCTGGTAGGCAGCAGTGTGGGAAGGACAGAACAGGACTGATCCAGTTTGGGTGCACACATGGAGATAATGTTTGTGCATTTGATGAGTAATGCTTATAGATTTGAACACGCCTTGACTTCTGTGCTGATTCAGGTGTCCTAGGCCCGAAAAAAATGGTGCATTTTTTTGTCACAGATGCAGTTATGTAAAGACGTCTCATCACAAGCTGAGAAGACACTTGACTATTGCCTCGTGTTTTGAGATAATGAAATACCATCACTTCCCATTCTTATTGATGGACTCCATTTTATACAACAAGAATCCCGATTTTAATGAACACTCACGGCTGTAATCCTGTCATGCTTCCAGCCCAGATTATGAATGAAACTGCCACGTTGCATGTTTTCCATTTTGGGTCTGAGTGTATTTACATGAATGACATTACAGTTGAGAGGACGTGGGGGGGGGGGGGGGGGGGAGGGGGGGTAAAAAAAAAGGCCGTTGCAGCCTCGGAAGTGTTAACTAAGCAAGGTGGATGTATGTGAGCTCAAGTGGGGGGAAGGGCCATGCTTGTTGAGCATGAGATTCAAGGAACGGTTCCTTGCCATGCATGAGTATGTGTCAACGTAGTGTGGAGCCGCCGCATTGGCTGTTTTTTTGGGTCCCTACGCCGCATTTTAAACTGTGTGTGATAGGCTTCAGGAGCAAGGAGGTGAGAAAAAGAAGAAGAAGCGGCAGCACAGGGGCAAAATGGAGGCTGGGTTTTTCAATGATGCCCCTGAGCAGAGACGCAGCTTGGATAGAGATAAGGAAATGCAGCGCCTTTTTTCCCTCTCCCCATCTATACTCTGCTTTCATTTCACACAATCGCCACAATGTGCGATTATGTAAGCAATTACTGTCACGTAAGTCATTTGTATAACTATCTTCTATTGCTCATTTAAAGCCGGCCATATCACAAATGTTTTTGTTTTTGAGACAAATCTCTATCCTTGTGATCTTGAACATACATCTAGGAGGTTGTACCCGTTCTAAAAAACTAACAGAAAATACCTGATTGTCTTTTTTATTTAAAGTATATTGTACCTTTTTTTTTGCCAAATCCTGATCCTTGTGGTCGTAAGCATACACCATAAACCTCTACCCATTCTAAAAACAACGCAGCAAATACCCATGGCAAGCAGATTTAAGATAAGTTTTGTGTAATTTACATTTCAACAGTCTTTCTGACTATCGTAATTACAGTTAAAATAGTTGGAACTTTTGTTCAAGATATTTGTAACGTAATTGTGACTAGTCAAAATGACAGTTAGAGATATCCACCACGACAAACCCCAATTCCAATGAAGTTAGGACGTTGTGTAAAACGTAAATTAAAAACAGAATATAATGATTTGCAAATTATTTTCAACCTATATTCAATTGAATACATTACAAAGACAAGATATTTAACGAATCATAATTGTTTTTCTTTTTGTTGCAAATATTCAAAACGTTACAAAAAACCTGGGACGGGGGCATTAAAAGACAGAAAATTGAGGAATGCTTAAAAAAAACAAAAAACTGTTTGGATCATTCCACAGGTGAACAGGTTAATTGGAAACAGGTGAGTATCATGATTGAGCATAATAGAAACATCCCCAAAAGGCTTAGTTGTATAAAAGCAAGGTTGCGGTGAGTTTCACCACTTTGTGAACAACTGTACAGTAGTCCAACAGATTAAGAACATTTTTCAATGTACAATTGCAAACAATGTAGGGATTTCTTGATCTACGGTCCATAATATCATCATAAGATTCAGAGAATCTGGAGAACTCTTTGCACGTAAGCGGCAAGGCCGAAAACCAACATTGATTGCCCGTGACCTTCGATCCCTTACGCTGCACTTCATTAAAAACCAGCATCATTGTGTAAAGAATATTGCCATGTCGGCTCAAGAACACTTCAAAAAACCATTGTCAGTTCATACAGAAGATACCCGTTGTAAAATCCAGACAGCAAATGTCCATTCTAATATTCCATGCGGATCTAAGTCACATCGGAATAAAACATGCTGGAATTGTATAGAGATAGGGTGATGGAAATGAGAGAAATAAGCCAATAAAGGCAGGCAGTGTGGCGAGGGGGAGGTATTGGTGGTGGTGGGTGCGGGGGTGGTGGGTTATGTAATAGGAGGGAGCCGGTGGTGCTATCAGAGAGAGGAAGAAGGCCTCTGACAGCGTGGACGAGCATCTGTCCCTCCTTCCCTTCAAACCAAGCCAACCATATACGAGCGGGATAAACCCACCCTGACAAACAGCTCATCCTAGGGAAATGTGGAGTGTAAGGACCCCTCCCCCGTTACATGGCTAACTTATACACAGCCTGGAGAGCAGGGTAGAAATCAAACATACCCAGGCACATCGAGTGTGCTTTGGCTTTCATAAGTCGTGTGGCGGATGCGACAGGAGGCACTAACCTTGCACAGTCATTCCCAACCTTTTTAGCAAAACGTTGATAACATCATTGACATTGTTGTGTTCCGTAGACTATATAAAACGCCTCCTATCAGTCCGCATTATAGAGAGGTCATTTAAAAAAACAACATTTTATAGTTTCACCCCTTCCACGTGTAAAACACATTGAGATATATTAAAACACACTTTTTAAAGTGTATGCCCTTTGTGCCTGTTTTCACGCTCACGCTTTCAAGAAATGTTTAACATCACTGAGGAAACGAAACAAAAAGTCACTTGCACGCTGCACAGTTTTCCAAATAATAGAAAAAGTGTGCTTGCTTCTAGCTGTTTGTCACTCCTAGTTGGAAGTTTACTGTAAAACTGACAACAAAAGTCTGCAATTTTAATGCTAGCATACAATACAAAACGCCATACCAAAATGAGCATAGATGTTTTGGTAATTTTTAAACCTTCAAACAACTGCTACTTCAACACACATGCAGCAGTAACACATCCAACAAAAGAGAATTATCCATCCATCCATTTTCTGAGCCGCTTCTCCTCACTAGGGTCGCGGGCGTGCTGGAGCCTATCCCAGCTGTCATCGGGCAGGAGGCGGGGTACACCCTGAACTGGTTGCCAGCCAATCGCAGGGCACATACAAACAAACAACCATTCGCACTCACATTCACACCTACGGGCAATTTAGAGTTTTCAATTAACGTGCATGTTTTTGGGATGTGGGAGGAAACCGGAGTGCCCGGAGAAAACCCACGCAGGCACGGGGAGAACATGCAAACTCCACACGGGCGGTAGCAGGGATTGAACCCGGGTCCTCAGAACTGTGAGGCTGATGCGCTAACCAGTCGGCCACCGTGCCGCCCAAAAGAGAATTAATCATTGTATATTTGAACACAAAATTGTTCAATCAAACCTTTCAATAACAAAGGTTGGCTAGCCTAATGCTAACATATAATGCAAAACGTCATATAGGCTAACAGAAGTTAGCTCGATGTTTTGGGAATTCTAAACCCTCATTCAAACAACTGCTTCTTTAACACACCTGGGGCAGCAACGCATACAAAAACAGCATACCACAGGTATCCTTTTTTTTTTTTTTTTTGGCGTATCCGAATCTTGCTTGTAACTCAAATTTGTGTTGCTACCTAATGCAAAGAAAATCGACCGAGCAACGTACTACTCATAACTAAAAAAATGCGTAAGTTGAGGCACTGGTTAGTCAAGGTACTGCCATACATAAGAAGTGAACCCTCAAGCTAGCAAAAATGAATAAAAAAAAAAAAAGACTTTTGGGAGCTTCAGGAAAAAAAAAAGCCTAGAACAAAAGGTTGTGTTCCGGATTAAAATGAAGGCTGAATATCCAGAGATTGTCAAAAGAAGCACATAATTCTTCTATTTCCAGCATTCGATCTTTGTGAAGCTGGATTTTCCAAAACAGCAGTGACCAAAAGAAAATCATAGCGAAGACTCGACGTAACTAACACACTTCAGATGTCATTGTCTTGATTAGCCCAAGATTGGACCGGCTAATTAAAACTACATTTATCACAATAGTGAGTTGTATTTTTAATCATTTCTTTATATTTGTTTCTATTCTATTACATTATTACTTTACATAAAACAGGTCAGTAACACAGAAAAGGTTGGGGACTGCTGATTAAAAAGACATGCTTTTTGAATGTAAATTTTGAGACTGGAGTCTTATCGGGAGCTTCAGTCAGAAATCTCACCTCATTTTCCCCCCAGCCACCAATCTGTCGTTGTGCAGCTCTGTAGCTATGATTGTCTTTAAACATTCATGTGATTTTACTTTATTTATAACCACACAGGCTCATTTTCTTCTCCAAAATCCTGTTTCGTTTATTACAGGTCCTCCATAGTGTCTGCACGTGCCGTGGTTTTGGATTAATTCACAGGCACAGTTGGCGTTCCATGTTGAACACTCCCATAGGTGATTTCCACTTGAAAGCCTTGAGGCTTTGATCAGAAATGCTTGTGCGCGCATGTGTGTCTTCCAGTCACATTGAGTTATCGGTGTCATGGGCGCGTACATCCGTCTGATGAGATTTTGTCCTCAATGATGCGATTTGCCCTTCCTTGTAACAGCATCCATGGGTATTAACAAACGGTCTCATTTTGTGCTACATGTGCGAATGTCTTGCGCTTTTTGCCGTCTTGAAAACGGCCATTTTAAATTGTTTTATCTCTTCCTCATTTATGCAATAGCACCACTTCATACAACCCCAATTCCAATGAAGTTGGGAGGTTCTGTTAAAAACAGATACAATGATTTGCAAATCATGTTCAACCTATATTTAATTGAATACATTACAAAGACAAGATATTTAATGTTCTAAATGATACACTTTTTTTAAATGATACACAATTTTATGGCTGCAACACGTTCCAAAAAAGCTGGGACAGGGTCATGTTTACCACTGTGTTAAATCACCTTTTCTTTTAACAACATTCAAGAAACGTTTGGGAACTGAGGACACTAATTGTTGAAGCTTTGTAGGTGGAATTCTTTCGCATTCTTGCTTGATGGACAGCTTCAGCTGTTCAACAGTCCGGGGTCTCCGTTGTCGTATTTTACGCTTCATAATGCGCCACACATTTTCAATGGGAAACAGGTCTGGACTGCAGGCAGGCCAGTCTAGTACCCGCACTCTTTTACTACGAATCCACGCTGTTGTAACATGTGCAGAATGTGGTTTGGTATTGTCTTGCTGAAAGCAAGCAGGGGCGTCCATGAAAAAGACGTTGCTTGGATGGCAGCATATGTTTCTCCAAAACCTATATTTACCTTTCAGCATTAATGGTGCCTTCACAGATATGTAGGTTACCCATGCCATTGGCACTAACACAGCCCCATACCATCACAGATGCTGGCTTTTGAACTTTGCGTCCATAACAGTCCGGATGGTTCTTTTCCTCTTTGGCCCGGAGGACACGACGTCCACAATTTCCAAAAACAATTTGAAATGTGGACTCGTCGGACCCCAGAACACTTTTCCACTTTGCATCAGTCCATCTTAGATGAGCTCGGCCCAGAGAAGCCGGCGGCGTTTCTGGGTGTTGTTGATAAATGGCTTTTGCTTTGCACAGTAGAGTTTCCAGTTGCACTTACGGATGTAGCGCCGAACTGTATTTACTGACATTGTTTTTCTGAAGTGTTCCTGAGCCCATGTGGTGATATCCTTTACACATTCGCCTGAGGGATCGAAGGTCACAGGCATTCAATGTTGGTTTCGGCCTTGCCTCTTACATGCAGTGATTTCTCTAGATTCTCTGAAACTTTTGATGATATTATGGACCATAGATGATGAAATCCCTAAATTCCTTGCAATTGTATGTTGAGGAACATTGTCTTTAAACTGTTCGATTAGTTTCTCACGCACTTGTTCACAAAGAGGTGAACCTCGCCCCATCTTTGCGTGTGAATGACTGAGAAATTCAGGGAAGCTCCTTTTATACCTAATCACGGCACCCACCTGTTCCCAATTAGCCTGTTCACCTGTGGACAGGTGTTTGATGAGCATTCCTCAACTTTCTCAGTCTTTTTTGCCTCCTGTCCCAGCTTTTTTGGAACGTGTTGCAGCCATAAAAAGTTAATGATTATTGGCTAAAAACAGTAAAGTTTATCAGTTTGAACATTAAATATATTGTATTTGTAGTGTATTCAATTAAATATAGGTTGAACATGATTTGCAAATCATTGTATTCTGTTTTTATTTATGTTTAATACAACATCCCAACTTCATTGGAATTGGGGTTGTAATTATGATTTTATTTATGTGTTACCGAAGGTTAGTGATAGACTAGTAACACAGTGATTCCCCACCACTGTGCTGCGGAACATAAGTGTGCTCGGACATGTAAATGAATCAGAATCAGAATCATCTTTATTTGCCAAGTATGTCCAAAAAACACACAAGGAATTTGTCTCCGGTAGTTGGAGCCGCTCTAGCACGACAACAGACAGTCAATTGACAGAACACTTTTGAGACATAAAGACATTGTTTTTTGTCAATGTCTTTATGTCTCAAAAGTGTTCTCTGGAGACAAATTCCTTGTGTGTTTTTTGGACATACTTGGCAAATAAAGATGATTCTGATTCTGATTCTGAAAATGACTAATACCGTGGAGCCGGACCGCAAATAGTGCGACTTGCTTAATACTGATGACTAATTTGAGTAGACACTTGAGTTTGTTTGTGGTTGGGGGGGATAGTTCTTGTTACGTATAAAGTTGCATTATTATTTCTTATCATTTCATCCATAAATACCTATTCAAGCATATTTGTGCTTCAGCACCCGTGGATTCACCTATTTCCTGACCCCCCCACACCCCTTTTTTTGTCTATTTTTTGTAATTTTTATTTTATCCTTGCGGGAGGTGAGCCATTCAAATGGGACATGATATGGGAAATAGGCAGTCTGGAATATGTCTTGAGTTTGGATTTGAAGAGAGATTCCAGAGATGGGGGGGCGAAGTGACTGAAGGCTCTGTCCCCCACGGTGGGCAGACAGACACAATGGACATTAAGGTGGGTGGAGGACGAAGCTATATATAGGTATATATATATATATATATATATATATATATACACACATACAAAATATGGCGGGGCAAGCTTATTGATAGCTTAGAAGGTGCAGATCAGTATTTTATATTGGATGCGGTATTGGATAGGGAGCCAGTGGAGTTGTTGCAGGGCTGGAGTGATTTGATGAGTGGAGGGGGTCCTTGTGATAATACGGGCGGCAGAGTTCTGGAGAAGCTTTAGTTTTTGTAGTGACTTGTTGGGGAGTTGCAATAATCCAGTGTTATTTATGTGTGCTTGGAAGGAGAGAGTGCTGTTGAGGATGACACCAAGACTCTTAACCTGAGGGGAGGGGGAAACTGAGGAATTATCAAGTGTAATGGAAAAACTGTCAGTTTTGGCTAGGATGGACTTGGTAGCTTTGTGTCGGATTTCTGTTTTATCACTGTTGAGTTGTAGAAAGAAACCAGTGTTTCGGTTTAAAGAAACAGACAGCAAGGGAGGCGGGATTAAAAATGGTGGAGCGGTAGAGCTAGGTGTCATTTGCGTAACAGTGAGTAAGTTGAACCTTACGGAAAATATTGCCAAGAGGTAGGATGTAGGCGATAAAGAGGAGGGGCCCAAGACAGAGCCCAGGAGTACACCAAAAGAAACAGGGGACGGATGGGATTTGAATGATTTCATTTTAACAAATTGGGTGCGGCCGGACAGGTAAGAGCTTAACCACTGGAGGGGTGGGTGTGTAATGCCAATGTGATGGAGTCTGTTCAGGAAGCTGGTGTGGGAAATGGTATCAGAAGCTGCAGTCAGATCAAGGAGGATGAGGATGGTGAGTAGGCCAGAGTCAGTTGTCACGAGGAGGTCATAGCCTATTTTGGTGAGTGCTGTTTCAGTGCTATCGAGGGGATGAAACCCTGAAATTGTCCATACAGATTATTGTAAGTAGTTCTTTACACGATCAGGATTTTTGGGGCCAATCACCGATCACAGAGTTTAAAAAAATTACAACCGATCACCGATCCGATCACAAGATTGAGGAATGTGTCTATTTCAATGACCTGTTCATTTACTGTGTATACTTGTGTACTTAATTGCTTAAAAAAATATATTTACAATAAATAATGTATCTTTGTTCCTCTATTTATGCCAGTGAGGCATAGTGACAGACAGAACGGATGAATGGTATTCTATTAGATGGCAGGAAGTAAATACAGTAATTAATGTATCCACTTTTTGTGACATTTTTGTTTGTCGGTGTGCCGTGAGATTTTTCAATTGTAAAATATGTGGCTTGGCTCCATAAAGGTTACTGCTCTAGTTAGACCGTGTATTCTAATCAGTCAGGTCAAACCAACATTACAACATGACTGAAATAATGGGTGCAAACTTACTGTAATTAAATTACTTTATTTTTAATTACTTCACCCACACCGAAACTTTAGAGCATGATTCGACAGAACAGCGGCATGTTTACGTACAACCGTTCGTGCTACCACTAGCTTGGTAGGCTACATAACCTTTTGTTGCCTCCAATTAATGCATGTTTTTGGGATGTGGGAGGAAACCGGAGTGCCCAGAGAAAATCCACGCAGGCACGGGGAGAACATGCAAACTCCATACAGGCGGGGCCGGGGATTGAACCCGGGTCCTCAGAACTGTGAGGCTGACGCTCTAACCAGTCGGCCACCGTGCCTCCCGTTTATTTATTTTTTTTAAATAACTTTATTGGCCGTCAGATACTTACAGTACTACTAAAAAAGACACGCGGCAAGGCTAAAAATAAACTAGCTTTTGGATTCAAATATACTGTGCACGATGGCGACGCAGAGTAAACGTCTTTTGCTGAGGCGATCAATGACGTCACTGATCGGATCGGCGAATTATGACATTAAAGCCGATCAGCATAAAATGCAAAATATCGTCCGACACCGATCAGGCCGATAAAATCGGTCTAAAGTCTAATTGTAAGAGGAGCTGGGAAGCAAAGGTCTTTTCCAAGATTTTTGAGAGAAATGGGAGGTTGGAGATGGGATAAAGATTATTGAAATAATTTGGATCTAAACTGGGTTTTTCAGTATCGGGGGTTATGACTGCAGTTTTGAATCACGGGGGTCCACTGTATTTCATTTAAATTTTAATTTTCACTTGTCTGCTATAGCAAATGGTACAAGTACCTCAATGGACGCACACACACACACACACACGAACAATGATGCCAGACACAGACCTTTAGCTAAAAACAAAGTGTTCCTGTCCCATGAGAATAAAGAGAAGTGGCTGAATCATGGGGAGAAAAATGCACTGTGAAACAAGGTAGACAAGATACACTGCAATATTTATTTGCACTTTGACAAAGGTTTGCTTTTTGTGTACTGTAAGCGAGCCAGTGACCAAGCGGCCCTGGAAAAAAAAAAAGTCAAGACATCTAGTACATGGTCCACACCGCCATTATGTGAGCGAGATGGCCGATGACCCGAGCTGCGTTTAACTCCCACGTCGCACCTCTGCAGCGCTGGTGCGGAGGTGGCTGTGAGGC
Source organism: Phyllopteryx taeniolatus (assembly GCF_024500385.1). Lineage (NCBI taxonomy): Eukaryota > Metazoa > Chordata > Actinopteri > Syngnathiformes > Syngnathidae > Phyllopteryx > Phyllopteryx taeniolatus. The sequence goes on along the minus strand of NC_084511.1, from coordinate 23,040,710 downwards.
GAAAATGTAGGATTCCCAAGGCGGTGCGATAACGCTTGGTTTTTGCTCATTAGCAGAAGTGGCAAATGTACTCACACCCTGTACTTAGGTAGTACAGATATCTGTTTTCAAATATAGGTCGAATAATAAGTCTTTTGAAAAATAAATACTCAAGTAAAATACAAATACCTGAAAAATCTACTTAAGTACAGTAACAAAGTAACTGTATTTGGTTACTTCCCACCGCTGCTCATTATGGCAGCTTTGTGCGGCATCTCTTTGGTTGCTACAGGTGGAGTTGTCCTACTGGAAACCGAGGCTTTCGAGTCTCAATAGCAAGGTCTTTGAGCATTTATTCGATATCCTACGAGCGTGCTGAATTCTTAATATACTAGTACACTCTTATCCTCACTAGTAAGACCATTCAGTACACGAGTAGAATGATTATGTCTTACTAATGCCAATTTTTTCCTCCACTGTTAGAAGAACTTTATGTTACGGGTGAGGCAAAGCTACGCACTAGTGGAAATCTGTGCTACTAGTACTACTATTGAAGTGTTAGATGTTAACTAGTAGATTTTGATCATGTCACAAGTAGTACGAGCAGCACGCTGTTGTCATAGGTGCACAGTTTTTGCCTTACGAGTCACATGTAGATGATGTTGTAGTAGGGTGCCCTAGTCGTATAGTGGAAGGAAGTAGTCGAAAAAAGTCACCAGTAAGAAATAGTAATTCTACTAGTGAGCAGTAGTTGTTCTACTTGTGTGCCCTAGTCACTATACTAGTGTGCAGAAATGACTGTAGTGGAAGGCAGTAGTGGAAAAACAGTAAGACATAGTCATTTTATTAGTGCACCCTAGTCGTTCTACTAGTGCGCTGAATTGTCTTACTAGTGAGGACAAAGAGCGTACTAGTACAAGGACAATTCAGCGCACTAGTAGGAGAGAAAAAACAATTCTCAAACAGCTTGCCATACGCCTGTGTGTTCATATGGTAGTTGTCACAGGCAAAGTATCAGCTCCCCTGCCCCCCTCCCTGCCAGAAAGGAGAGGGGAGAGGATTGTTGTTTGTTTGTTTGCTTGCTTGCCTGCCTGCTTTGTTTTATGTTTTTTTTATTTTTTTTTTGCTGATCGCAGAAGCGACTGGCCTAGAAAATGACAGCGTGCCGGACTCCTGAATCAGCAATGGAGGCGGCAGGAATACAAGCCAGACACAAGGGACTTTAGTGGAATTGTGGGGCAGCATTAAGTAAAATATGGCTATTAATTAAAAGAAACTCATAAAATTCTGTATTGCTGATTTATGTTTGAGTAAAGCAGGGTACACGCATACAAACAATCAGGAAAAGGTTTAGCATTTTCCATCCCCACAATTCCAGATTTGTCTGTGAAAATGTATTGTAAAGAATTATCCTGTGGTGTGGGGTGCGTTCGGAATGATTTTACCTCCCCGATCTGCTTGGTCAGGAGAGACAATTGTAAATACAGTATTAAAACTATTCACTATTTATGATCGCAAATCCTTATGTGTGTCTTCAACATGGAGTTCAGCCAATCTACGGACTCTGTGGTTGTAATATTGAAATGTAACGATAGCCAATTAAAGGTAAAAGACGACCTCCCAGAAACATGAATTCCCCCCCCCCCAAATATTGTTCCAGCAGGGGGTTCCTGCTGTGGATGTGGAATCGATATCAGGCCTAATTTGACCATTTCCCTTTCTTCCGATCGAAGTTGGCAAAGGCCCGATTCTCAGATTTGTTTTTGAAAGATTATTCAAAGCGATTATCATGTGGTGTGGGGTGTGTTGAGATCCGTTCGAAAAATGTTCAGGGTCAATCGTAAATACAAAACCTGTTCAATAGTTACAATTTAAATTTTTTATTGTGTGCGTTCAACATCGAATTCAGCCAAACCACGACCTCTGTGATTGATATCTAACACGGAACAAGAGCAATTTAACCATTGTCATAATGATAATCGGGCCAAATTCCAGCATTTTCCCTCACTTCTGATCGAAGTCAGCAATTTCGCGATTCTCGGATGCTTCTGAAAGATCATCCTGAGTGATTATCCTGTGTTGTGTGTTATGTTATGACTCATTTTATGATTCACTGGGGTACAGTCATAACGACAATTAGGTGGAAGTTTAGTTTTTTCCCTCCTTTTCAATCAAAGTTGGCAAAGGCCAGATTCTCATATGTTTCTGACAGATCATCCTGAATGATTATCTTGTGGTATGGGGTGTTTTAAGAATAATTCCTATAATAATTTCCTCTTCAATCTGCTCTGAAAACAGTTGGGGCCGACAATCAAAATGTTTTACCCGTTCAATAGCTACCATCGCAAATCCTTAACTGTGTGGTCAACACAGAGTTGGGCCAATCAACAGATTGTGACATAAAATGTAACAATAACCAATTAAGAACCATGCTGAAGCTTCTTCTACTCTTTTTCCTACTACTGTTTCTTCTTCTTTGTATTTTACGGCAGTCTGGATTCCCTGTGGAAACATGCTGCCTCTCACAGGTCAGTCTTGGTACTACGACAGACGTCTGGTTTTAAAGGAGGAGACTCACGATTGGCAGTGGAGATATGCTTGTGTGTGTGTTGTGCTGTCATCTCAAGTGCACCACACATGAATAAGAGCAGTAAGCACACACTTGTCGATTAGTTTCCTCATCGTGTGTGGGGTCTCTCCTATTTGAAAAATCGGTTCAGATGTTTAAAGTCGCTATGTTTTGTGTTCTAGCAAGCGAAATGCGAGCATCCTCTGCAAGGTAACATCCCCCACATGTTCTCATGGCTTGGGTGCAGATCACAATCAATATGAGTGGAGAGCTCCTGAAGCTTTCTCACTCCTCTTCATTTCTGTGGGGGTGTGCGGGTGCTTTCAGAGCTGCTTGTGCTTTTATTGCTTTCATCCGGCTATTTTATCAGCTCTTGTTCCGGTCACAGTTGAACATCAAGAAGAAACATCCTGCGATTGTAGCTTCTTATTTATTCCAAACAAACTTGCTTGTTTTAATATATATTAATATAATGTTTTTAATCGTGATGAGTCTTGCGTTTCCACTGCGGGCTGCGTAGGCCCCATGCCAATATCTTACATCATACCATAGCAATGAAAGAATCTGTAATTTGCCAGGAAACCCGTTCAACATGAGAGTGACGTTCCAGATCCACCCGCGATAGGTGAAAATTAGTAATATAGAGAGACCATTTTTTTCATATAGTTTTACCCCTGCCACACGCTTTCATTTAACTCATTTAAACTTATCAAAACGCACTTTTTAAAGTATTCCTTAGCGATTGTTGTCACTCTCTTGCTGTCAAGAAATGAGAGACTATGATATAACATCACTTTGAGGACACGAAGAGAAGAATATCACTTATGCCTGGATCAGACTACAAGACAAATTTGGTCTATGTCAGACTACTGCCATAAAATCGTGCTGTATCTCGGTCAGACAGTGGCAACATTACACAACATGTATTCTGATACCACCCAATGCCTTCTTTTACGATCACTGGGCTTTATCTTGTCAAATCAAACACTGTCGGAGAGACATGACCAGAAAACGTGTCACCTTTCACCGCAACCGGATACAACCGTAACCATGGCAACAGCAATTTGTTATTGTTATTTGCATGGTAGAGTTTTCACTTGCATTTGTAGCTGTAGCGATGTTAACTGACCATGTTTTTTGGAAGTGTTCCTAAGCCCATGTGGCAATATCCTATACAAAATTATGCCAGTTTTTAATACAGTGCTGCCTGAGGGCTATAAGGTCAAGGACATTGAATGTTGGTTTTCAGCCTTGCTGCTTACGTGAAGAGATTTCTCCAGATTCTCTGATTCTTTTGATGATATTATAGACTGTAGATGATGAAATCCCCAAATTCCTTGCAATTGTACATTGAGAAATGCTGTTCTTAAACTGTTGGACTATTTTGCTCGCGCAGTTGTTCACAAAGTGCTGAACCTCAACCCACACTTGCTTGTGAACAACAGAGTCTTTCAGGGATGGTCCGTTTATACCCAGTTGTGATACTCACCTGTTTTCATTTAACCTGTTCACCAGTGGAATCTTTAAAATAGGTGTTTTTTTGTGCATTCCTCAACTTTACCATCTTTTGTTGCGCCAGTGGGCAATTTAGAGTCTCCAATTCATGCATGTTTTTGGGATGTGGGAGGAAACCGGAGTGCCCGGAGAAAACCCACGCAGGCACGGGGAGAACATGCAAACTCCACACAGGCGGGGCTGGGGATTGAACCCCGGTCCTCAGAACTGTGAGGCTGACGCTCTAACCAGTCATACACCATGCCGCCTATATGTATGTATGTGTATATATATATATATATATATATGTATGTATATATATGTTTGTATGTATATATGTATATATATATATATATATGTATGTGTATGTGTGTATGTACTATGACAATTCTGGAGCGAGTGGGGACGACTTGGGAATGTCGAAACCTATGTTTGCAATTTCTCCACTGCATTTTTCATGGCTTGCTGCAAGTGTACAGTACATGACACACATTTCAACATTCGCAGTGAACTCATGCATGCATCTTTAATTCATTGTAGAATGTGCAGTTTGCTATTCTGGTTCAAGAACATTGGGATGTATGGGACCAACGTACTTATTTTGGGGTAAATATTTATTGGTTGAGTGAAGGTTGGTGAATCTGTGTGCGTGTGTCAGAAAAGGACATTTGGCATAGCTGTTTTGAGTGCCATCTCTGTCTAATGCATTATCCAAGCAGCCCTTGAGCCATTTGGTCTGGCCTCTCATTTGTATTTGTGTGCGTGTGTTTCACTGTTCTTCCTGTCTGTCATCTTCCTCCTGTCTCCCCCTGCCCCCCACTTACATTTTTTATGCTCGGTCTGGATTCGTAGAGGAATCGGCGGCCGCAGCAACACGCTGCGTCTCAGTGGTATTGCTACACTTTATAATACTGTACATGTTGGGGTATAGCACTTTTACACAGATGTACTTGTGTATTAATTTTATGTTTTAACAGGGAAAAAAACCCTGTAGTTCATGTAGAATATATTTGTACCACTTTAAGGAGAAAGAGCAAGTTATAGTGAATCCTCGTTTATCGTGAGGGATTCTTTCCAGACACAACCGTGACAGGTGAAAATCCGCGCTATAGAGTTTTAAAACTAATAATTTTACTATTACGCTAAACACATTTAAACGTATTGAAAAAACTCTAAAGTATTCCTTAGCACATCTTATCATTTTCTTGCTGTCAAGAAATGGGAGACTATCATATGACATCAATTTGAGTAAACGAAAACTCTCACTCGCACAGTTGTCCAAATAAGAGACCAAGCTTGCTTGCTTCAAGCTATTTGTCACTCTTAGATGAAGTTGACTGTAAAATTGACTCATACAAGAGAATTAAATATTTTATACTTAAGCAAAATAATGTCCAGCCAAGCCATATAATTTGATCTAAAGAAAGTCTGCTATCTTAACGCTAACATATAATGCGAAACAAAGCAAACAGAAATTAGCATTGATGTTGCGGTAATTATAAACCTTTAAGAAACTGCTATTGTAACACGAATGGAGCAGCAACACAAGCAAACAGAGCATGCAACAATACTCACAGGCATACAGTGGGTACGGAAAGTATTCAGAGCCCTTAAAATTTTCACTCTTTGTTATATTGCAGCCATTTGCTAAAATCATTTAAGTTCTTTTTTTTTACTCATTAATGTACACACACTTACATTAGGAATTTCAACAATTCCTTTTTCCCCCGTATTTACAGGGGAAAACAGGAATTGTTGAAATTTCTGCAGATTTATTAAAAATGAAAAACTGAAATATCACACAGCCGTAAGTATTCAGGCCCTTTGCTCAGTATTTAGTTGAAGCACCCTTTTGAGCTAATACAGCCGTGAGTCTTTTTGGGAATGATGAAAACCCCTAAAAAGCGATCGCTTAAAAATCTGAGATAGCGGTGGCGCAAACGATCAACCACGATAAAGTGGGGTTCACTATATTATCATTTCCTATTAGCTCAACATAATCTGGAAACCTAAAAAAAACATTTCTCAATTCTGTTGTTTGGTTTAGGAAATAGAAACCATCCCGGTTTAATACCATGCATGATTACACCCATCATAGTCTCTTTGACATGGCTTCTGTTATTGCCTTTTTATCCTGTGTTTGCCAGTCAGTGCTGTATTTCAAGAATGCTCCCAATACAAGTGACATTTGGTTACTGTATTTAGATACTATTTTTGAAGTTGATAAGTCACAATTCCCATTCTTATGGCATATTTTTTCAAGTACCATGATATTGGACCTGTAGAAAGAAAATTATCCGCTGACACTTCAAGATAGAATTCCTGGTGACCAATGTTGTTTACCTGAAGTTAAGCTTTTGACGTCGGCTGCAGTGATATCACCGGCTGCCTTCCAAAGATGTTTTGGATAACTGTGAACTTGATTGACAGAACATTTGGGTGCAGGATGTCCAACTCACTGGGCCAGAGGCATATCGTGGCATTGATAATATGCTATTGGTCTGAGGTGGGAGTAAATCATATTCATGCAAGTCATAAATATGTAACCTATCAAGGCTTAAACTTCAAGTTTCAAGGAGGTCCCAAGTAACTGTGGCAAAAACCAAACAAGTCAAGCCAAGTCATGACTTGGGTTAAGTAAGTCAAAAGTGACAACATATACTCGCACATTAGCCATTTTGCATCGGTATCTGTACTCGCATTTGTTAGCTGTACTAACGCATTCACGATCAGTTTTTTAATGGTTACAAACCCGTCTCTGTTTTGTCTATTACTTTATCGTCTTCTCAATTAAACACAGAACTGACATGAAGCTTATTTCATGTTTTACCAGCTATCGGTTAGCTAAACTGTGCTGTTAACGTCGCTTAGCTGTCTTTGTGGGTGTTATCGTGATGGATGAAGTTAGATATCGTAGTTGTTGTGTCTCTTATCTTTGAGTTGCAAACCTTGCATGTTGCCATTCTCATTTTCCTGATTTTATCAAAATGTAATAATCTTGGGAGCTCCCGTCAGGATATTTGCTTCCTGAAGTGGCCTCTGCACGCCACATCATAGCGAACTGGTGGGTTTCTTTGTAAAATAAAACAAATGACACATTGTCTTGAAAATGCAGAATTTTCAAATGTCGACACAGGTTAGACTTGTCAATTCATGTAATTCAAGGCCAACTCAAGTCAAGTCCTTTTCAGTTTTAGCCAAGCAAGTCTCAAGTCCTAAAATTTGTGACTTAAGTCTGACTCGAGGCAAGTTATATGACGGGAGTACATTTTAGTTTGTACTTTATAACTTGAGTAAAGGAGTTGAATCAGTATTTCTTCTACCAGTCTTTCTTTTAACACAAGTATCTGTACTTCTACTTAAGTAAAATGTGAGTGCTTTTGCCACCTTTGGCAAGTGAATAAGACCGGGTGGGAAAGGAAAGCTTGATAAAATGGAGGTGTGGAGAAAAGAAAGGGATGGAGAAAGGCTACCTAATTACCAATAGACTTCAATGTGGGTTTTGCAAGAGACAAGTCAGGCCACATTTCAGCCTCTCCATGTGGTCAAATGTGCTAGCAGGAACATGCTGAACAACACTATGAAGCACAGTAGTTGGGCTCTTGTATATCAAGAGCGTCATTGTCACTACTCTGCTCACTGAGAGATCGCAGATCCCGATCAGCCCGCTTACTGTATAAAACCCAGTATGGGTCGCTGCAGATTAATATTCACCATTAAAATGTCCAATTATGTAATCAGCCAAATCCAAGCTGTGCAAGTGCTCAGTAGAATTTCTCGTCAGGCGGCAATGATTGAAAGGACTGACTGTGAAGAATGACTCAGTCTGATAATTTTATATTTTATTATTATGATTCATTTTGTTTGTTTTAAAACCTATTTAGTATTGACTTAACTATTTTTATCATTCCACAGCAACCCTCCTTGTCTCAGTTGGGTTATTGTATTGCCTGGGGCTTCTCTTACATTGTTGTTGTCATTGTTGTTTTTGTATGATCATGATATTGGTGTCTATCTGTTTTTATGTATTGCGTTGTGCTCGGTCTGTCAAAGCACTTTGTAAAGGTGTGTTTAAAGGTGCTCTATAAATAAAAGTTATGTTTGAGGAAACAAAGACAAGACTCGCTCGCCCAGTTCTCCCAAAAAGTTTAAAATTGTTCTTCCTTCAAGCTGTTTATTCATCACTCTCAGTTGAAATTGACTTTCAAACTGACACGTAAAAGAAAAGAAAAGTAAAACGTGTATAAATGTTCACCCAAACCATGTAGTTTCATCCAATGAAAGCCCGCTAGCTCAATGCTTACATGTAATGGAAAACGTAATAGACAGGCTAATGGAAATTAGCATAGATGTAACAGACAGTATAAACCTTCAAACAACTGCTACTTTAACACAGATGGAGCAGCAATACATCAGAAAGATAATACAACAATACTCAGCGCCGTACTGTATATTCTCTCTGCCCTGTGAGAACAATTATTTGGGACCTTCTCTTCTTCTTTTTCTTGGTCTGTTGATCTGTGGATTTGACTTCAGCACAAAATAAAAACAGCTCAGGCCGTGCTGACAGCGAGCCTAAAGGAGGCTTGAGTGGAGGCATCGGAACCTTGTGTGTCTCTGCAGACATGACAGGAGGTAGCACATCGCTAAAGATGGACTGAGTTTGAACACAGGTTGGAGCCTAGCAGGCCACTTGGCTGACAGGGTTGAGGGTCTGTGATCACCTTCCACTGGGCTCCTTTCATGTCAACAAAAACAATATTCTGAATTTGTTAGCCTGTCTGTGGCATTTCCCGTTATGTGTTAGCATTAAGTAAGTGGACCTTGGGTTTGTGCGCACTACGCAAAAGTAACTTATTTTAAAAATAAAGCAAAAGGATCTCTATCTTGAAAAGGCAGATTTTGAATAGCCTAATAAGGTAATTGCCTGACATTTTTGAAAACACAACAAATATGACAAATAAGAGGTTCCAGTTGCCTTGTTTCAACTTTTGTGGATATCCATGACCTTCATGACTGACAAACTACACAGAAATAATGATTAAACAACATTTTTAGCAAGCACATTGGTATTTAAAAAAAAATTATATTGTGACAGTAGCCTAAGTTAAAAATGACTGGCAGCTATGCTACTAGGCTAACAAACTGTAGTCAGGCAAGACTGGTCAAGTCATGTAGTTCAAGTCAAAGTTGAGTCTTTCATAAGTTTTAGCCAAGCAATCCCAAGTCCTAAAATTGGCAAGGCAAGGCAAATTTATATATATATATATATATATATATATATATATATATATATATATATATATATATATATATATATATATACATAAGATAACTCAATGTCCTTTACATGATTAAAAGCATTTAACAACAGAGCAAAAGACACAAAAAAGTACAGAACAATAAAATATGGTTTAATAAAATTACTAATTTAAAAAATGGAAACACTCTAAAATGCTCAATCATAAGCATGAGGAAAAAAAAGAATAGTTTTAAACTATTTTAAACTGTTTTAAAACATTCACATTTGGGGCTGACTTCACTCTGGTTGCCAAGTTATTCCATTTGTGTGCGGCATAACAGCTAAATCCTGCTTCACCATATTTGCTTTGGATTCCGTGCTCCACTATTTGACCTGAGTCTGTAGATCTCAGAGCCCTTCTACGTTTATATTCCATTGGCATTTCTTTAATGTATTCAGAGCTTAAACCATTAGTTATATATAGACCAGTAGCAGAACATTAATGTCTATCTTATAGCTGACCGGGAGCCAGTGTAGAGACTTTAGAAATTGGAGTAGTATGCTGTGATCTCTTGGTTTTGGTCAGAAACCGAGCTACAGCGTTCTGAATGAGCTGCAGCTGTTAAAGGCTTTTTTAGGGGGGTCCAGTCAGAAAACCATGACAATAGTCAAGTTTACTGGTGATAAAAGCATGCATTAGATTCTCCTAGTCTGCTTGGAACATGCAACCCTTAACTCTGGAGGTGTTCGTCAGCAGCTATAAAGCTGTTTTAGTGATTGATTTGATATGACTGCTGAAAGTTAGATTGGAATCTATCACCACACCAAGGTTTCGGACGTGGTCTTTGTTTTTTAAAGAGAGTGACTAGAGGTATTTACTAACAGCAATCATCTTTTCTTTACTGAAAAAACCCCCACAAAAAACACCCAAAGAAAAACAAAACAGTAAGCCTACCTCGGTTTTGTTGTGATTCAATTTTGGATAATTCAGTTATTTATTTTAATTTGTTTTAGACAGTGACACAACACCTCAATTGAACTGTAGTCATCTGGAGACACTGCTAGATATAACTGTGTGGCATCTGCAGAGCTGTGATAGTCAACATTAAAACTCTAAAGAATGTGACCCAAGGATATCATAAACAGGCTGAAGAAAAGGGGTCCAAGAACTGACCCTTGAGGTACCCCATATGTCATTGCTATTCGATGAGATTGAAAATCGTACAATGGTTATGAAATAACTTTGCCTCCAGGTATGACTTGAACCATTTAAGGACTGTTCCATTGAGGCCTACCCACATTTCTAACCTGTTCAACAGTATGTTATGATCTACTGTATCAAACGTCACACTGAGATCTAACAAGAAATGACACCTTTTCCGAGTTAGTGTTCAACCATACTGTATATCATTTAGCACTTTGATGAGAGGTAATTCTGTTCTGTGATGAGGGCAGCTACTTTCAGAGGTTTAGGAAACTCACCTGACTGAAGTGAGCAATTGATTATTTCACAATAGTTTTCAAAAAGTCAGATGGTATTGAGTCACGACAGCTATTTGATGGTTTCAGCTGCCGAACCATTTTCTCTACAGTTTTCTGGCGACTCAAGTCTGACTTGAGTCCAGTCATGTGACTGAAGTCGAGTACAGCGAGGGAGGCGAGACCCTGCCGCGCTGACTTCAATGTTGGCGAGGCGGTGGGGGTGGATTGGTGTGACGTCACGGGTGTCTCGCAGCTTTGACGTGCTACGTAACTTTCGCTGGTGCTGTTAGTTGGTGACTCACTGTCTTGGCTTTAGATGTGCCATCCACACAATACTGACTGATCAGCAGCATTGTATTGGCAGCTACAGTTGAACCTCGATTTACGAACTTGGAATTGGTTCTTGAACGGGGTTTATGGAAGTTTGTAAATTGAACATAATTTTCCCATAAGAAATAATATAAACATGAATAATTGGTGCGGCACGGTGGGCGACTGGTTAGAGCGTCAGCCTCACAGTTCTGAGGAACGAGGTTCAATCCCCGGCCCCGCATGTATGGAGTTTGCATGTTCTCCCCGTGCCTGCGTGGGTCTTCTCCGGGCACTCCGGTTTCCTCCCACATCCCAAAAACATGCATTAATTGGAGACTCTAAATTACCCATAGGTGTGACTGTTGAGTGCGAATGGTTGTTTGTTTGTTTGTGCCCTGTGTTTGGCTGGCAACCAGTTCAGGGTGTACCCCGCCTCCTGCCCGATGATAGCTGGGATAGGCTCCAGCACGCCCGCTACCCTAGTGAGGAGTAGCGGCTCAGAAAATGGATGGATGGATGGATGAATAATTGGTTCCAGCTTTGACAATACTCCCTATTTTAGAAAACGTTTGTTCACTTTAAACAATATAAATCTATACAGTACTGTATATCAAACACAACAAGGGGTGATCTATGAAAAATCCCTGCTATCACTTGTTAGCTGTTTTTTTGTTTATCGAAACGAGCAACAGCTTTTTGACTTTGTCCAGAAGTTTCTCTCGGTCCTTTCCGAGATACTTCACTCCCTTGGCCATGTCAGCAGCAATGAAAATTAACTTTTTTTTTCCACAATAGTGGCAATTGTGGACTTGTTTTTTTCCATACTGTACTGTACATGCGAGCAAGCTTGGTAACGCATGGGCTATTGATATTTTCCTCAAAATAGTCTTTTTTAGTCCACAGCGAGTCCCTCCCTCTTGCCACGCTTGTCAATTGCTTTTTTGGACCCATATTGAGCCAGCAAAAATAAAGGCGAAAAATACAGAAAAAGCACACAAGCAAAATACCCCACAACGGGAACAAAAAAAGCTGAATGAAACGTTCACACGTTGCGATAAAGTTCAGTCATCGGGGGAATATTTTTGTTCGGTCTGTGATTCATAAATGGAATACTTGGAACATTGAGGCATTCGTAAATCGGGGTTCCACTGTATTTTGTATTTATTCTAATAGAACAAGGCACGGTGGATGAGAGGTTAGCATGCCTATATTGCTTGTGTGAGTTTTTTTCAGTTCACTATTCATGAAATCACTTTTTTTGGAACCTATCCCCAGTTATTCACAGAATAACTCATCTTTTTTGTGCTCTTACTAAAACTCCCTAAGATGTTGAAGTGAGAGGAGTAGCTTCATTTAGTCAGGCTATAGCCTTTTCTAATAGAAAAGTAGTCCTTTGCCCCCACCTTGTGGCATTTGTAGGCATTTACTAAAATTTTGGAAGGTGTCATTTAATTTTCATTAAGATTTTCACCATCAGAAGTCACAAATTGGCCGACTCCTTGCAATCTGGGCCTGTTTATTTAAAAACAAAGCTATTTATTCCGATGTATGAATGGCCACTCAGGTTAATTGTACCTTCTTTTCTGGAAGAGCATTTAGTTGTTCTGCCTTTCACTATATGCCACTGTCATGCATAGATAAAAAAGATACATTATTTGTGGTGTTTAAAAAAAAAATATTTTCAGACAGATTATTTTAAGTGAAATTGGACATTTTTTCACGCATGATGATCTCTCAAAGTACATTAATGTGGTCGGAAATCACTGGTCTAATGAGAATTAATACAAGAAAACTCTGCTTTAACAAAATAAAAAATACTCAATTTTGGGTTTTAATTAGTGGTTGGGAGTCACTATACTACAGTATGCTGTTGAATCACATATATTATAACTCAACATCACACATGGGGAAAAATTCAGAAGCTCTACTTCTCTTTTCTCCTTTTCCCTTTCACTTGAAGGTGACATTTGCCATCCAGTAAGCCACAGCGTGCTTTTGCAACACCGCATGAAGAGGGCGGCTTGTCGACAGCTGTGACGGACTATTAATTAATTAGGCGCTTGTCAATGTGTGTTGTGTAGGGGAAGACGGGATGGTGAGCAGGGGGAGGGGGGGTCAATGAGGGGGCGACAAAGTCACAGTCACAATGCTCAATCATGGGCATCATATCGGAGAACTTTGAGCTTTAATGGAGCTGTTTTATGGGCATAGTAATTATTTTCAGCGTGGCTGTTTATTAGAATAAATAAATGGTTGATTTCCAAAATATGTTGCAGCAGGAAAGAAGGAGAGAGATTCTCAGCATATCACCTAATTAGTGCACCTTTTGTTCTTGACAACCGTTGCAACGTTGTTCACCCATCCTATCTTAAGACCTTCTCTGCCGTATCCCCCCCCCCCAACTATATAACCCCTCCATGGTGTGAATGTGATGTCGGCTGCATGGTAATTGAGTCGCTATTGATTGGACTGCAGCGTGGCGTACAACGGGCCAATGAGAGCGGGAAGAACTGAGCGAGCGCCACCGACTGCGTGCTGTCAGTGTTTTGCAACCGTTACTGAGCCAAGGCGCTTACTGTATTTTACATTCCAAAGGTCTCACGGCACAGTACCAGACAAAAAGGTCACAAACCGTACACAGTGGGTTCCAAACCCACTCGGGATAGGTGAAAATCCACAATACAGAGAAATTTTATGAAAAACATTTTCCGTATAGTTTTAGCCGTCCAACATGCTTTAATCCTTCACTGTAGTACCATATTGTGTTGTAACATGTCTGGCAGCACTGAGCTCTACTGAAGAAGATGCAGCGTAATTAAGAGCAGGAAGAAGAGGCAGAGAAGGTCTTCTAATAAGCTGCAGTAATTGCCATTGTTCCCACAGAGCAGAGAGAATGTATGGCTGCAAGTATTGTCATGTGCTCTGTTTGTATCTGTTGCTGCTCCGTGTGTGTTAAAGGAGCAGCTATCTGAACGTTTACAAATACCATAATATCTATGCTAATTTCCGTTAACCCATCTGTGGTATTTCACTTTATATGTTTGCATTATTCTCGCAAACTTTTGTTTTACAAAATTAGATGGTCTGGGTGATCATTTTAGCATTTAAATACACAATATTTAACTCTGTTAAAAACAGGACATTATTTGAAATTGGCAGTGAAGAATATTACTGGCCTAAAAGTGTTTTACTTGCAAATATTATAATCATTACTTTACTACCGCATTAGCTTAGGTCGTAAACTGACGACCTCCTGTACTAAAAGTGAAACTTTACAAGATTTGGTCTCACATGTTTTGATCTTGCAGGTTTGGGCGCAGGTTTGATGTCATATTTGCCTCTGAAAATGTTGAATTTCAATTTGCCTTCAATCATTAGGGTGTTGGACTGTAGTTGGATCACATAAGATGCCGCTGCGCTTCTGGTTGACTCATCTGCTAAGAGCTGTGATGTCCTGGCCACGTAGCTCTTCCTAAAGTGCCGGTTGCATCATCTACGAGAGTTAGACTCATGTTTGGCAACATGGAGGCTGAGCTGGCATGTTGAGGGGCTCAAAGCACCCATCTCTGTCATGTCAGCCCACCATGCTGTTGTACCCGTGAAGAAGAAGCAGAGAGTTTATGAATGTGACCTTTCCGGATTCATTTAAGACTATGTTTTTATTTATTGTTGCCATAGTTTGCAGTAGTGTGTAAAAGTGCACTACATCACACTGAGAGGCGTTGTGTGTAATATTGCTGTTACTTAATTTATCAAGTGTTAAAGGAGTAGGAACACCTTCCTACTAACTAAATAATGCAATTTTATGTAGAAATGTGCGTGTGAATACCAAAAAGCTTATGTTGAACAGGAATGCTGTAGCATTTATTGTAATGTTGAAATGTCAAAATATAGAATGCGAAATTCAAATCCGTTTAGAAATGTGGAAGGAAGAGGTATACATTTAAATTTGATGTCTCTTAATTTGGAAATTTTGTCAAAAAGATGTGGAATACTGAAGAATGTGTCAATATTGGGAGTGTGAAAAATAGTGTAGTTCCTAAGATATCCTAAATGAGCTGAACTGTTTGAAGTTGGAATGGTTTGAACTTTGAATCAGTTGAGAAGAGGTGGAAGGAGGAGGTCGTTATGTTAAATGTCTGCATTGATTTTGGAATGTTGTCTGGGAAATGTGGAATAATGAAAAATGTTTGAATATCGGGATTTGACAATGTGAAAGATAGTGTAGTTCCCAAGAGGTCTTGAATGAGCGGAAGTGTATGAAGTTGGAGTGTTTTGAATCTGGTGAGAAATGTGGAAGTAGCAGTTCAATATGTAAAATACTTGCATTGATTTGGGAATGCTGTCATTGGAAATGTAAAATATTAAAAAATGTGTCAAAATTAGGAATGTGAAAATGGTTCTTTGGTTTTACTGAATGAGTTGAACAGCTTGAAGTTGGAATTGTTTAAATCAGTTGAGAAATGGTATGTAAATATGTAAAATATTTGCATTAATATGGGAATGTGGAGTAATGAAAAATGTGGTAATGTGGGGAATGTGCAAAATAGATTCAAAGATGCCCTGAATAAGATGAACATTTTCTAAAATGCAAAATTAATTCGGAAAATTAAATATTCAAATTTAAATTTGAATGTGGGAATGGTGTTATGGAAATGTGGAATTCTGAAAAATGTGGGGAATTTCGGTGAATGTGAAAAATAGTTCACAGGATGTACTGAATGAAGTTGGATGTTGGAGGTATTTAAATCAGTTGAAAAATGTTGGAGTATATACTGTATGTACAGTAACATTCTGCATTGATGAAATGTTGTCATGTAAAATGTGTAATACTGAAAAAAATGGAGCTATATTAGGAATGTGAACGATGCTTCTTAAGCTGTCCTGAATGAGCTGAGCTACTTGCATTGTGCATGGTTTGAATCAGTTAAATCTGTTGATAATTATGGACGGATGAATTCAATTTGGAAAAATGTCTGCATTTATTATGCCGGGAATTATTTTCTTTGAAAATGTGGCATTGTGGGAAGGAACAGCAATTTTGGAAGTGTGGAGAATAATTTGGAAGATGTCCTAGATAAGATGACTATTTTGAAATGTGGAAGGAGTAGAGCATTGAAAATCAGAGGCGTTTTAAAAATAAAGAATGCCAGGGTAGAATAATGTGTAATTGCTCCTCAGCATCCGCACTTATATGAAAGGTAAATATTAATATATGAGATAGTTACTTATTGCGGCTCTGTGTTGGAGTGTGTGTGTGACGAGTAAGCACAGGAATGCAAAAAGATGTGAAGCGAGGAGCAGTGCGAAGTGCAGCAGGGGGATGCTGCAAAGTAGGCCTGCTGGCCAATGCTGCGTGCAGGCAGAGGTTGCCATGGGAACGCATTGATTATTTAACAATTGGGATGAAGCCCGTGCCCTGCATTCACTTCTGTGGGTGGCGTTAACGTCTCCAGTCATACACTGCATTAAACGCTATCTAAGGTTGAATATTTGTATTATTTACTTCATTTGTTCCTTCAGTGTATGTAAACAAAGCCATATGGGATATGTGTCACTTTAATTACATTAAAATAGACAAATTGTAGTATACCTCCAATCCTGTACGTAAGGCTTGCATACAGTATTCCACCCATAAGCAATAGATAACACTGGGTTTGAACATTTGTTTCATTTTTGAGGTTGTGTTGCCCTGACCAACCTGTGGTTTTTAGTTGCTATTTTTAATAATGAGGGAAACGCAAAACCATTTACCTATGTTCCATTTTTATCTGAGTGTGCCAGTTATTTATTTCAATATAGATGTTTTTTTTTTTTTTTAAGTTACCGTTTTTCCAATCGCGGTGTTTATTGAAAATGCAGCCGGACAGAAAAAGGTTTGAGGGTAATAGATAGAGGCACAGGACAGACAAGGTGAAGAACTGTAGCAGAAGAACAGTTGAACAATCTAGATCACTGGTGTCAAACTTCAGGCCTGAGGGCCAGATGTGGCCTGTCACATCATTTTATGTGGCCCGCGAAAGCATGTGCGTCCACTTCATGTCATCATAACGGCCCACTAAGGAAATTCATAGCTACAGTGTGGACCGTGACAAAAATGAGTCACACCCATGAATAGATATGACTTCAAGTAACCTTACAAAGGAGTCATATTCTTATTTGAGGACGGGGTTCAAGGCAGTGTTACTGACGTGTGGTGTGTACTTATATAGGTGTTTTAACACCTGTAAGAACCGGGGAGTTGATGTCTAGTTACAAGCTGTGTCATTGTTAGTCCCAGCACAAGCAATGAAATCCTATAATATGCCTCTGGAAACTCATGAGTGAATCCATGCATGGTAGTCAGCTGCTGTACAGAGTTGCTCTGCCGGCGCACTGAGGAAGGGCAGGCTCGGCCCCCTCCACCCGCAAAGGGAGCTGTGCCAGCCTGCCCATCCCGTGGAGGATCCAGTCGGGGGGGACACCACCCACGTTCCTGGAACCACGGCGCTTCCCCAGTCCCACCGAAGCGCCCCGACCAGTCCCCAAGAGAGGTGCAAGGGGATTGGACCACCCCTCGCACCCACTCGCCACCCAGTGTGCCCCACTGCCGCCACCAGGGTGCTCTGGGAAGACGGAAAACAGGCCCGTGTTGCTCGGGAGAGTTTATCGAGCTGTCTTAATTGACGCATTGGCTATAGTGATGCCATATGCCATTCATGCCCAATGAGTTATAAATGTACTGTAGTTTATCCTGTGTCTAGAATACTGGAACTTTCCATTATACATTAAAAAACATGCAAAAATTATGTTTCTTACCTTTTGTTTATTGCACTCTACTGGATGATGTAGTGTAATTAAGAGCAAGAAGAAGAGGCAGATAAGGTCCCCTACTAAACTGCAGTAACAGTCGTGGTTTCCACCAAGTTGAGAGAATATACTGTATGCCTGTGAGTATTGCTGTCTGCTCTGTTTGAATGTGTTACTGCTCCGTGTGTGTTAAAGTGGCAGTTGTTTGAAGGTTTGGAATTACTATAACATCTATGCTAATTTCCATTAGCCCATTTCCTCAAAATGATCTTATACGATCGATTCTTGACAGCCAGAGTGTGAGAAGAGATGGTAAGGAATACTTTAAAAGTGTGTTTTAAGAAGTTTAAATGTTTAAAACAGATGGGAGGGTTAAAAAAAAAAGTTCTGTCTCTATCACGTTTTATCACAATATACATTTTTACGTCCATCCATCCATCCATTTTCTGAGCCGCTTCTCCTCACGAGGGTTGCGTGCGTGCTGGAGCCTATCCCAGCTATCATCGGGCAGGAGGCGGGATACACCCTGAACTGGTTGTCCATTTTTACGTAATGTTATAAATTAGGAATTTATCTTTTACCTATTCATTCGATATTTTTAGTTGTCAACCATTGATTCAGTGTTGGAGAATTACGTTTATAATTTTCTTGGCAATAATCCTCATTCTTTAAATAAAAATTCAATAGATTCTAGGTGTTTACGTAGATCAATGTCTCCAGCCTGAAGAGTGTTTGTAGTTTGACGCATGTACAATCTGGATTGACATCAATCTGTGAAGTGGTGTTGACTTGACCCCTGTAATCCTTAACCTACTTCCCATCATAGGATTATCCAGATGCCGTAAATTACTATTTGGCCCTCGATTGCCTTACTGGAGCACAGACAGACAAAAAATGTGCACTAAGATTTAGTGCATTGCCGCTCAAGTGCTCTTAAATTGAGCATATTCCTCTTCCTTGGGTCAGACAAGAGATAAAAGTGGATGACCATTCTTGGAACCAGGGGGGGGGGGAGGAGGCCGCTAATCCAGTCTAATCCCAGGTACTTGGTTTATTTGCTTGAATGTTTAACAAACGCATGTTGAGATTACAGTACTTGCACTGAGATTATCTTGCTTTATTTTTTTATTTTTTTGTCTCTTTGTTATGTCAGATTGAGATAGGCAGGTTTACACTGTCACACTGCTGTTTTATATTACTTGGTGGATTGATTTAGTGCCTTCAGACTGGCCTCTGGGTTCACTGATACATGTTTGCTTTCTTGGCTACAAATCTTATGACGCAGCAGTGTGTGTTTTTTTTCTCTCTTTTTTTTCAAAGCCAACAAAAGAATCAGAAAATTTGAGAATTTTATTTGTGGTTGCGCAGCTGCGCGAGATTAAAAGATGTGAGTTAAAGTCAACAATTGATGTATTGACGTGAGGTTAACATAGAGCTAAAGATCAATTGACAAGTGTATCCTGATTTAGCAACCGAGCCCCACAATACTGCCGGTCGTCAGTTGATGATGTTATATGTCCGACAGTCAGACCCTATTAATTTCCTTTAATATTCTGACTTTTTTCTCTTAATAATAAGGCATTTTCTTCATAGTATTGCAGTTATTCTCCTAATATTATGGCTTTATTCTCAGAATTGTATTGCAACCTCATTTTCACTAAATTGTGACTTTTTTTCCCCTCTTAATATTAACTTTTTTCTTGTAATGTTGCATCTTGATTTGTGTTGAATTGGGAATTTTGGGAATATGGCAATTTTATAGCACCTTTATTTGGTCTGGATTCCAATTTATTGCTCACAATGTAACAACTTCTTTTGCTTGTAATATTGCATTTTTCTATGCTTAATACTTTTTTGTTGTTGTTGTTTTTTTAAAAAGAGAAATGTGCCGATCCATTTGCGGGTCTCAACAAACGTCTAATTGTGCTGAAAGTGAAGGTGCACGATGAGGGTTGGATGTGGGATGTCCACACATCTCCAGAGTCGTAGCACATGAGCTCTGAGTGGGTAACACGACTCAATTTTGTTTGCAGAGAAAAGTTTGCCAACACGCCAGCCAATCTGGAAAAAGAGTGTTGAACTCTGCTCATAAATGTGACATCTTTCATCTTCAAGTTTTGATGAAGTTAATAACTTATACTGTACACAGTACACACACCTACAGTAACAGTCATGAGTTTTCTTTGCTTTTTAAATGAGAAACTGTGTCCAGACTTTTGACTGCTTCTCTATAATACCATCAACATTTAAAGTTGCCCGGTCGCTGGGTTATTGTATATGAGAGGATAAATGTTTACTTCCTGTAGCTTTCAATACAAAGTGCAGTATGTTGAAGTAACTTCGTTCATTCATTCATCTTCCGTACCGCTTATCCTCACTAGGGTCGCGGGTGTGCTGGAGCCTATCCCAGCTGACTCTGGGCGAGAGCCAGGGTACACCCTGAACTGGTCGCCAGCCAGTTGCAGGGCACATATAAACAAACAACCATTCACACTCACATTCAAACCTACGAGCAGTTTAGAGTCGTCAAGCATGCATGTTTTTGGAATGTGGGAGGAAACCGGAGTACCCAGAGAAAACCCACACAGGTACGGGGAGAACATGCAAACTGCACACAGGCGAGGCCGGATTTGAACCTCAGAACTGTGAGGCAGACGTGCTAACCAGTATTATTACTATATTAGGTTATATAATTATAATATAATATAATCCGATTAAGGGAAGGAGGATCTTGCTGAAAAATATGATATGTAATATCATCATCGTCATCGTCGCTGTCGTCATTGTCATCATCAGCATCATCATCATCTACAATCCATAGTGATGACTTGTTCTGTAATAAATTTTAAAACGTTAACTGTATATGTAAAATGTTTATTTAATTAATATTTTCAATTCTTAAATACCAATATATTAATATAAATTATAAACAAATATTTGCTCAAAATGTTTTTTTACTTTACTCAGATTCTTTTGTATTTATAATAAATTAGTTAACCATTTTTTATTAAATCAATAAAAAATGTAAATGTATAGTTAAACTTCATTTTACAAATATTTTTAGTTTATTTTACAAAAAAATTAAAGTTATATATGATTAATTAACCAAATATTTTCCAACCGATTTAATAATTAACTAAAATGGTTTATTTCACTAATATTCTTTTATTTCTCATGTATGGTAAGATAACTAACCAAATATTCAATAAAATTGATACAAATCTACATGTATTTTTTTATTTTCATAAGTTTTTTTTACCTTACTAATTATAATGAATTGTTAAACCAATTATTTAATGTAAGCAATACAAAAATGTTAAACATATATATAAAATTTTAATTTTACTGATCATTTAAATTTTACTATTTACAATATATTAACCAATTATTACATAAAATTATTAAAGAATATGACATTTACATATTTTCTTCATTTGACTAATTTTCATTTAAAATAAATAAATAAATGAGCCAATTATTTAATGCTTGTATTTTTTTATTTTACTGACTTCTCATTTAATTATTTATCATTTATGTAATAAAATCAATACAAATGTAAATAAATGTTTAGTTTTTATATGTAATTAGTATTTGTATGTAATTAGAAATAATACAATAGTTCTTTAACTATTTTTATTTTATTATTTATTATAAAGCAATTAATTATTAAAAACAAATATTAAATATACATGTAAAGCTTTTATTTTGCTAATGTTTAATTATTTACCATAAATGAATCAATTATTTGATATGTGAAATTATTTATTATTATTATTTTACTAATAGGAGCAAATGTTTGCCTGGTGGTTAAGCGTTTGTGTGCGTGTGCGTGTGTGTCTTTTTTTGTGTGTGTGGTCTCAGTGGTCATTTTTCAGCCCCTCACACCTTGCTGGCATGTCTCAACCCCCTTGAGGGGACTCACCGACTATTCCCCATTCACTTCACTCCAATGTGATAATGTGTGTTTGTGTGCGGCATTGCGTCTTGTGTGCATCCACCGTCATATGCTGAGATAATGTGTATCTCTTCATATTCACAGGCCAACCCTCCCCCCATCATTGTCAACGCAGACTCACTAGATGCAGGCCCTTATGTAAGTATCTCTCTCTCTCCCTCTCTCTCTCTGTCTCTCTCTCCTCACACTCACTGTTTCCACGTGTGTGTGTGTGTGTGTGTGTGTATCTGCTGGCCAAGTGGACATCCACATCCATTATCCCATTGACCCTTGACCTGAACTTTTGTTTGTGAGGGCACTGCATTGCACATTTATTGTCATGGTGTAGATACAGAATACATTGAAAAATCGAGGGTTTTATTAGGAAATAAAACAATACTATTTAGTGTGCATGGTGTAAATGCTTCAGGATTTTGCTTAAACATTTCTGTGTACCGTGCTTCCTCAAGATGTGAGTGCCCCATCTTGGGAGTTTTTCAATGTACCAGCTGTTGTTCGGTCAATTTTTTTACGTTTTATTTTTTGCTTTGACTTGTGAGCACACACTTGCTATACGGGCGCTGTATGGTGGCAGTGAACTCAACTCCACTCAATTTACAGCAAGCAGCCGTTTGGAAAAAAAAAGAGATTTACACGTTGTGTATTTGACAAGCACATAAAAGTCCGCGAGCTTCACGGTAACACAAAATGCCATGGGTAGGCTAACATCTATTTGGCAGTGGTATAACGCGTCAAGCAACCGATATTTGAGCACAAACAGTGTATTTGAACACAAAAGGCATATATTCTTTATCCGAAAAACGACTAATATTACGACAGTTACTGAGTCACTTACGGTATAGTATTATAGTACAATGGACCCCAAATATTCGTGTTTCGGTATTTTACCTATTCACTGATTGTTGAACCTATCCCCACTTATTCAAGGAAGCCCCCACTTATTAGTTTTTTTTTCTTTTTGTTTTTTTAAATGAGGAAAAACATTTTTTTTTAATTTCATGGCAATTATAATGAGCGTCAATTATTTGCAGATTTTCACTATTCGTAGGGTTCCAGTGTGTACTATTAACTGCCCCGCAGGGGCCATGTTGCACACACCAGAAGGAGCCGCAATGAATTGATCATGATGCACAAACTGTTTAATTCTATTTAATTATGTTTTTATTATATGTTTTAAACCCAAAATGCAATATTGTAGCGTACTATTTTTTTCTATTGTCTATTGTCATTAATTGTGATGCACCTGTGTGTCTAGAATATAAGACAGCGTTTCTAACCAGCTTTTGTCTTTTCGTTTGGCAGGTGAATGGCAGTGATGGCATGTACAAGTATGAGGAGATCATTTTGGAGAGGGTAAGTCAATGTTATGTCTTGTTATGTCTACTTAGAGTCTAAAGCAAACATGGTTAAGCAGCATTTAGCTCTTATGCTGCACACAAATGGAATATGTTGCCAACAGAAGTGACATCAGCCCTAAGTGTGAATGTTTTTAAGTCTTGGTTAAAAACTCTTTTGCTTTTTAGAGCACTTTCCACTTTTAAATGATATTTCTTGCACTGTACGCTGTTTTAATTGTACTTTTATTTTTTTCTCTTTGTTTTAAATGTTTTTAATCATATAGAGCACATTCACTTCCTTGTGTATGAAATGCGCTATATAAAAAAATTGCTTTGCTTATATGTTGTATACAGTGATACCCCAATTTATGATTTTTTTTTTTTTTTAAAGATGGGTTGTCACTTGGACTTTTTTTTTTTTCCTTGTGTTGTGAGCAATAATTTGAATTACAACTCTCAAAAAAACTTCACAATACCACGCAGCAGTTTGTCAAATAATGAACGTATTCTAGCTTTTCAATCCCAGTTGAAGTTTACTGTCATACTAAGTATAAAGAAAGAGTATTAGACGTTCTGTATTTAATCAATGCACATAACTGGCTTACGAAAGTCAGCTAGCTTAATGCTAACGCACAATGCAAAATGCCATAGACAGGCTAACTAAACTAGTCTCAACATTATGATAGAAACTTTAAAACAAATAATATCGGAACACATGCAGACATAATATATTACTTACAGGCATATACTTTATGGTCTGTAAAAACTTTAAAAAAAAAAAAAAAAGCTATTATCCTTGTGTTTCACCGTCAAATGTACATGTATTATACTGGCAAAGGCGTGCACACCAGAATGAGCATTGAGCAACGTCCATTTAATTAAAGCATGAAATCATGATGCAGACTCTGTTTACTTCTTTACATTGTATTTAATTATGTTATGATCTTATGTTTTTATAAGGTACAATAGTGTAGTTTAGTTTTAAAAAATATTTTTTTGTTGGTGTTTTTTGGACAGTTGGAACAGATTATTTGTGCCATGTTCGTTATTTTCAATAGGAAAAGATAATTGTAGATGTGCTTGTACTGTAACTTTAAATCTTGCAATACAAAGCAAAAAAATAAAAACAAAACTGAAAAAAAGTTGGGGCACTCATAAGTGAAGTTACCACTATGTTATGTTAAAGTGACCTTTTCTGCTAGGCTGTTTTTTTTATGTTGTTGAATATCAATGCGCATTGTTTCAGGTGCATGACAAACAGATTCTTTTTAAGGTGGTAGTAAACATCTCAAAAGAAATTTAGGGACCCCCTCCTAATCCTAAAGGCAAATAAACATACAGTAGCTAGCTACCATGTGTACTCCTAAATATTGGGGATTCTTTTTTAACATTTAAACCTACTGTAAATATTCATAACTTGTTTAATGGAAAGGAACATCTTTATATTCAATATTTATTCGTTTTTGCAAATTAGTGTCCCCTCTTTTTATTAATTTCCTGCGCGCTTGTACTGCACGATTTAGCAACTTCATTCTCGTAAAATTACAAAAATTGTAAGTATTTAGTATTGAAGTATGTATTTATATTTATATCTTTATTTAGGATTCATTTATATTTATTTAGGTATTATCAAATTAGTCCTTGTGTAATTCTGATGTTTTTGTCATAATATTACAACTTTAGTCCTTGTATAATTATGACTTGTTAGATTCCATCTCTTCAGGGGCCCCTCTCAACTTTTCAGACCTAGTATTCCATCTTTCTGCTCGTAAAGATTTTCTAAATATTGCGGTTTTATTCTTGGTAAATTACCATTTTCTTCTCGCAGTACTGCAGCCTTATTCATGTAAAGTTATGTCGGTGGTTTTGTGTAATATTGGAACGTTAGTCTCATAAAATCACTACATTCTTTCTTAAAATATTGTAACTTAAATAATCATTTATTGTTTAACTATTTTAACTTCATTCTCATAAAATTGCAATGTTTTATTCATAGTATTGCAACTTTATTCTCATATAATAGCTACATTTTTTTTTCTCGCAATATTGCAATTTTATCCTCAATAAATTTGTTTGTGCAGTATTGGAACTTTGTAAATGTATGTATTTTTTGAGTCATATTGCAACATTTTTTATTATTAGAATTTTTTATTATTATTTATTTATTTGTCTTTGTTTCATAATATTATAATTTAAATTAAGATTTATTGTGACTATTCCAGCTTCAGTCTTGAAAAACCTGTTCTTTTCTCGTGTGTGTGCGTGTGTGTGTGTGTGTGCGTGTGTCCGTATGCATGCATGCTTGGACTCTTTGGCTTGTCTGTGTTTGTCCTAATTTGTTGTGACTTTGATTCATCAATAATAGAAAATATTCAAGCGAAGTCTTTTCTGCACTTGTCACATGGAAGCGCTTCCACAAAATAAGACGAGCCGCTCAGCTCAAGTGAATTTGTCACTTCCGATGTGTGCGCAGGGGAACTCCGGCCTGGGTTTCAGCATCGCGGGAGGCATCGATAATCCTCACATTCCCGACGATCCGGGGATCTTCATCACCAAGATTATTCCTGGAGGAGCAGCCGCCATGGACGGAAGGCTGGGGTACCGTTTCCTTACTTACTCTTCTTTCTACTCTACTCTAAAAAGATTTGTTTTTTAGGGGTCAAAAGGATAGGGTCAAAAAACATGAATCATGAATTACTGTAAAATTTACTACTTTTTTCTCTGACTATTGTAGTCATAAATATTGACTGTCTGGGATATTAATTACTGTATATTTTCTTGAAATATTGCAACTTTTTTCTCTTAAAACTACTGCTTTTTCTCTTGTAATATTGTAACTTCATTCTTATTAAATTCTGATTTCGTCATTGTAAAAGTACTATATTTTTCTTGTAATACAAGGCTCGAAATAACTTTTGCTAATCAATGACGTCATTAAAGGAAAAACTTTCTTACTTTGAGGAGAATTCTTTTGCAGGTTAATCCCACAGGGACCTGAAGCAAGGGTTTTATTAAGCAATAAAAATACGACAATATAATGGGGGAGTTGAATGTAGGAATGCGGCTATCGAATATTTTAGTACTCGAGTATCCTAGTGAAAATTCAATCGAATAATCGAGTACTCGGATAAACTATATTTTGTTTGGTTAAAGAGCAATTATGACTACAAAAGGGCAAACACTTAATACCAAATGATCAGTTGGTTTCCTTTTTTTTTTTTTCTTTTTTCTCTCATCAACAGTTATATATCTTAAATTGAAAATAAATATAAATAAATTTCAGTTTAAACTTTGCATTTCTTGTATCAAAATACCAAGGCATGAATTAAAACAGGCATTAACAGCATTTGTGTAACGTCACTTCAGCACCTAGCATTTTATCATGCCACATAATAATACAGTAGGTTCATGGCTGTTTGTTTAAGAGCTTAGATCAGCTGACTGGTAATAAGACACATATTCTTTATGCTACTAGAGGTTTTGGAAGTGTTCAAACTAAAACAAAGACACCTCGCGAGGAAACATATTTCCTCCGTTTGACTTTAACAAAACCCTCTCCTGTTTGGGTACATGACCCATTTTACTTCCTAAGTCTTCTTTGACCACGTTTGCCACGGTTTTCACCCACATGACTCAAATTGTAGCCACTTACAGTACTACACTATCCATTATGTCACACAGTGCCTACTGCCTACACTGAGCAAAACTTGCAGGCACCCTGTGTGAAGTAATTATGGTCACGGGCATACTGTAGGCTACTTCTCACCATCATAATAAACAAGCCACAGATTCGACGGTAGTCATAACAGACCTAGCCCTCCACAGGGCTAACGTTATGTTAGTAAGGTACATTGAGATTAATCTCACTGATTTGCCCTACGCTAATTTTACCTTGTCTTGGCTCCTACATGGATTCATACTGGGCGTCTTCGGCGGAGAACAAGGTCCGTGTTGCAACGATTACACGTCACGGTGCTCGCCTTGTCTTTGACTTTGAAATGCTCCCAGACTTTTTCTCCTTTTTTTCCCTCACCTTTTTGTACTCTCTTTTTCATTGTCATCCTCTCGCGCTGTCAACCAAATAGCTTCACTTCCGCCTCCTACTTCCCTCACGTAGGTGACGTAAGTACATTGTTCCACTTAATGCCCGTGCGTCCAGCCCAGCCAATCTTTTTGGGACCGTCTCCGCGATTCATTTATCGGGAAACTTAAAAATCTGTGCCAATCATTTTCAAGCCTTGGTATTGTAATTACTACTTTTTTTTCTCACTGTGCAGCAGTGTGTGGGAGTTTTTCCTCCTCCTCAGGGTTTTGTGTGTTTTCCTAAAAAAAATTGTGAAAACTAAAGCCAGCCTGCAGCAATAGTAATGATGATGATGATGATGATGTAATGCCGTCCCCCATACGCATCAACAGGGTTAACGACTGCGTCCTGCGCGTGAACGACGTGGACGTGTCGGAGGTGGTCCACAGCAGGGCGGTGGAGGCCCTGAAGGAGGCAGGGCCGGTGGTGCGTCTGCTGGTGAGGCGAAGGCAGGCCCCGCCCGAGACCATCCTGGAGGTGAACCTGCTCAAAGGGCCCAAAGGTAAACGACACAGATATAAGTGCTAAATGTCGACAAACAGCCACACCATGAAACCGCTGGTCTCTGTCCATTTGTATCTCCCATTTTTAGCTGTTAATGCAAATGTAATGAAAATTCCCAAAGTCTGATTTTGTTATTTCCAACTTCAGTTCTTTAAATATGTCAGTAATATACCATTTACACTAAATTGTACCATTTGGCTATTGTGGCCACTTATGGCCAATTGAAACCCATGAAAACTGTTTTTGTAATTCCTTGTAATATACTGGACTGAATGGTACAACATGGGTAAAATGGGTTTTATTCTAGACTTAACACTTTAAAATGTAAAATTTTTGTTTTCTACCAGATGACATTATTTATAAATTTTTGGACAAAGGAGCAATTTTTTGTAGTATTTTTCATTTCCAAAAGAGGCGTTGAAAAAAAATCAATCGATCAATATCTATCTATCTATCTATCTATCTATCTATCTATCTATCTATCTATCTATCTATCTATCTATCTATCTATCTATCTATCTATCTATCTACCTACCTACAGTACAGTATATACCGTATATATGTGTGTGTGTGTAAATATATATATATAAACTGAAAGGATATTACTACTAATTACTAATACTAACAACTATTAATTACTACTAATGACAAGAAATGATCTTAGTTCAAATCTATTCAGCAATTGAAGCAAAAAAAGTCATAAGCGGGTTGCAATAGAGAGACTGGAGGAGTCATAAAAAGGCATAAAAGTTGGACTTTCTTGGAAATTTTCTAGGATCAAACACCTGTTGTTAATTTCTGCTCTACCTAATGAAGTGTCTACCCAATTCAATAGAGTTGTCTGTAGTATTTTTTTAGAATGGATGATGGCCCAACAAGTAATGTTGTATATGTTGGTTGCAAGTTAAACTTCTCAGATGATACAATATTTTGGTGGCAATCTTCCAGGACTTGGATTCAGCATTGCCGGAGGGATCGGCAATCAGCACATCCCGGGCGATAACAGCATCTACATCACCAAGATCATCGAAGGAGGAGCTGCCCAAAAAGATGGACGGCTGCAGACAGGAGACCGCCTGCTAGCTGTAAGACCCTACTCAACCTCACATTTCTTGGATTTCTTTCCTTGACTTACGCGTGCCCAATTAAGGGACTGTGATGCCCTCACATGTGGGCAAGGAGAGGCGCAGTCGCTAAAAATGCGAACACTCACAAGGAGGTGCTGTAGGCCACAACTCACGCCCAAACGCTCACACGCAGACCAACCTGACAACCTGTCTCTAGCTCCTGATGTTACTCACTAGGCCACACCGCTTAAAGGCACACATCCAAAAAACAAATACTATACTACGTACAGTATGTTTTTCATTTTGAAATCTATCCTCCATTATTTGCTGTTTTTGTGCTCAAGCCAAAGCTCTATATAATACTATAAGTATTACTTTGGCGCCATCTTCTGACATCTTGGTGCCCAGGAACTATGTTGAAGTGACTGAGGCGCTAAATTTAGTCAAGCCATAGCCAAAAGTATTAATTAGTTGATTGTTAGTTGCAGCCCTTTTTTAGAGTGCACGTCAATTACTCGCAGATTTTCACAATTATTCGTGATTACGCTTTATAAACTAGTTTATTTTTTAACATCTCTTTTATTCTCTTTCAGTTTTTTAAAAATATAAAATTCAGTGCTATTTTACTTGATTAGAACTGTAACAAAAATTGTGACAGTTGTTTGGGGGCAGGAACAGATTATTGGCGTTTCAGTTCATTTTAATGGAGAATATTGATTTGATATACAAGTAAATTGCATTACGATCTTGGTCACCGAACAAATGTAACTCTTAAGTCAATTTACCACTGTACATTCACGCTACCTACTGCTTTTGACCTCTCTTCTCACCACGCACACTCCAACACAGCCAACCTTTGGCTTCACTCACGCTGTTGAAAATATGCACAAATCTCACCTCATCCTCCGAGCTGTGATTGTGTTGGCTGGTGCGACACCGACATGTGAATGCCATTTTTAACATCTTAACTAATTTCTTAAATGTGAGAGACCCCACACATGATGAGGAGAAAATGGGCAACTGTGTTATCTCTGGCTGCACAGATTCTCCCATCCACTTCAGCCTGTCATTTAGGAACCTTCATGCCAGATATGCACTCGAGATGGAGCAACCCTAAAATGGAGACGTTGCCTGTCAAATCAGGCCTTGCTTAAGCACTTTTCCTCTTCCGCGCGTTAGAGGCTGTAGTAGGGCAAGTGTCCCGAGGAGGTTAAATATGATATTGCAGTTGTTGAACTAATGACAAATGGGCACAATATAGACAATATTGCTTCATATGACAACCCAGATAAGTGAAACTTCCATAAAAAGTCCAAAATTATAAAGATGAAACTGTTTAAAAGTCAGTGTTCATTTATGCGTTCAAACCTGTAACTATGAGTCTAACAAACTAATTTATTGCACCACAAAGTGGTGCTTCGAGGTCATATTTGGAAAAATATGTCATGTTTGAGATTATAGCAGAATGGCACATGACCAGAGAGAGCCAATCACAAGGCGTTGGCTTAAGAAGGAGGAGGTGATGTGAAAAAAAAATATCAGAGCTTTTGCGACTATTTTTCAATTGTTACTAAAATTATAATCATGGAAATTTCCAAAGTAACTATAATTGAACTACCGTATTTTCACGACCATAGGGGGCACCGTATTAAAAGCCGCAGTTTCAGTTACGGGGTCTATTTCTGTATTTAACACATACATAAGCTGCATCGTATTATTGGGCGCAGGCATGGTAAAACATACGCTAGCTTAAAACATACGGTACCATGCATGCACGCCAAAACATGCATGTTTTTAAAAAGGCAGCGGGAGCAAAACTGAGTTCGGTTGTACTTTATTGAAGTATTTAACAATGTACTCATGTTATTTTTTGTTTACCCCATTTATTTACGATGCTCAGCTACAACTGTGAGGAGCAATTCGCTTCAAACATGTTAGCAAGTCTTTTTTTGAAAGAAAAAAAGGTGAATCGGCCTGTTCAAAATAACAAGCACAGGGCTCCCACTAAAAATAACTAACAAAGACTCATTCATAAGCATTGCATTCTGATGAAATTCCTTTTATTGGCTTTATTTTAATTTAAAAAAACAAAAAATAAAACATGGTCCATAGTGGTCTGCACGTCCCAACTGGCCAACTAAAAACTGCATCTTTTACATAAGGCATTTTCATATTTAAAGTGTGCTTTATCTTTTTCCTTGGATTTCAATGGCATTCATAAGTCTTAAGAAAGGTCCATTTTCCATGATATGAAGCTATCCTCAGCCGTCAGTAAATCACACCCCCTTCATGTTTCCGCATTCAATTTGCTCAGGACAATCTCTTAGAGACTGCCGATAATCGGGTCTTTGTTGGTTTTCATCAGAAAGGAGGTAAAAGGCTCAAATAAGGCCTGATTGTCGGTATGTGATTACCCCGCTTAATGATTGTTGACCCTGACCGTTTTATGTGCAGACCAGGAAGGAAAAGTCACTCTTAACCAACCTAATACCACAGGGTAATTGCTCAGGATAATCTTTCAGAGACATCCACCAACTTGGCCTTAGGTGAAAAATGCTCAAATTCTGTTTTGATTATCAGTATGTCTGTATCCTGCTTTAAAGATACATTCAGGGTCTCTTAAGGACTTTTTCACTCTTCAGGTGAACAACATCGTGCTTCAGGACGTGCGTCACGAGGAGGCGGTGGCCGCCCTGAAGAACACGTCCGATATGGTTTACCTCAAGGTGGCCAAGCCAGGACCGGTGCACCTCAATGACATGTACGCCCCGCCGGACTATTCAAGCAGTACGTATTTACTACTTCTTCTCTTACGCTGCATATTAGAGATGGTCATACTATAATACTAATAGATTATTCTATTTGATTGTGTACAATTGATTCCCTATTTATTATACTGATCCTGAGTAAATTCATAAAATAAATGTAATATTGAAACATGGAAACAAGACTTCAAGACATTCCCGGCACATTACAAATAATACTAATTAGTTTCATTTGAACTATATTCGGATTATAAAATAAATGTAATAAAATGTGTAATGGAACTCCTCTTTTCATGCCAGTGTCCTGTGCACATTTCATTAGAAAAAAGGAATTGATAAATTGATTGGTACTTCCCCATAATTTTATTAAAAAATTGTGTAGAAACAGGAGTTCGGAACATTTAAAGAGATACCATCACATTGCAATGTTCAAGTTATCATATTTCTCCCATTTATTTATTATACCGGTTATAAAAAGGAAATATTATATATTTGTAATGGGATGGGGTCGCTCTGATTGTTCTGAACTCCTGTTTTCATGCTAATATTGTGTGCACATTGCATTGACACAAAAAAGAGATACAAGTGACCAAACTTACCAGTTTTTCGAGTTACAAGCTGTTGTTAGGCTGATTTTTTTGGTTTGACTTGCAAGCAAAAATCTGTGACTTTACAACATAACTTTGCCTTCCTAAAGTCCGCTAGCTTAATGCTAATAAGCAATGCTAAACGCCATTGAGGGGCTAACTAAGTGTGCCAGTGTTGCAGTGTTATAACCCTTTAAGTAACAGGTATTTGTGGTGCAGCACATGTAGACAAACAATATAACAATACTCGCAGGCCTATATTTTATAATTGTAAAAAAATAAAATAAAATAAAATAAAAAAATACTACTGCAGCTTACAGAGGGGTTGTGACCGTCTCCGCATATCCATCCATATGTCGGTATTATACTGCTCCCAGGTGGCCTAGGTTTGCACACCAGAAGGAACAGCACAATGTCTATTGAATTGAAAACTGTTTCTATACTCTCCATTTAATTGTGTTATTGTTTTTATAAAGTACAATATTACTGAGTGTTAGTACTCATTAAAAAAACCACAATGTCATCTCCATTCAGTTTAATGGGGGAAGATGATTTAAGATATGATATGATTGTTTTGAGTTACATCATGGTCACAGATTGAATTAAACTCATACCTTAAGCTACCATTGTAATTTGATTGGTAGTTTTTCCCCAAACTGATTCAGGGAATTCAGTATTTTATTTACGAAACTAAACGAACAAATAAAATTGCACAGGGGAACAAAAGGCGCTACAAAATTAACCGAATAGCTATGGTGCAAGGCAAAAAGCAATCAAAAGCACCACAAAAAAAACAAGCAAACACTAGAAAAACATGGTTTATGGTGATGATCGGATGAAGAAGCAAGGAGAGTCACCAGGAAGACGCCAAAACTAATGGAACACGTACCAAAAACCAAAAGTGAATACTGCAGAGAGTCATACAAAGTAATTCTGGAGGGGACAGGATGCAGACAGCAAACAAAGAAACTAGAAGAACGATCTGGCGCCGTCCTGGTGTGCACGCCGTGCTTAAGACTGGGAGCTGATGGCCAATCGCTCCCAGGTGTGTGTCTCCTTGCTCACTCTACCCAGCTCACTGCACCCCCTAAGGGAAACAAGAAAAACACGGTTAAGAACTCGCTGACAGCAAAAAAACAAAACACAACTCAGACAAAACATGACACAAAGATGGCCAAAAAATAAATAAATACTAGCTTCAAATGTGTTCCTTCTTAATCAAAGACCCTCTTATCTACAAATAAATTTAACATTACATAATACAAAGGCTGATTCTTCTAAATAATATAATACAGTCTTGTTATAGTGAAGAGTGATGAACCCGCATGAATTTCTTGCACTGGATCACTGCTCTCTTGCCCAAAAACGCCCGAAACACCCACATAGTAACTACTTAGGCACACACGGACAGGCAATTCTTCCCACAGCAACAACAAGCTTAGTTCTGCGCCTCCCACTGAGCGTGGATGGTTTCTCACATCCCACCTGCGCATGGGAACCCACAATCTTGAGACAAACAGTCTCCAATTCTTTCTTCGAAGAACCATTTAGTAGGCAACGGTGGCTATTGACTAAATGTTTATGCCAGCCCCAAATGCAGCCTTTGCCTCTGTGTCACACATGCTCACATGATCTGGATTTCAAGTGGATTTATAGGGGAAGAGGTTTTTTTCAAGCCTGCCTGTTATAAATCTTTATGTGAAAATCAAGTATGTGCAAAATTAATGTATTCACTGCCAGCCGTTTTTTTTTTAAAGCGGCGTTCCCCATAATGCTAGCCGTTTTAGAGCAATTGGACTGATCTTTGTAGATCCACAGAATCTTGTGTTCCTTGACAATATAAGCACCAAACCCACCAAAACAAAGAGTAGCCTACGCGCTACACACACGCACACCGAAAAAACAAGGGCTTTTTATGTCAAAATAATCATTTACTGTATTTACAGACTAAGAAAGGCACCGTGAGCAACGCTGACTCACCGCATGGCTCGAGTTGAACCTCAGTGACTTTTTTACATGGCGCACCTCATTCACTCCATGAACTCATCTTTTCTCCCGATTGCCACACACACTTTGTACTACCGAACACCACACGTACTCCGTTGTACTATAGAAATACATGGTCTGTTCAAGTGTGAGATTCCTAAACTTGTCCGACTTCTAAATAGAAATACCCATTATAAAAAAAGAAAATCAGCTTTTCTACTTTGTACTAGAAATGATTCCTCATTTTGAAAAACTTTCTGTGGCCCCTATGGTGTAATCATTCTTCCTTTCCCCACTATTGGCCTGGCCCTCCCTCCAGCTTTCCCCACCATGGTGGACAACCACGTGAGCCACAACTACATGGGCGCCATGGAGCCTAAGCCCCCCTACCCGCCGGCCCAGGTCACCCCGTCCAGGTACTCGCCAGTTCCTCGCCACATGCTTGGGGAGGAAGACTTCACCAGGTAAGTTGCACTGGCTATGGAAAGCATTTATTTCATTCTTGATATCCATCTTAAGGTCTGTGTACTAGTACGCTCTTTGTCCTCACTTGTAAGACAATTCAGCGCACTAGTAGAACAACTAGGGCAGACTAGTAGCCAAACTGTGTCTAACTAGTAAAAAAAAATTCCCACTACTGCATGTAGTAGTAATTATAATTATAAATATTTTACCACGCCAGCAGCAGGTCCAAAATCAATGTGAATCAATCAATTTACGTCACATTTTGAAGAATCACAGAAAAATATATAATTCAGATTATCATAGCCATTTGAAAGAATAACTTTATTGGCTTTGATGTTTTTGCCAGTCAACTGTAAATTTCGGGAAATGTTGTTCAACATTTGTAGCGTGTGTACTATATGAACACTTTGAAGCCTTGGATAAACTGGGAAATGTGAGCGCTTCGGTCATTGAATTTATTCGTATCGATTGTATAAATGAGTATAGTTTCTATGCGGTATGCATCTTGGGTAAAATCTTTTTTTTTTCGAAAGCGTCATTATGTGTGCGTACGCCTGGTCTGAGGAGGGTCTACATTTGTTCGCAAAGTACGCACAAATTCAAGTACGAATGAACATATTTATGACTCACAGATTTTTGCGTAAAATGTGCATACGCGTGGTTTAAGCACATATTTGTGCTTAAAAGCCCCAAAGAGTGTACAAGTACATTGTAGATCATGGCTGTATGACTCCCGCCTCGCCTCCTTTGCATCATTTGATACTCACAGTCATGTATTTTATCCAGAACGATTCAAGCACTCTGTTTGGAGACAGAGGCAGAGGGTCTTTTTTTTGGTTTTAGTGTTGTGGAACAAACCAACGTGTCCCAAACATATTGTAAAAAGTACTTCCTCTATCCTTACATACTGTTCATTTTACAAGCACATTTTGATATCTACAAAATAGTTGTTTGTAGTCAAATTATGAACATCTTTGCAAAATGTATTAATAGCCTGTCTGACATTACTAAATGGATGATTAATCCTAAATCAATGTTTCAGAGAAAAGGGAAAGTATATTTTTGCAGGTACTTATTTTGACGGTGCAGATCCCGCACCTGTGTCATGGCACCCTCTGACCTCTGTATGACTTTTGTTCCTTATGTTTATTATGTATGATTATTCTTATGCTGTTTTACTGTTTCAAGATTCCCCCTGTGACCAACAGGGCAAATGTGGTGGAGACACAAACCGTTCACGGGATTGTATCAAATGCCCCCGTGAACACACACATAAAATATATATGACTTGGACTCTTTTACTGTTTCAAGATCCCCCATGACCCTTCAAAGACCAACGGGTGCATGTTTCTGCAGGAACCTCTAGGAACTGTTTCAAGCTCCCTCTTGAACACTGTTATCACTGTCCCATAAAAAATACACACATATATGGCATGCGCAGTTTCAAGATTCACACCATTACCAACCACCATTTTCCTTGGTTTAACACTCTGGTACGAAGTCAGTGTAATTAAATGTTTTTATTTTGTGTATTTTGGGTCAAAAAAGTCATAATATTTAAGGGTGAAAAGAAGGACATTTAGGCAATTTTTATTGCTTTCAAATGTCAAAAGGGGTCAAATTTGACCCGGACAGTATGTAAGGTTTAATAGTTTCAGTCCTGCATGGTTTTTTTTTTTTTTTTTTCTGTTCTCCTTTGCTGTCATCCAGGTGTTGTCACCGTGTGGTTAGTGTGAACACAAGACACACATGTTCAGTCAGCTTGCGAAGCCAATCAAATGTAGATTGACATTTCTAAGCTCATCGGGGGAAGTATGTGCTGAATTAAAGCTGGACAGTGTGTGGTGCCTTTGACCTCCTATCCCAATAACTGGATGTAGCATTCGTGGGGGGTGGTGGGCTTAATTGGAGTGTCCCGCGAGGCCTTGAGTCATCTTAACCCATATCTCTGGAGAGGAGGCTCCCTGTGTCTTGAGTGTGTTTGTGGATGTGTGTGTGTGTGTGTGTGTGTGTGTGTGTGTGTGTGTGTGTGTGTGTGCATGCAGCCATCATAGTGTGTTACTGGGGTGTTTTTGTCCTGTGGCCCTGTAATGTCCTTTTGTGCAAGCTGTCTACATTGTATGTCACATCTTTGCTGGTATGCGTCAGAGGTGGGGAGGTGGGGAGGTGGGGTGGGGGGGAATGTCTCGAGTACAGGACTTGAGTGGAGTCGGACTTTAGTCGCCAATTTTAGGACTTGGGACTTGCCTTAGCTTAAACTTGTGAGAGACTTGATTTTGACTAGATATTCAGTCAAGACAGAGAAACTACCACATCATCTAACTTCATCTCACCGATAGCTCGTCAAACATTAACAAAATTTCATGAAGGTTATATGTTTAATTGAAAACACAATAAAGTAATCCAGTGAACAACCCCCCCCCCCCGCCCCCTTTTTTTTTTCTCACAGGGGATACTTTCCAGAACAACCCGTGACAGATAAAAATGCAATATACAGGGTGGGTGAAGAATAAAACAAAACATTTTTCAAACAGATAACACTAATGGTGATTTATTATTATTATTTACTTATTATCTTATTTCTTATTTTCCAGATGGTTGGTCACTTGAATGTTCAGGAGCAAGCTAAGATAGCTGCTAATAAAAAATGTGTATCATTTGATTCAATAAATTTGTAATAGGAGTATGGATTTTATTGCCAGTTGAAATTAACTGTAAACCTGCCACAAAAACATTATGTGTATTTAAACACCAAATTGTTCAACCAAACCATATCATTTCATCTAACGAAAGTGTGCCAGCTTAATTCTTACGTAATGCGAAACATCATAGGGTAGTGGAATTTAGTATCGACATGGTGGTAATTATTAACCTTCAAACAACTGTCACTTTAACACGCTCGGAGCAGCAACACATAGAAAGCGCTTGACTAAACTTCCTTACCCAAGTTACTGGATGACTTGAATCAACTTGCCTGCAAGTTAGTGGGGACTCAACTTGACTTGCTTGATATTTGTTACAACTACTTGCGACCTGCTGGAAACTTGAACTTGAGACTTACTTATGACTTTGCACATACGTGACTTACTCCCACCTCTGGTATGCGTGCTTTTCTTCCTGTCCTACACTTTGTCCCGTTCACTGTGATTCCTGTACCCCCACAGCCGAGCTGAGCCAATTTACAGTGTCATCCACAAACCTGGGGACGGCAAGGTGCCCCAGGCTCTCTTCAGAGGCTTCTGTCCTTCCCCTGCACCCTTGTGCCAAGCTCCACTCCCCCTCTCTGGCAGGTACTAACCTAGTCCGTTACGCCTTGCTTAGCTAACCCTCCTCCCTCGAAACCAGACAACAGACCTTTTCACCATGACGTCACATGTACTTCCGGGTGGCAAAAGTCAGAGCTTAACAAACCCTTACGTGTCGATAAGAAGATACGTGAGGTAAATAGCGTCTAATGAAGATGGGACGCCAGCCATAATTTACATTTCGACACGTAAGTTGTTTAAAAAAATAGACGTGGTAGAAATTCAGACAGTTAACATGATCATTGAGGGACTGGCTAATTTACTTTTCTGTTGCTCGGATTAACACAGATGTGTTATTTTGACGCTGAAATGAATAGTGCCCTGTAGAACTGACGCTAGCTAGCAGGCTCGCCATTTTGTTTTGCTAAAATGACAACCCAACCAAAGATTTTAAAAACACCTTTGAGAAAATGTCTTCCACAAACCCGATGGAGGTTTTCTCACGTCAGAAGTGTCTTCTACGTTACCAGGCAGTCTTGCAATCTTCTCTGTAACTATTTAAGACATCTGTTCGATACATCCTCCTCACCCATAAGTTTTGCAAGATTGTCATTATTATTATTATTTTATTCCTTTTTTTTTAGGGAAAAAAACCCTCAACATTATTACATTTATTACACATTATTGGCGGCACAACCGCAACAAGTTTTTGTCAGGGTTTCAGTTCAGGTCAGTGGTACTCAATCACTTTCTGCCACACGGAAGTATCCCGGCGCCTCTTGTTTACAAACATGAAATGGTCGATTGATTGCGCCATATCTGGATAGAAACTAAAGTAGAATGAGGAGAAAGGTGGCAATGGACGGGAAAGACAAGAATGTTAGGAAGGGAATGAGGGGATATCTGTGCTGATTTTTTTACTTCAAAAAGTAGCTTTTTTGGTTTTCCATTACTGTTTGCAT
The DNA here is from genome assembly GCF_024500385.1 of Phyllopteryx taeniolatus. Taxonomy (NCBI): domain Eukaryota; kingdom Metazoa; phylum Chordata; class Actinopteri; order Syngnathiformes; family Syngnathidae; genus Phyllopteryx; species Phyllopteryx taeniolatus. The sequence goes on along the minus strand of NC_084511.1, from coordinate 23,001,886 downwards.
GTAGAAGTGTCCCCTCCTTGCTTCTTCTATTTTTAACCATTTATGATCCCGTTTAAATTTCACCAGTTGGCTCAAGCGATGTGTAGAAAAAGTGGAACCTCTGAGGTCGAACACATTGTTTCTTATAGGATTTCTTTCTGGAGCACTTGTCCTCATTAGGTAGTCACAGGTGAGCTGGAGCCTACACTGGACTGGTCAACAGCACATTCACACCTATGGACATTTTAGAGTCTTCAAAAAGCCTAACATGTATTATTTTGGGTCGTGGGATGAGAAAACTCACCTAAAACTGGGGAGGAGGTACAGGATTGCTGGAGTTAAGATTCAAACCTGGGAACTCTCGATTGTTAGCCAAATGTACTAAGCACGACTGTAACGTATAGACACTAATGTAAATATAACTCGTCCAGAATGGATCACAGATGAAGAGGGCGGTGCAGCGGCAGTAAAACAGGCCAAAATCCAGATCTGGATGACAGAGGGTAAGATAGACCAAGAGACTAGTCTCACACTAAGTGTGGTTTAACCAATTGCGATTGTGGTTTAATCACATGAATGCCAACATAATGTCAGTTTTGTCCTGGTCCTTGTCTCATGATGTCAGAATGTCAAGAGCATGATAAAGAGGACTGTTTAAATTGTAATTGAACCAAGAGTTCGTCAGTTAACAACTCTACACTCTAATTCGCTGACGCCCACGTCACTCACCAGACTAGGCCCCGCCTTCTAAAGCCATTCATACTTAAAGTCTGTTTAAATAATTCTAATTGAACCATGACATTTGTGGTCCATTCCTGGATTAAACATACATTACACATTTTTGTTACTTTTTGTTAGAAAACAAGATGATGTGCAACATGTACTGAAACATTGAACAGTTGAACATTTTCAAAAGGTTAGAGGTAACATTAAGTTCACTTGTAAAGGTTGTAGTGCATTTTAGGTTAATCCTGAAGTTTCAGGGGTTTTCGGCTTGAGAGGTTCCACTACACGACGATGAAACCCCTCCAAAAAAGTGCATTCTCCCCTTTCGTCTTTGTATTTCTTCTTAAAAGTGAGCCGTACCCACTCTTGGCAAACACATCTCCGCGGGAGGAGTGCAGCCGAAAGGGCTTTCGCACTCCCACAAGCTGCTCCATTCCATCTGTCAGGAGGCGTTGATAAATCTAAAGCCTCTGTCTTGGGCCAAGTTTTCTCCTGAAAGGGGGATAATATTAATAACTGTACATCATATCTGCAGCAGTGCCTACCTGAGTTTGTTTCTTCTCCATGTTCGACATTAATTAACAGATGGGCAAATGTTTGTTCATTAAGTTCCATTGAATAATTTTTCATCCCTTTGTAAACCTTGATGTCTCCTTATGTTTGTGTTAGTGTGTGTATGCATGTGTGTCTGTATGTGTGTTTGTCATATCTTAAATATAAAATGTGTCAAAATGTGTAGTGATGTATGGAAAGTTGTTTGAGCATTTTTTTCGATATCCTTGACATCTCGTTTAAGTTCCATGTACTATTACACATTTTCTCCTTACCAGTAAGACAATTCACTGCACTAGTAGAACGACTAAGCCGTACTGGTACTTCTATTGAAGCACAAGATGTAAACCAGTAGAATTGTATAATGTCACTAGTAGTACTGGTAGCATGCAGTTGTCAACTAGTGCAGTTTTGCTTCCCTCACAGTCACTATTAATGTAATGTAATTATCCCACTAGTATGCCAGAGTTGGCCAACTAGTGAGGACAGCTTTGAGCGTATTTAATGGACCTTAAGCCAGATATTAAAGATATGAATAATGCTCAAAAAGCTTTCCATAGGGCTATTACTCAATTTTATTGATTTGTTTGAATTCATTTGGAACCTATCCTCTGTTATTCACTGGAAAACTCACCTTTTCCCTGATTTTATGCTCAGTCCAGACCAATGAAAGTACAGTATTGCCTTGGTGTCGTCTGCGGGCATCTTGGTGCCAAGTAACTATATTGAAGTGAGTTGAGTAGCTTCATTTAGACTAAAGTAAAACTTTGCTACCATCTTGTGGTATCTTGATGCCAAGGAACTATTTTGAAGTGAGTTGAGGATTTTCAATCAGACAAAAGTATTGTTTTGCCAGCATCGTGTAGCATCTGTAGACAATTATTAGACTTTTTAGGGGGAGTCTTAGTTACTTACAGATTTTTCGCTATTCCTGACAGGGCCCAGTTCCTATAGCCGCCGTGTAAATCCAGCCTTACAATCCCGTGCACAATTAGCACTTCTATAGCTTGCACACCATGTATCAGTACATCATGGTTGGAAGGACATACATGCAGCAAATGAGCAACGGACTCCATCCGAGATAGCAGACACCCTGGTGCAAACCCACCGCGGCGTCCACGTCGGCTCCCAGCGCGCAGCGTCTAATTTTAGATGCCTGCTATAGTAAGCGCACAAGTGGAGCAGGCTGATTGTGAGGGCTGAGTCAGAGCTTATAGCGCCCTTCTGCCCGTCTTTGCACCATCTTCTCTCACTCCAATGGTGTTGTCACCCACACACATGCAGCCTCTGAAAAGTATGTTACTGTACTGTACCTCCTTTTTTTTCCCCAGAGGATATGCTCCAGATTCACCTGCGAAAGGTGAAAATCAACAATATAAAGAGATAATTAGTTTTATATACTGTAGTTTTACCACTCCCATATGCTTAAAACAGATTTAACACAATCTTTAAAGTATTTCTTAGTACCTGTTCTCAATCTCTCGCTGTCAAGAAATGAGAGACTTGTATAACATCACTGAGGAAATGAAGACTCGCTCACACAATTCTCAATAAGAGGCAAAGTGTGTTTCACTCCCAGTTGAAATTTAATATAAAACTGACACTCAAAATAAAAGTGAATGAAACGTATATTTAAACACTAAAATGTTCAACCAAACCAAATAGTAACGGAAGTCCACTAGCTCAATGCTAACATAAAACGTGAAATGCCATAGAAGAGCTAAGATAAGTTAGCGTTGATGTTATGGTCATTCTAAACTTTCAAACTACTCCTACTTTAACACACATGGAGGAGCAACACATACAAACAGAGCATGAAACAACAGAGAATTAAAAAAGGAAAAAAAATGAGAAACGATCATTAGACAGTTATATTTGAACACAAACATTTTCAACCAAACCATATAACTTCGTCAAACCGAAGTCTGCTGGCTCAATGCTAACCTAGAATGCAAAACGACGGGCAAATGGAACTTATCATCGATGTTATGGTAATTTTAAACCTTCAAACAACTGCTACTTAAACACACAGAGCAGCAACACATACATACAGAGCACACAACAATACTCTCAAGCATATATTCTCTGGTGCTGTGGGAACGAGTATTACAAGAGAGTAGTGGCAAAGCAATACTTTTATATTAGACATAGGGCTTCTTCCTGAGCACAAAAAAACTGTGAATAATAGAGGATAGGTTTTAAAAAAATTGTAAATAGGTGACTTCTCAAATATGCGGGGGATGTCTGTAAATAAATCATGATTTTCAGACATAAAGTGAAATTGGATCATTCACATGTCCTAGCACACTTATGTTCCGCAGCAGTGGTGGGGAATCACTGTGTTACTAGTCTATCACTAACCTTCGGTGACACAAAAATAAAATCATAATTACAACCCCAATTCCAATGAAGTTGGGACGTTGTGTTAAACATAAATAAAAACAGAATACAATGATTTGCAAATCATGACAACCAATATTGAATTGAATACACTACAAACACAAGATATTTAATGTTCAAACTGATAAACTTGATTGTTTTTAGCAAATACTCATTAACCTAGAATTTTATGGCTGCAACACGTTCCAAAAAATCTGGGACAGGTGGCAAAAACGACTGAGAAAGTTGAGGAATGCTCATCAAACTCCTGCTAATTGGGAACAGGTAGGTGCCATGATTGGGTATAAAAGGAGCTTCCCTGAAGTCCTCAGTCATTCACAAGCAAAGATGGGGGGAGGTTCACCTCTTTGTGAACAAGTGCATGAGAAAATAGTCGAACAGTTTAAGGACAATGTTCCTTAACGTACAATTGCAAGGAATTTAGGGATGTCATCATCTACGATCCATAATATCATCAAAAGGTTCAGAGAATCTGGAGAAACCACTGCATGTAAGCGGCAAGTCTGAAAACCAACATTGAATGGCCGTGACTTTCAATCCCTCAGGCGGCACTGCATCAAAAACCGATGTGTAAAGGATATCACCACATGGGCTCAGGAACACTTCAGAAAACCAATGTCAGTAAATACAGTTCGGCGCTACATCCGTAAGTGCCACCTGAAACTCTACTATGCAAAGGCAAAAGCCATTTATCAACAACACCCAGAAACGCCGCCGGCTTCTCTGGGCCTGAGCTCATGTAAGATGGACTGATGCAAAGTGGAAAAGTGTTCTGTGGTCCGACGAGTCCACATTTGAATTTTTTTTGGGAAATTGTGGATGTCGTGTCCGGGCCAAAGAGGAAAATAACCCTCCTGACCAGCATCTGTGATGGTATGGGGCTGTGTTAGTGCCAATGGCATGGGTAACTTACACATCTGTGAAGGCACCATTAATGGTGAAAGGTACATCCAGGTTTTGGAGAAACATATGCTGCCATCCAAGCAACATCTTTTTCATGGACGCCCCTGCTTATTTCAGCAAGACAATGCCAAACCACATTCTGCATGTGTTACAACAGCGTGGCTTCGTAGTAAAAGAGTGCGGGTACTAGACTGGCCTGCCTGCAGTCCAGAACTGTCTCCCATTGAAAATATGTGGCGCATTATGAAGCGTAAAATACGGCCACGGAGACCCCGGACTGTTGAACAGCTGAAGCTGTACATCAAGCAAGAATGGGAAAGAATTCCACCTAAAAAGCTTCAACAATTAGTGTCCTCAGTTCTCAAACGTTTAAAGAAAAGGTGATGTAACACAGTGGTAAACATGAACCTGTCTCATCTTCTTTGGAACGTGTTGCAGCTATTGTATGTTGAGGAACATTGTGCTTAAACTGTTCGACTATTTTCTCACGCACTTGTTCACAAAGAGGTGAACCTCCGCCCATCTTTGCTTGTGAATGACTGAGGACTTCAGGGAAGCTCCTTTTATACCCAATCATGGCACCTACCTATTCCCAATTAGCAGGTGTTTGATGAGCATTCCTCAACTTTCTCAGTCTTTTTTGCCACCTGTCCCAGATTTTTTGGAACGTGTTTCAGCCATAAAATTCTAGGTTAATGATTATTTGCTAAAAAAAATAAAGTTTATCAGTTTGAACATTAAATATCTTGTCTTTGCAGTGTATTAAATTAAATATAGGTTGAACATGATTTGCAAATCATTGTATTCTGTTTTTATTTATGTTTAACACAACCTCCGAACTTCATTGGAATTGGGGTTGTACAATAAACATTTGTATGAAAAACATAAATAAAAAACAATGAAATGAAACCAGTAAGTACACCAGTGTTTTCTTTTGCAGTTGAGTAAAACAAGGAAAGTGGGGAAAAGTTGCATTATTTAGCCTGTTTGGCCAAGCTCAAATCACAAACCCGCAGATTGCGGCAGCAGGTGAGCTTATCAGTAACTTTAAGCAACTTGCAGCCACAAAAATACAAAAAGCTTTGACTCGACAAATTCATGCATGGATAACGAGATTCACTTAGACCTTTAACTTGGCATTTTAAAAGATGCAAAGGGAGGAAACGAAGCGCTGAAATTAAAGTAATCACAGCAAATTAAGCCAAGCTCTTGTCTTAGGTTTTAATCAGCCACCATACTTGATTCCTAGACACAGTGAGAGGCCTGAAATGTAAATAATTCAAATGACAAATTAGAAAAAGAAAATAGCGCCAAAAAAAAAAAAAAAAAAAGCCTTTGAGTATTTATTCAATATCTTTGAAATCCAGCTTAAAGTCCATGGACCAGCAGATGTGGCTAGAGTAACCAAAAATTATAGTTACTTTAGAATAATATAATTCATGTAAAAGTAAAAAGTAATCCTCCCCCCCAAAAAATGCTTGAATAAGAGTATTTACTGAATAAAATACTCAAGTACTGAGTAACTGGTGAGTAACTTCAGATTTTGTATTTTCTTTTTTCTTTTTTTCATTTCGAAGTATTTATTTTGCTCTTTGTTCTCACGAGTCAAACAACTTTGGGAAATTTGTAGGGCAAGTACATATTACTAGTGAGGCAAAACTGTGCACTAATTGACAACTGTGTGCCACAAGTACTACTAGTCACTTTATAAAATTCTATTAGTTCTAGTAACCAGTAGCTGTCCACTAGTGCGCAGTTTTGTCTCACTAGTGCCATGTAGTTGTTCTGCTAGTAGTGTGCCCTCGTCAGTTGTTCTGCTTGTGTGTTCAATTGTCTGACTAAGGAGGACAAAGTGTGTAGTACATGGACCTTTAGCTGGATATCAAAAATACCAAATGTCCTCACTAGTAGGACAACTTTGGCTTACTAGTAGGGCAACTTCACGTTACTAGTGTGGCAAAATTGTGCACAAGAAGACATATGCATGCTACTAGAACTACGAGTGACATTTTAACCATTTACTAATTAACATCAGGCGGCACGAAGGACGACTGGTTAGAGCGTCAGCCTCACAGTTCTGAGGACCCGGGTTCAATCCCCGGCCCCGCCTGTGTAGAGTTTGCATGTTCTCCCCGTGCCTGCGTGGGTTTTCTCCGGGTACTCCGGTTTCCTCCCACATCCCAAAAACATGCATGAATTGGAGACTCTAAATTGCCCGTAGGCATGACTGTGAGTGCGAATGGTTGTTTGTTCCTATGTGCCCTGCGATTGGCTGGCAACCAGTTCAGGGTGTACCCCGCCTCCTGCCCGATGACAGCTGGGATAGGCTCCAGCACGCCCGCGACCCTAGTGAGGAGAAGCGGCTCAGAAAATGGATGGATGGATGGATAGTTAACATCAAACGTTTCACTAGTAGTACTATCGAAAGTGTTGAGAATTTATTTGATATCCTTGATATCGAGCTTAAGGTTCATGTACCTAGTACCTACCCTCTTTGTCTTTACTAGTAGGACAACTTTGGCATACTAATAGGTAGGGATGTTCAATACCACCACCACCAATACCAGCAAGAGTATTCACTCTTGAGTACTCATACATACAGATAATAGAAAACAAAGACTTTTATTTGCGATGCACATGATCATTCGCCGATGTGTCAATTGCTGCAATGTAGCGCCAAAGACTGGTGAGGAGGACTAACACCATGTCAGATTTTTTTGCCTTCAGTATCGTTTGTTGGTATCGGCAGCCTTTATGAGTACCCAGTACATTTAAATAATGCCGGTCAGATACGATACCTGTTATCGGTACTCGCCCATCCCTACTAATAGTACGACTACATTCTCCTAACGATGCAAAACTGTGTACTAGTTGACAACTTTCAGCTACAAGTACTACTAGTTACATTATAAACTACTACTAGTTAACATCTAGCGCCTCACTAGTAGTGCACTCTTTGTTCTCACTAGTAGGAAAGCTTTGGCAATACAATAGGACAACTACATGTTGCTAGTGAGGCAAAATTGTACACTAGCTGACATCCTTGTGCCACTACTAGTGAAACGCTAGATAATAACTAGTCAAATTTTATAATGTCACTAGTAGCACACAGTTGTCAATGCACAGTTTTGCATGTTTAGTTTTCCTGGTTTGTATCAGTGTGGTTGGTATGTCATCATTATTTGTTGCATATAAAACTGCCATGTTATTTACCTGAGGAAAAAACAAGCTTTTTGTCGAGCATAGACACACAGAGTGTAAAAGTGTCACATTAGAGGCCTTAAAATTGGTGAGCTTTGTGTTTACACACTTAGCAGAAGAGCTTCTGCGGAATGTTCCTGCCTAGTCTCAAGAATCTGACAAATAGGAATGTTGTCCTCCCGAAATGGATGAGGACTCTACAATGGTCCGCTGAAACGCCGGATGCAAAGAGTCTGTCCTGGTTCTATCCGGTAAATACTCAAGGAAAGTTCAGATACTTGAAATACTTACACTTAAAGGCTCTGTGAAGTGAATTCAGAGATTTGTTTCTAAATTGAAGATAATAGTTGAAAATGTGCAAGACTGAGACTATGTAATACTCAGTTGTGGGGATATAGCAGTAAACTATTTCTCACCATTTCTTTTTTTCTTTTTTTTTTGGAGGGCATGGCGCACTTGGGCTGGCATGAGTCGCGCATCCCCCACTATATAAGAACTTGAGCGCCTTCGCCCGCATCAGCGGCTATCCGGAGCAATTGTTAATTGCATTTAGCTAGCTAGCACCGAATATAAATCTTCCCTTCAAATAGCCCACTGGTGTCGCTGCTTTAGAGCGCTTCATTGTTAGCCATGTGCGCGCGCACCTAATGAACAAAAACCTACGGAGAGGCTACATTCTGACATTATAGTCTGCGCCTCTTGAACAGCCTGCCAGAGGGCATCAGAAACGCAGAGACTGTTGATATTTTTAAAAGGAGGCTCAAGACTCACCTGTTTGGTTTAGCTTTTAACTGATTTATTTATTATTTCATTAGCTATTTATCTATCTACTTATTTATTCATTTATCTATTTTTTATCCTATTTTTATGTATCTCCTATTTTCCTTCAGTTTGTATCCTGTCCTATTGTCTTTTAGTCTTTTTAAGTTTTACACCAGTGTCTGCTCATGGGATTCTCCACGCTGGGTGCTGTTTTCGGTCTGCCCGCGGGGATGTTATCCCAATTATCCAGTTTCCCCGTGGGCGAGGTGGCTCTGCACAATGTGGATAAGTCCCCCCGCCCCGGTCTACCCTGATCGTGGTGGTCTCTGTGGTGGCATCGTATTGTGGTTGTGAGGGGTGCTGCCTCTCAGTGTGGATGGCTCCCTATCCTTCGTTTAGGATCCTCAATGCCTTGTCATGTCTCTACACTATTAGTCAATATATTCTGTGTGTGTGTGTATGTGTGTATTCATCTGGCTGCGTTTGGATTTATGCATTATGTGGGGATGAGATGGGTATGGTTATGTATATTTCTTGCTATTTTAATTGTCTGTTTTTATTCCTATAAAGCACTTTGTGTTGCATTTTTAACGTGTGGGAAAAAATACAATATGAATACAATTGTATTTGATTTGACCATTGAGCAAGGTGTGGTTTCAACATTTTCAGCAGACGCGTCGACAGCATTTGAAAGCAGAGAGAATGGCTTGATTTTTCTCAATTTTGAAGCCTCATTTTATATACGTTGGCAGGGTTGTTAATGGCACTCTTCTCTGTGGTGTCTCAAATTTACAAGACATACTTATTTTCACTTTATAGGGACTTAAAGTATAGTATAAAAGTATCTGAAGTTGGTTGCTTCCCTCCACTGGTGTTAGGGTGAAGTGTTAAGCCTCTCTTTTGATGATGATGGGCAGCGAGTGTTTGCTCTAAGACAGGAGCTGGTTCCCATCACAGAACACGGTCATGAGATAAAGCCAGAACTTGTGAACGTGACTCTGAGAGGAAAGCCAGCTAGGAAGAAGGCGAGCTACCGCCGCCATGTTCACCGTCAACGTCTCGTCCTCAATGTCACTGGGAAGGAGACTGCCTCCGAAATGTTCCTTAAGAAGCTGCCGTCTGATTGGGATTATAAGGTAAACGTGGAGATGGACGCACGGCGAATCGGAATTATGGGAATGAAGTCACATCAATCACATTTTCTGTGATTCTGCAAGTTTTTTGAGTTGCGAACCAACTCTTTGTGTTGTGGGCTGATATCGGAGGTACGAGGCAGTTTAGGATACACCGCCGACTAATGTGCTATATATATATATATATATATATATGGTCGATCCCCTCTTCCACACCTACTGTACTTGTTGGAAAATGTACTTGCCAAATATACTGTATTAGTCGAAGACAGTAAACGGCTGGATTCCAGTTGACGAATATAAATGTCTATGGCCGTAAATGAGTTAAATGCTCTTGCAGGCCTGCTAGAGATCACGGGGTGTGAAGCAGGTGCTTAGTTCGCTTATGCCTTGCGCCGGCTTGAGTTTGAGACCTGTGATCATAGTCAATTAGAGTTCATGTCCAACTATAAGCATTCCATTCCTCACACAATTTGCACTTTTTTCCTAATCTTTTTTGAGTGGCGTAATAAGGTTTTTCCAGGCATGATTCTAAAAATTGTGGAATGCTGCCTCAGCAGGGAAGACAAAATATGGCCTTAATCGCAACTTTGAGCGCAGCCAATTGGGATGGAGATGTAATTGTTCTTGTAGACTGCAGGAAAAACCACTAATGGGAACCATGCAGTGTTTTTGTGGCGGAAGGAATGTGCGTGTGTATGTGTGTGTGTGTGTGTGTGCGCGAGAGTGTGTGTGCATACAAAGGAGCATGAATGTACCTATGTTGTTTTGAATTCCTTTGAATATTGAGTGCCTGCAAGGTCAGCATTGCATGGGTATCCATAATATTTGTGTGTGTGTGCACATGTGTTTGCGTGCGTGCGTGTGTGTCTGTGTGTGTGTGTGCGTGCGCGTGTTTGTGTTTGATCACAGCGGCACTCCAAAGCGTCCTAAAACGGAGGCCGTTCGAAAAGCCTTTCTGGAAGCTGAGTCATCGCAGTTAATGCAAAAATCGGAGATTCAGTAGGGGGAGGGAATGGGATGGCGGGGGTCTGTGGAGCAGGACGTGTGTTATTCTGTCTGAATACGTTCACATGAGTGGGTGGTGAAGTGTGTGCATCCAGCCAGTGGATAACAGCCGCTTGGATCCGCTTGTATGGGTTCTCGTGCTGTTATGTATATATATATATTTTTTTTTTTTTAAAAAGGGCAAATGCAGTGTTAGCCAACATCAAGATACAATAGATCTTCTAAAGTTGAATACGGCCAACCTCTGATTTCCCATTGAGATCAATGTTGTTTTGGGATATTCATTCTAGGCAATGTTTTTAGTAGAATTCCAACATTATAAACTGACATAAGTATAATATAGAAGGTCACAACCATACTGACAAATTTAAAGGGAAAAGAAAAAATAGAGTTGAGGTTCCCCTGTTATCTTTATTAACTGTGTACAGTGAACCCACGTTTATGTTCCAGATCCACCGGCGATAGGTGAAAATCCATTATATAAAGACCATATTTAAGTAATTGTACACTACCGTATAACATCACTTTGAAGAAACGAAAAGAAGTTCTCCTAAAAAAGAGGCTAACACTGCTTGCTTTTGTCACTCCCAGTTAAAGTTTCGAGAATTAAAAAAAGATATATTTAAACATCAAAATATTCAACCAGGCGGCACGGTGGCCGACTGGTTAGAGCGTCAGCCTCACAGTTCTGAGGTGCGGGGTTCAATCCCCGTCCCCGCCTGTGTGGAGTTTGCATGTTCTCCTCGTGCCTGCGTGGGTTTTCTCCGGGTACTCCGGTTTCCTCCCACATCCCAAAAACATGCATGAATTGGAGACTCTAAATTGCCCGTAGGCATGACTGTGAGTGTGAATGGTTGTTTGTTCCTATGTGCCCTGCGATTGGCTGGCAACCAGTTCAGGGTGTACCCCGCCTCCTGCCCGATGACAGCTGGGATAGGCTCCAGCACGCCCGCGACCCTAGTGAGGAGAAGCGGCTCAGAAAATGGATGGATGGATGGATGGAATATTCAACCAAGCTATATAATCTTGTCAAACCAAACTCTGCAGATTAATGTAAAATGCCATTGAAAGGCTAATGAAAATTAAAACGAGCCCTAATTTAAACACATGCAGCAACGCATACAAACAGAACAAAAGTTAATCACTGTATATTTAAACCAAAATGTTCAAGCAAACCATGTAATCACGTCTAACGAACGTATAAAGTTGTGCTGTGAAGCGGCCACAGCTAGCACAAGTCCTCCTGGCTGGTTCCTTTGATATTTCAAAAATGTTTTCCCTAGTTTTACTCCCCTTTCCAGTCCCTCTGCACTGCAGCCATTGCGGCTGTCGACAAGCGGCCACGGCGCCCAGCAGGACACCTGTCCCCCGTTATTATCATTGTGAAGCACAATTTACCAAGCTGTAATGGGACTGGTTGAAAATAAAAAGAGAGGGGGATATTTTGAGCTGGTCATCCGCTCCCATTAATTTTGAATTCCAACCTCCTGAGATGATCATCGCTCGCAACAATAAATGCAAGCTTTGCTATTTCAACCACCATCGTTACATCATAAATTATGAATTTAGTTAAGTATTGTTGTATATAACACAACATATGTATACTTTATGGACTGTTTTTGTTTTTTATTTGGGGAGGGGGGGCCGGCAGCGGTAGACACTCGCTGGCTTAAAACCCGAAAACGCCGTGTTGTGTTCAGCTGAGTTGAGTGGGCAGGTACTTGAATAATAATTAACAAAACTACATCGCAATGTCAGCGATTTCAAATAGCACCCATTTTACAAGCCTAATATGCCGTTTACTGACTTCTGCATTCAATCGACAAACTGCATAGATTCAGAAGTTAAACTGTGTCACGGACTCATTTTGACATACTGTATGTTAGGCATGCAAAAGCAGAAGAAAAAAAATATTCTGATGGAAGTGGACCTTTCACACACAACAACGCAACAACACGTACGAACAGCGCATACAACAATACTGACAGGCATAATATTATATCTAGTCCACAGGTGTCAAACTGGTGGCCCGGGGGCCAGAGCCGGCCGCTCACATCATTTTATGTGGCCCACGAAAATTGCCCATTGTGTTCTGCTGTAATACCATTGAGATATTTGCAAGCATTTTTTTGTTACCAATCCCACTTTGAAAAGAAATGTAATAGTCGAAAAACATGTTTTTATAGGCTTCTGATTTCAAAACTGGTTATTCATCAATCTGTTGTGTATACTGTATGTAATTGCAGTATATGAGGTAATCTTTCATTTATACGGGTTCACAGTCGTAGCGGCCCTCCGAGGGAAGCCATAACTACGATGTGGCCCGTGACAAAAATGGGTTTGACACCCCTGCTCTAGTCTGTGAGCACAACGAAATTACTGCAATTTAGTTGGGGACTTTCTCTGCCTCTTCTTCTTGCTCTTAATTACACTGCATGTCTTCCAATCGAGCTCAGTGCTGCCCGGAATGTTGTGGCATAACGTGGTACTATACCAAAGGCGCACAACTCGAAATTCGGACTTGCCTGTATACTGTGAAAACAATCGGTTAAAAATACACAATAAAGTGAGCTGCAGATTATGAACTGCAATATAGCGGGGGTTCACTGTAGTGCCTAATCAATAACATTTTTACATCTTAATTGCAATGTGTTTTATATGTGTTTTATATTTTTAAGAACTACAGTACATTATAGGAACCTGCAGTCTAAATTAATAGATGACTGTCCAGAGTACCCTTCTTCACCCATTTATTTTCATTTTCGGGCATTTTTCACCTCTTATCAGGCTGACACTGTCAATCTTTTCTTTGTTTTTTTTTGTCTTGGCAGAGAGCCAAGGAAGGTGTTGCTGCACAAGGGCTCCACCGGGCTGGGCTTCAACATCGTGGGCGGGGAGGACGGCGAGGGCATCTTTGTCTCCTTCATCCTGGCAGGGGGTCCGGCTGACCTGAGCGGCGAGCTGAGGAGAGGCGACCGCATTCTGTCTGTCAGTACTTCCACACTGAAGCTCTCTGTTTGTCCCTGTCACAATAATAACAACTTAAGGATGGCAAAAGTACTGACACTCTGTAATTAATCAATGAATATTTGAACACAAACGAAATAGAAACGCAATGTAGACAGATAGTTTAACAATACTCCCATATTACTCACTCATTTTTATCCCCTGTAAAGAATGACTAATATTACTGTGGCTTACTGAGGAGTGACTGTCTTCATGTATATCTGTATTATATTGCTCCAGGTGGCCAAGGCGCATACACCAGAAGCACAATGTCCGTTGAATTGAAGCAAGAAATGTCATTCCTCTATGTATAATATCATAGAATTGTAGTTTTCTTATTAAATAACACATTCGGTGAAGGATATCAACCAGGGAGCGAGCAAAGTTGCAATTCAAGGTTGCAATTGAGAGGCATGAGATGCACCCCTTGTCTTTTTCAACTCTTTAAATGATCACAAATTGTTCCTAACTTTGGATGACAAGAACAATCTATTGAGATATTTTTCCCTATTGTTTGGTTTGCAGGTGAACGGTGTGAATCTAAGGAATGCGACGCATGAGCAGGCGGCGGCTGCCCTGAAGAGAGCCGGACAGACTGTCACCATCATTGCTCAGTACAGACCTGAAGGTAAGCCTCACGTTCTTCTCCTTCCACGTCACTGGAATACAGAGTAACACAAAGTTCGCAATTAAAGGTCCAATGCCATAAAAAAAAAAAAATCCATTTTTGAAAAAATCTTGGATGTTTTTACCCCATTTTGTTATTATAATACAGTCGCCGCGATCCACTGTTGTTGTCGAGTGTGGTAACGAGTGTATCCGGTCGCATTTGAGTTGACAAGATAAAGCCCAATGATCCTAAAAAACGAGATGCGGTGGTATCGGAATACAACATTTTATTGCAGTAGTCTGACATAGTGCAATCATGAAAGACCTAATTTTTCTTGTAGTCTGAGGGCATTACGTGTTGTCGCTGTCTCACACCGCCAACATGTTTTTTTTTTTTTTTAAATAACTTTATTGGTGGTCAGATATTTACAGTACTACGTCAAAAGAAGCGACAAGGCTAAAAATAAACTAGCTTTAGGATTCAAATATACTGTACACGATGGCGACGCGGAGTAAATGTCTTTTGTGGAGCCGATCAATCGGCGAATTGTGACATAAAATGCTAATTATCGGCCGATACCAATCAGGCCGATCAGATTGGTGTAAAGTCTAATATAAACGTAACTGTATACTGAAAGAAATAGTGGCACTGGTTAGCACATCTGCCTCACAGTTCTGAGGTTGTGGTTCAAATCCAGCCTCACCTGGGTGGAGATTGCATGTTCTCCCCGTGCCTTTGTGGGTTTTCTTCGGCTTCCTCCCACATCCCAAAAATATGCGTGGTAGGTTAATTGGAGACTCTAAATTGCCCATAGGTGTGAATGTTTGTGCGAATAGTTGTTTGTTTTTATGTGCCCTGCGATTGGCTGGGGACCAGTTCAGGGTGTACCCCGCCTCTCGCCCATAGTCAGCTGGGATAGGCTCCAGCACGCCCATGACCCTACTGAGGATAAGCGGACTGTACGGAAAATGGATGGATGGACTGAAAAAATTCGTCGATTCACTGCAGAAATTCACCGAGTGTTATGCACATATGGAACCTCATACTGTTAGCCGCAAAGTCAACAAATTATGTTCGCAAAATGTTGTTATAATGGCAAGATACATTAAAATGTCAATTTTCACTCTCAATTCTGTGAGATCTGTCTTTGAGTGTAAAACAGTTACAGTATCTCGAAAAAACAAATGAATGAGTATCACTGTCCACATTCAATATGGTGGCGATGCTTACGTATGATATCGGCCTAAGGCGGGTTCTACATATATTTAATGTCTTGTGTTCACTATTTTACTAGGTGGTGTCACTAGTGCAGCACAGTAGTTTACTTGTGATGTTTAATTGCGTACTAGTAGGCCAAAAGTGGCACTAATAGTAGTGGAAAAAAACATTACTTTTAAGACACAGTTGTTCTACTAGTGCACCCGAGTCATTCTACTAATGAGTGTACTAGTGCATGGACATTAAGCTTTTTGGAAAGCCATTTGCTTACCTGCCTACTGGTTGGGCCTAGTAGCAGTTCTACTACAGCACAGTAGTTTGCTGGTAAGGTTTAATTGCGAACTAAGAGGCCAAAAGTGGTACTAGTTGTGGGGGAAAGAAATACTAGTCGTTTCCATAGGCCGCAGCTCTACCTGGTTTGGCCGCGGAAGTGCGCTCGTGTCCGGGTTGTGAAGAGCTCGCGCGGACGGATATTGATTGTGAGAGGGGGGCGGTGCTACGGCTAGCATGCGGCCGGTTTAGCATCACGTAAGGCGGGCAAATGAACCACGGTTGGCCGCCCCTTTTTTCGCTCTCACTGCCGACTGGTTCAACCGGTGAACACACACGCAGGAGGCTGCCCTGGCTCGACAAGAAGGAGAAAAGAGAGATTGAAGAAGGGAAACTTCATTTGTTTTTAAAGCGAGGACGAAGGAAAAAGGTGGAAATAGGCCAAGCGAGCAAGTTGAAATCGGACTGCCAGCCTCAGTGTTAATAGGATGGGGGATGGGCTAGTGCACAACAGCAGCAGCCCAGCACAAGCCGCGTGAAGTCGCTCATGGCCGGCTGAAAACCCGACAAAATACCGGCGGAGACCAGCGAAGCTTACGTCCATTTGAGGTGAGACGAGGCAGTTGTTTAACAAAATAAAACAAAAAATAAAAGGGGAAAACAGTCCAAATGTCTCGTGCTTGTGTTGAACAAGTGTATTTAGGTAGCCCGATGCTCTATTCACTATTAACCTGTATGTACTTCCTCGGTAGTAGAGTCCACAGTGGAAGTTCTAGCCAGTTAGCAGTTAAAAAAAACACTTACATTAGCCATTTACTACAGTTGAATTTTAAAAACATACATATATGTGTACTACGATGTTTATGGTTTAATGAACTGCGTTCACACACGTTAGTTAGTTAGTTAGTTAATGCTTGGCACTTGTTTGCGATTAAACCACATCGATTCGATTTTAATCTCCTTAACGTCGTGATGACTCGACACGGTTGAGGCTGGATAAAGTAGTGCTGTGTAGTAGGACACGGTGGGGAGCATTGTTATGCTTTTGAAACTCATTGCTGTGTGGCTCTTATGTAACTCAAGGCTTTAGGTGGGGACGCACAGGTGTGGTCCAACAGGTGTGTATGGAAAGCCGTTTGAACATTTATTCCATATCCTCGGTATCCAGTTTAAGGTCCATTTACTAGTATGCTCTTTGTCCTCACTAGTCAAACCATTCAGCGCACTAGTAGAATGGCTGTGTCTTAGTAGTAATGTTTTTTTTTTTTTTTTTACCACTTGTAGGCCTACTAGTATGCTATGAAACCTTACGAGTTAATTACTGTGCTGCACCAGCAACAAACTTGGCCCAAGTAGTGACCTAGTGGAGTCACTAATAGTTTCAACTGACTAGTAGTCCTACTAGTATGCCAAAGTGTCCTTTTAGTGTGGATAAAGGTCATACAGTAGTGGATGGCAGTAGCTCTTTGTCCTCACTAGTAAGGCAATTCAGCGCACTAGTAGAAAAACTTAAATCTGTCTTAAATGTAAAGGTTTTTTCCCCACTACTGTATGGCATTTCTGTACACAAGTATGACAACATTGGCATAGTAGGACAGCTACGTTAGTGAGGCAAAACTGCTCTAGTTGACATTTCCGCCCTACTTTTACAAGTAGTGAAGCGCTAGATGCTATCTAGTAAATTTTCAGAATCTCAATCGTACTCATAGTACTAGTGGTATTCAGTTGTCAACTAGTGCACTGTTTTGCCACATTACTAATATAGTTGTCCTACTAGTACACCAAAGTTGTCCTGCAAGTGAAGAGAGCCGCCTTAACAATGGAGGCTCGGAACATGAGCAAAGTTCTGTCGGAGGTGGGAGTTGAAACTCCTTCTGACGGGATTCAGCCAGACGTTCCCAGCAGACCCTCACAATACGTTTGGGCCTGCCACGTCGGACCGGCATCTTCCCCCACCATCGGAGCCAACTCACCACCAGGTGGTGATCAGTTGACAGCTCCGCCCCTCTCTTCACTCAAGTGTCCAAGACATCGGCCGCAAGTCCGATGACGCGACCACAAAGGCGATCATCGAACTGCGACCTAGGGTGTCCTGGGGATACCCTTCTGCTTGAACATGGTGTTCGTTATAGACAATCCGTGATGAGCACAGAAGTCCAATATATTTTATATTATATTTTATATATACAATTCCAATGAAGTTGGGAGGTTGTCCATCCATCCATCCATTTTCTGTGCCGCTTCTCCTCACTAGGGTCGCGGGCGTGCTGGAGCCTATCCCAGCTGTCATCGGGCAGGAGGCGGGGTACACCCTGAACTGGTTGCCAGCCAATCGCAGGGCACATAGAAACAAACAACCATTCGCACTCACAGTCACGCCTACGGGCAATTTAGAGTCTCCAATTAATGCATGTTTTTTGGGATGTGGGAAGAAACCGGAGTGCCCGGAGAAAACCCACGCAGGCACGGGGAGAACATGCAAACTCCACACAGGTGGGGACGGGGATTGAACCCGGGTCCCCAGAACTGTGAGGCTGACGCTCTAACCAGTCGGCCACCGTGCCGCGTTGGGACGTTGTGTTA